>NW_027099068.1:1831250-2495000 GCF_037042795.1 Molothrus aeneus | reverse complement strand
GGGCTTTTCCCTCTTCGCTTGCCGTTACTGAGGAAATCCTCGTTAGTTTCTTTTCCTCCGCTGACTAATATGCTTAAATTCAGCGGGTCGCCACGTCTGATCTGAGGTTGCAAGCCCAAAGCTCGGCCGCACCGTGCGCCGGGTCGCGCACGGAGACAGCCGCCTTGTCTCCCCCGCCCGCTACGCCGCCCGCCCCCCCTCCTCTCTGCGCTCCCGGATGGAGACAGAGAGAGAGAGAGTGCACGTGCGCGCGAGTGAGCAACAAGGAGACGGAGAGCCCCATCCCGGAGACAAGAATTGAAAAGGGAGCGCAGCGGAGACGGCCCCGCGCGGGAGGACTGGCTGGGCGGCGGCGCACGTGACAGCCTTGGCAGGGAGAGAGAGAGGAGTGACGGCGCCACTGGGCGTGCCCCAAAACCGTGACAGCAGAGGAGGGGGTGGGCAAAGGGAGGAGGGGGTCAGAACCCCCGTCCCCAGTGCTCTCTTGCATGCGCGCACGGCAGCATGGCTTGGTACCGCCCCAGTTCCCACCTGCAGACAGCCGCCCATGCAGTGGGGGGAGGCCGGGGGCGAGGCCCGTGCCTCGCCTCTCCTTCTCACCCTCCTCTCTCTTTCTGTCAGCCCTCAGCAGCGCCTTTCAACGCTGTCTCTCGCTCTCCCCAGGCCGCCTCGCCACCGCATCCACGGCACGGTCCCGGCGAGGACAAGCTCTGCCCCAGCGGCTCGCTCCGGGAGCGGGGAGCTACGGAGCGCTCCCCGAGTCTGCATTTAGGGGGACGAAGGCCCTGCGTGGCGACGACGACAACGACGACCGCGATGATGATGACGCCCACCGGGCTGCAGGGAGGGGATCGAGGCCGCCTAGGGAAACGCTTCCCTCGCCAAACACCTGACCGCCTTCCCTCCGGGTACTGGCAGGATGCCACCGCTGCCGCCGCCACCACCACCGCCGCCGCCCGCCGCGGGCGACAGGCCTGCGAGGCAAGCCCAGCCGTGCAGCCGGGGTGGCCCCCGGACTGCAATTGATCGTCAAGTGACACTCAGACAGGCGTAGCCCCAGGAGGAACCCGGGGCCGCAAGTGCGTTCGAAGTGTTGATGATCAATGTGTCCTGCAATTCACATTAATTCTTGCAGCTAGCTGCGTTCTTCATTGATGAACGAGCCAAGTGATCCACTGCTAAGAGTTGTCTGCCTTTCAGGCACCGGTCACGCCAAGCGGCCTCTTTTTATTACTCTGGCGCCGAGGACACGGGGGCGCGCACCTGGCTTCGACCGTACGAGCACACAGAAACAGAACGGAAAAAAAAAAAACAACTGGAGGAACCCACGCTCTGAAGGCCAGCCACGAGGCGGGGGAGCCCGCGCCCCCGACCGCCTCCCCCTGCGAGGGGAGACGCCGACCTCACAAAAGCTGTCCTTCAGAGGCGGCCCAGGCGCCCGGGCTCGGCCCGGCCTCCGTGCTGGGGACCACACGGTGCGCGCCGCAACACGGGAGGGCACGGCGGCCTGCCCGCTTCTCGCTTTCATGGGACGACACGCACAACACACACAGCACACAGCCGGGGGCACGCGGCCGTCGGGCCCCACACACACCAGCTCTCCCTCGATCCCCAACGGCACGGGCCTCGCGGAGTGCCGCCGCACTGCTGTGCAGCCGGCTTTTCTCTTCCCCCACTGCACGGCCTTGCCCTGGCTTGAGACGGTACGTGACGACGACCAGCCCCTGCCGACGCACCTCCCGCGGGACCGCTCCCTTGCTGGGCGGGCGAGCAACCAGCAGACGAGCTCCGCCGCCGGCATTGCCGGCACCCGTGGCCTGCTGGACAGCAGACCCTGCTGCCACTGGGGCTGCACTCCCGGGACCGCTGCCGCCGCGTCGCACCACCGGGGCCCCTTGCCTCAGGCACGCGCCTGGCAGATGGCAGTACGGCACTGAGCCGGGGGGCAAGGCCCTCTCTCCTCATTTGCATGCGGAGACCGGGCGGGGAGAAGCGCCCCTGCGGCTGCCCAGCAGGCCTTCCTGCGGCCCACACGCGGCCAGGAAGGGCGATGGAGGACGCGACGAGCGAGGCCCGGGACGGGACCGCCGCCGGGTGATGGCGGGCACCTTCCTGCTGACCGTCCCTGCAGGGAGGGACACCCGTCGAGCGGCGCCGCTGCCGCTCGGCACGGGGTTGCCCACGCTCGCGGGCCTCTGCTGCTGGAGGGCCCGCCGAGCGCTCGCCCCTCACAAGTGGGCGGTCAAGCCAGGGGACAGCCGGCGGACGACGGCGCCGCCGCTGCGCGATCGAGGAGGAAAGGCCATCGATGGGAGGAGAGGCTCCGGACGTGCCAGACGCGGAGCTGCGCGCGCCAGAGACCGCGGCGGCGGGCCTAGGAGAGAGAGCGTGGGCCGGCCCCGGCAGCCGCGACCCCACGGCTGAGGAAGGGCAGAGAGCATGCGCTCTCTGCCAGCATCGTCCATTACGACGAGGCGAGTGGGTCGGCCCCCGCGGCCGACTGCGCGCTGTGGCCTCTCCGCCAAGGCCGGGCCGCGGAGGCGGGGGGGCAGGGCGCCCCTCCCCGGCGCGGCACGGTTAGCGCCTGCGGCCGGCGACGGGATGACGACGGTGACAGAGGAGCATGGCCGGTGGCAACGGGACAACCACCGCAGGGGATCGGCGGGAGTAGCTGCTCCCCACCCCTCAGTGGCGCCCCACACTGCCACTGCCCAGCCCACCTGCCGCCGCTGGCACCACCACCACCACAGCGGGCCGCGCCAAGCCGCCCAAGTCTTTAAACCGCCGCCCGGCCCCGCCAGCCCCTTTCAGCAAACCTGCAGCGTTTGACGACACCAAGGGAAAAAAACCTGGGGGGACTGCTGAGGCGCGGAGCACTAGGTACCTGGCCCTGGGGCGAGGGAAATGACCTGCATGGACCCACCGGGGTGCCTCCCCCGCTGCCGCCCTCGGGGGAGCGTCCACCAGTGGGGGCGCGCCCGACATCTGCCACCACCATTGCCACATCTTCTCGGGGCCTGGGGTTTCCCTCAGTAGCCCGGCACTGCGCCTAAGAGGACCGCCGTGGCTCGGGCCGCCCCACCGGCGCGGGGGACGCGGGCCCGACCACCGAGCACACCTCAGGCGCGTGCGCGCACGCGCGGCACAAAGCGCGGCCCAGAACGCCCAGAGGCCTCAGCCCTTGGAGTTCCTCTGCCGTGCGTAAGACAGGGGCCGCTCAGCCCAAAAGCGGGGAACTCTGCCGGCTGCCAAAGACCCCACTCCCCAGTGCGGGAAGGGCCAGAGGAACCCCCTCCTCGGAGCCCCGAAGGCGCCCCCGCCACCGGCTCCCTCGCCCTTTGCACTTCGGCTGCTGACAGGTGCCACGGCCGGACGGCTGGCCATCGCTCGATGGGCGAAGCAGCGAGGGAAGGGACGGGTGCGCCTCTGGAAGGCGCCGTGCCGAGCACCCCTCCCTCCCGGCACCCAGGAGGCTTTCTCGCGCGCACACCGAGGAGAGCCGAGCTCGAGAGAACTCGGGCCGTGCCAGGGCACCCACACGCAGCACACCGGCGACCAGCATTTGGCGGCGCCGGCCGGGGCGGTGAGAGGCTCGGGGGCCCGTGGCCGCGCCCCACTCTCCGGCGGGGACGGACCGGCGGCAGCCCAGCGCAAGGCCAGGTTGGAGGGGCTGGAGTGGGGGGCGGGGGGCAAGCCACCACGACGGCGGCCAGCGCACCGTGCTTCTAGGCCTGGCCACGACGCGCAGTGTAGCGCGGGGAGAGCCCCACCTGCGTGCACGGTGGTGGGCTCGCATGGCGCGCTTCGCTGCGCCAAGCGGCTTTCCCCCCCTCTCCCCCTGCTGACCCCCGGCGCCTGGAGGTGCCACGCGCCTCTGGTCTCTCTCTCTCTGGGGCTGCCACGCGCAGTGAAGGGGAAGGGCGTGTGGCCCCCGGTGCTGACCGGGGCCGGCAGCCGGGGGCCGAGTGTGCAAATGGAGCAGGCATGTGACTGACGCCATGCGCACGGCCGGCCGGCCGACCCAGCACTACGCGGCAGGCGCCAAGCCCCAGCGGTAATGATCCTTCCACAGGTTCACTTACGGAAACCTTGTTACGACTTTTAATTCCTCTAGATAGTCAAGTTCGACCGTTTTCTCGACACTCCGGCAGGGCCGTGGCCGACCCCACCGGGGCCGATCCGAGGACCTCACTAAACCATCCAATCGGTAGTAGCGACGGGCAGTGTGTACAAAGGGCAGGGACTTAATCAACGCGAGCCTATGACCCTCACTTGCTGGGAATTCCTTGTTCACGGGAATTGCAATCCCCGATTCCCATCACGAATGGTGTTCAACGGGTTACCCGCGCCTGCCGGCGGAGGGTAGGCACAAGCTGAGCCAGTCAGTGTAGCGCGCGTGCGGCCCCGGACATCTAAGGGCATCACAGACCTGTTATTGCTCAATCTCGGGTGGCTGAACACCACTTGTCCCTCTAAGAAGTTGGACGCCGACTGCTCGGGGGTCGTGTAACTAGTTAGCATGCCAGAGTCTCGTTCGTTATCGGAATTAACCAGACAAATCGCTCCACCAACTAAGAATGGCCATGCACCACCACCCACGGAATCGAGAAAGAGCTCTCAATCTGTCAATGCTGTCCGCATCGTGGCCTGGTGGCGCCTGGGTTGGAGAACAGCGCCACACGCGAGGGACGCCCTCGGCGACGGCCAACCCCGGTGGCCGGGCCTTCCCGTGACGCCGCGGGCAAGGAGCCGGCACCGCTGCGCAGCTTTTCGCCACTCGGATGAAGCGCGAGGCTTCGTCTCACTCTCTTGCTCTCTCTCGTTTTTTTTCCTGGGGCCTGTGCCCCAGTTCGAGACTCGGCCTTGCGCACAAAATGGCGCGAGCGGCGCGCGGAATGGGGCTTGGCCAGGGCTTACCCGCCCCCCACCAAAGCCAAGAAAAACCCACCCGCCAACCGGTCGCGGGTGAGCGACCGGCCCCCGGCGAGGTTGGGCCGAGCGGGGCCCCGCTCACAGGGAGCGAACCCCATCCCGGCGCATCCCCCCACCGGGCCGCGCAGAAAGCACCGGACGTGCTAGAGGAGGCAGCGACCCGACAAGGCGGGCGCAGCCCGGACACCGAGGCCCCTTTCAGCCGGGGCGGCTCGCTCTGCAGCAGGCAGCGGAACGGCAAAGGAGCATGCGCACCGGGCTCTGTTCCACCCGCGTCCGCGCCCCATCAGGTTCAGGCACTTCCGCCCTCTCTCTTTTCTCTCTCGCCTCTCTCCCTTCTCGCGGCTCAGCTCCAGCCGCACCGGTGCCGGGCGCTCCTCATGGCCGGCATCCACGTGGGCGCTACCCAGACCAGGGCCAGCACTGCCACCTCGTGTGGTTTTTTAGGAACACATGAAGGCTCGCGAGGCCACGCGGCTGTCACACAGCTCAGGACGGTAAAGACGCCCTTCCCCAGGGCAGCGGGAGGGGCGACACCTCGCCTGCGACGGGAAGCGAATTGGAAACAAGACTGCCCTGCCCGAGCACCGGACCCCCCCCACCGTGGCTTCCCCATGACAGAGAAGCCTCGGAAGGAGAGCCGGCCAACCGGGGGCCCTCTCCGACGTCACCCGAAAAGCCACATTGATCAGCCGCAGCTCCGGGAATGAGCTGCGCCAACGGCAACAAGGGCCCCACGGCCACGGTGCTGGGACAATGGCGACGGCCGCCCAGCCCACCTGCGGATCGGATTGCTCGCGGCAGCAGAGGAGCGCGGGGGGTGCCACCACCCGCCTGCGAGCAACAACGGCTCCCCTTTCAGATAGGCAACGGCGGGACAGGACCGGCCCCTGCCGGGCCGGGAGGGGACTCGGCAGCCCCCCCCCCCCATTCCGGCCCGGGGAACCCGGCCGAGCGTGCGAGAAAAAGTTCCACCGACCTGGCGCCACGGGCCACTGGCTTTTGCCCGGCCTCGCAGCAGTCGGCTTTCCCTTCCAGAAAAAAAAGCCAGGGGATGGCATGACAAAAAAGGCACACAGAGGCGTGTTCGCAACGAGCCGTGCTAGCCACGGGGGCCACGGGGCCAGGGGCCCGGGGGGGAGGGGGCCAAGGTACGCGCCTCACTACCCCCTCACGACGGACCCACCGGCATCCCACTCGCGCCTTCGTCGCAACGCTTCTCGGTGCCGTGGCTTAGGGCCACGACAGAAAAATAAAAAGGCCCACAGAGGCCTGGCAGGTGCCCCCCCAACTCCCCCCACCTCAACAAAAGGCAACGGACCCGGAGCGGCAAACCTGGCTCCACCCGGCAGAAGCGGCTCAGTCGATCCGGTCATGACCGAGGTAGGTAAGGCGCTGCCTCCTCGCCCAGGACCAGTCCAGGGGGGCTCTACGTCGGGTGCCGGGCCCAAAAAAAAAAAACTAGGCCAAAAAAATTCTGCCTGCCACAACGCGGGTCCCCGGCTTAAGGCCAAGGAAGGGGGACAGCTTCAACAATGCGGGCCGGGGACCACCGCCGCCACCGAGGCAGACCCACGGGCCCAAAACAACAGCAATTGATTCTAGAGCAGAGGCATTGCTTGGAGAAAACTCTCCCCTGCTTTGTCTGGGCAATCCTTAACCAGTGTCTTACATGGCTCTTGCTGCCAATTTCTTGCTCAACAATGTCAGAGATGAATCTGATTCGTGCTAACAATTGTAACTATACTTTAAATATTTTAGAAAATATTTGTTAAAAAGTAAGAGAGGAAAAGGATATGCAATTAGTGTCACAAAACAGATGTTTTCAGATGTTCATGAGAAAACAGGATGCAGGATGTAGTTTGAGATAAGAAACATCCCAAAAGGCAATAGGCCTCAGGATAATTCAAGAATCGGCCTTGAAATGGACAAAATTGGGATGATTCCAGGTATCTATGAAATCATAAGGCTTCTTTTTGGAATATAATGCTGGCTTCTATAACACAAGACTTGGGGTGCATGTGTGTCGCAGACATCTTTCATGAAAAATCCTTTCTTAGGATTTTTCCTTGTGACAAGCTGCAGTTCAGCAACCAAAGTAAACAATGGTTATCTGCTGCTGTGGAATGCAACAGGTGATTGGTCTCCTGTGGGTGTTTGGATTTCTTGACCACTCATGGCAGAGCTGGCTCTTGCTCTGTCTGAGACACAGATCCTTGTTATTCATTCTTTTCTATTCTTAGCTTAGCTAGCTGCTGAAGAAACTTTTCCTTTCTATTGCTTTTTAGTATAGTCTTAATGTAACATATATCATAAAATAATAAATCAAGCCTTCTGATCATGGAGTCAACATTCTCGTCTCTTCTTCATCCTGAAAACCCTTGTGACCTCAGTCACAATTGGTGACCCCCGACTGAGGAGGACAATCATCACTTGGTGAGACCACCAGAGGAGCATTGCTGCACTGGGTAAACCCCGAATGTGTGGCATTGATGGTTGCTTCACAAGTGACCACAGAAGTGGATTCTAGCCAGGAGCTGAAGAACTGAAGATCCGAATTTGGACAGAGTTCACAGCAAGGCTGACCACAAAGAGAACCTTCTGAAAAGCCTCCAGGAAGATGTTCGGAAAGCTCAGCAGAACCATGCAGATAGCCAGAGAGTCCTGGACACTGTCACAAGGTACTGTTGGTTTTTCCCCTCCTAAAGATGAGGCCATTCACAGTTTGTGGCTGCTCATCTGGAGGACTCCTCCCCTAGAGGATGAGGTTCCATTCTCCCCTTCAGAGGAGAAACTTATTGCCCTCTGGCAAAAATGGGGTGAAGAGGACAGAATTCTCCTGTTGGAGGCAGATCTCTATGAGTTTTTTCGATGGGCGAAGCTCTTTGGGTTTTTTACGAATGTGCTATATGCCCTCGATGTGTTTGTCTGGGAGTGTATGGGCTCCATTTTCCAATTCTTTTTATACCGGGGGTTCGGATGCCCCTCGATTTATCCAACCTTTTTGAAGCTCTTTCTAGTCTTGAAACGGAGAGCAGCTGTTTTTCCCTGGATTGCTAACTGCAAGGGGAAAGCCCCGTTCCCCCCAATTCCGGGGGAAGACCCTTTGGAGGGGAACGCTCTGCTGCTTTCCAGCCCCCCTGAACCACAGTGGGGGGGCGAAGTTTCGCCCGCAGCCGAAGTTTTTTTTACTGCGTCTTCGGAGCATGCTCAGACGGAGCCATTTGTTCCCCCCTCCCGTTGCTCTCAGGGGGGATGGGAGTGGGCGGCACCGCCCCGGCCAGCGCCACGGGCACCGCCCCGGCCAGTGCCACGGGCACCGCCCCGGCCAGCGCCACGGGCACCGCCCCAACCCGCCCCGCGGGTGCGGGCGGTTCCCCCCGCGGCCCGTCCCGCGGCCCGGCCGCCCCTCCGGGGGAGCCTGTGGGCGCTCCAGCCGCGGTTCCACCGGCTTCCCTGCCTGCATCTATCTCAGAGACACCGCTTCCCGCGGCTGCGCCGATGTTGCTGGGCAACAGCGATCCACCGCTCCCCCCGGCCGTCCCGCCGCCTTCTGCGACTGCGGTTCCGCGGCCGATGTCAGAGTCCGGCGCAGAAGAAGCTGCCGACCCCGTGCCGCCCCCGCCGCCCCCGCCGCCTCCCCAGGCGGCCCCGCTGCCCGCCCCTGCGGGGACTCCGTTCTCCATGTCTGCGTCAGAGGCTGCCTTGGAGCCGGCGGCAGCAGCAGAGGCGCCTCCTGCATCCAGCGTGACTTCCTCCCTGAGTTTTTCGGGTTGTCCCGGGGCTGCCCCTACGGGGGGAGCTGGGACAGGGGAAGAGGGCGTCAGCCTGTCCTTCCGTGGAGGAGGCATGGCCCGACAGCTGGCTGTGGGCGCAGCGCGACTGCCTGTTTTCAAGATCAGCATACTTGGCGGGTTGGGGGGTGTTTGGTCCGGGTTTTCCCCCTGGGGGATGCGAATCTCTCTGCCGCCCCTCGCGCGCCCCAGCGGCGAGGGGGAGGTGGGTCCCGAAAGTTCTGCCCCTGGTCCCCAGCCCAGAGCGGGTGGCGGTGGTGCCGTGAGGCAGATGGGAGGAACACCTGGTGCATTTGCATTGCAGAGGCAGAGGGCACAGCAGGAAGCGAGCATCGCTTGTCTGCTGTGGGGAAAGGACATCCCCAGACCCGAGACGAAGTTTCTCGGGACAGCTTCTGTCTTCCCATTGCCGGCATGCCTCGGTGATTTTGGGGAAAGGAAGCGTTTGGTCACCCCTTCTGCCATTGTACTGGCAAAAGGGTGCGGGTCTGTGCCAATGCAGAGCCTGCCTCGGGGGCTGGGCCTGGGCTGTCTGCCTTGGTTGCTTGGGCCAGGGCCACCTCCCAGCCTCCTGTTGAGTTTGGGGGCTTTGCTTCCCCCTTCTGGTCCTGGGCCACCTTTCAGTGGGCCAGGTCTGGGGTTCCTGATCCTTCCACAAGGGCCAGGGCCCCCAAGGGCCTCTCTCTGGCTCCTCTGCTGCTGCTGCTGCTCTTTCCGACAAGACAAAAAAAAAAAAAAAAAAAAAAAAAAAAATTAAATTGAATAAAAAAGGGTGAAAGAGCTGGCAGCAGCTCAGAGGCATTGAGGAGCCAGGGATTGGCTTCAGCCCAAGTTGTTCAATGAAGGGCTGTGGCAAGACATTTCAGAAATTTTCTAATTTTCTCAAAATTGTTTGAAGACTGTCAGTGGACTTTTGATAAATATTGATGGACCTTTTTCTGTAGCAAGCCTGTTTCAGGACCAAAAGAAACTTTCAGATATGGCAAAGAGGAACATCTTCAAGCCATGGACTTTTCCTGAAACTCAGCTGCTTGGACTTGAATTTTCTTTGCATTGTTTTTGCATTTTCTTATATTATAGAATTGTTTTAGTAATATGATAGAATTTTATGTTCTACAGGTGAAGAAATTCCCAGTGCATTCCACAGGAGCACTTGAGTGGAGTTTGATTGGCAACAGATAACCTGTCAAGTGTTTGTCTTTTTCTTCGGCATGAGTACAGCAGAGAAAATTACAAACACTTTTTCCTTTTAATTTAACTAAATAAAAAAAGGTGACATGTCGCAGACATCTTTCATGAAAAATCCTTTCTTAGGATTTTTCCTTGTGACAAGCTGCAGTTCAGCAACCAAAGTAAACAATGGTTATCTGCTGCTGTGGAATGCAACAGGTGATTGGTCTCCTGTGGGTGTTTGGATTTCTTGACCACTCATGGCAGAGCTGGCTCTTGCTCTGTCTGAGACACAGATCCTTGTTATTCATTCTTTTCTATTCTTAGCTTAGCTAGCTGCTGAAGAAACTTTTCCTTTCTATTGCTTTTTAGTATAGTCTTAATGTAACATATATCATAAAATAATAAATCAAGCCTTCTGATCATGGAGTCAACATTCTCGTCTCTTCTTCATCCTGAAAACCCTTGTGACCACAGTCACACATGTGCAGCTTGTGGGGTTGTTCAAAGGACAGTGATGATGAGGAGAAGCCTTCGTGGGAAGCGACCACCAAAACCAAAAGACCCCTTAGAAGCAAGCAGAGCATGCACTGTGCAGTACAGTGACCTAGATTTCAAGAATCAAAAATAGGAGGAGATTGACAGAAAATCATTGATGAATATGTATTAGCATCCAGTCTAGAAGCTGTGTTTGGATTCTTTCTCTTTTGAATGGGAGGCAGGGTGAGAAAACCCCCCTGTATCCTGACTGGTTTTGCTTATGCTTTATCCAAACCACTGCCAAATTCTTTTGTATCTGCTTGATTATATTTGATTGCATGATTTCATATAAAATTGCTGCTCAATTAAAATTGCTGCTAAATTCTAATGTTGGTTTATTAAATTAGACATATAGGGACCTCATTCATAACAACAGCCCACCTCAGTCACCTACCCGTTGGGACTGTGCTTTCTACTGAGCCAGTCCTGCCAGAAAAGCAGCTTTAAACACACCTCTAAGGCGGCACTGATCCAGATAAAGCACATCCATTCCCCTCTGCCCAGGGCCAGTCCCCTGTACATCCGGCAGCCTGCAAAATCTAACACCCCCTCAGGGTCCAACACATTGTTCCAGCCCAAAGCATAAAGGCAATTTGTTTTGATCAATCTGAAGTAATTCCTGCAGGTCCTCGGCCTTCCAAGGCCAACGCTGCCACTGCAGAGGGAATCCTGTGACCCTGAGCATTTGATGGTGACCACACCAAAGCAAGAGGTGGCTCCTTCAGCAGGAGAATGGCCCATGGCAATGCTGTGCCTTTGTGTCCCCAGCCTTCCCCCCATTGTTTCAGCAATGGCAACTACACTTAGGCAGCTTCAGCAGAGCTTCTTTGTGTTGGCTTAGTGCAGATCAGGACTCCCAGCCCACCTCTAACAGCAGCTTGCAATGACAACAGCACCTGCACACTGAGGTCTTTTGCTGGAGGCAAGCCTGTCACAAGCACACACCCTCTTCAAACTTCCCATCAAACAGAAAGGAGAAGAGCAGGAAAAGGCTACCTTTGGACCAGTCTTCCCCAGGTCTACACATGGGCCAATTCTGGGTAGAAAACTCCCGCCAGTGCTGGCCTTCTTCTTCATGCTGAGAAACTTCTCCCACAGGAACTTAGAGGGAAGCAGCTGAAAGGCAAAAATAAACCAGCTAGAGCCTCAGAGTTGGGCTTGTTCAGAAAGGCTTTTCTTGAACAAGTGGCACTGTGAACAATTTGTGGTCACATTGTCCAGGACAGTCCTGGAAGCCCTGGAAGTTGCTTGCTGAAATACTCAGCACCAATAAATTAACAATACAGAGTGCAATACACATACTCCAACCACATGGCTCTGTCCCATCAGCTTCTCCATGATTGCATGTGACATGGTTGGGGATTTCTGCTCTTTGGGCATTTGTTTCCTCTTCAGGTTCATTGCATTGAGGCAGTGACCTTTTCAAAGAATGGGGAGGAGCTTCAGAACTGCCCTGACTCCATCCCTGTACAGCACTGAGAACTCACAGCAAGGAGATAGCACTGCTGGGTGAGTCCAAGAGAGGCAAGAAAGGAACGTTGTATCAAGAGTGAGGAGCACAGGAATGTGTCCAAGTTGTAGTTCTCTCTGTGAATTAGCATTTGTTTTCTCTCTCTGGGCTCACAGACCCCTGCAGAGAAGAAAACAGAGGGATCTCCTGGACAGAGCCTCAGCAGTGGGGCATCTTCAGTCAAGTGAGCTCCAGACACCAAGGGACATTTGTGGCCCTGGCTCCAGGGAGCAGAACTGTACAGCCCTCAAGATTCCTACCAATCCAGAGCTTTCAAGAGAAGCCAACTCCTTTGGGAGAGATACCATCAACACATGGGAAACCAAAATCAGGGGACAATTCCCAGCACAGGAAGATTTCCACCATCCTGCAGAACTAAGGTGTGATGGCGTTCACAGGGGACTTACGATGAGGGAAGAGATGAGGAAGAAGAGGAAGGAATGATAACAAAGGCTTCTGGCCTGGACTCTCTGTCTGAGCCAGCTGGGCTGTGATTGGCCATTGATTACAAACATCCAACATGGGCCAATCAAAGATCCCCCTGTTGCATTCCACAGCAGCAAATAATCATTGTTTACATTTTGTTCCTGAGGCTTCTCAGCTTCTCATCAGGAAAAATCCTAAGGAAAGGATTTTTCATAAAAGATATCTGGGACACAAAGGTGCTGAGACATTTTCTTCTGGACGTGCTGCAGCAGATAACTTGCTTTGCTGTACACTGTGTCTGCAGGGCTGGATCTGTGCCCACACAGGAGCTGAGAGAGAACAGCTGCTTTGGAAGCTCTTCCCGCTGGGACCAGCCCTGTCTCACAGGGCTTTGGGCAGAGTCTGAGCTTTCCCCACAACATGCTCAGGTGCCCAAGGGCAGCTTGGTCTTGACACCAGCAGGGGGCTATTTACAAATCACAAACGGGACAGGACTGCTGTGGAACTGCCTTGAGCTGTTTTATTTTCCAGCATCACTCTCATTACATGGTTATGACAATGGGAAGATGCCAGCAGCTCACATCCCAGGCAGCAGACCAACAACTTAATGTTACAACTTCCTTTATAAGTTTCTTGACCAATCACACAAAGCAAAAGCACATTGACAGTAGTTCTATCCAACCACTATAGGCACACCTACCTTTGGTTAAAACAATGCTCGCTTATTTTGAATACAATACCTGCTTGTAAGCCTTAAAGCACAATGCACAGAGCTCCATTATTAAGCTTTAACCCTCCTAATATCTTGCTATATAAACTTTTCTGTGGCTTAGAGAGTTATTCTAGACAAGCATTAATACACAGACCATTGTTCTATTTGTCCTCGCTTTTCTACAGTTTAAATAATTTCTCTGCTGACCTATCTCATGGCAGCTGCTTAGCTCTAATCACACTTCTACTGTATCTGAGGCTTGCCTTTTGCAGCTTTCCCAAAACCCTCTAAATTTGTAGATTCCCACAATTCCCCCTCTCTGTTCATCTCAAGAGAAACTTTCATAATTGTGTAATTTATTACTTGCATTTCGTAGCTTTACTAGAATATTTCTGCTTATTACCTACTTAAAGCATTTTCTTGCTTGCACTAAAGCAGGGGCAGGGAGAGCAGGGACACCAGGGCAGTTTGCAGCCTTAACACAGCCCAGTGGGTACTTACAGTGAAAGATGTCAGTCTTTCCCTGGACAAAAGACGAGGTGTCGAGGTCTTCTTTGGGAATCCAGAAGCCATTTTGAAGGCAGGATCTCCCAGATGAGTGACAATGCCTCAACAAAACTGGAAGAAGCAACAATGGAACTCTGAAAATCCAGAACCCAATTCATGGCAGATTCAAGGCATATACTGGTGCTAAAATTTTTCTATGATTTGAAAGTAGCTAAGTGCTTGTTTGGTGTAAGTAGCTAGTATGTTAGGCCTCTAGTTGGACTTTATTTGAACTATAGGGCTGCCTTGTGCAATCCAAAGATGGATCATACTGAAACCTGGAGCTAAAAATCTGAACATTAAGAATAGTTAGAACAGACAAAGCTGCAGCCTAAATATTACTTGAAAATAGCAAGAGTGGACATCCTTTTCTTTAGGCTAAAGCCCCCCTGCTCTCTCAGCTGCTCCTCACAGGACTTGGGAGAGACTGGAATGTTATGGCTAATGGCTTAAAAATTGTTCTAAAGGACTTTCTGCCCATTGGGACAAAACTGTATAAAGAGGCTGCGACCACCCAAGCCCACCCTGCCCTGAAAATGCCTCTGCACTGGAACTTGGCACTGTGAATTAAGCTGCCGAAGGGAACTTGAGACAAGACAAAGGTGACACTATTGTCCCATTAGCTCAGGGCTGGGGAGAAGTAAACAAGGCTGCAGAGAAAAACCTCTCCACAACAAAGCCAAACCCAGCAGCTGTCCTGAAAATCAGCTCTGTCTGGCTTCAAGGTGGGCAAGTCATAGCCACAGACTCGTCTGCTGAGGCCAGGTTTGCACACAAACCTCCCATCAAAGACCTCCACAGTGCCCCCAGACCCATTCCTGAGGCCTTGCACCAGACGACTGCAGGGCACGCAAAGTAACACAACAGATCTGAAAATCCAGAAGCCAATTGATGGCAGACTCAAAGGACAGACAGATGCTAAAGATTTTATATTATTTGAAAGTTGCAATAGACAGAGTCCAACTTGCCCCACCCCAGGGAGGCAGCTGGGAGGTCCCACCCTGCCCAAATCTGCATGAATCCATTGGAGTCTTACGTTTTGTGAAACCTCACCACAGAGAAGACCAGAAGAGGATTTGATGGTATGCCAATGGGATCCATGGAATGGTGATGTTTTTCACTTAATCTGTCTCTGTCACTCTCTTTCTTCCCCTTCTTCCCGACCTCGCATTCCCCCCCCCTGCCCCCCCCCCACTTCTTTTTCTTTTCCTTTCTCTCTCTCTTCCTCACATTTACTGTTACATAAAATCCAGACTATTGATTTTGGCATATGGTCTCATTTGCACCTTAATTCACAGGCCTCTCCATAATAATTCTAATAACCAGATGATAACAAAAAACTGAAACTTGAAGAGACTTCGTTCACCTTTAAGCAGTTTAAGCAACCACTAGACGGGAAAAAAAAGTATAGACCAGTACATTTAGAAAATGTTGCATTCCTTCAGTGCAAAAAAAAAAAAAAGCACAATTAGTAGAGCATATATTGTTTATCCACTCAGCTGTGCATTGTGGTGGTGTTCCCAGGGGCCTTAGGATGAGGGAAGAGATGAGGATCTGACTCTTGATTTATTATTTTATGATATATATTCTATTAAAATTATAGTAAAAGAATAGAAGAAAGGATTTCATCAGAAGGCTAGCTAAGAATAGAAAAAGAAAGAATGAATAACAAAAGCTTGTGTCTCGGAGAGTCCAAGCCAGCTGACTGTGAGTGGCCATTAATTAGAAACAACCACAGGAGACCAATCACAGATGCACCTGTTGCATTCCACAGCAGCAGATAACCATTGTTTACATTTTGTTCCTGAGGTCTCTCAGCTCCTCAGGAGAAAAAACCCAAAGGAAAGGATTTTTCATAAAACATGTCTGTGACAGTGCAGACCTCTGAACTGCTGCACCAGAAGACGGGCATTATCCCATCCTGTATTTCCCTTTGGCATTCTCTCTCAGAGTGCAGATGAGACAAAAGCAAAAAGTTCAACTTGAGTCAATCTTTACCTTCAAAGGAAATTCAGGAACTTTCTGCAGAGGCCAATGCTCTGCACGTTCAGGAACTTTGCAGAGGCCAATGCTCCGCGAACAATTCCCCTGGCGAATCGCCCAGTGAAGCCGCCTGCAGGAGCCCAGGCTGCGCACAACCAGCCAGGGCCGCGTTCTCAGGCAACTGAGGCCGCGCCGCTGTCACAGACGCTGCCGCCGCGTTCGTGGTTTCCAGGCAGCCGCGGAACCCGGCAGCCGCCGCCCTTTCCCGGATCCTGCTCCTCCCGGCCCCGCACGGCCCCCAAGATGCTGCCGGGGCTCGGGGGCTTCGTCTGCCTGGGCTGGGGCTCGGCCTCCCCTGCGGGACAAGGTGAGGGTGGGTCCCCGAGGGTCGTGTCCCCCCGGGAGCGTGTGTGAGTCCCCCATGTCCCCCCCAAACCGGGGTCACCCCCTTTTCTCTGCCCAGAGCTCCTGAGCCAGCTCCTGCTGCCCTCTGGGAGGGGCTTTGGGGAGCCCCCCGGGGACCCCCTTGAATGCCCATTCCTGGGCACTGGGACCCTTCGCATCTCCTTCCCCAGTTCCAGGACCCCCTGCACCCCCTTATTCTGCCCCGACACCCCCTGCACCCCCTTTCCCGGGTATCCGCCTCTCCCGGCCCCTGGATCCCCCGTTTCCATGAGCCCGGCGACCCCCGGACCCCATTCCCGGCCAGCCCGGGGTACCTCAGCCCCAGGCCTTCCTTTGCCCGGCGACCGGTGACGTCACTGCAGACTCGGGCCGCCATTGGCGAGTAGCAAAGAGCGGCGCCAATGGCGGGGCCGGAGGCGGCTCAGGGGCCGTGAAGAGCCTTGAGCTGTGAGGGGCCATGAAGGGCCGTGAGGTGTCACTCTTGCGCCGAGAATGACACAGGAACAGGCAGGAGGCAGTATTGCAGAAAGACTAAAAGAAGGTTTAATTCAAGAGAACCGTGCGGTTTTTATAGAGTGATACGATATATTCTGTTTGATTGGCTAGTGAACAAAAACACATTCTTTATACACCGTCCTTGAGAAGAAGAGAAAGATGAAGTAGAAGAACACCACCTGCAGATTGTTTATACTGAAGTTCTCACATTCTTACAAGTTGCTAATAATTCTCACAAGCTGTTGTGAGAAACACTTGCTGTTTCTCTCTCTCTGTCCCATGGCATCCACAGTGAGGGGCTGTGAGGGCTCTTGGGCAACTGTGAGGGAGCCATGAGGGGCCTGTGAGGGCCCGTGGGGAACTGTGTGGTGTTATCTTTTTATACTAAAAACTACGTGTACACTATTTACAATAACTTCTCAATACTTATCACCTATGTTAGACAGTGAGTTTTTACTCTAAACTAATCTAAAAATGCCAACATCACTTAAAAGATGCAGGAAGAAGGGAAGGAAGGAAGGAAGGAAGGAAGGAAGGAAGGAAGGAAGGAAGGAAGGAAGGAAGGAAGGAAGGAAGGAAGGAAGGAAGGAAGGAAGGACAAGGCACACTTAAATTCTTCTATCTTGGGACTTCGAGCCCCCATTCTAAAAATCTCAAAAATCTATTTTTCACCCTGTGAGAAACTAACAATTATTCTACTTAAACTTTCTTGACTTGTAATTCTTCCTATAAAGGTTAGTAATTGTTTTTTCCAAGGGCTAAATCAAAGGCACAGGGGTCATGGGCTCTGTGCCAAGGTCTCTGAGACCCCCAGGCAGGGGCTGGAGCCCTCCAGGGCAGCCAGAGGAATTTCCTGGGTTCCCTCAATATTATATATAAAAGAAATGATATACTAAAACTACACTAAAGAAAGAGAAAGGATACATCAGTAGGCTGGAAAAGAATGAATAATAAAAACCCGTGACTGACCAGAGTCCTGACCCAGCTGGACTGGGATTGGTGATTCAATTAAAACAATTCCCTTGCTGGGTAAACAATCCTCCAAATCACATTCCAAAGCAGCAAAACAGGGAGAAGCTGAAGCTTCCCAGCTTCCCAGGAGAAGAAATCCTGGCGAAGGGATTTTCCATAAAATATCACGGTGACACTGTTTGGCTTGGTTTGGTTGAGATGGGGGTTGAGGTTGGGGTTTGCTGCATTTTGTTGATTGGAAAGGAAAGAGAGAGTTTTTGGGGTTTTTGGTTTTTAACGTGTGTGTTTCACAGAGTTGTGCCCAGCTTCTCAGTGGTTCAGCAGCCCGTCAGTTACACAAAAAGCTTTGCATCACTTCCCTGAATTTTCCTCCCATTTCAAACCAGGACAGGGTGGAGTCACAGACATATTTTATGAAAAATCTTTTCGTTACAATTTTTTCTCTTGAGAAGTTGAGAGACTTCAAAAACAAAATTTAAACAAGGATTATTTGCTGCTGTGGAATGCAACAAGTGCATCTTTGATTGGTCTCATGTAATTTTTTTTAATTAATTATAAATCACAGTCCAGCTGTCTCAGACTCTTTGGTCAGTCACCAGATTTTATCATCATTCTATCCTTTTCTATTCTCTGCTAGCTTTCTGATGAAATCTTCTCTTCTTTTAGTAAGTTTTAATATATCATTTTTTTAAAATGTAATCTATATCATAAAATAATAAATCAGCCTTCTGAAACATTAAGTCAACATTCTCATTTCTTGCCTCGTCCTGAGACCCCTGTGAACACCACCACAGGGCGGGGTCATCATCCCACGGTGAGAGCATCTCCTAGGGCTTTGTCAATCTCCTACTTGTCTCCCAGTGCTCCCAGCACCTCCCAGCAGTGCCCCCAGCACCTCCCAGTGCTCCCAGCACCTCCCAGTGGTGCTGAGACTGTCTCCTGCTGGTTCCACCACCTACCACTTGCTCCACCAGCATCTCCTGGTGTGTGACTGTGTTTAGAGGGGTCTTAGGATGAGGGAAGAGACGAGGATCTGACTCCATGGTTCAGAAGGCTTGATTTATTATTTTATATTTATATTAAAACTATACTAAAAGAATAGAAGAAAGGATTTCATCAGAAGGCTAGCTAAGAATAGAAAAAGAAAGAATGAATAACAAAACTTTGTGTCTCAGACAGATAGTCTGAGCCAGCTGACTGTGATTGGCCATGAATAAGAAATAACACTATGAGACCAATCACAGATGCACCTGTTGGATTCCACAGCAGCAGATAATCAATGTTTACATTTTGTTCCTGAGGCCTCTCAGCTTCTCACGAGGAAAAATCCCAAGGAAAGGATTGTTCATAAAAGATGTCTGTGACACTGGTGGTCTCACCATCCTCCCCTCATGGCACACCCCCGTTTCTCCTCCCCAGGACCCACTTCTACAGCGGGCACAGCTCTGTCCCTCCCAGCCCCTCCGTGCCCCCAGGCTCCTCTGACACCTGCCAGTTCTCCAGCCCCTGTTCCGCGGCTCTTGTGGAGTCCTGGTCTATGAGGCCCCCACCTTCACCGTGGCCATCTTCTTCTCCAACCCCCTGGACTACAACCGCTTTGCCATGGAGCTGGGCCTGGAGCTGTCCCTGCTCAGAGCTCACCTGGGCAGGCTGGAGGACACCTACCACCGCATGTCCCAGATGAGGACGTCCTTCACCACCAACGGGACCACTGCGTGCTGCCACGTCACCCTGGACACCTGCCAGGAGCCCTTCCAGGTGAGTGTTGGCCACGTCAAGGTGACAGCCACCATGTCCAACACACGGAGATCCATTATCAGGGTGGCTCTGCAGGAGCAGGAGTGCTCAGGGAAGGAAGCTGGAGAGAGGCTTCCATGCTATGTGACAGCAAAGGGATTAATTTAGTTTTTACTGGGCCTGTGAACTGAGAAACAAGGCACACAAAAACTGCTTTTCCCAGCAAGAACAGTTGGAAGAGAAGAAGAAGACATCCGGCTCAAGAATGTAGGAATAGACAAAACAAGGACTGAATCTGGGCTTGATGGTAATGGGTAAATTGTAATATGTAAATTGCTTACTTGTAAAATCATGTGTGCACTAATGGTTAGGAGTATCCTTTGTGTGACCTCAGGCCTAAATAAATTATGCCTTTTTAAACCAAATTAGTGTTAAGGGGTCTTGTTCTAGTATTTTGGAGATTTTGTGGCAGTAAATTGGAGAGGCAGCCAGAAGATCAGCCTAGAGCTTCAATGAATCCACAGATCTCCAGCCAGCACTGAGGAATTTTCAGGGAGAAAATCAACTTTAGACCTTCAGGGACTCGAGGCAAGATCCCTGGCCTAAGTGAAGGCATCATTTAAATTGTTTTCCTTTGGCTTATTGACAAGGGATGCAAATCCCCACACAGAGTTACTGGTAAGTGTCAGAACCCAGGAAATTCCTCTGGCTGCCCTGGAAGGCTCCAGCCCCTGCCCAAGGGGCTCAGAGACCCTGGCACAGAGTCCATGACCCCTGTGAGTTGGATTTTGACCCATGGAAAAAAAAAATTACCAACCTTTATATGAAGATCTGCAAGCCACGAAATTCTAAGTCGAATAATAGTTTGTCATGGGGTGAAAAATAGATTTTTGGGAGTTTTTAGAATGGGGGTTCAGGAGGCAAGATGGAGGAATCTGGGTGTTGTCCAGTCTTTCTCATTCTTCTTCTTGGTCTCCAACTTCTGCTGTGATGGTGGCACTTTTAGATTGGTTTAGAGTAGAAGCTCACTGGCTAACATAGGTGATAGGTATTGGGAAGTTATGATAAATAATGTACATGTAGTTTTTAGTATAAAAGATAACACCACCCTGAGGGTGTCAGTGTGCCTCTGTCTGTCCTGCTGAGCAGACATCGGCAGGCCAGAAGAAAGAATTTTATAGATAAGAAACAATAAACAACCTTGAGAGCAAGGACTGAAGAGTTCTGACTCTTTCTTCGACCACCAGGCTGGGAAAAGAGACTTTCTAACCTATCTCGGGGTCACTCTGACCAGCAGAGACTCTGAGAGCTAAGGGGGGTTTGAGCCCCTGGGTAAGCTTATCAGGGCGAAGTTTGAGTTCCTGACCTCAGGGAGTCAGAGTTTCCCCTGTCTGGAGTTCAAGTCCCCAAGAACTATCAGGGGTTCGAGTTCCCTAGGAAATATTAGAGGTTGTCTTTGGCAGGTATTGACCGTAAAAGATTTTAAAATCACAAAATTCGGGGAGCTAGAAATAAAGTTCGGCTTAGTAGGCCCTGGGAAAATGTTAAAGGTAGGCCCTGGGAAATGTTAGACCTTGTATTTGCTAGATCATGTGAAACTGCAGCCGTGTCGTCAGTATATGATAAATGATACAATTGTTAGATGTGATTAGATCTAATGATTGTTGAAAGAATCATGAGAAACTATGTTAGAGGTTTGAGGGAATCACGAGGAATCCATGCTTGGATGATATCAATGTATACAATAGAACAATGTACGTTGAATAATTAATATGTAAGTTATATAATGATAGAATATAAAACATGTTCGGTCCCAAAGCATGTCAGAGTCAGATTTGGGGTTGTGTCCCCTGACACCCAGAGCTCTTAGTAAAAGCACCTGCATATAATCATTCTGTGATTATGTGTTCCTGAACACTAACATTATCAGGAATTGTTGTATCAGACCAAGATCATAGTTTCAAGAAAAATCATTGTTCTGCTGTCTTGTAGCATAGGCTGCAATCATCTGAACTTGGATGGAGGAAAGAAGAAAAAAGAAAACCACATTCTTCATTTACAACTGAAGCCTAGCCACAGCTTCATCTGGAGCCACTTTTGTGGTGAAGATTGGTTAATTCCTTTGCATTCCTCACAATCTCTGCATTCTTCTTGAACTCTGAGAGCATCTTCCTGTGAGAGTGGTACCTTGATGTGAGTTTGCCAGCATAGCAACATGGGGATGTCCTTGATATAAAAATTCATTTGCAGAGAGAGTGTTGAGAGTGTTGGAGCGTGACTGAGTGTTTGCTGGTGGTTTCTTTGTTTTTGTGTGCCTGGCTGAGATGGCATTTGTGGGCTTGAAGCCCCCTCTTTTGTCAGTTTGAGTGATTGCAGGTTTGGCAGTCCCCTTCCTCTTCCCCTCTCCCCCCTCCATGACAAAGCTGGAAATACCATTATGACTTTCAGAGGTAATAGGTTGTATATCTGTAATTATTGAATTTGGGGCCAGTTTCTTCTCAAGCTAATGTGGGAGGTGATATTCCAAATTGTCCATTGAAATGTTTGTTGAAAAACTGGAAACAGACCCACTAACTAAACCTAATCCAATATTGTAATCAGTGCTGGTCAGCATACAAGCTAAACTCCCAGGCTAAGTGGCCAGAGAATGGTACCTTAGTTTATAACAACTTTTGACAGCTGACGTTGTTTTGTAGAAGAGAAGGGAAATGGAATGAATTGCTGTTATGGATGGGTAATGCCACGGCTGGCTCTTGCAATTAAAGGATGGATATTATGTGAATGTTAAGAGAAGTTTTATTGATTTCTGGTTATGTTCTTGTGATTTGTTGTTTAGATGTCTTCTCTTCTCTCCACAGTCCCCTTCCCTCCCAAATTGTTGCCCAGGGAGGGTCTTGCTAGCCAGGCCAGGTGGAGGCAGGGCGAGTACCTGTACCCCTGGCATGGGGCATTTGGGAGGAGGCAAAGCTGTTACCAGGAGGGGTGGCATGACAACACCTGGCTGTTGGAATCCTGCATGCTGAGAATTTTAAACTTTCTCTGCTGAAAGGCACAGACTCGCAAGAGAACACTGCATTTGACCTGGGGCTGTGGAGAAAGCTTCCAAAATTGATTAATAGCACTGGGATTATGGGTGCATAGTTGGATTTACAATTAAATATACAAAAGAAATATTGTTCCTCCTTGATGCTATTCAACTGCCCAGAGAAGTGGCTGCACTACACCACAAAGCACAACACCAACAAGAGGATCCCCAAATTCCTACAGGGAACAGATGTGCAGATAAAGCTGCACAAGAGGTTGCACAACCTGGTGTTAATACCTGAGAAAGCCATTTCTCTTCCAGAAGTTAGCCCTGGATATTGTCAAGCAGATTTAAAATTAGCTGCTTCTCTAAAAGCCCAGAATAAAGAGCAGAATGGCTGGTAACTTCCAACAATCCTGTCAGAGTCCCACCACAACTGGTGTTGCAAATTCTCAAGCAGAAACACCAGCAAACCCACTGGGATTTCAATGCTATGGTGAGTAGTCTGTGGACTCAGACACCCAGTGCTCTTATGACAAAAATTGTCAAGTCTGTTACAGAAAAATGCCTGATATGTCTTTAATCCTTTGAACTTGTAAAGGCCACCTTCAGATATCACTAGAAGAGGAAACACTCCCAGAGGTCACTGGTAAATTGATTTTTGAGCTACCATGCCAACACGGATACAGGCATCTCCTTGTATTTTGGATATCTTTTCTGATATCTGCCAGATTCTGATCTGGCAGCTTTCCCCTGCCACACCAGCAAGGCTAGGGAAGTAACCAAGACACTTCTCAAAGAAATCATGCCCAGGTTTGGGGTGCCTTTAGGGATGCCATCTTATAGAGGACCCAACTTTATATCTGAAGTATTACAGCAATTAGTAAACAGTTGGGTATAATTTGGGATTTATATCCCAGTTTATACCTCTGTTGAGACCTCAGTCTAGCAGAAAGCTTGAGTGAATGAATCAAACCTAAAGAGGCAAATTGGCAAAATATGTCAGGAAACTGTCAGGAAATGGCCACGGGTCTTACCATTAGCTTTGTTACAAATTCAAACACAACCTCAAACTAATCTGAAAGTGAGCCTGAATGGGTTGGTGTCTGGGGAAACCATATCCTGTTGCAGCTTTCTCGGGATCCAAGGAACAAGTTGGAAATCAAGAAATAGAACAATCTTTCGTTTCATTAGGGAAATCATTGAATGAACTGAAGAGGTTTATCATCCTCACAGAACCTGTGACATTTGCCTCCACTGTCCTTCCTGGTGTCACTGGGACAAGGATTTTTTCTGCCGTGAGCTGAGGTCTTGTCCCACTAACGGCACAGAGCTTTCCTCTTCAAAAGGACCAAGAAGATGCTGCTCTTTCACTGCCTTCTAAGACAAGGGAGAGAAGAGGCACCTTGACCATATCCACTTAGCACCTCAGCATCAAAGGTGTTCCACATGACTGGGACATAAAAGCTGCTCCCAAGGCAGTTCTGCCCATTCTGACAAAAGGCAAAGGACTTTTTGGTCAGCTTGCCTATAGAGACAGATTGACCTTCAGAGAGATGATTTTTCCTCCCCTGAGGTGAGGTCTTGTTCCACTAATGACACAGGGCCTTTCCTCTTAGAATAGACCAAGAAAATGCTGTAGTTTCACTGCCTTCAAGGACAAGGGAGAGAAGAAGGATCTGGGCTCGAGGAATTCGGCAGGTAGCTGGACCTTTTCAGTTTTGGTTTGATTTTCCTTCCCCCTTGAAGACACTCAAAATTTTAAATTTTAAATTTCAGTATGAAAGATTTTTATAGGTAATATATTTGCAGAAGATCCTGAGAAAATAAATTACAAAATGGTTTGATGAAAAAAAAATCTAATAAATGTTTTTATCTGCAAAGGTCTTGATGGGGGTTTTGGTGTCAAGGGCCCTGTGGGACTCCCCAGCCCAAGCCACCAACACAGACCCTGACAGGCACATCCTGTCCCCAGGGCCCTGCTCTCTGCTGTGGCACCAATGCTGTGCCTCAACTCACCCTGTTTTGTGCAGTGTGGGCAATGAAGGAGCCTGGTGGGGGCCAAAAGCACAAAGTGAGCCCTTGCTTCCCATTCTGGGAGGGACAAAGCCCAGCCAGCAGATCCCTTGGGCTCAGGACTGAGTGAGGCATGAATTCCCAGTCCTGTTTCCCCCAAATCTCACCCCACGTCTTTGTTGCAGTTCCTGGTTTCTGAATCAGCAAGGAGAGATTTTCCCCTCCAGCCTGTCCACGTCCCCACATCCTCAGCTGCTGCCCTCTGCTTTGAAGCAGAAATCAAGGAGAAGTGAAACCAGAGAGAAGGAAAGTGCCCAAGGCCAGGGGAGCTGAGCTGCAGCCTGGGGTCAGAGCATGTGGGGACAGACCCTGGCAGCACATGGGGTTGGCTCCCTGCAGCTCTGGGCTGTTGTCACCTTTCCTGTGCCAGCACGAGCTGGGCTGTGTGTGCATGGAGGAAACGGAGCAACGGCGTGGGGAGAGATCTGCCCTCGTGCAATGGGCAGTGGTTTTGCAAATGCCACCTGGACACGAATTGCTGGGATTGCATGTGGAATTGGAAAAGGTTCTGGACTGGCTGGAGAGACAGAAGGCCCTGTGGATCACCTGAAGGAATGAGGTGGTCACTCTGTGACCGTGTTTGCAGGGGTCTTAGGATGAGGGAAGAGACAAGGATCTGACTCCATGGTTCATAAGGCTTGATTTATTATTTTATGATATATATATGAAATTAAAACTATACTAAAAGAACAGAAGAAAGAATTTCATCAGAAGGCTAGCTAAGAATAGAAAAGGAATGGAATGATAACAAAAGCTTGTGTCTCAGACAGAGAGTCTGAGCCAGCTGACTGTGATTGGCCATTAATTAGAAACAAGCACAGGAGACCAATCACAGATGCACCTGTTGCATTCCACAGCAGCAGATAATCATTGTCTACATTTTGTTCCTGGGGCCTCTCAGCTTCTCAGGAGAAAAAATCCCAAGGAAAGGATTTTTCAGAAAATGTGCCTGTGACAGTACTCACTCTGTATTTGTCATTGCTTCAGCCTCGTGGCTGGGAACTTGCTGCTGCCTGGAGAGAGTTGGGGAAGGGGTTTTGGGCTCTGTCTCCAGACTCTGACCATCCCAGTGGGGTCATTGCCGTGGATGATTCTGTCTCACATCAGGTCCATGGCTGCAGTCAGTGCCAGGGCATGCCCTGCTCCTCCCTGCCTGCATCATGAGCCATTCCCCCCATGGGCACAGACCATGCTGCCCCTGGGCCAGGACCACCCCAGGGGGCACAGGATGCCCCCAGCTCCAGCAGCTCCAGCCCCTCTGCCCCCAGGGATTGCTGCTCACCTTTGACATCTCTCTCTGCAGAGCCCTGCAAGGACAAGAAAGGCAGAGGTGGGAGGCAGAGTTCCTGCACAGCCCTGCCCTCTCAGAAGCCAAGACAGCTCTCTGGTGGTCTTGGAGGGCTCCAGCCCCTGCCCAGGTGGCTCAGAGACCTTGGCACAGGACCCAAGACACCTGTGACTTGGATTTTGACCCATGGGAAAAAAAAAATACCAACCTTATATGAGGATCTGCAAGCCACAAAATTCTTAGTAGAATAATAGTTTGTCATGGGGTGAAAAATAGATTTTTGAGGTTTCTAGAATGGGGGTTCAGGAGGCAAGATGGAGGAATCTGAGTGTGTCCAATCTTTCTCATTCTCCTTCTTGGCCTCCATCTTCTGCTCTGATGGTGGCACTTTTAGATTGGTTTAGAGTAGAAGCTCACTGTTTAACATAGATGATAGGTATTGGGAAGTTATTGTAAATAATGTACATGTAGTTTTTAGTATAAAAAGATAACACCGCCCTGAGGGCAGCCAGAGTGCCTCTGTCTGACCTGCTGAACAGACCTTGGCAGGTTGAAGAAAGAATGATATAGATAAAAAATAGTAAATAAACTTGAGAACGAGAGCCAAGGAATCCTGACTCCTTCTTCGGCTGCTGGGCTGGGAAAAGAGACTCTGTAACACATCTCGGCGTCATCCTGACCACAGAGACCCCCGAGACTGAAGGGCAGTCACCCCTTTGATCAAGTCTTTCTCATCTTCTCAGCTTTGCATCCCTCAGGTGAGAAAAGGAAAGCCTGAGAGACTCAGCTTCCTGGGAAATGGGCTAAGCACCTGGCCATCCGAAAGCAGCAGGAGTCAGACAGCAACAGCCCTGCATCAGAGTGCAACTTCACACTCAATCTCCAGAAATCACTCACCTTTCCCTCAGCAACAAAGAGCTCCTTGCAGCCAGGAGGAAGAGAGACATGAGCACCGACTCTATCATGATATCTTGGTGAGACTTCTGGAAGCATGGAGGATTGGAAAGTGAAGAAACAGAAGCTGTTGTGGGAAAAGGGACATTCTGGAGAGTGGAAGTTTGGAGCAGAATAGGCCCTTAGAGCCAAGCCAGATTCTGTCTGTTGAACCTCTCAGTGCCATGGTGTTGGCAGCTGGGCAGCCTTGGCCCAAAGCTGATGGGCACTGGCTGTGCAGGGAGGGAATCACTCCCCATCAGTGCATGTTCCTGCTTAGGAGCTGGAGGCACTGCCTGACAGGAGAAAAGGACAGGGAGACAGTCTGCAGCTGCCCCAGGTCCTGCACAGCCCCATCCACTGTGGGCACCCCCTGCTCCACGCTCTAGCAGTTGTCAAGATCAAGACATGAATGCCCTGCTTAGCTGTGGCTCTGCATTAGATCTGGCAGCAGCACTCTCCCCTTTCTGTCATGCTGGGGCAGGAGAGGAGCAGCATGCTCTCCTGGCACTGGCAGGTGTGTCCCTGCTGCCCAAGGCTGTGCTGAAGTGCACCCTGGTCCCCAGCATCTCAACTGCCCGGGCACATGCCATGGGGCAGGCCAGGCTCCCCTGCCTCACTTGGGCTCTGGGGGGCCCGGCAGTGTTTCCTGTGTGTGCCCCAGTGCCACAGCTCACCTGGGACACTTGGATTCAGGGCAGCACTGAGGGCAAAGTTCCCCACTCAGTCCCTCTTGCTTTGATGCTGAGATCCACATGGCAGTGTCCCTGGGCTCCCCCTCAGCAAGCTCAAGGCCATCAAGTAGCTCTCCTGCCCCTCTTGGCCTTTCAGCCTCTGCACCTGTACCCCATGCTTGCAGAAGATGATTCAGGTGACAGGGGACTTTGGCACAATTGAGCGCCAAAACAAAACCTGTTCCCCCTCCTGTTCAGCAATGGGATTGATGGAGAGGAGTTTGGAGATCAACTGGAGGAATGGCACATCAATTACCATGAGGAGTGTTTCTGTTGTCAGCTCAGGGAAATGACCTCATGTCTGGAAGAGGAAGAATTTCCTTTCCAGGGTTTCAGACATGGAGAACAAAGACCTTCTCCCTTCCCATCTCCAGAGCCACATCTCCAGTGTATTTCTGGCTCCTCTCCCTCTCCTCACCATCCCCTGCAGACTGGCAGATGTCCTGGGCCATCCCATCCCCACCTGCACCGTAGCCTTTGGCTCACACAGGCAGCAATCCAGCTCAGCCCTGGGGCCCTGGCTGCATTCCCACTGCTGAGGCTTTGCTCAGTCACCCATTGGCACAATCTGCTAGGGCAAGCCAGGTCCTGATGCTTCCTTTCTACATCCCAAAAGTGCAGAACACAAATAGCAGGGGACTGTCAATTTCATCACAACAAATGCACCTTTCTGGAGGGCCAACAGCAAATGCCATAGAGGGATCAGAAAAGAAAATCAAGGATAGAAAGAAAAAGAGGGCAAGGGCAATAGGGCTACCAACAAGACACAATCCTCATCCTCCAGCCCTATTGATTCGCTGTGGTCCATGGGGGTTGACCAAAGTTGTCTCCAAAGTTACAGTTTCTACAGCCTGAATCCAAAGCCAGTGGCATCTAGCCAAAAGGTGGGCAAGATTCATGGCCCATTGTCTTGAGAGCCCTTGCTGTGGGAGGCAGGTGCAAGTGTGCAAGGACAAGCCACCCCTTGTCAAAACTTGGGAGGCAGCTGCAGCTGTGTAAGTACAAGCCACCATTGATCACATGTTCCAAGCAGTGTTCTGGGAACGCACAGGAAGCGCACCTGCAAACACTCACTGGGCACAACAGCCAGAAAATGCCCACCTCACTCAGGCCACAGCTCCTGGTGGGGCTCTTCAGGCTCCTTGCCACCATCGTCAGGCAAATGAAGGAAACTCCAGACCATCTCTTACACCCAGCAGTCCTCAAGATTCCACTCCAAAATTCCTACAGGATACTGAAGCACCTGAAAGGAGAACTCACTTGCCTCCTCAACCTGAAAACCATCTCCAACTGCACTCAGTACAAACTCATGGCTGAGGCAGCTCTCCTGTGGAGCAGAGCTGGGCCCTTCTGGGGCTCCATGGATGGACATGGCGGCTTAGCTCTGCTCTCAGAAGATATTTTTGTGTCAGCAGCTGAATGCAGCACCTGCTGTCCTTCCCATGAGCTCAGGACAAGTGTCAAGAGAGCAAGAGCTTTAGGCTGAACACATCTTGACTTTTGCCCTTTTAGGTTCAAAGAGACTTGACTGAGATTGAATTGGTTCTGGTCATTGTTTTGTGTGCCATGATGTTGTCCATGCCTGCTGTGTCCTGACAGAGAGGAAAGAGTGCTTGTGGAGAGTTGTGAAGGAATGGCTTTTGGCTAGGAAGAGAGAAATGAAGGGCTGAGCTGTGATCAGAGATGGTTTACAGTGTCCTGACCCTCCCCCGCCTCTCCCCCAACTGGCGGGACAACAGGTCTATCCCAAATCCAGAGGGACAACAGATCCACCCTGGCTCCATAGAGACAAGAGGTCTACCCTGGCTCTAGAGGGACAACAGGTCTGCCCAAAACCCTGTGATACAACAGGTCTACCCCGGCTCCAGGAGGAGAACAGGTCTACCCCGGCTCTGGGGACGCCGGGGGTCGGCCTTGCCCCTGGGTGGCAGGCGCTGACTGGGGACATCAGGTCTACCTTGCACCGGTGGGATTTAGCCAAATTTCGGTGGGTGCCGGGTAGACCTGTTGTCTCGGCCGGCTGTGGAAGTTCACCAAGGGGTCGCTGTTGTCGGCCGCCTCCGGCTACAGCATCGTAGGAGGCGGCCAGCGGTGCCGCCCCTCCCCGGTCGCGCTCCATCGCTCCTCTTGGAGGCCTTGGTGGCTTTGGACTCGTCTGTCCGTACAATGGGAGCGAGGTGACGGGCCGCATTCCCGCAGGTTGATCCCGTGCCTGTGTCCGAGGCGGAGCGGAGTGGCTGCGCGTGCAGCGCCAAGTTAAAACCCAGCCATACCCCTGGCTAGATAAACATGAACACCCCAATACCCCCACGGCCGTTCCTGCCATTCCTCCCCTGGAAGGGAAGAGGCAGCCTCGGCCCCACCCTCTGTGGGATCCCAGGTGGGGCTTACACCTGTCCTGATGTCCCCAAAGCTGTGGAAGACGAAGGGCAGGAAACAGTGACAGTACCTGGCAAAAATGACCATGAGATTTCCCCATCACCATGAGCCACCCCCCAAGACAAATGTGAAAGTAACCCTCTGAAAGCCCAGAACAAAGGGTCTGTCACATTGAAATCTACTCCAACAATGACCCTGAATCCATCCTGGTATGGATAAGGCAGGGAGGTCTGTGTTTCAGAACCCCCTGTGACAACTTAACAGTAGGTAACACATCCAGCTTGCCAAGCACTCAGAAGTCAGTATTTGTAACTTTACTAACAGAACAGGATATGATTTCAACTATTACCTACTAGAAGCTGTGTTACAGAGCCTACACATCAACTTTTCTCCACCACCAATTGAAATGAAGATTACCATGGTCAAAAAAACTGTTGGAACATCCTGGCCTGCACAAACTCCTACAACAGCAGAAGAGGAAAAGTCAGAAGACACTGATCAGTATCCATCACAATATAGAAAAGGCACATCATGTCCTAGAACAAATGAAGAGGCATGGAGAGAATCACTGGTGAGAAAACTCGCTTGGATGGTCCCCAGCTGCCACAGGCTTTTCCAGCCTAAGCTACATCCTGCAGTTGTGATACTGGCACTAACTGGGATTGGGTTTGTCTTCATCATTGCAGTGTATGTGGGAGCGTGGTACCTAATCCAGCAATCAAGAAACCAAACTTGTCCACAAATACAAAGGTTGAAGGAAGGAAAAGCAATGTGTTTGTTTTGCCAGCACCAGATGCTGTGTTTTCGTTCATAGATACCACTTGGTTTGAACATTTTGAGAAAAGAACTGATTGGCTGCAACACTGAGTCGAGAGGCACCACAGAGACTGACTCAGTGAGGTGGGCATTTGCTTTATTCGGCACTGGCTATGTGGGGATTGCTCCTCTGTGAGAAATGGATTTGTAAAGGATTCTCAAAACCTGCCTGAAAGCTCACAGGCTCTTGTACATCTGTATGCAAACTCTGAGATAAGGTGTGCTGACTTAGGAAGGCCATGGAATAGAGATGGCATTGTTGAGAGAGAGATTGAACTAGAAACAAGTTTCAAAAGGACCTGATATTTTGGAGAACTAGAACTGTGAAAGATGCAATGTAGCAAGACCATGTGGAGTAAAATACTAGGTGGTTGGTGTTAGAAGTATTAGCAGCATTGTGTGGCAAAAGCTAGTAGGCTGAAAAACATTGATAAGGTATTGTAACCAGGAAATAGGGTGGCTTCTGGTGGAATGGTGTTACATTTTCAATGTCTTATGTCTCACCCTTCTGTGAGACTAGTAATGGAATAAAATCTTTTAAAATGCCTCTCAGTGGCCCCATCTCTGTAAGCCTGTGATTTTCCAACACTCCTCCTAACAGGCAGACTCAGCACTTTGCACAGCACAATATATGGTTCCTCTTCAAGCAATGTACATTACATTCACTCAGCACTTTGCACAGCACAATATATGGTTCCTTTTCAAGCAATGTACATTACATTCCTTGGTTAGGAGTGGTTATACAAATTACTTCTCAGAAGTCATTAATATCATTAGCATACGTGACTGCAAGTTCCGTGTACTCTGGTGGTGCCATTGAGGAAGGCTCCGAGTCTTACACTGGGGTCATTCCGATGAAGGCCGACAGTCTTATTCAGTCTGCACTTATCAGCTTTCTTTCTGAAGCATGTGCAGTCCTGTGTTGGCTGTTTCAGTGGTTTCAACACATTCTTTTGCTCTTATCTTAGCTTGGTGCCTTCTGTTTCTCTTATCATAAAATGGCAAAAGCACATCTTACTTCTTAGACTTCTGCTTAATATTGCTGACCATTAACACTTAAATCATGCATACATGAGTTACCTCTTCATCAGCTCCTTTCACTGTGGGCTCTGCTCCAGGCTCCTGCACCCTGAGCAGGGTGCCAATGGAGCCCAGCCCAGCTGGGCTGTGGGGTGGGTGGCATCGCTGCTCTCCGGGCAGCAGCCGCCCCGCTGCCCCCTCCAGAGCCCAGTGCCAGCAGCTGCTGACTGCCTGGCAGGGCTGGGAATGGGAGGGGAGGCCAGTGCTGACCACACGGAGCCCTTGGAAAAGGGGCTGAGCCTGCACCAAGTGCACCCTCCTGGCGCTCTCTCCAGCTGGCAGGGGACAGGAGCCGAGCAGCCGTGCCACACCTGTGCCACACCCTGCTGTGGCTGGAAAGCCCACAGGTGTCCCTGTGACAGGTGGCAATAGGTTCATTGGTGAGCCACAGGCCTTGGCTTCCCTCCAAAACCTGCCCCACCCAGCCCTGCCCCACCCTGGCACACCCTACCTCACCCAACTCGACCCTGTCCTGCCCAAATCTGGCCTGCTCTACACTGTCATGCTCCATCCTCACTGGCCCAGCCCCTACAAGGCCACAAACATGGGCTCTCCTACACACCCTTTCCCACCCCACCCCTTCCCACCCCGCCCTGCCCCACCCAGCCCCAGCCAGACCATCCAGACCTTGCCCTGCCCTGCCTGGTAAGGCCAGAGCACATGCCCTGATTTCAGTCCCATGTTGGGCAATAGTGTCCGGTAGCTTCGGGCTCATCCCCTTGCTCCCTGCTCCCTCCTGGCCATGGCCAGAGCCGGCTGGCATGGCCCTGCCTCGGGGGTCTCCTCGGCTCCCCAAAGATCCGGGATCTGACCATGGCTCTGTTCCTCTCTCTCGCAGCCCTTGAAGACAAGGCAGAGGACATCAGCCCTGCCACCAGAAGCCTGGCTCTCCGAACAGCCTTTGTCCTCTGCGCTGTGGAGAGAGCTCCGGGCTCCATCTTGCAGAAGCTGCAAGATCAACTTGGCAGGGCCCGCAACCCGCAAGAAATGGCCTTGTCCCTGGGGCCACAGCTGGCTGTGCTGCTGGAGCTCTGAGGAGAGCTGATTTGAGAGGCTCTCTGTCTGCTGGGGCCTTCTGAGCCGGGGGGATTTTTCTTTGCTTTAAGATTGTTTTATTCCTTCTTTTTTGTTGTTATTTAGGATAGAAATATAGAATGTGTTCTAATACCCCGACTCAAATGAGCTCTCTTTGGTGCCCAGCATTTGCAGGGCACGGGGGAAGAGGAGAAAACGGGTCCTCGTGCCAAGCGAGCAGCCCTGGTGTGGAGTGGGGAAGGAGAAATGGCCAGAAGCCCCTTGGCCTTGGGTGGTTCTGCTGAAGCCTTTGTGCTGGCGACAGAGTGGCCGGGCAGGGGCCGGAGCTGCAGGGATCCCTGCCAGACTGGTGCCTGGAGATGGCCACAAGCTCTCCTGGCCAGCCAGGAAGGGCCATGAGTGTCCTTCTGCCCGTATCTTGCTGGCTGCATTGCTGAGGCCTCTGAGGTGCCTCTGGGTGCGGCTCCTCTGGAGCTGCCTCGGGGCTGCGCCGCGGCCGGGAAGCTTGGCCGGGCTGGGGGAGAGCCTGAGGGGACGACGGGGCGGTGGGAGGCCGTGAAAGGATGAGGTGTTGCGGAGGCCCTGACGGGACAAGGTGCTGTACGAGGTGCAGGAGGGCCCTGTGGGAGGGAGTGGCTGGCAGGAGGCCCTGCCAAGGCAAGGTCACTGCTTGCTGCCAGGGCAGTGGGCAGAGCAGGGCTGGCGGCCAGCCTGGGCCCTGCGGCTGCTCAGGCCATGGTGCTGAGGATGAGGCCCTGCTGACACAGAGCTCTGGGCCCGCAGAGCTTCTGCCTCCGTGGCTAGGGCGGCAATGTCTCCTCGAGCAGGGCTGCTGAGTCTCTGCTGCCAAAGTGGCTCTGGACGTCACAGAAACAGCACCAGAGCGCGCACAGGAACAGCAGCACCCCCAACGCCGGCACCTGCTCCAGGAGGCGTCTGCAGCAGCCGCCATTCCAAAGGGGCCATACTCTGGGCACTATTGCGTGTGATTTAGCAAAAGGCTTCCGCGCACTTGGCCACAATGGCTTTCTCTTGCCTTGCCAGCCTCACGGCAATGCTTGGCAGCTGCCGCTGCAGCCTGTGCCCCTGACTGACTACAGTGACCGTGCTTGAGGGCAGACTCGCCTTCCACTGGCAGGCGTCCCAAGGCAGCGGCATTGATGCCATGGCAAGAGGCAGCACGAGCCCTGTGCTGCAGCTGCCGTCCCTCTCCTCCATGCAAGCGCCTTAAAAACACCTGCATGAGCTTCCAACCTAAATCCTGGACTGGCTTGGAACAAAGGAAGCAGCAGCAGGCGCTGAAGAAAGGCAGGCACTTGTGGCCACCATTCAGGGCTGGAGGGAAGCACTTTGGTATCTGCTGAGGACATGCTCAGGCTTTGCTGCTGCAAGATCCTGCTTTGCTCTTGCTGGAGCCCGTTCCTACCACTGCATGGGGTTCCATGGTTCCCGGATCAAGTCTGCTGGACCTGTGGGCAACAAGTCTGTCCCGTGTGCATCTGACAGCAGAAAAGAGCAGGACATGGCTGCTTCCAGCACTTGTCTTGGCCGCTCCTTCAGGGGGCTGGCAGCATCATCAGAGACACAGAACAGCTTCTCCTGCCAGAGTTATGCCTATCCTCTGCACTTTCCCAGGTGTCTGTCTTGATGTTCACCGGGGACCTCCCTGTTTGTGGCCGTCCTTTGCCATGCTCAGCCGGCAGCCAGTTGCGTTTGCACGGGAGCTGCCACAGGAAGACACACAGGAAGTGGAGCGTTGAATAGCAGAGGCTGGGCCAATTCTTTTTCTTTCCGAGTGCAAGAAAGACAGAAAAGCACAAGGAAACATGACAGTGTTTTGGTGGGGTCTCTTTGTCCTGTGAAATTCTGTAGCTGTTTTTGTTTCTGTGCTACTGCTAATCCCTTCCTTGAACAAATCATTCCAGAAAGGAGCAACATCATCTGACACGTACCAAGTGTTGCCACCAGTTGCTCCAGGTGCTCCTGGCAAGAGCCCCTGTAGGAAGGAGCACAGGCCCCAGTGCACAAAGTCGGCTTTGGCTGCCCTCTTGCAGAGAAGCCTCTGGAGGCACAGGTCTCTGGGGCAGGAGATGGGCACCAGCGCTGCCAGGGGCTCGGGGGGACTCTGCTTTGGCGGGGACTCTGCCACACCTGCTGATCTCAGGGCTCCCTGGGCCCCAGGCTCAGAGCAGCATTTGTGCCCTGGCTCACACGCTCCTTGTCTCTGTCACACGGCCGCGCTTAGCGTGGCCACCATGCGGGACGTGTCCCGAGGAGGCCGTGCCAGCTTCTGTGGAAGGCCCCGTGGCCTTCCCACCACAGCTGGGTCAGCAGCCACGGGGGCTCCTGCTGCCCTGAGCCTGCCGAGCAGGGCAGACTTTGCTTATGGTTTGAGCCGTTCCTAAAGATCCTGTCGGGCTGTCTGAGACACTTGGGGCAAGGCATTCCTTCCAACCTGGGCCACTCTGGGGGGCCTGGGGGCAGCCCCAGGGCAGGTGGCAGGGTGTGCAAGGGCCCTTTGTGACACGGTGCCGCAGAGTCACCATGCCATGGAATGGCACCTCTGTGACATGCGGTGACATAGGTGTTGGCAGCAACGTGGCCACACCATAGTGCTCGGTGCACGCCACGGGACAGGACGGGACAGAGCACAGTGCCCTCGTTCCTTGCTGACCCGCAGCTTTCCCGAGGCGTTACTCCTGCAGGTGACCTCGTGGCCAGAACACAGGACTTGCTGACCTCTGGCCTTGCCGAGGCTTCTCTTCTGCAGGTGCCCTTGAGGGCAGACCGTGGCATTGGCTGAGCACGGTCCTTGACGAGGAGTCTCCTGTCCTTGTGGCTGGAGCCCTCGAGACCAGAGTGCAGGACTTGCTGTCCTGTAGCTTTGCCAAGACTTCACTCTTGCAGGTGCCTTCAAGGCACAACTGCAGCACTTGCTGACTCCCACCTTTTCCCAGCCATCTTCTCCTGCAAGTAGCCATGAATCCAGGCAGTGACGTAGAGCACAGACCTGCGAGCATGCCCAAACTGGCCTGGGAGAAGGAGGACAAAGAAGGCCCTGGAACTGCTCCAGCACAGCAGCCTGAAAAGCAGTTCCAGCTACTGCAGAAGGGTGAGTGGCAGAGGTGGGCCGCAGGGCTGGAGCCTGAAGCCAGCTTGGCCCCATCCCATGCCATCCCATCCCATCCCATCCCATCCCATCCCATCCCATCCCATCCCATGCCATCCCATCCCATCCCATGCCATGCCATGCCATCCCATGCCATCCCATCCCATCCCATCCCATCCCATCCCCTCCCATCCCCTCCCATCACATCCCATCCCATCCCATCCCATCCCATCCCATCCCATCCCATCCCATCCCATCCCATCCCATCATATCCCATCCCCTCCCATCCCTTCCCATCCCCTCCCATCCCATCCCCTCCCATCCCCTCCCATCCCATCCCATCCCATACCATCCCATCCCATCCCATCCCATCCCATCCCATCCCATCCCATCCCATCCCATCCCATCCCATCCCATCCCATCATATCCCATCCCCTCCCATCCCATCCCATCCCATCCCCTCCCATCCCATCCCCTCCCATCCCGTCCCATCCCCTGGGGACATGCCCATGGAAAGGACAGAGCAGGGGCCGGGAGGGACAGACACCCCACAGCCGTGCTCCATGCCCTGGGGCATGGCTGTGGGCTGTCCCTGCCTGGGGAGCTCAGGGCTGGCCTTGTGTTCTCCGGCCTCTCCCGCAGCCCCTCAGCTCAGGCTGCGCTCGCTCTTTGCCAGGTGCAGCCGTGCAGCGCGCACAAGGGCAGGAACGCACCCGTGGCCTCTTCCGCACGACGGCGCAGGTACCGGCAGCCATCCCCAGCCGCGCTGGGCCTGTTGTCACTGCTCAGCCCAGCACTGTGCTCGGAGCACTCCATGCAACATCCCCGGCTTCTTGCCCTTCTGCTATAGATGGTTGGCAAATTCATGAAGAGGATGCGGGAGGAAGAGAGCAGCGGCACGGGCACCGTGCTCAGAGCGTACCCTCCCATCTTCAAAACCAAGACCAGTGCTGCCCTGCTGGATATGCTTGTGGAGGAGGGTCCTTCCAGTCCAAAGCAAGTAAGCAGCCTGTGGCCTGGCTTCCATCCTCCCAGCAATTGCTTGCCCAAGCCACGCCTGCTGCTCACAGGAAGCCTTGAGGCCATGGCAGTGGGGTGGCAAGGGAAGTACTTTTCTGGGGCAGCTGGGCACATGACTCCCTCTGGCAGCTTTCCAAGTCTCCCCTGCCTTCTCCAGGTGCCTGCCATGGTCAGGTACATCCACCAGTGGCTTGGGGCCAACGAGTTTCCTGAGTACAACCTCTACAGGCCCCTTCTGGATCTGACAGAGGCACAGCCCGCTGATGTGGTGATGGCTCTCCTGCGTGTGGCCCCATCATGTGACAGGTATGGGGCCCACCTGCCCACAAGGCTCAGGCCTCAGCAGCCCATCACCCTGTCCAGCCTGTCCCAGGAGTGTGACACACAGAGAAGTCCAGGGCCCTCTGGCTCCTCCCTTTGCCCGCCCCGGCATGTCAGCCCCCAGCGTGCTGCCATGCTCTCTCCCTGCTCCTCAGGGGCCAGTGCCCGCAGGGCTGGGCTGCCTGTGTGCTGAGGGACAGGGGGCAGAGGCAGGGCTGGCAGCCAGCTCAGCTCCCCGCTGCGGCCCAGGCCACAGTGCTGTGTCCCAGACCCCCCTGAGACAGAGCTTTGACCCCACAGAGCTGCTACCACCATGTGGAAGACCATCATGTGCTCGTGCAGGACTGCAGAGCCGGCCATGCTCATACTCCTGGACGTGCTGGCCAAGTGGCCAGAGCACAGCACGTGCACCTCCGATGGGGACCACACGGCTGTCCTTGCCCTGGCTGTGAGTTTCTGCAAGTGGCCTTTGCTCAGCCCAAGCTCAGCTCTCCATCAGCTCTCCATCCTCCCTCACCCACAGTGTCTCCCTGCCTCAGGCACTGGGCAGAAACCTGGCCTAGGGGCAGCTTCAGAGCCACCAGGCCCGGTGCTCCCCCCCCGCGTCTCTGCTGGCCTCTCCTTGCCACGCTCAGGCTCAGCCACACGGACACCTCGGCACTGAGCTTGGGCTGCTCTGCCCTTTGCAGGCAACTGTGGTGATGTGGAAGATCCTCCAGATGCCCTGTGTCCCACATGTGGTGACCGTGCATTTCCCCCGCCTCTTTGTGCACCTGCTCTTCCAAGTGCTCTTCAGCACCTTGGATATGCCAGAGGCGGCCGATACCTTCTGGAAGGGATGCCAGCAGCAACATGGCCTTGCCACCGAGCCCAACAGGTGCTCCATGCAAGTCGTCCTGTCCCTGCCATGTGCCCAGGGCAGGTGCCAGTGCCCCCAGCGTCACCTGGCCTTTGTTCTGCACACAGCTTTGCAGAGCAGACCCTGAAGGCCCTGCTCTGCCGACTGCACTATGAGGATGTGGCGGTGGCAATGGAAGACCAGCATGGCTGGGACACGCTGCTCTGTGCTGACACCCACCACTGTGCTGTGGGCGTGCTGGCCAGGTGAGACCCCCTGCTCCCCAACTGCGCCTGGCATTTGTGCCCTGTGCCCGGGGTGCCCCACAGAGTGGGGCCCCGTGGTCGTGGGCCACAAGGCCTTGTCACCAAGGGACGGCCAAGGAGACTGCAAAAGGCTGGGAGAGGAGCGTGCCCAAGAGCAGCCACCTGCACCAGGGCCCGGCTCCCCCTTGCAGGGTGCTGGAAAAAGGCCTGACCTCTGTCAGTCAGTCCTGGCAGAGGTTTACCCCTGCCACCTCAGGGTTTTGCTTCCCATTTCCTCCTATCAGAGAAATGCACCATGCATCCGAAGCCTCGTGTTCCGTGATTGCATTCCACCTGCTGGGGCTGCTCAACAAAGACATGCCATGCCGGGATTTGACTGCTATGGCGTTCCTTGTAGAGGTGGGCCTAACGGCCAGCGCTGCCTGGCTGAGCTGCCTCCCAGCTCTCTGCCCTCTCGTGGCCGCAGCTGCCCGGGACGGTGCCTGCGCCCTGTGCTGTTGCCTGGGCCCGGCCCTGTGGGGCTCCCCCATCACCGGCCTTGTGCCTTTCAGATCCTGGACTGCCTGGACTTGAGTGAATGCCGTGACAGCGTCCTGGAGGTCATGTCCAAGAATCTGCAGAGCCAGTGCAGGGAGATGCGTGGCTTGGCCCTCAGAGGCCTCCTGGTGCTCGGCACCAGTGTCTCGGTGAGAAGAGGGCAGCGGCTGAAGCCGTGCTGCAAGCGTGGGGCTGGGGAAGGCAGTGGCTTGGCCTTGGCTGGCCTTTGGGTGCTGAGGCAGCTGCTCCCAGCTCTCCTGCCTCCCGCTCCAGCTGCCCGAGTGCTTTGGCACAGCCCTTTGGCCTCTGGGCCCTGTGGCAGCAGGATGGCGTTTCACACACTCGTGTTCCACGCAGGCCGTAAGAATGTGGAGTCTGCATGAAAGGCTGGTGGAGCTCCTGCAGGAAAATGACAGCGACATGCTTAGGATGACCATGGTTCTCCTCAGTGGTTTGTTCCTGTGCAATGGCGCCCCGCTAGCCAGGCCCCTCGCCCTGCAGCTGGCTGGGGCGCTCCTGCCGCTGTTTGACAACGTAAGGCTCTGCGCCTCCAGCCACGGCCACCGGCTGCTGCCCGCAAACTTTGTGCCCCGTGCATTTTCAGGCCTGTGCCCAGGTGGGCATCAAGCAGCCCATGCTGAGGTCTCTTTTCCTTTCTTTCATACAGGATGACAGCCAAGTGCAGTTGTGCTCCATGTTCATCTTCCGAGAGATGCTGTATTTTTTACCGGAAAGGGACAAAAAGGCCATGAAGGCACACGTGCGCCAGAGCCTGCTACCACTCTTCTTCCACTGCCATGACGAGAACCAGCGCGTGGCAGAGGTGAGGACTAAGCGGCTGCCGCTGGCCCCCTGGCAGGGGGGCTGGTCTGCCTCCTGCTCTGGCGGCTGGTGGGCTGCAGCCTCCTCCTGGCCTTGGTACAGGCACCTGTGCGGGTCCTGTGCCCTGGGCTGTGGTGCCACTTCGGGGTCTCTGCTGCTCTCCAGGCCTCCCGGGAAACGCTGCATTGTTCAGCCACATTCCTGCAGAGGAAGGATCTCCAACACATGCTGCGGCTGGATCAGACATGGAGGTTGGGCGAGAGCCTGGTAAGAACAGCCTGCAAGCACCAGCCTCGGGCTGCAGAAGCCCCCTGGCCGCGCTGTTCAGTGAGCGCGGCTGGCAGCTGCGCCCCTGCCCAGCGCTGCAGCCAGGGCTGCCAGCTTGCACCCCTCACACTGCTGCCTTCCCTGGGCCGCGCTGGCTCTGCTCCAGGCTCCTGTGGCCCCGAGGCGGGCGCCGATGGAGCCCCGGCCCAGCTGGGCTGCGGGGCGGCACCGCGGCTCCCCGGGCAGCAGCCGCCCCGCTGCCCCTGTCCGAGCCCGGCGCCGGCGGCTGCTGGCCACCTGGCAGGGCTCTGCGGGCAGGGGTGGCCAGTGCTGGCCGCACGCAGCGCCCGGCCAAGGGGCTGAGCCTGCACCAAGTGCACCCTCCTGGCGCTCTCTCCAGCTGGCAGGGGACAGGAGCCGAGCGGCCGAGCAAGTGCGCCACGCCCTGCAGTACCTGGAGAGCCCACAGGAGTCCCTGCGACAGGTGGCCATCAGGTTCATCGGTGAGCCACCAGCCTGGGCTGCCCTTCCCCTCCCCGGCCCGCCGCAGCTCGGCCCCAGCCCCGGCCCCAGCCCCGGCTGCTGCCCCGGCAGCGCCATCCGTGCCTGGCGCCGTGGAGCCCCGCCTGGCCTCGGCGCTGCTGCCGCCCTCTGGCATTTGTGCCATTGGGCGGCAGCGTGCGGCAAGGGCCCGGCCCGAGCCCTGCCGGGGCCAGGAGGCCGTGTGGCCACAGGGCTGGCAGCGCCGCTGGGCTGGCAGGGAGCTGTGCCGCTGGCGCCCTGACAGGCTCTGTCTTCTCAGGGATGGCCGGGCGCCACCTCAGGGGCCACAAGCGACAGCTCCGCCACATCTGTCAGGGTGAGTTAGGCCAGACGGCTGCCAGCCCCAGTTGCCGGGGCCAGCTGCAATCCCTGCCCCGCTGCCCAGGCCTCTGCTCCCTCTGCGCAGCAGGGCTGCCGTGGCCACAGCACACGCTCCCATTTCAGGCCCACGTGGGGCAATAGTGTCCGGTAGCTTCGGGCTCATCCCCTTGCTCCCTGCTCCCTCCTGGCCATGGCCAGAGCCGGCTGGCATGGCCCTGCCTCGGGGGTCTCCTCGGCTCCCCAAAGATCCGGGATCTGACCGTGGCTCTGTTCCTCTCTCTCGCAGCCCTTGAAGACAAGGCAGAGGACATCAGCCCTGCCACCAGAAGCCTGGCTCTCCAAACAGCCTTTGTCCTCTGCGCTGTGGAGAGAGCTCCGGGCTCCATCTTGCAGAAGCTGCAAGATCAACTTGGCAGGGCCTGCAAGAAATGGCCTTGTCCCTGGGGCCACAGCTGGCTGTGCTGCTGGAGCTCTGAGGAGAGCTGATTTGAGAGGCTCTCTGTCTGCTGGGGCCTTCTGAGCCGGGGGGATTTTTCTTTGCTTTAAGATTGTTTTATTCCTTCTTTGTTGTTGTTCTTTAGGATAGAAATATAGAATGTGTTCTAATACCCCGACTCAAATGAGCTCTCTTTGGTGCCCAGCGTTTGCAGGGCACGGGGGAAGAGGGAAAAACGGGTCCTCGTGCCAAGCGAGCAGCCCTGGTGTGGAGTGGGGAAGGAGAAATGGCCAGAAGCCCCTCGGCCTTGGGTTGTTCTGCTGAAGCCTTTGTGCTGGTGACAGAGCGGCCAGGCAGGGGCCGGAGCTGCAGGGATCCCTGCCGGACTGGTGCCTGGAGATGGCCACAAGCCCTCCTGGCCAGCCAGGAAGGGCCATGTGTGTCCTCCTGCCCGTGTCTTGCTGGTTGCACAGCCAAGCAATGTGTAGATGCAGTGATTTCTGTTGGACATCCTGGCCAGAGCAACATCCTGGCAGTATAAAGTAATGCCTTTGGTTCTCTAACACTAAAAATACAGTTGGGGAGCTTTCCTTCATTTTCCCAGAGTTTCAGTGACAAAGGGACCCCACTCAAAGAAGATGGGATCCTCAAAGCCCACCCCCCTCCTTGATGGAAGGAGAAAACCCAACACAACACCCTGTGATTCCAAAATGCTCCCACATCCCCAAGATGCCCTGAAGCTTGCTCCGCCACTACAGTCCCTGCAAAGCCCTTCCAGAATTTGCCCCAGACCTCCTGAGACCCCTTCTCATTTCCAAACACATGGAGCCAGTCATCCCCCAGCTCCCCAAAACCCTCCAACCTCCCCTTTCACCAAATTCTCCCAGCACTTCCAAATCCTCCAGGCTCCCTGGCCCGGTTACCTCCTAAAATTCCCACCAGTACAGCCCAGGTTGCCCTGAGCCCCCTCTCCACCTCCAAACACGTTGATCCAGTCATCCAGCAGGGTAGCTGCATGGCTGAGGGGGCTGCGGGGGCCATTTCAGGTGTGCAGCTGCTGCCAGCCTCCCCTGGAAAGGCTGAAGGCCCAAAGGTCCTTGGTCAGGATGCCCTGGCCAGCTCCCCCCTGAAGACCACCAGGGTGTCCTTTCAGGCCATGGCTGTGTGTCAGTGGCATTACAGGGGGGGAGAGGGGGAAATAAGGGTTTGTTTAAGGTCAGGGAATGTGATATGGGGCTTGGGGGGACTTTGGGGAAGTTTTGGGCAGCTGGAGGGGGGATCTTTGGAAGAGTTATGGGCAGCTGGGGGGTTGATACAGGGGTTCAGAGGTCTCGGGGGTGTTTCTATGGGGCTGACACGAGGGTTTGGGGTAGCTCTGGTGATGTTCCGGAAGTCTGGGGTGGAGACATGGGAGTTTGGGGGGCTCTACTTAGCTTTAAATCCGCCCTGGGCGAAGAACTTAATATTTGTAATCCTGTTAGAAATGAACTGGCTTTTAGACACAATTAAATGAGGACTAAGTCCCGGAAGCAAAAGAAAACTGCTCATTAGTAGCGATTCAGCCGAGCCGAATTTGCGTCTCCCTCCCGAGAGCCAAACACACACACCTTGCAAGAAACTGGAAAATTTTCAGGCATTTCCCGGCCAGGGCTGTTCCTGTCCCCTTTCCCATTGGTTGGGTACTCGGCCACTTCCATTCTCTCCTGAGCGCCCACTTTTCTGTCCTCTCCCCTCTCATGGGAATTCCTCTTTAGTCAAGGCTTCAAGCCCGCCCCTCTCCAGCAACACCCAGCAAACCAACCAGAACATATCCAAACCACAAACAGCAACACATAGAACCAACCACTTTCATTCTTCTACTTAACAACCTTTTGGCTTCAGCAAAATATCACCTCATCTCTAACAATCCCAGAAAGTCTTTGTTCTTCCTTAATTTCAGGACTTTAGCATGACCTTGGCTGCAGAACTGTCCACGTCAATTAGTAAAGCTTACAAAAAATATCTATTGATGTAGCTAGTTGAAATGATCATGGATCGTGTGTTTTATAGAGGGTACATAATAAGGGGGACATGGATGGGGAGATGGGGACGTCCCGAGTGCCTCCCAAGGAGCTGAGCCAAGGGGGAAAGGGAATGAGGAGAAAATGCTGCCAGGAAAGGAGCAAAGAAGGCTGCTTGATCCAAGGGATTGAGAGAGACCCCGTTGGACACACAGCTGATGGACTCTCACCCTTTGTTCCTATCAAGGCACTTTTACAGGACTCCTGTGTCTCCTTTGTGGACACGAGCCTCTAGCGACGCGAATGTTCCGCTCCAGGGGGTGGGGAGCGCTGGAGCTCCACTACCTGGGGAGGGGGGAGAATGAAGCAGGACAAAGCAGCCCAGGCTGCTGGGGCAGCTGGGGCAAGCTCAGAGGCACGAGGGGCCACGGGCAGCGAGGCAGGGCAGGGCCGGCAGGGATCGGCGAGGGGAGGGCGGGGAGAAGTTCCCGCCTCAGCCGAACCCCCCTCAGGGATTGACACCGGGGGGCGGCTCCCGCCCAAAGCGTGGGCGGGGAAAAGTGCCCTCAGCGATTGGCTGGGTGGGACAGGGGCGGGGCGTGAGCAGTTCCCGCCCCAGCCCAAGTCCCCTCAGGGGTTGCCGGGCGACTCCACAAAATGACCCCCAAAAGCCTCAAAACCTGCTCGACATTTACACAAAGCTGACCAAAATGGAATAAATTAGAAGAAGAATGAAATATTTAGGGCTATATTTTAGTTACATTTAAGCAATGGAGTGTTGAAAAGGCAGACTGTGCACTAAAACGTGGCAAAACCAAGAAAAACCCTAAAGCCCTTTTAAGAATCCCTCGAAATTAAGTAAAATTGAGTAGAAGCATAAGAAATAGAAATAAATATAAATCAATTAAAGCCATAATTGGGGACGTGTCAAATGAGGCTTGGGGTGCTCAAACGCCTCAAGAAAGCACCAAAAAACCCCAAGCACCACATTCCCCTCATGCCTGGGCTGGTGGTCCAGCAGCTCAAGTAGAAGAGTCGTCCAGGAGCTCAGGGGAGCAGCCCTTGGGCTGAAGCACAGCCTGTGAAGAAATGGGTCAGTGGCCCAAATGTGTGCTTTGGAAATCAGAGCTGGAAGTCTCTGTAATAGACCTGTGGTGGCTGAGGGATGTACGTGGGAAGGGTTTGGCAGCCTTGAAGTGGACTTGTTGATGCTCTGAGCTCTGTGGTGTCTGGGAGCCTGTTCCTTTGCCCTTGCCCAAGGGCAGAGTGTTGGTGAGGGCTGGAGTTGGAGGCTGTGTCTGCCCCAAGAGCCGGTACCGTGGGGCTGCAGGTGCTCCTGCCAGCGTGGGCTTGTCTGAGCTGGGCTTTGTGCCTCTTTCAGGTGTCCCTGCTGCAGTCACAGCTGGCCCAAGAGCGACAGCAGCGGCAGAACTCCACTGAGAGCTGTGCAAGGACCAGGCAGGAGCTGTCAGACCTTCACCAGGAGCTGTGCTGCTCCTTTCCAGCTGTGCAAGGAGCCCAAAGCTGCTCTTGTGGAAGCAGAGACTTGAAGCTGCATTGCTCTCTGAACCTTAACTTGGCAGTGACATCCTTGGGCCCTCCCTCTCTGGAGAGACAGGCCTTACAGAAGGCAGCTGCAGCTCTTCTCTTCCACACAGGAGTTGTGCCCTGCTCAGAAGCCAATTCCTGTCAACAGGGGCACAAAAATCCTCCTTAGGACACAGATGAACACTGTCCAAGATGAGGGCAAAAAGTAGCTGCCAAAGCTTCTGCAAGCAGACCCATTTGGTTCTTGAGGGTCTGTTCCTAGTGAGGAATCTTTGATGGAAGCAGCAAGACTTTTCTTCTGCCTACAAGACCTAGTGATATCTTGCCAAACAGAGAGCAGAGAAAAAAATGTGCTCCTGCCTGTCTCGGAATTCTTAATCTATTTTGTGAGCCTTAAACACTGCAGCTCAGCATTTCTCTGTAGAAATTTGAAAAGCCCCTGAAACACTATTCTTCCTCCTCATGTAGCTGCTCTAAAGACAAAACTTTTCTTTCCATGAATATTTGTAAGCACCAAGAGTCTTTTTAGGCTTTTCCTTACATGTCCCCTTTGTCAGGGAAGACAGAAGAATTCCTGTGACTCAGGAATGAAGCAGATCCTTAAAGAGCCTGCAGGTCTTGAGAATGCTGAGTCTTAAAACTGACTTCTGAGCCAGGTCCCTGCCCAGCTGCCCAGGAGGGCTCTGGAGACATGGGGGAGGCAGGGCTGGTGCCAGGACCAGCAGGGAGCTGGGATGGGGAGAGAGCCAGGGAGGGCCTCTCCAACAGCCCCTGGAATGCTGAGCTTTGGGCCCTGGCAGCCATCACAACGGCCATGGAACGCTGGGGGTATGACCCTGGCAACTGTCACAAAGGCCATGGAATGCTGGGGGTTGGATCCTGGCAACAAGCAACAGCTCCTGGCTATTGGGGTTTGGACCCTGGAGCTGTCAACAGCTCATGCACTTTGGGGCTTGGACCTTGCAAAGGCCAAGGGCACTTTGTGCTATTGACCCTGCAAAGGCCAAGAACCTTTGGAAATTGGTGTTTACACCCTGCAAAGGCCAAGGGCCTTTGGATATTGGTGTTTACACCCTGCAAAGGCCAAGGGCCTTTGGTCACTGGGGTTTGGACCCTACAAAGGCCAAGGGCCTTTGGTCACTGGGGTTTGGACCCTACAAAGGCCAAGGGCCTTTGGTCCCTGGGGTTTAGACCCTGCAAAGACCAAGGGCCTTTGGTCACTGATATTTTCTCTCTCTTTGTGCGAGAGGCAGATGGAGACCCGGAGGGTGAGTGACAAAGCCGCTGCTCTCCTTGTGCCAAGCCCAGCAGGGAGTTGGTTGGGCCTGGGCTGTGCCTCAAGGAACAGTTCCCTTTGGGATTAGCAAGGGATTAACAGTTGGCTGTTCCAGAGCTGGCAGCAGCTGTGGTGCTTGCCCTGGGGACAGGCCTGGGAGGGAATGGGGTGCTCCTGGCTATCCCAGAGCGCAGCCACATCTCCTCCACTGTCCTTGTCCCACTGGAGGCCACGGGCACAAACAAGGGAGCAGCTTTTCATTGCCTTCCCCTCACCCAAATTACAGCGCAGCCTCAGCGCTTCCCAGAGTCAAGAATGAGTTTCTCCCAGACATCTCCAAAATGATCCCCAGTGGCCTAGAGGAGGTCACAAGGATGATAGGAAGATACTGCAAGGGCTGGAGCACCTGTGCCAAGGGAAAAGGATGCAAGAGTTGGGGTTGTCCAGGCTGGAGAAGGTTCCAGGGTGACCTTAGAGTCCCTTCCAATGCATGAAAGGGCTGCAAGAGAACTGGAGAGGGACTTAAGCCAGGGGCCTGCAAGGACAGGACAAGGCTTCCTAAAGAGACATGGCAAGGATGGATGGGATATTGGGAGGGAATTCTGCCCTCTGAGGGTGCCAGAGAAGCTGTGGCTGCCCCTGGATCCCTGGGAGTGTTCACGGCCAGGTTGGATTGGGCTCTGGGCAGCTCCCCTTCTGGTGTTCTTAGAAGTGATCAGACACCTTGCAGCATGTTTTTTTGTGCTGCTGTCAAACTCCTGGGCTGAAAATATTGCCAAGGAGGGGAGGAAGAGCTCAGCTGGAAGTGCTGCGCTCTGGGACGAGCTGGGAAGCACTTAGAGGCAACTGCCTCAGGGGTGGCCATGCAGTCTGAGTGTGCTCTTCCCTGTGCACTTGCAGGGAGCTCGAGGGCTTTCTCACCAGGGACGTTCCTCCAGAGCTCCAGAGTGGAAGGAAGTGTCAGCCCAGGCAGAAGAGGCAAAACAGCAGACCAGGATGGAGGTTGGTTTTAGAAATGAGATTGGTTTTCCCTTGAAAACTCATCTTGCCCCTTCTTGTACATGGTAGGATTTGGCTGCACTCGAGAGAGAAGAGCCATCCTTGCAGAGGCAGCTGGAAGTCAAGAGGCAGACATTGGAGGAATTGCAGCTTCGGAGGGATGTGCTGGAGCAAGAGAGGGATGATGTTAGCAGGGCTCTGAACACCTTATTGCTAGGCAGCACCTGTGGCAGTGGGAGTTGTGGCAGCCAGATCAGCCAGATGCTCTTTCTGGCACTAGAAGACAGGCACACTGCTGTGCACACCTGGCTCAAGAGGGCACACACAATTCTTAGCCAGGGATATGCATGTTCTTCAGCAAAGTGTTGCATGCTTCTGCAAAATGTGTTGCTTTGGGCACAGCCTCTAAAAGAGGGAAGGGAGCTGGGGAAGGGTCTGGAGCACAGGTGTGACCAGGAGCAGCTGAGGGAGCTGGGGGGGCTCAGCCTGGAGAAAAGGAGGCTGAGGGGGCACCTTCTTGCTCTCTACAACTCCCTGTGACAGGAAGCTGCAGCCAGGTGAGGGTCAGGCTCTGCTCCCAGGGAACAAGGGACAGGAGAAGAGGAAACAGCCCCAAGCTGTGGCAGGGGAGGTTTGGATTGGGTGTTACAGGATAGCTGCAAGAGAAGGCTGTGTTTCAGAGGGTCTCTGTCAGACAGTCTCAGTTCTGGGGAATGTGCTAGGTTTGGCAAATGCACAGCAGAGGTTTTGCTTTGGCCACATCAGCCAGACATCCATCAGTCACTAAATGTCTGCTCAGCACAAGAGCCATTTGCCTGCCAAGCATCCTCTTGTTGCAGAGAGTTGCTTGGAATATGTGAGGAGGTGACACTTTGATGTGGGTTTTGTTCTTGAAAGGAGAAATCCTGTATATTTTCCCTTGATTCAGCCAGCAAATTTGCTTTCCCAAACCTTTCTGAAAATATCCAGCACTGAAATAGATCCAGATAGCAATTTTGTTAGCCAAGTGGCAGTTGTGGAAGATGCAGTGGTTTTGAGAGACAACAGAGAGTTTGGAGTAGGGATGTTTGTTGGGAAGGAGCTGTGTGGTCCCAGGCAAGGCAGCAGGGCCTGCCACAGCACTTCCAAGCTAACAGTGCCAGAGGCTTTTGGCAGGCCAGGCTATGAGAGCTGCATGGGGCAGATGCTGTGAAACTTTGAGCCCAGAGCACAGGTGCTCCTTGTCCTCTGGCTGCATGTGAGGTGGCACTGGCTGGCTCTGCACAGGGCTCCTGAGGAAGGGCTCCAGCTGTACCTTGTCCCACTTGCAGGTTTCCCAGGAACAAGAGTCATCGAGCTGGTGTCTGGAGCAGCTGAGCCAGGAATCCTCTGGCCAAGGGTATGAAGTGGCCCAGGTGTGGCGAGAGGAGGAGCTGCTGGCCCAGAAGGCTGACCTTGAGGGCCGACTGGCAGCCAGCGAGGGGCTCTGACAAGACCTTGCCAGGCAGCTGGCAGAGACCAGGTAAAGGCAGGGAGTTGAAACTTTTCTGATGTTTTTACATTCCGTGGACAAAAAATGGAAGAGTCTCAAAAAAAAAAAAAAAGCCATGAGGTGAGGGTTATTTTTCTGGCATGTAAAGCCAACAAAGCTCTTGTGAGCCTTGGGCTCCTGTTTGTGCCACCAAGCACACTCCTGTGGGATGTCAAAAGCAATCCAGCCAGCCCTGAACTGAGGAGTAGTTAAACCATGCAGATGCTGAGTGAAACCTCAAGTTTCTCTTGGGTTTGGTTCCTCATTCTGGGCATTGAACATCCCTTGTTCCTTTCCAAGTTGCTTGACATGATCCTGGTCTTCAGACCAGGAAGCTTCATCTTCAGCATTCCAGGCTCTTACCTTGGCACGTTGGGAGTAGCACGCTGCCATTCAGGGTGAAGCCAGAGGCTGCTGCTGACCATCCTGAGGCATTTCTGCTCCCAAGAACACTCTTGAGAAGTGTGGGACAGGATGTAGAGCTGGTTAGAGAGCAGCAGGGAAAGCTCTTTGGAATTCTCAACAGCCTCTGGGCATTCTTGCTGATTGTTGGTGGGCACCCAGCTGCAAAACCTGCCAAGGTGCCCTTGGATGGTCCCTCTCACTGTGTAAGGAAGGACAAGTCCCTTGGGCTACTGCCTGCTTGTTCAGCATCACTCAAATAAAGGCAGCAATTCTACTCCTGGACCTTGCAAGAGTTGAAACTGCAGTCTCTGCATTCAGGTAGTTGTAATTGGAACAAAAGGCTGTTCTGATTATTTACAAGTGCTGCCATGACCGTGAGATTTTACTGTATCTGCAAAGTAGTTCTGAAGCCTTGTTAAATACTGGGTGTGTGGTGGTGTTCACAGGGGTCCCAGGATGAGAGAAGAGATGAGAATCTTGACTCCATGTATTGGAAGGCTGATTTATTATTTTATGATATATATTATATTAAAAGAAAATTATATAATAAAGCTTCACTAAAGAAGAGAAGAAATGATTTCATCAGAAGGCTAGCAAGGGATAGAAAGGAATGGAATGATAATGAAATCTTGTGACTGACCAGAGAATCCGAGACAGCTGGACTGTGATTGACCATTAATTAAAACCAACCACATGAGGCCAATCAAAGTTGCACCTGTTGCATTCTACAGCAGCAGATAATTATTTTCTTTTTCATTGTTTTTTCATTATTTTCTTTTTCATTGTTTTCTTTTCATTTCTGAGGCCTCTCAGTTTCTCAGGAGAAAAAATCTGAGCAAAAGGATTTTCATAAAATATGTTGGTGGCACCAGGTGTCGGGTAGATGATGTACCTTTATGTCCATTATCGAGAGCATTAAAAAGTCAGGGGTCAGCCAGGACAAAGTCTGTTCTGTCCCCCTGCAGAGCAGCTTGGAAGTGCTGATGAGAGAAGGGCTGTGAGCAGGGGCTGGGCTTTTGCTTGTTGCTCCAGCCTGTTTGGGCACAGCTACCCAGAGTCATAGGTCAGGAGCAGCAAGTGAAGGTTTGGCTGTTGAGGCCAAGTTGGGCTGGGCTGTCTGTGCTATGGCAGGCCATAAGGAAGGCCTGGGCAGTCCCTCAGAGGCCCTGCTCTGCTCTGGAAATGGCCCAGATGAGCCTTCTCTGGATGAGTTTCCAGGTGACCCATTTTCCATCCTCAGGCGTGGGGATCTTGAGCCACGTCGTCCTGGAATAACCGGCTGTGGGTGTCTGGAGCAAGCAACTCATGTCTGTCCATATTTGCAACTTGTAGGTCAGCAAAGGAGAGCCTGCAATCCAGGCTGTTTGCTGCTCAGCAGCAGATGGCTCAGCTGCAGATGACCAGGAAGCGTGTGGAGGCAGAGCTGCAAGGGGAGCTGCAGGGAGCTCGCAGAGAAGCCCAGGCAGCTCAGAGGAGGCACGAGGAAGATCTACAAGACTTCAAAGAGGAAATGAATCTCCTCCTTGAGCAGAGGGAGGCTCTACAAAAGCAGGTGAGTGAAAGAGCAGTGGCACTGCAGTCATGCAGCGAGGGGTCTGTGGCCTTCTTGCTTTTCCATGGTGAGGCAGCAGCTGCTGGGGTGAGCCTTGGGGCTGTCTCGTGCTCTGGGGGCTCCATGGCAGCTGCTCTGAAGGACACTCAGTGCTCTGCTGAATGTCAGCTGCTGCTCTGGACAGCTGGGCTAGTCCTCTGTGCTGATGGCCAGCAAGCAGCAGCATGGATTCCTGCTGGCCTCTTCTTGCTAGCCTTGCTTTGGCAGGTGCTTTCTCAGGTGCCCTTGGTGGCGGGCCACTTAGAGACTGAAACAAGTTGTGCGTATCCTTTGTGAATCTGGTGCTCTCAGGACAGGGAGGAGTGGGAAGTTGTCCTTTACCTTTGCTCACAGCCTGTGCTGTGGCTGAGTGTGAGAAGCTATGGCTGTAGCCTCTGACTGCTTTGTTCTGTTTGACTGGAGGTGGCAGAGTTGACATCTCAGCTGGCAGCCTCCCGAGAGTGCCAGGAAAGGACTGCGCAGAGAGCCCAGCAAGAGGAGAGGGAGGCCAAGGAAGAGTCCAGGCAGAAGATGCTGGAGATTGAGCAGGTCCAGAAGATGTTGGAGGAGGCAAAACATCAGAAAAAGGAGCTGCAAGTGCATCTGCAGAACTTGGAGAGGGAATGGATTCAGTGGGGAGAAATGGCTCAGCAAAATTCAGAATTTCAGGCTTCCATCAATGCCCTAGAGAGGGAAAAAGCCAGGTAAATGAAAGCCTGTGGGACTCTGCAATGTGGTGAATGGATTCCCTCTTTGCCATCTTTGCACCTGCCAGGGGCTCTGGCAGCATTCCCTAAGTGGCAGATTCTGAACTCTCAGTGCAGACAGGTCTCATTTTCTGGAGGTTCTCTTTCATTTTCTTTTCTTTTAAGCCTTCAGATAGAGTTTTTCTGAAGACAAAGACTTTGGGGGTAGCCCTTTCCCTCTAGGGGGTATTGTGTTGTTAGGTGGGTGTGTTGACACTGCCCGAGGTGCACTGTAAGGAGCTGGATACATCCATCCGCTCCACCTTGGGGCCTGTAACTTGAAGCCTTTGGGGTCTGGATCAGGCTGGCATCTGATGCTTTGTCTGGGCAGAACCATCTTAAGGCCCTGATTGCTGCTCTAGGCCAGATTGGCCTTGGAGGCAGCCCAGAAACAAGAATGTCTCTGTTGCATCGTTCCTCATCAAATGTCCCCCGGCGCCTGCAGGGGGTCAAGCAGGGTCCCTGCCACCCTGCACAGTCACAGGCATTTCTGACTGTGCAAAGAATGCAAGAAACAGGACCAGGGTATGGGGGGCTCCTGCAGCCGATCAAGTCCTGCCAGGCTTCAGTGCCACAGGATTCTTCCTCCAAGAAGACGACAAAGGAAAGGCAGGGCACTCCTGCTTGCCTGGAGCCTTCTGCATCTTCCATCAGGTTGTGCTCCAAGCCTCAGTTGCCCCTTTGGCCTTTGTTTCTGCCGCTGAAAGTAGGATGGGTACTGGTAAATGTTAGGGAACTTGCCAGAGATGCCCTGGCTCTAGGGTCTGCTCCTCCTACCTGGATGTGTAAGATGGGGGAAGGAAATGTCTCTTCCATGCTGAGCAAACCTCCCCGCTTTGGAGCCTGGTTAGTCAGAAGAAAATTGTTCCTCTCCCCTAAGGTCTTCATTGCAAGACTTTGTTATGTTTGTATTCACATTCCCATCTCAGAAAGAAGGTAGGGCATGTAGGCAGGAACTCACTGTTCTTTCAGGGAGAAAAGCAGAGTAGGCACATGCTGGGCTGGGACTGCAGGGGGAACAAACAGCCAAGTTGTTGAGACAAACCTCATCAGGCAGAGCAGTTTTTCCCTCAGCTGGTGCAAGTCCTGTGAGTTGCTAAAATGTGATACCGTGTAACGATGAGTTGCATACTTTCCTTCTAGGCTGATCCTGTCTCTGGAGGAGAAGACCCAGTGCCTCAGAATGCTGGAAGAACAGAACCTGACACTGAAAAATCGTGTGTCTGGGTTATTTTCTGCTCTTAAGCAGGCAGAGCTGCTCCGTTCTCAGCAGAGAAGAGAAGTGCAGGCAGTCAAAAACCAGGTAAGCTGTGCAGTGGCATCCTCTTCTCCAGGGACACACAACAGCACCTTTGCCTTGGAGACCCCAACCTCTTTCCCCTGCCAGCAGCATCCACAGCTGCCGTGTTCAGCCCGGGGCTGCTGCTGCACCCTGAGGCTGAGGTTGGATCTGCTGTCAGCTGCAGAAGTTTTCTCCCATCCTCTCCCGGGTCCCTGCAGGAAATGTGGCAGGAGAAGCAGCAGCAGACTCCTCTGGAGCTTCTCTGTCCCTCTGTTAGCAGTGTTGTCCCAGACAGAGTTGGTTCCTGTGCCAGGCACTGAGCAATGTGGGGACACAGAGGTGGCTGTGGCAGGCTGGGCAGGGCACTTCCAGCGCAGCCAGTTCAGCCGCTGTTCAGAGCTGCAGCCCAAGGATGCCCATTGGCTCCCTTTCCCTGTTTTCTCTCCATTTGTCTCCATTGCAATCCTTGCTTCTGTGCCTTCTGGTTTTGGCATGATTTTGTCTGAAATAATTTCTCCTTTGTTTCTCTGCCTGCGGCCCACTCTGCTGCCTCAGGAGCAGCCCTGTCCCTGAGGCTGTGTGCATCCATCTTCCAGGTGCAGGCCATGCTGCTTGCAGAGGTAGAGAAGAGAGAGCACCAGGCAAGTCAAGAGAAGCAGCTGCTGGAAACTGAGGTGTCTGAGCTGCGTGTGAGGCTCCAGAGGTCTGAGGAAAGAGCAGAGGCCATGGCCACACAGTGTAAGGCCGTGGTGCTGGAGCTGAGGAAGACACAGGCTCAGAGGGACAATCTCAGAGCCCACAATCAGGAGCTGCAGAAACAGATGGAGGATTATGTGCAAGGTACAGCTTCTGCTCTCCCAGCCACTGCCCCATCTTGTCTCACCAGCGGGGATCTCTGATGCCATGCAGAGGAAAAGGGCACTGGCCTGAAATGGCAGAGAGGGAAAACAGCCAGCAGGAGATTTCTCCATCCGAGTGCCAGTGAAAGCTTTCTCTTGAGAAAGATGCTGTGGCTGGCAGTGCCATCCGGCTGTGCTAGGGCTGATCCTGTGCACAGCTGGTGCCTCTCAGGTGCTGTGTCTGTGCTAAGGAGCTGTAGCTGGATGCCTCAGCTCCAGGCCCTGCCAGAGCCTCCAGGCTATTGGCCTCTCTGGAGCAGGGCTGCACAGGCATCCCCTGTGCTTTGTCTCTCTTGGCTTGCTCACTCTGCACAAGGCCAAGAGCAAACACACTCTCCTATCCCTCTGAACCCTTGCCCCTTTCATTCCTGCCTTTTTCTGTGCCTGGAAGTTTCCTTCATTTCTGTCAGCTTTGGAGCCTTTGTGGGCTTAGGGCCTGGCAAACACAGGCAGGTAGAGAAGACAGTGCTGTTGTCTCTGCAAGATGCACATCAGTTTGCCTTTGCTTTGCTTTTCCCTTTCCCATTTTCCCTTTTCTTTCCCTTCCCTGCTGCAGAGTGGTTGCAGGCAGAAGCCAAGCACATCTCCCGCCAAATTGCCCTGGAGAAAGAGGCCACTGAAAGGCAGGAAGAGGCTGTGGCTCTTCATCAGGAGGTGGCATCTCTGAAGAGGAAATTGGAAAAGCTGGAGAAGGAAAGGAAGGATGTGCTGGTGAGATTGGCAGATGCCACTAAGTGCCATTTCCTAGCTATGTTTGGGCCTTGTGTTCATAGTTCTAAAGAGCAACTTTTCCCGGTTTAACTTTGGTCATTGCATTCTTCTGAATAAGGAGGAGAAGATGTTGTAGTCATGGCAAAGTCAGTTAATGCTGAGGCTGCTGATTTTCCTCCATGCTGGGCTTCTGTGCCCTAGAACCTTTAGTTCTCAATGTCCTCAGTGTCCCTACTGACATTGCATGGTTTGGGGAATTCCTGGTGTCCAAACCCATGTTCAGATTTCTAAATATCTGGATCTGGAAGGAAGGGGAGAGTCCCATGTTTGCTGTTAATAGAAAGGTGTTTGGCCTTGGCCATGGGAGAGCAGCCAGTGGGGAGAGAGGAGAGGAAAGCCAAGTGCTGATCCCCAGCAGGACATGTGCCTGCAAGGGGAGAACTGGTCCTGAGTGGCAGCAGAGAATGACAGACTGATCTGGCCATTGCTGCTCCCAGAGAGGGCAGTGGGGCTCTTGGGGATGGAGCCATGGAAACTCTACACAGGAGAGGTGGAAAAGCACTGCTGTCAGCCCAGCCCCAGGGAATGAAAGGCTGGGGCTCTTTGCTCTTCCCTTCCTCCCTGATGGAGAGCACATCCTCGTGGCACTGCCTGAATCCTGCTTAGCGGGCACTTGAAATCCTGGCTGCAGTTCTGGCAGCTCCTCCCCAAAGGAGCCCTGGAGTGGAGCTGCAGGAGGTCAGGGAAGGGCAGAAGGGAAGCTGGAAAGCCCCTGCAGCAGGAGTCCAGATCTGGTATGAAAAGCAAAGTGAGAGAGGGAATCAGGGAGCCTTTTTCTCCCTGCTTTGGCAGCATGAACGGGAATTGTACCAGCAGCAGATGAGAAATCTGGAAAAGGAGAATGAAATGCATGCACCTGAGATGAGAAATCATAAGGAAAATACTCAAGAATTGGAGGTGGAGAGGGCAGGCATGCAGGAAGATTTGGAGCATGGGATTGCTGCTTTGAAGAAATGGAGAGAGAATGCTCAAATCCTGAGTGCTGCACTGAAGACATGTAGAGAAAACGCTCAAATACTGGGTGCTGCAAGGAGCAAGAGTGAACTTGCCAAGGGGTCTCTGAAGAGAGATTTGGACATCCTGAAGGGAACGTCTTCTATCCAGGCAGGCACTGGCATTGATCTTCATGTCCACTCCAGTGTTCTGAATTATTCCAGAGATGTTTCCCATGAAGAGGTGGGTCTCTATCCCTGTCAGTCCCATTGGGTAAAGCAGCCTGGGCTGCAGCAGGCAGCCTTGTCTATCTGCCTGGCTCCAGCCATAGACCATTGACTGCCAGATTGTTTCCTGGCACGGCTGGAATGACTGATGCCGCTCTGGAGCTTGCTGTTCAAATCAGCTCCAGGCCAAAAGCTGGGCATGGGGAGCTGCTTCTCCTGTGCCTATGCAAGGGGAGGCAACATGGGCTGGTCAGGCTCTGGCATGCCAAGGGCTGGAGCAGCTGAGCTGAGGAATGGAATAAAGTGAGCAGAGTTTTGTTCCGAGGGCTGAACAGCAGCTGCACTGCTGGTGCTTTGAGGATGCTTCCCGAGATGGAGATTTCTTAGGGACAGCTTCTGTGGTGTTTGAAATATGGGAATCATCTCCTCTCTGAACAGCCAGCAGGCTGTTGGAGCAGAAGGGAAGCAGGTGTCAGAGGACTTCAGGAAGGGCATGGAACGTGTTCAGGATCTGGTTGCAGCATCAGCAGAAGACAAGAAGGAGAAGCGTCAATCACACACCATGGCCAGGAGAAGTGGTGAGCAGGTAAATTGGGCTTTGGCTGCCTCTGGAGAGCCTCAGGCTCCTCTGGAACTTGGCACCTTAGGCCAGGCAGTGCTTTGGAGACCTCAATTTGTTGCCTTGCCTCTCCCTGTCCCTGCTGTGGCACACCCCTTTGTTGGTTCTCTCTCTTGTGGCAGCCCATGGCTTTCACAAGGGCACCTTCACTGCGCTGCCTCCCTCCCTGGCCCCGTGTCCCTGCACACACACACTGGCCTCTCTTGCACAGCCTCCAGCGAGAGCTTTTTGCCCCCAGTGTTGTCTGGTGCAGTCCCGGGTCTCAGAGCAGGGATCTCCTTGCCTTGATGTCCAGAGGTCCTTTTGCTCCATGTTTGCTGACAGGTTTCTGTGACCCTCTCTCCCATCCAATGTGCAGGTGGACCCTGAAAGGAAAAGAATCAGAACTTTCAGGAGAATGTTCCCCCCAGACTACTTTACCTTGCCTGTCCCCAAGTCTGCCCATCAAAATCTGTCAACTTTTGAAATAGAAGCGTCCTCCAGTAGCTCAGGGGATCAGCAGCCCTCGTGCTGAGGCACAGCCTGTGGAGAAAGGGGTCAGTGCCCCAAATGTGTGCTTTGGAAATCAGAGCTGGGTTCCTAAATCCCATTGGAAGTCTCTGTAATAGACCTGTGGTGGCTGAGGGATGTACGTGGGAAGGGTTTGGCAGCCTTGAAGTGGACTTGTTGATGCTCTGAGCTCTGTGGTGTCTGGGAGCCTGTTCCTTTGCCCTTGCCCAAGGGCAGAGTGTTGGTGAGGGCTGGAGTTGGAGGCTGTGTCTGCCCTGAGAGCCGGTACCGTGGGGCTGCAGGTGCTCCTGCCAGCGTGGGCTTGTCTGAGCCGGGCCTTGTGCCTCTTTCAGGTGTCCCTGCTGCAGTCACAGCTGGCCCAAGAGCGACAGCACCACCTGGAGAGCTGTGCAGGGAGCAGGCAGGAGACACAAGGTGCAGAAGGGACCTCCTTCCTTCCTGAACGTCTCAGAGAGGAGCCAGGCTGCAGCTGGATGCAGTCTTAGACTTAGACAGTAGTTTATGTTTAAAGGATAGTATAGGTGTAATTGAACCTTTATAGAACTGTGTTCCATAGCATAAAGGATATATTTATAGGAAAATAAAGAGTTTATTATGATCATGATTAAACGAAAAGATCTTTATCAGGGTTATTTACTTCCCAGTGCAGAGACCGATAACTTCCAGTATAGTGCATTATACCTGAAGTAGCATTGAAGCAATTCTAGTCCAGCCAGCAAAAACCAAGTCTTAATTAAAGATTGATGCTACTCACCCAAACCAATGAGCACGGGCAAACATTTCTCTCAGGCTCTCAAGGCATGATCTTGAGGAGCATCCTGACTCCAGGGAGGAATCTGCAGAAGGGAGACATGTGCCATGAGCCACTTTGGTGAGGGCAGGAGAAACCTGCCATGTGTGGAGCTTTTTCATTAATCCTTACGAAGCTGCAGCCTGTGTGTTCTTAGAGTCACAGAATCTCAGGCTGGAGGAGGCTGGAGGCACCTCTGGAGGTCACCTTGCCCAGCCCCTGCTCCATCAGGGCCACCCAGAGCCGGCTGCCCAGGATGCGTCCAGGTGGCTTTTGAGTCTCTGCAGGGATGGAGACTCCCCCAGCTCCCCGGGCACCTGCGGCAGTGCCTGGCCACCCTCCCAGTGCAGAAGTGTCTCCTGAGCTCGGAGGGCCCCTCCTCTGGGTCACTTTGTGCCTGAGGCCCCCGGGGCTGTCCCTGGCCCTGTCCCCTCTGCAGCCTCCCCCTGGCTTTTCATCTGCAGGGATGAGATGCCCTGAGCCTGCTCTGCTGCAGGCTGGGCAGTGCCAGCTCTCTCAGCCTCTCCTCATGGCAGAGACGCTCCAGTCCCTCAGCTTCATGGCCCTGTGCTGGACTCTGTCCAGTCTGTCCCTGTGTCCCATACTGGGCAGCCCAGCTCTGGGCCCAGCACTCCAGGGCTGGCCTCACTGGTGTGCAGCAGAGGGAAAGGATCCCCTCCCTCTGCCAGCTGTGACACAGCTCCCAGTGCAGCCCAGGACGCTGTTCTGCATTGCTTCAGGAGCACATTGCTGGCCCATGGGCATCCTGGTGTCCAGCAGAACCCTGCCAAACTTCAGTTTTCCAACTGGGTGACCCCCAGCAGTCACCGCTGTCTGTGGTTGTTCCTTGCCAAGGACAGGACTCAGCACTTGTCATTGACCTGTCCCCCTTGTTGAACTGTCCCTCTGCATGGCAGCACTTGTCTCTGGCAGATCAGCCACTGCTCCTGGTTTGTGGGAGGGCACAGCCTGGCCCCCTCACCCAGTTTACTAACAAAGGACTCAGGAAGGACTGGGCTCAGCATTGTCCTTCCAGGGTGCACCGCTAGACTCTGTGTCACTGATCACCAGGGTTCCAAGAAGGTAGATCCTGCGCGAGGCATCTTTGCTTTGTATGTATAAATTCAGAAAGACTTGGCAGGATTTACAACAGGGATTTCTGCTCTGTTGCCGCCGCTTGGGGCGTGATGTCCCGGGTCAAGGACGGTTCAGTGGCGGCGCCTCTGCCACACGGGCCAAGCACATGCATACACCAATGTGGTGGACGGCAACTGGCCTTTATTAACGGGCAGGGAGGGTCTTTTATAACAGGAGGTAACGGTCAGTTAACGGTAAAAGGGGAGGGGTTCTGCGTGACCTCGCGATACTCGAGACCTCGCGATATTTCCCCACATTTCCCCCCCCTTTTATGACCAGTTAAAAACATAAAGCAGAACTGACAAGTAGGAAATATGTGTAACTGGCAAAATGCAATTAACTTGAACAACATAACACAACTGCAATAAACATGTAACTGCAAATGTTTAACAAATGAAAGGCTAACTATCTCTAACTGGTTTTTTTGTAAAAAAAAACAACACAAACTTGTTTAAAATGTAAGGCGATCAGTCATGGGGCTGACTGAACCCTGTCTTTGAATATCTTTGTAGGACCTCCTCAGTTTTTTTTTGTTTTGTTTTTGGGATTTTTTTTGTTTGTTTGTTTGTTTTTTGTTGTTTTGTTTTTTTTTTTTTCAGTTGACCTCCTAGGACCGAATTATTTTCCCAGAGTCTGCGACCTGTTTGATCTTAAACTGGAGAGGATTTGGAGAGTCCATGTCCGGACTTATGTTCCCTCCAAATCGCCCTTTGATCCTTTGACACAGAACTCTGGGTTGCTTGGCATTCCATCCAAGTAGAGCCAGAACCTGGCCAGAGCTCGAACTCTGCTTGCTGGATACCTCTTAACATTTTTGCTGAGCTATTTTTCCCTCCCGTCCTTCTCTGTGCCAGCCACTCCTTTAGTTTGGTCACTGAGTTCTTTCACGACCCTGGTATGGTCTGCCATCGGGCTGCTTGATGATTCATCACAGCCTTTAGGAAGCGGGGTATACAGGCCGCGGGGGCATCTGAGGATTCGGTCCTGCAAAAACAAACTTTACAAATTTCATTAGTTTTTGCCCTGAAGGTACGGTTTTATCAACTTAAGCGGGCACCATTTGATTTTACTATTTTTCTTGATGGCTGCGTACCCTTGCACTGTGAGTACCAGTCTCCAACCCTGTTCCCATTCCCCTAGTTCATTTTTAATTATGACCTGTGGGCCTTCCTCAAGTGCTTGGGTGGCCCAGTGTCACAATATTAAGGTGTTCTTCTGGCCAGAAAGATCTGTTCACTGTATAGTTTGCTAAACAGTAGGCTGCTGCAGCAATTTGTGAAGGACTGAAGGAGGAACTGGCTGACGGTTGGGGCTGTTAGGTCAAAACCCAGCACTTTGAGAAGCAAGTGTTCCGTTCATAGCAGCTGCTTCTTTGTGTAGGTATCATCTGTTATATAGACAAATTCATCCACATCTGGCGGGTAGATCTCTTCATAGTTTGCAGCCAGAAGAATTGCTGCTGTTGCCACAAGCTGTAACTTCCCTCTGAGAGCAGACATGCAGAAAAGAAACCTCTCCAGGAAGTTCACTGCCAAGTACAAAGTCTCTGTCCGAAGTTTATACTCTTGCCCTACTTCCTCCAGCCAGTCTACCAGGATAGCACGCATTCCTGTTGTGATATCTGGCTGCTTCTTCATGTAGTAGGGCTTGGGCCTAAATCTTACTTCTGCCTCTCGGAGGTACTGATAAATGTCTTCTGCATACTCTCCCACAGCCAGAGTTACAACATCTGCCACTACCATAGGAGAGCCTGAACTCAGATCCAGCCGCCGATGAATACTGGATATCATTGCACTGGTATCCAGGTCACAGTGGCTTAATTCCAGCTCTTCAGACACTTGGCAGCTGTAGTTTTCTTTATAGATAGCAAAACCTTCCTTTGATGCAGCACTGATGATGCAGTTGGGCACTTCATTTTTTCTACATGAAGTGACGGTGTTTTCAAAGCCAGAAAAGTGCTTGATAACAGCAGCACCCTGGCCGCCGGGCCGCTGCTGCTGCTGCCCGTTCTCCGTCAGCACCCTCAGCACGGCCCAGCCGCCGCTGCTGCGGAGGGCGACGGGGCAGGACTCCCGCCGCCCCGCACAGCTCTTCTCTCCGGTGCGATGCGTCGCCCCAACGTCGATACCACGCTGCCCAGCTCCGCTCGCCACCAGCCCACGGAAGAGTCTGGCTGCCCTGCACCGCCCAGGCTGCCCGCCGGCCCTGCGTAGGCGCAGCCGCTGGAGGCAGTGGCTGTTGGCCGCGGCCGGTTGGGAGCCCGGTGGCTCAACCCCCGGCGCGCCGCCCCGCCAGCCCCGCCGGCCACGGGTCGCCATGGTGGCACCCCCCCCCTCTGGGGCTCGTCACCCTGCGGCACATGAGGCGGAGGCCCCGCCCAGGCTCCCTCGGACTTGGAGTCAATGGCGGTGCCTCGCACCTCCAAGTTAATGGCGGGGCTCCGCGCCTCTGAGCTAACGGCCGCGCTCTGCGCCTCCGAACTAACGGCCGCACCCCGCGCCTCTGAACCAACGGCTGCGCTCTGCGCCTGTGAGTTAACGGCCGCGTTCCGTGCTTCCTTTAGCAGCCTGTCCCAAAATGACAGCTTTTTCCCTGTAGATGGGATGCCTGGGCTCGGGAGCTGCAAAGAGTGCTCCCGCGGCTGCGAATCCCCACACTCAGCGGACCCACGATCGTCCGCACCCTGCCGGGGTCCCTCCCACAAGCAGTCCTGGGTGGCCTTCCACTTTCCCCGCTCCCGCTGGACTGGCCGAGCTTTTTTCAGTGCCCGCATGACCCCGCCCCATGATTTTAGACTCCGCCCTGAGCCTGAGGACATAGCCTCCACCGCTAGGGCCCCAGTACAATTATCCCATACTTCTGGGCAGAAGATATCCTCTGGATGCCTGATTACCCCAGCGCGCAGGAGCCTCGACACTGTGAGGACAAAATCTCCCGGCTCACAATCTATGCCCCAATCTCTGTGAATTTTAAAAATGACCTTAGCAAGGGGCTCCATCCTCTCCACCGCTGGCTATCGATGCGAGACTTCCTCCTTCACCAGGTCCTGGCGCGAGACTTCCTCCTTCACCGAATTGCGACGCGACACCTCCTCTTCCGCCGGCTGTGACGCGAGCCTTCCTCCTTCGCCAATTTTCTGGCGCAAGACTTCCTCCTTCACCACCCCACGTAAGCCTTCCTCCTTCGTCGGGCCTAGGCACGAGCCTTCCTCTTTCGCCACTCCTGGCGCGAGCCCTCCTCCTTCGCCGAATGTCAGCGGGAGACCCTCCCCTCTTGCCGGTCCTCTGGGAGCGTCCTCCCCGCCAGAGACAGTCCTGCTGCTCCAGCCGCCTTCCACTCGCCCAGGTGATTCCCGCTTCCCGGATTGTTCCCGGGTTTTGGCACCACTTGTTGCCGTCGCTTGGGGCGTGGCGTCCCTGGTCAAGGACAGTTCAGTGGCGGCGCCACTGCCACATGGGCCAAGCACATGCATACACCAATGTGGTGGACAGTAACTGGCCTTTATTAACGGTTAGGCAGGGTCTTTTATAACAGGGGGTAACGGTCAGTTAACGGTAAAAGGGGAGGGGTTCTGCGTGACCTCGCGATATCTCGAGACCTTGCGATATTTCCCCACATCAGTCACACTCCAACACTCTCAACACTCTCTCTGCAAATGAATTTTTTTATCAAGGACATCCCCATGTTGATATGCTGGCAAACTCACATCATGGTACCACTTTCACATGAACAAGCCCTCAGAGTTCAAGAAGAATGCAGAGAATGTGAGGAATGCAAAGGAATTAACCAATCTCCACCACAAAAGTGGCTCCAGATGAAGCTGTGGCCAGGCTTCAGTTGCAAATGAAGAATGTGGTTTTTTTTTTTTCTTCTTTCCTCCATCCAAGTTCAGATGATTGCAGCCTATGCTACAAGACAGCAGAACAATGATTTTTCTTGAAACTATGATCTTGGTCTGATACAACAATTCCTGATAATGTTAGTGTTCAGGAACACATAATCACAGAATGATTATATGCAGGTGCTTTTACTAAGAGCTCTGGGTGTCAGGGGACACAACCCCAAATCTGACTCTGACATGCTTTGGGACCGAACATGTTTTATATTCTATCATTATATAACTTACATATTAATTATTAAACATACATTGTTCTATTGTATACATTGATATCATCCAAGCGTGGATTCCTCGTGATTCCCTCAAACCTCTAACATAGTTTCTCATGATTCTTTCAACAATCATTAGATCTAATCACATCTAACAATTGTATCATTTATCATATACTGACTACACGGCTGCAGTTTCACATGATCTAGCAAATACAAGGTCTAACATTTCCCAGGGCCTACCTTTAACATTTTCCCAGGGCCTACTAAGCCGAACTTTATTTCTAGCTCCCCGAATTTTGTGATTTTAAAATCTTTTACTGTCAATACCTGCCAAAGACAACCTCTAATATTTCCTAGGGAACTCGAACCCCTGATAGTTCTTGGGGACTTGAACTCCAGAAAGGGGGAAACTCTGACTCCCTGAGGTCAGGAACTCAAACTTCTCCCTGATAAGCTCACCCAGGGGCTCAAACCCCCCTTAGCTCTCAGAGTCTCTGCTGGTCAGAGTGACCCTGAGATAGGTTAGAAAGTCTCTTTTCCCAGCCTGGTGGTCAAAGAAGGAGTCAGAACTCTTCAGTCCTTGTTCTCAAGGTTGTTTATTGTTTCTTATCTATAAAATTCTTTCTTCTGGCCTGCCGATGTCTGCTCAGCAGGAAAGACAGAGGCACACTGACACCCTCAGGGTGGTGTTGTCTTTTATACTAAAAACTACATGTACATTATTTATCATAACTTCCCAATACCTATCACCTATGTTAGACAGTGAGCTTCTACTCTAAACCAATCTAAAAGTGCCACCATCACAGCAGAAGTTGGAGACCAAGAAGAAGAAGGAGAAAGACTGGACAACACCCAGATTCCTCCATCTTGCCTGCTGAACCCTCATTCTAAAAACTCCCAAAAATCTATTTTTCAGCCCATGACTAACTATTATTCGACTTAGAATTTCGTGGCTTGCAGATCTTCATATAAGGTTGGTAATTTTTTTTTCCATGGGTCAAAATCCAAGTCACAGGGCTCATGGGCTCTGTGCCAGGGTCTCTGAGCCCCCCGGGCAGGGGCTGGAGCCCTCCAGGGCAGCCAGAGGAATTTCCTGGGTTCTGACACTTACCAGTTACTCTGTGTGGGGATTTGCATCCCTTGTCAATAAGCCAAAGGAAAAGAATTTAAATGATGCCTTCACTTAGGCCAAGGATCTTGCCTCGAGTCCCGGAAGGTCTCAAGCTGATTTTCCCCCTGAAAATTCCTCAGTGCTGGCTGGAGATCTGTGGATTCATTGAAGCTCTAGGCTGATCTTCTGGCTGCCTCTCCAATTTACTGCCACAAAATCTCCAAAATACTGGAACAAGACCCCATAACACTAATTTGTTTTAAAAAGGCATAATTTATTCAGGCCTGAGGTCACACAAAGGATACTCCTAACCACTCTTGCACACATGATTTTACAAGTAAGCAATTTACATATTACAATTTACCCATTACCATCAAGCCCAGATTCAGTCATTGTTTTGTCTATTCCTACATTCTTGAGCCGGATGTCTTCTTCTTCTCTTCCAACTGTTCTTGCTGGGAAAAGCAGTTTTTGTGTGCCTTGTTTCTCTGTTCACAGGCCCAGTAAAAACTGAATTAATCCCTTTGCTGTCACATAGCATGGAAGCCTCTCTCCAGCTTCCTTCCCTGAGCACTCCTGCTCCTGCAGAGCCACCCTGATAATGGATCTCCGTGTGTTGGACATGGTGGCTGTCACCTTGACGTGGCCAACACTCACCTGGAAGGGCTCCTGGCAGGTGTCCAGGGTGACGTGGCAGCACGCAGTGGTCCCGTTGGTGGTGAAGGACGTCCTCATCTGGGACATGCGATGGTAGGTGTCCTCCAGCCTGCCCAGGTGAGCTCTGAGCAGGGACAGCTCCAGGCCCAGCTCCATGGCAAAGCGGTTGTAGTCCAGGGGGTTGGAGAAGAAGATGGCCACGGTGAAGGTGGGGGCCTCATAGACCAGGACTCCACAAGAGCCGCGGAACAGGGGGCTGGAGAACTGGCAGGTGTCAGAGGAGCCTGGGGGCACGGAGGGGCTGGGAGGGACAGAGCTGTGCCCGCTGTAGAAGTGGGTCCTGGGGAGGAGAAACGGGGGTGTGCCATGAGGGGAGGATGGTGAGACCACCAGTGTCACAGACATCTTTTATGAAAAATCCTTTCCTTGGGATTTTTCCTCGTGAGAAGCTGAGAGGCCTCAGGAACAAAATGTAAACATTGATTATCTGCTGCTGTGGAATGACACAGGTGCATCTGTGATTGGTCTCATAGTGTTATTTCTTATTCATGGCCAATCACAATCAGCTGGCTCAGACTCTCTGTCTGAGACACAAGCTTTTGTTATTCATTCTTTTTTTTTCTATTCTTAGATAGCCTTCTGATGAAATCCTTTCTTCTATTCTTTTAGTATAGTTTTAATTTCATATATATCATAAAATAATAAATCAAGCCTTCTGAACCATGGAGTCAGATCCTCGTCTCTTCCCTCATCCTAAGACCCCTCTAAACACAGTCACACACCAGGAGATGCTGGTGGAGCAAGTGGTAGGTGGTGGAACCAGCAGGAGACAGTCTCAGCACCACTGGGAGGTGCTGGGAGCACTGGGAGGTGCTGGGGGCACTGCTGGGAGGTGCTGGGAGCACTGGGAGACAAGTAGGAGATTGACAAAGCCCTAGGAGATGCTCTCACCGTGGGATGATGACCCCGCCCTGTGGTGGTGTTCACAGGGGTCTCAGGACGAGGCAAGAAATGAGAATGTTGACTTTATGTTTCAGAAGGCTGATTTAGTATTTTATGATATAGGTTACATTTTAAAAAAATGATATATTAAAACTTACTAAAAGAAGAGAAGATTTCATCAGAAAGCTAGCAGAGAATAGAAAAGAATAGAATGATAATAAAATCTTGTGACTGACCAGAGAGTCTGAGACAGCTGGACTGTGATTAATTATTAATTAAAAACAATTACATGAGACCAATCAAAGATGCACTTGTTGCATTCTACAGCAGCAAATAATCATTGTTTACATTTTGTTTTTGAAGTCTCTCAACTTCTCAAGAGAAAAAATCTTAAGGAAAAGATTTTTCATAAAATATGTCTGTGACTCCACCCTGTCCTGGTTTGGAATGGGAGGAAAATTCAGGGAAGTGATGCAAAGCTTTTTGTGTAACTGATGGGCTGCTGAACCACTGAGAAGCTGGGCACAACTCTGTGAAACACACACGTTAAAAACCAAAAACCCCAAAAACTCTCTCTTTCCTTTCCAATCAACAAAAAAGCAGCAAACCCCAACCTCAACCCCCATCTCAACCACACCAAGCCAAACAGTGTCACCGTGATATTTTATGGAAAATTCCTTTACCAGGATTTCTTCTCCTGGGAAGCTGGGAAGCTTCAGCTTCTCCCTGTTTTGCTGCTTTGGAATGTGATTTGGAGGATTGTTGACCCAGCATGGGAATTGTTTTAATTGAATCACCAATCCCAGTCCAGCTGGGTCAGGACTCTGGTCAGTCACGGCTTTTTATTATTCATTCTTTTCCAGCCTTCTGATGTATCCTTTCACTTTCTTTAGTGTAGTTTTAGTATATCATTTCTTTTAATATAATATTGAGAGAACCCAGGAAATTCCTCTGGCTGCCCTGGAGGGCTCCAGCCCCTGCCTGGGGGGCTCAGAGACCTTGGCACAGAGCCCAAGACCCCTGTGCCTTTGATTTACACCTTGGAAAAAACAATTACCAACCTTTACAGGAAGAATTACAAGTCAAGAAAGTTTAAGTAGATAATTGTTAGTTTGTCAGAGGGTGAAAAATAGATTTTTGAGATTTTTAGAATGGGGGCTCGAAGTCCCAAGATAGAAGAATTTGTGTGCCTTGTCCTTCCTTCCTCCCTTCCTCCCTTCCTTCTTTTCCTTCTTCCTCCATCTTTTAAGTGATGTTGGCATTTTTAGATTAGTTTAGAGTAAAAACTCACTGTCTAACATAGGTGATAAGTATTGAGAAGTTATTGTAAATAGTGTACACGTAGTTTTTAGTATAAAAAGATAACACCACACAGTTCCCCATGGGCCCTCACAGGCCCCTCATGGCTCCCTCACAGTTGCCCAAGAGCCCTCACAGCCCCTCACTGTGGATGCCATGGGACAGAGAGAGAGCAACAGCAAGTGTTTCTCACAGCAGCTTGTGAGAATTATTAGCAAGTTGTAAGAATGTGAGAACTTAAGTATAAACAATCTGCAGGTGGTGTTCTTCTACTTCATCTTTCTCTTCTTCTCAAGGACGGTGTATGAAGAATGTTTTTGTTAACGAGCCAATCAGAATATATCGTATCACTCTATAAAAACCGCACGGTTCTCTTGAATTAAACCTTCTTTTAGTCTTTCTGCAATACTGCCTCCTGCCTGTTCCTGTGTCATTCTCGGCGCAAGAGTGACACCTCACGGCCCTTCATGGCCCCTCACAGCTCAAGGCTCTTCACGGCCCCTGAGCCGCCTCCGGCCCCGCCATTGGCGCCGCTCTTTGCTTCTCGCCAATGGCGGCCGAGTCTGCAGTGACGTCACCAGTCGCCGGGCAAAGGAAGGCCTGGGGCTGAGGTACCCCGGGCTGGCCGGGAATGGGGTCCGGGGGTCCCCGGGCTCATGGAAACGGGGGATCCAGGGGCTGGAAGGGGAGGATACCCGGGAAAGGGGGTGCAGGGGGTGTCGGGGCAGAATAAGGGGGTGCAGGGGGTCTTGGAACTGGGGAAGGAGATGCGAAGGGTCCCAGTGCCCAGGAATGGGCATTCAAGGGGGTCCCCGGGGGGTTCCCCAAAGCCCATCCCGGGGGGCAGCAGGAGCTGGCTCAGGAGCTCTGGGCAGAGAAAAGGGGGTGACCCCAGTTTGGGGGGGACATGGGGGACTCACACACGCTCCCGGGGGGACACGACCCCCGGGGACCCCCCCTCACCTTGTCCCGCAGGGGAGGCCGAGCCCCAGCCCAGGCAGACGAAGCCCCCGAGCCCCGGCAGCATCTTGGGGGCCGTGCGGGGCCGGGAGGGGCAGGATCCGGGAAAGGGCGGCGGCTGCCGGGTTCCGCGGCTGCCTGGAAACCACGAACGCGGCGGCAGCGTCTGTGACAGCGGCGCGGCCTCAGTTGCCTGAGAACGCGGCCCTGGCTGGTTGTGCGCAGCCTGGGCTCCTGCAGGCGGCTTCACTGGGCGATTCGCCAAGGGAATTGTTCGCGGAGCATTGGCCTCTGCAAAGTTCCTGAACGTGCAGAGCATTGGCCTCTGCAGAAAGTTCCTGAATTTCCTTTGAAGGTAAAGATTGACTCAAGTTGAACTTTTTGCTTTTGTCTCATCTGCACTCTGAGAGAGAATGCCAAAGGGAAATACAGGATGGGATCATGCCCGTCTTCTGGTGCAGCAGTTTAGAGGTCTGCACCGTCACAGACATGTTTTATGAAAAATCCTTTGGGTTTTTTCTCCTGAGAAGCTGAGAGACGTCAGGAACAAAATGTAAACAATGGTTATCTGCTGCTGTGAAATGCAACAGGTGCATCTGTGATTGGTCTCCTAGAGTTGTTTCTAATTAATGGCCACTCACAGTCAGCTGGCTCAGATTCTCTGTCTGAGACACAAGCTTTTGTTATTCATTCTTTCTTTTTCTATTCTTTGCTAGCCTTCTGATGAAATCCTTTCTTCTATTCTTTTAGTATAATTTTAATAGAATATATATCATAAAACAATAAATCAAGAGTCAGATCCTCATCTCTTCCCTCATCCTAAGACCCCTCTGAACACCACCACAATGCACAGCTGAGTGGATGAACAATATTTGCTCTACTGATTGTGGGTTTTTTTTGCACTGAAGGAATGCAACATTTTCTAAATGTACTGGTCTATACTTTTTTTTCCCGTCTAGTGGTTGCTTAAACTGCTTAAAGATTAATGATGTCTGTTCAAGTTTCAGTGGGTTGTTATCATCTGGTTATTACAATTATTAGAGAGAGGCCTGTGAATTGAGGTGCAAATGAGACCATATGCCAAAATCAATAGTCTGGATTTTATGTAACAGTAAATGTGAGGAAGAGAGAGAGAAAGGAAAAGAAAAAGAAGCGGGGGGGGTGGTGGGGGGGGGATGGGGGGTTTGGAAGAAGGGGAAGAAGGAGAGTGACAGAGACAGATGAAGTGAAAAACATCACCATTCCATGGATCCCATTGGCATACCATAAAATCCTCTTCTGGTCTTCTCTGTGGTGAGGTCTCGCAAAACATAAGACTCCAATGGATTCATGCAGATTTGGGCAAGGTGGGACTTCCCAGGTGCCTCCCTGGGGTGGGGCAAGTTGGACTCTGTCTATTGATATTTTCAAATAATATAAAATCTTTAGCATCTGTCTGTCCTTTGAGTCTGCCATCAATTGGCTTCTGGATTTTCAGATCTGTTGTGTTACTTTGCGTGCCCTGCAGTCATCTGGTGCAAGGCCTCAGGAATGGGTCTGGGGGCACTGTGGAGGTCTTTGATGGGAGGTTTGTGTGCAAACCTGGCCTCAGCAGACGAGTCTGTGGCTATGACTTGCCCACCTTGAAGCCAGACAGAGCTGATTTTCAGGACAGCTGCTGGGTTTGGCTTTGTTGTGGAGAGGTTTTTCTCTGCAGCCTTGTTTACTTCTCCCCAGCCCTGAGCTAATGGGACAATAGTGTCACCTTTGTCTTGTCTCAAGTTCCCTTTGGCAGCTTAACTCCCAGTGCCAAGTTCCAGTGCAGAGGCATTTTCAGGGAAGGGTGGGCTTGGGTGGTCGCAGCCTCTTTATACAGTTTTGTCCCAATGGGCAGAGAGTCCTTTAGAACAATTTTTAAGCCATTAGCCATAACATTCCAGTCTCTCCCAAGTCCTGTGAGGAGCAGCTGAGAGAGCAGGGGTGCTTTAGCCTAAAGAAGAGGATGTCCACTCTTGCTATTTTCAAGTAATATTTAGGCTGCAGCTTTGTCTGTTCTAACTATTCTTAATGTTCAGATTTTTAGCTCCAGGTTTAAGTATGATCCATCTTTGGATTGCACAAGGCAGCCCTATAGTTCAAATCAAGTCCAACTAGAGGCCTAACATACTAGCTACTTACACCAAACAAGCACTTAGCTACTTTCAAATTATAGAAAATTTTTAGCACCAGTATATGCCTTGAATCTGCCATGAATTGGGTTCTGGATTTTCAGAGTTCCATTGTTGCTTCTTCCAGGTTTTTTGAGGCATTGTCACTCATCTGGGAGATCCTGCCTTCAAAATGGCTTCTGGATTGCCAAAGAAGACCTCGACACCTCGTCTTTTGTCCAGGGAAAGACTGACATCTTTCACTGTAAGTACCCACTGGGCTGTGTTAAGGCTGCAAACTGCCCTGGTGTCCCTGCTCTCAGTGCCCCTGCTTACTGCAAGCAAGAAAATGCTTTAAGTAGGTAATAAGCAGAAATATTCTAGTAAGGCTATGAAACGCAAGTAATAAACGACACAATTATGAAGGTTTCTTTTGAGATGAACAGAGAGGGGGAATTGTGGGAATCTACAAATTTAGAGGGTTTGGGAAAGCTGCAAAAGACAAGCCTCAGATACAGTAGAACTGTGATTAGAGCTAAGCAGTAGCTATGAGATAGGTCAGCAGAAAAATTATTTAAAAAGTAGAAAAGCGAGGACAAAGAGAACAATGGTCTGTGTATTAATGCTTGTCTCGAATAACTCCCTAAGGTACAGAAAAGATTATCTAGCAAGATATTAGGAGGGTTAAGGCTTAATAATGGAGCTCTGTGCATTGTGCTTTAAGGCTTACAAGCAGGTATTGTATTCAAAATAAGCAAGCATTGTTTTAACCAAAGGTATGTGTGCCTATAGTGGTTGGATAGAACTACTGTCAATGTGCTTTTGCTTTGTGTGATTGGTCAAGAAACTTATAAAGGAAGTTGTAACATTAAGTTGTTGGTCTGCTGCCTGGGATGTGAGCTGGTGGCATCTTCCCATTGTCATAACCATGTAATGAGAGTGATGCTGGAAAATAAAACAGCTCAAGGCAGTTCCACAGCAGCCCTGTCCTGTTTTTGATTTGTACATATACCCCCAACCAGCAATAGCCAAATTCAGCCCAAGGTTAATGACAGAAATGCCAATCCCCTCCTGTAACCACACCTTGCACTATTTCTGAGTGTCCCTTCCAGTGTCCTCTGTGAGCCTGGACACGAGGGTGCAAAGTTGAAATGGGCCTTTGGAGTTCTCCTGCACACAGGGACAGAAAATCTTTTCCTTTTCTGGTGATGCAAGCAAACTGCCATGTGCTCCCATCCAGCAGAGCCCTGATTCTGAGTACTGGCATTAGGAGAGATGATGAATGCCTGGTGTCTGCACAGTGCAAAATCCCTTCTCATCTTGGAGTAAAGCCCAGAATAATCCCAACCTCTGTTTTCTTTCAAAACAGCCGAACTAATATTTGCATTTCAAGGAAGGGGATCATGTTCTCTTCTTGCTTACTCCTATGGCCCATCTAAGGCTGAGAGCCAGCAGTGCACAGTGGCAGTTGCATCCCACTGTAGCTGACAGCAGCATGATGTGCCCAAGAGCTTGTGTCAGAGCAGCAGGAATATTGTGGAGAGTGGGAGCTGATCAGCTGAGCATTGAGAGCTGTGCTGAGCTGGGCTTGGAGGGTTTCCTTGGCTCCTTGTGTTGTTCACTCATCACTGATGCTCTAAACAAAGGCTTACAGGAGTGTGGTGAAAACAAGCAATGTGAAGTTTGCAGAGCAATGTTTTGCTGTCTCTTTCTGCTGTAGGAGGGAAAAATTGGGCCAAATTGTTCAGCTGAAATCAAGGTGACCTTCAAGCCCCTGGAAGGACTGGAGTATGGAAGTATGGCTTACTGCAGCATCTCAGGTGCAGCTCCTCTGCCCTGCTTCTCTCCCCCTCAGTGAAGCCATGGGGGAAGCCTGAGCGCACTGGGCTCCCATGGAAGTGCTGGGAAGAGTCCCTGGTCAGCAGGGCAGTGCTGGCACATCCCCCCTGGCCCTGCAGCTTCCAGGGAGTCTCCCGTGCCAGGCCAGGGCTCAGAATGCTGTGTGTGGGTTACTGATCCCAGAACAGCCCAGGCAGTGCAGGGAGAGGTTTTCATGCCATGGCTTTGCCAGCATTCCCTCAAAGGCCAGAGAGCTCCAGAGCAGAACAGCTTTAGTGAACAAGCACTAAGACCCTCCAGGCCCCTGGCCTCCAGGATGGGTCCATTTGCCATGGATCCATCATCAGGTGGGAGGAGCTGAGTTAGAAATGGGCTCCCTGAGCCTGGATCAGCTCCCAGTGCCCAGACAGCAGCAGAGCAGAGGTGGCTGAGCCCCACTGAGCCCAGGCTGTTTGTAGAGGGAGCCCCCTTGGCCAGCAGCTGCTTCTCTCCCTGTGTGGAGTTGTCCCCTTGCAGCTCTCAGTCTGTGGAAACAGAACACAGGGCTGAGTGTCAGAAGGGGAGCACTTGGGCAACAAAGTCCTGTGCTCCTGGGCCTGGGAGTTTGGTAATTGCCAAACTCTGTATGAGCTTTGTGCCTGCACTGAATGGATTTCAAAGCTCCTCTAGGTGCATGGGAAGGAAACCACAGAATCACAGTGTGTTAAGGATGGAATGGACCTTAAAGATCATCTGGTGCCAAGGCCCCTGCCATGGGCAGGGACACCTCCCCCTAGAGCAGGTAGCTCCAAGCTCCATCCAGCCTGGCTTGGAACACTTGCAGGCTGGAACCTCTACACCTTCCCTGGGGAACCTGCTCCAGTGCCTCACCACCCTCACTGTAAAAATTTCTTCCCTAATATCTAACCTAAATCTCCATTCTTTCAATTTCTACCCATTACTCCTTGGCCTGTCACTACAGGACACCAGAGATGTTTTAAACTCAGCAAAATGGTGGCTCAAATTGGAAAGCAGCCCGAGGAATGGGTTAGAAATTAGGAGTCAGCCCCAAGGGATTTCTCCTGAGGGAAGAGAAGGGTGCATATCTTCTCCTGCAGCATCAGGAGCTGGTTGCATCCAGCTCAGAGTCAGGGACTAGCACTGAGGCAGCCTGGAAAATCCAGTGTGACAGAGGCAATGATTGTACTGCAATGGACATCTCTCCCCAGGCCGTGAGAGCAGGCTGCCCCTGCAGCTCAGAGGGGAAGGCCAAGGATCCTTGGTTGAACTCAGCTCTCAGACTCTGAACCTTGGGAACGTTTTTGTCAACACCCCCCATGTCCATGAGGTGAGCAGCAGGGCTTGGGATGGGTCCTGATGGCTCCTGAGGCAGCAGCAAGCCTGGTGGAGCTGTGGAATTGCTGCCAACCTGGGCACTTGTGAGCAGGGAATATTTGATGCACTGCTCAAATCTGGGGGCGTCAGAAAGGTGTGTCTGTTGTTCCTGAAGCCCCAGTCCCTGCTTTTGGGCAGCCTTCCTTAGGGATCAGCCTGGAGGCTTCCTGCAAAACAAGCCCTTGGCCCATGAAACCAGCACTGGCTCCAAAAGCTGCATGTTCAGAGGCTTTTGTGGCAGTGCCAGACACAAGGCACCTTTGCACTGGGCTCTGCAGAAGCAGCTGCAACAAACTGGCTGCCTTTGAGCTTCAGCCCTCTGCAAACAGCTCCCAGTCAGGTGTCCCTGCTTATTCCTGCAAGTGACAGGAAAGCCTTGGGAGTTCCCTCCCTTGCTGAGCAGTCCCTCACCACACTTCAGCCTTGCTGCATCCTGGCTCTAGAAAGAGAAAAGTGTTCCTGGGAATAAAGCAAAGGATTTTTCTACCTATTTGCCTCCCCCCAACAGTGTCAAGTTTGGAAAAAAAAAAAAAAAGAGACCAACTGGAGGAGGTAGAAAATGAGGCACTGCATCATGCCAGACACTTTCAAAAGCTTGGCTGGGGAAGAGAAAGACACCCTGGTTTTCTTGCCAAAAGATGGTGCTGTCTGAACATTTTGATGCTGATGCCTCATTCTCAATGTATTGTTTTCATGGTGTGGGAGAAGGTGAATGAGTAGATGGTGCTGTTGGAGCTGTGCTCACTGGGGCAGCAGCAGCTCTGGGGTGATTCACTCCGCAGCTGCAATCAGCCCACGTTGCTCTCAGGGCCAGCTCCCAATGAGCTGGGTGCTGCTGAACAGAGGTGCACTGCTCTGCGTCCATGGGATAAGCCCAGGGTGACTGCAGTTGTGTGCAGTTGCCACTGCTCTGCATGAAAACCCAAAGGCAGAACTTGTCCTGTTGTATCTTTTGACTTCTGCCATTCAGCAACACAAAGCATCTTCTGTTTTTTCTGGGTGTTCATTGCATCATAAGACAAGAGCTCACAAGAAGGGAAGGTTCCACATGTATTTCCACTTTGCTCTCTTGCTGCTGCAGGTGAAACTGATGAACCAAGGAGCTCTTGATGCTCCCTTCACCTGCGTCCCTTCAGGCACCAACATGGGCTTGTGCTTCAAGTTTGCACACGAGGAGGGCATCATTGCAGCAGGTGGGAGCCAGAGTGTCCAGATCTCCTTCAGTGCCACCGTGCTGGAGAGCTTTGAGGAAGAGTTCCAGTTCAGTGTGGCTGGATCTCCTACGCCTGCCATCCTGACCATCAAGTAAGGACCCTGGCAGCTGGGTGGGCACATGTGTGGCTGTCTCTGGGACATCCCCCACCTACCTCCTTTTGGGGTGGAGCAGAGAAAAAAGGTCTGAATGTCTGCTCTGCTGCTGGCATTGCTTTAGTGTGAGGATGCCTCCTGCCCTGTGTGGTGCCTGGGAGCTGGAATGACTCCTCCCTGCAGGGATCTCCCTGTGCCTTGGGCCCTGGCAGGCAGTGGGATGGATCAGCTTTGGGCAGCAGCTGCTCTGGGATGTCCCAGCTGAACACCCAGCAAGGCCCCCAGGGCTTTGCAGATGGGCCAGCCTGGGTGATTCTGCAGCAGCAGCAGGGTTTGTAAAACCTTGTGTGAATAATCCATGCCAGATGGGCAGCAGCAGTGTTTGTAAAACCTTGTGCGAATAATCCATGGCAGATGGGCAGCAGCAGTGTTTGTAAAACCTTGTGTGAATAATCCATGCCAGATGGGCAGCAGCAGCCTCAGCTCAGCTCTCATGGCCATGCTGTGGGGCACAAACCGTGCTCCCAGCTCCTGTGCACAGAGTGCTCTGGTGCCTCCTTTGCACAGCCAGCAAAGGGCTGATGTGGGAGTCAGGAACTGTGCAGCAGGAACTGTGCCAAGGACTGGGGCACCATCCTGTGGGCTGGTGCCATGGCAAGAGACAATCCTGGCCCAGCCAAAGGGAGAAGGGCTGATCACAGGGGAGGCAGAGCTCAGTCCTCAGCACCACAGCAGCGTGAGGCCTTGTCCCTGCCAGCCTGAGCCATGTGCTGCTGGGATAATGCAGTGGAAGCAGGAGAGCTCATGCTGGCTGCTCTGCAGCTTTGAGGCTGGGCTACTGCTCTTGGGAGGCACTGGCTCAAGGCAGTCAAGAAATGAAAGCAATCTGCACTGGATGTTACCAATAAGATAAGGGAGATGGATAAAGAAGAACAAGGAAGTTATTCCTTAGCAAGAGAAAAGTGGTGAGTAGGTGTGCCCATAGTGGAGAAACAATGATGCTGGCTTTGTTTTTGGAGGAAAAGTGCTGCTTTTTTCTTTTGGAAATCAAGAGGGAACCTTTCACCATCAAAGAATTGATTCTCCTCTGTCCCTCCCCCAAAGTGGTCATGGGGTGTTTCTGCATAAGCAGCTTTCTCCTGGAGCAAGGGCAGGTGTCTCTTGTTGAGATGTGCAGAGCAGAGCCAGGGCCAGTCCTGTGAATACAACACAAGGCCCAGGTCACTGCTCCTTGATTTTGAACCAAAGGGCAGAGTGGGCACTGATTGGCATCAAGCATGAAATCAACTGGTGAGTCTTGTGCAGCTCCAAGTGCTGATTTCAGGGGATGTTGGTGACTTTTGGAGTGTGTCTGCTGAGTTCAAGGCCAGGTGAGGTGCTGTGCTAGAGTCAGGACAGCCTTGTTTGGTTGTTTAGGCTATTGCTCTTGGCTGTGCCAGCTGGGGCACTGCTGACAAGCTGGTCCTTTCCTCTAGGATTCATCTGTCCCCTGGGTAGAACTGTTGCTGCTCTTTCCAGAGGATGTTTGGGAATGCCCTGGATTTGTGTCTCAGAATCTGTCTGTAATGATTGGGTGGGTCAAACTCTCCTGGGAAAGCTCCTCCATGGCAACAGCAGTTGCAGCTAAGAAGGAGCAAAGCAGGGCACCTGTGGCTGGCAGGGCTGCTTACAGAAGTTTGTGGGGACACCTTGATGTCCATCCCATTGCAGATGGGGAAACTGAGGCACGGAGCCACGTCTGGGTGTGTGTTCAGGGTCCTTCATGGGACCCCCAGCAACCCAGGGGCTTCTCCTGCCTGCCCTGTGCCCAGAGCCCATCAGGGGCTGTTGGCTGCTGCCACTTGGCTTGAGCTGCCCCCTGTGCACAGGGCCCTGTGCTGAGCACACGGTGCTGTGTTGGTTGGAAACCCAGGGTGCCCTGAGCCCAGGTTTTGTGCCCCCGAGCCACAACAGCCGGACCTTTGCAATCCCTTTAACCGAGCCCTTTCCTGCTCTGTCCTCGGCCTCCAGGGGCAGTGTCACTGCACCGAGTGTACACTTCGACCTCCCTGAGCTCGACTTCGGGGACATCTCCTTTGGTGAGTGTTGCCTGGGCTGGGACACAGCGTCAGGGATCTGTGCCTTCCAACAGAAAAGCATCCCTCGCTCCTGGTCTGCCCCAGCAGCCTCTTCAGGCTGTGAACTGCAGGGCTGCTGCTGCTGCCTCAGGGGGCATTTTGCCATTGTGAGATCCAATGGGAGCAAGGAATAGAAAGTCAGTATTTTCTGGTGTCTCTGTGCTGCTTGAAAAGACAGATGTCTGCCAAGGAAGGTGGGAATCTTCCTGCAATGGAAAGATGAGCCATTCCCTCCAAATTATTATCCCTTTGAAATGACAGGGCTCCCAGGCAAAACTATGGGAAAAGGAATAACAGTTCTTTCCTAGACTATCTCAGGAGAGCACAGACAAGAAGGCAAGAACAGACGTTTCCCAGGGGCCAAGTCCCGTTTTTCCCCTTTGGTGGAGTTGTGGTCACAGCAGGAGGAGCTGTGGGCTCTGGCAGGGCAGGGATCCCCTCCCAGCCGGTGCGGGAAGGGAAGGGAAAGAGGAAATGCTCCTTTTGCAAACCCCCAAAGGGCAGGGGGATGTGGGCAGTGCCCAGCAGCAGCAGGCAGGAGCGGGGCAGGCAGGCAGGGTCGATGCCAGCGCTGAGCTGCAGCCAGGGCAGTCCCGGGCCAAGCACACAACCTCCCGCAGCAGCAGCGGCCGAGCTGCGATCCCCAGCGGGAGGAAGGGAAGCTCCGCTCCCTGCCCAGCCTCAGCTCCCACTGCACAGCCGCCCACGGCATCACGCCACAACTCCCAAAAACCCCAGCAGAAAAGCCCAGCCCAGGGCCAAAACCCCCCAAATCCCCCTTCCCAGACCAAGGGCAACATTCACTGCCAAGCCTAAACCCAGGACAAGGAAGTTCATGAACTTCTGATGGAAACTCATTGCCTTTCCTGAGCTGCTTCTGCCCCAGTCTGCATCACCACAGAGGCACTTGTCAAGTTGCCTTTTGAAGAAATGAAACAAGAAAGGCAACAGATGGAAATATGATTCTGAAGCAGGAGATTGATCCTGCTGAATGCCATTTCATTCCTAAGGTCTCTTCAGCTGAAGGCAGCTGTTGTGTCTTTGCTTCTTTGTAACTGTTGACTGTTGTCTGCATGTGCTGGCCTCAGTCTCATTTGAGGTTTTGACACCTGGGTTTGTCCTTTTTGTGCCTCTCTTGCCTCCCTGCTGGAGTCCCTGCTGGAGCTGGCAGTGGTCACTTGGATGGGCACAGAGAAGCTCTGGGCTGCAGCTGCTGTTGTTTATTCCCCCCATATGTGTTCCAGTGACTCTTGGTGAGCAGGCCTGGGGAGAAGTCTCCTCCCCACAGAGCTGCCAGCCCAGCCAGTTGTGCACTGCAGAGCAGGCTGTGGCTGCTCTGCGGGCTCTGCAGGACATCCCCACCATGAGTGGCTGTATCTCTGGCTTTGCAGGATGGAAAGCAAATCTCAGAGCTAGAGTGGGGGAAACCCTTGCAGGCAGCAATCACAGTGAGCAGCATGGCTGTGATGTCCCTGTTTGTTGGGTGAGGTGGGACCTGGTTCCTAATTGCTGATCTCAAACCAAGGCTGGGGTGTGCCCCCGGTTGAGTGGGCTCTGAGCTGTCATGTGCTCAGTCTGTTTGGCCCAAACCAAGAGATGCCTTAAGGATCCTGCAGAGACAAGCTGCATTAGGGTGCTTTGCATCACGTTCTAGTTCCTGATTCCATCCTCACTTTCTTTTGCTGTAGCTTCTTCTCAATGACAACTCACTGTTTATATATCTTGAAAACGGTGGGAGTGTTGGCAGGCTGACCAGGCAATTTGACAGCTTGAATTCTCAGAGTAAATGCTGGGTCTGGGTGCACACTCATCACTGAGAGAGAACTGGTGCTGGTTTGGGGCAGGTGAGGGAGCTCCTCCCCATCACAAAGAGAGAAGCTTGCAGTGTTCAGCAGGTCTAGGAGTGGGCATTTTCGAGGCTGCAGTCTGGAATCTGTGTCAAAGGGAACTCAGTAACAATTCATTCCTCATGCAGCTTCTCGCTGAGCTGTAGTTCAGCTAATAAAGAGCTCAACTCCAATCCCACTTTCATCCTGCCAGGATATTCCCCCCAGGATCATGCCCTCATGGGTGCCTGAATGGATATTTGTGTCCTTCCCCAGGCTTTCCCTGCACGCGGCGCTGCCGCCTCACCAACAGCTCCCCGGTGCCCCTGACGTTCCAGCTCCGCATGTCGGACGATGGCACGCAGCCGGCTGTGGACAGCGTGGATCAGATCCACAGGGACACTGACCCGGCCTGGAGGGAGGGAATCCATTTCTATGTGCAGCCCAGGGAGTTCACCATGAATCCCAGCCAAGGCACCATCCTGCCCCACGGACACCAGGATATTGAGGTACGGCCAGAGCCCAGCCACAGACGCTGCAGCACCAGGGCTGGAGCTGCACTGCAGTGTGGGAGGGCTTTAGCTCTGGTGCCAGCTTTGAGCATCCTGGCAGTGAGAGATCTGCACTGCTGGGAGGCCTCTGCTAGCTGGCTTACTCGGGATGTTCCTCAAGGAGCACTGTTTGGTTTCCAAAATCATATGCTGAGGTCACATACCTTATGGTCAAGGCCTGAAGCCATTCTTGTGTTTTTGAGAGTGAGTTATTTGATTGCAAGTGGGCAGCAGAAGGATGAGGGCAGAAGGTGGCTGTTAGAGAGATGTCATTGTATAAAGCAGTTAGCTTTTCTTCTTGGTCTCATTTCCCCCCTCCTGGGGAGCAGAATGATTTGTGTTCACTGCAGGAATCTCCAGTGGGGACAAAAAACTCTGCAGCCACGAACTGCCCAGCACCTGCTGGGCCACACTTTGCCCTCAGCTTCCTGCTGTGAAGCTGAACTCATTGTGTTCAAGTCAGGTTTCCTCTGCATGGATGTCTTTGTAGTCAGATGAAAAATTGGCCCCTTAATTTGAATGCAGTGGTGCATAGAGCTTTAGTCTAAAGTTTTAATGTAGCTGACCTGTGCCCTGATAGCAAGGGGTGTTTAACAAATCTGGCATTGCCAGAAGGCTTTTGCTACTCTGAGACTGTGCTCTACACGTGGAGCAGCAGAAGAATTAAGGCCAAATATCCTCCCTCAGGAGCTGGAGGATATCACACGTGGGTAATGAGCTTATGTAAGGAAGAATTGACTGTTCTTCTCTCCCACCAGGTGACCCTGTGCTCCAACACGGTGATGGAGTTCTACCGGAGAATGCTGGTGGACCTGGAGGGTATTGGCAGGGGAGTGGCAACCCTGATCATCACAGCCAGGTACCAGCCCTTGCCTGGCCCCCCCAGGCACTGCCTTGCACAGGCTTTGCTGGCTGCAGCTGCCAAGGAGAAGTGCTGCTGAATGGCCTCATGTTGTGCCAGCTGGACATGAGAACAGCAGTGCTTGGACAGCAGCCTGTGGTGAAAAGCACCCCTGCTCACAGCCCAGCACGGTCCTGGGCCCTCCTCTAAAGGCACCAGGAATGATATCATTGATTGGCCTGGTTTTTGGTGCTTGAGGTGGAACAAATTTCCTGAGGGCCTCCTCTCCTTCTTCTGCAAGAGGTGGAGTTGTGCTGGTTGTGAGCACCGTGCACTGGTTTGGGCCACACCAAGCAGCTGCTGAGAGTCAGGGTCTGGCTCTGTCCATGAGGGCCCATGGCAGGGGGGAAGTGGCTCCCAGCAAGAGTGGTGAGGGCAAGGTCTTACGAGGGGAAAGCAGCCCTTGATGTGGCAGGTCAGCTCCAGTTATTCTCCTTCCCTCTGCTTCCCATTTTGAGCTTTAATGTTGTCAGAGTTGAGACCAAAAGTCGTTGTTGCTGCAGCAGAATTCCATGCTGCTGTGCTGCTGTGGGTGTCAGTGTGATGCCCAGAGGGATGCAGCTCCCTGGCGCTGTTCCCTGTCCCAGGCAGAGCCATCCAGGCAGTGCCTGGGCTGCCATTCTGTAAAGCAGGTGGAGCTGGGGCCAGGCAGGGCCTGGAGCTGTGCAGTGAAGGAGCCAGGGAGCTGCAGGGCCTGGCAGGGGCTGATCAGCCCCTCTGTGGGGCAGCTGCTGTCTCGTGCCCTCCAGGGTTGGGGCAAAGAGCTGAGTTCTCAGGCAGGGCAACAGCACCATGGGAGAGAAGGGAGTCATTTTTACTGAGACACTGGAGTTGTGTGTTCCTTGAGCCTTAGGGAGCACTGATCCTTGTTGGGAAGGCTCCCCCAGAGCTCGTGCTCACTGGGACTGTTCCAGGAGTCCTTGCAAGCCTTCTTGGGTAAAGGAGGGGCTGAGGCAGCTGTGGCTCAAAGTGCTCTGCCTGGGGCACTTGGCAGCCTCTGGGTGCTGCCTCTCAGGGTTTGCCCCTCCTTGACAAGACATGTTGGAGTGGGAAGAGGTAGAAGGCAATTTATCCCTGTAGGGCTGTTCAATGTGCATTTGACAGTGACCAATGTGTTCTGCTCCATTTCACAATCTTTGGGGGGAAACGTTCTCCATTCTCTCAGTATCTCTGATTGCCCTGGGGTCATCTCTTTGCCCAGATGTCTTGTTCCTGAGCTCCAAGGGTCCTCCCCAGTCCCGCTGTATGATGAGTGCCACCTGAAGGTGCCATATGAGAGGAAGATCATCATTAGGAATCCCAGCCACCTTCCTGGCTGCTACGGGCTTATTCCCCAGGTTTGGCATCACATCCACCTCCTTCTGTCAAATATTACTGAGGAGATTATTAGGGGAAAAAAGGGTTTGGATAAGACCTTGCTGGTTTCTATTCAGTCTTATAGATCTGCTGAGAGCAGGATCCTACCCGACTGTAGGTTGTGAAAAGCTGCTGCATCCACAGACACCAATGCCTGTGCTGGCAGCCTCCTTGCAGGTTCCCCTGGGAGTGCTAAGCCTACAATTCTTGCATCTTGTTTGTGCCTTTTACCTTTGTGCTGGGGCATTTTAAACGTGTGTGTAAGTTGCTGTTGCGGTGGATGTTAAGGAGTCTAAAGTTTCTTCAGAGGTGTCTCTGAAGTTGCATTTCATTCTGTCCCTTCCAGAAACGCAAGGAGGACTCTGCTGTGCTCTACTCCAGCCCCAAGCCCTGTGGGATTGTGCAGCCCCAGAGCACAGCAGAGATCCCAGCTGTGGTGGAAGTGCAGGCCCTGGGCACTCATGGCACCAGCGCTGTCATCGGCGTGTTGGGGGATGAGAGAAACCCACTGGTGAGGGCAAGGGGAGATGTGAGCCTGTGTGCAACTGCTCCTGGCAGGGTGCACAGGGACAGGGATTCTGCCGGGGAAAACAGGCCCAGGCTGCTGGGGAGAAGGACAGGAGGGATGGGGGGCACAAACAGCTCCTGCCTTAGAGGTGGCAATCTTAGTGTCTGACACAGAATGGAGTTTGGCTAAGCTGGAACCCAGGGTCATTTCAGTTCATTATTCTTTCACATGCTGTTAACTTTGGAAACATCTGGTTGAAAATGTCATCTCTCTGAGCAGAAAAGAGGATGTCAAAAGACTTTGGGGAACCTTGAGATTTCTGTAAAAGAAAGGAAACCTGGCATTTGAAGAGTGGTTGCAAGGATTGAAACTTAGATTAAAACATATAGAAATGGGGATGCCAAATTCCCTGGATAGCACCAAACATCTGAACCTGGGCCATTGTGGCACTGCCTGTAAATCAGTGAACAGGAAGGACAGGCAATGCAGGCTGTGCCAGGGAGCCCGAAGTTTGACCAAACAGTTGCTTTCAACTCTCAGGCTGCTTCCCTTAAAGAGGAGGGTTTCTCCCCACCAGAAGAACCTGTTGTTTAACTGTCAGCCTGGTCTTGACTAGAGATTTCTTGCAAAGGCAAAAGCTTTGGGCCAATAATTTGTAGTTTGAAAGGTTCTTATACCTTAATCCCTTTCAATTTGGAGGTGAACATGTAATTTTCTTTTTCCCCAAAAGCCCAGCATTTCAGCTAGAGAGTGGTAGGTGTCCCTAAAGAAATAACTTGAGCAGGTTTGAGCTGTTGAAGGTTTTTTAGGTTTCCCTGTTGTGGTTTGTTTTGTGGTGTTTTAACTCTTTCTTGCCTGCTTCCTGGCACAGAGAGCACAATTACGGAGCTCAGGACGGCTGGCAGAAATCTCCCCAAGCCCAAGGCTGGCAGAGCTTGGCAGGATCCCAGCACCACAGCCACAGGATGGATGGATGGATGGATGGATGGATGGATGGATGGATGGATGGATGGATGGATGGATGGATGGATGGATGGATGGATGGATGGATGGATGGATGGATGGATGGATGGGAATGCAACCTGAGTCACCTGGGAGTGTTGGAAAATGTCAACCAACCCCCCAGCAGTGTCAGGGGAGCATTCCTGATTAATCCCTGGTGGAGTTGCAGAGTTTCTGGCCTTGGGCACTGGGGGGGCTGTGCTGGCTGGGCACTGGCTGGGTCTGCCCCTCGGTGCCTCAAATCTCACCTTTTTGCTGCCTTCTCTGTCTTTTCCTCTCCCACTGTGCTTTCTGCATCCCCACCAGGTGTTCATGCCTGTCCTCTGTAGTTGCTCAATGCAAGCAGTTGCAGCTGCTGCAGCACCTCAGTGTCATCCCTGGGCTGCCTTTGGAACAGACCTGCTCCAGCCTGGATTGGGAAGGGCTGGATCCAACCATTTCTCAGTTCAGTGTGCCAGCACCCACCCAGGGGCTGCATCCTGGCCAGGAGCTGCTGGTGCAGGTGTCCCTCCCTCCCACTGCAGCTCCCTGTTCATAGTTATTTATTTTCCAGAGATGAGCTTAACCCACTGAAATTCAAACCCCAACCACTGAAGGAGAAGAGAAGCAGTTTGGATTCCTCAGCATCTCAATGGAGGCACTTCAAGATCAGAAATGTGGAGGAGCCAATCACAGCCCTGAAAGAAGTGCAGGATTTTCCCCACTCTTCAGGAGCAGAGGTAGATTTTCTTGTACATCCAGTGCTTGTGTTCCTCCCCAGCCTGCCAGCACCAAGTCCTGCTCATGCTGAGCTCCCTTTTTGCTGCCCTGCTCTGCTGTGCCCTGCCAGTGGGCTGGGCAGCAGGGCCAGTGGCTGGACATGGGCTGAGGGGGAGGGAGACACAGGAGAGTTTTCCTTGGAGAAGCTGACTCAGATCCTACAGGCCTGTGTTGAGTGAGGGATTTTTTGCCTTGTTTCCTTCCCAGTGTAAGATGAGGCTTTTCTCTGCATCCTCATGGTCAGACCTCCAGCTTCCTTCCCAGAGCTAGCTGGGATGATCCTGATCTCCATGGAGCCTCTTCCCAAGGCAGCCAGACTCCCTGTTTGCAGGGCTCTGCTTTCACCCAGAGCTGCTGCTGCACTGCTGGCCCTGGAGCTGTCTGACAAAGGGAGACTTTTCAAAGTGGCTGTCTCTTCCTCCCAGCACAGAAAATGGCTTGTTTTTCAGGTGCCAGCACCAACTCCTGAGCACCCTCACCTGCCACGGGGCTTGGAGGGGTTCAGGTGCTCCCTGGACGTGGCGCACGCTCCCCTGGGAGCGGAGAAGGCAAGAGGGAATCTGTCTCACTGCCCATTGTCAGTGTGGCAAGCAGGGCTGGAGCTGCCAGTGCCACTGGGGGCCCTCAGCATTGGCCAGAGAGGGGCCTCCCATCCCTGCAGGCCCATCACAAAGTGCTGCTGGAGCAGCTGCTTGTTGGAGAGGCCGTGCAGGACATGTTGTAGGGCTGCCCAAGGATGCTGTGCAGCACCTGTGGAGGGCACTGCTCCCCCTGGAACTCCTCAGGTGCTCCACGGGAAATTTTGGCAGGAGCTTTTGCTGTAGTACCTTGAGAAAGCAGCATTTAAATCAGAGAGAGAGGGAAAGAGCTTCAGGAGTCAGATGAGCCGGGCTGGACTCCTTCGCTCAGCTCCAGGAGCTCTCACTCTGAGTCTCCTCCTTTTCTAAAAGCAGGAAGTTTTGAAAATTTTAAAGGCAAATTGTGCATCAGAGAGAATTCCTACTGCCAGGAGACATCCCAGTTCACTTTCATGTAATGTACTAATTAATGCATTGACCCGTGAGGATGGGAGAAGATTTTCCTCATGGTCCCTGCACTGGTCAGTGGCATGGATGCAGGATGAGGTGAAGGTGATTCTGGCAGTGTTTGGGGAATAGGCCCCTCTGGCTACAGCTGCACTTTGCTCCAAGATGCTCTTCTGCATCCATTTCCATGCTCAGCACCTCAATCTCTCCTGTCTTCCATCCAGGCTTTCAGTATCCTGCCAGTGTCAGGTGTGCTGCAGCCAGGAGAGAGCCAGCAGGTCTCCTCCACCTTCTCTGGCCTCCTCAACAGCACCTGCAATGTCAGGGAGCTGTGCCAGTGGAGGGAGGCCCCAGCTACGAGGTGCTGGTGCCTGGGGAGGCCTCACGTGTCAGCTCCTCCCTGAGCCCCCGGGAGATCAACTGTGGCTCTCAGGCCCCTCTCAGGGAGAGGTGAGTCAGCCTTCCATGGGCTCCTGCTCTGCCATGGGTTATTGTCCCTGCAGGGCTTCCCTGCTCCAAGGACTCTGAGCTCAGAGGTGCTGCACAGCAAAGGCCAGCAGCAACACAGGGATGGCCACTCTGAGCTCCCTGGCTGCCAAGAGAGGAAGGACCTTCTTCTGCTGAGACAGAACATCATCTTCTCTATTTGAGTGCTGAGCCCTCCTGGCTTAGCTGCTGCCTGCAGGGAGCTGGGCTCTGGGCTTGCCTTGGCACTGCCTCTAGAGGTGTCTTCAAGTCCTTGGTGTTGAGTGGCATCTTCTTCATCACCTCCCTTCTTCACCAAAACTGTGGGATTGTGCTATGGGCAGGCGTGGGGCACAGAGCAAACCTTGCTTTGGGTCCTGCTCCTGCCCCAGATGAAGTCCTTGCACTGCTGATCTGCCAGGCTTCTCCTTATGCTGGGACAGCAGCCAGAAAAGCTCATGTCCTTTAGGCTCCCCTGCAGCTGCAGCCATGGGCAAGCACAGGAGAAGCTCAGCTCCAGCAAGGCAGCCCAGCTCAGGACACACAGGCCAAGGCTGGAGCTGGGAGTGGAGGCTGCTTCAAGCCAGCCTGTGCATCAGGACTTCTTCAGGCCAGGCTGGAGTTGGTTTCATGGGGAGGAGAGGGACGAGGCTGCTTCCAATGGTTTCCATGGTGTGGAGAGCTAGGGATCTGCGTGCGGAAGATCTCGGGCTGTACGGGTAGATAAGAAGGCCCCCCTCACCCTGCAGTCTGACCTTTGCTCCGTACCTGGCCACACCCGGCCGGACGTGAGCAGAGGGAAGTGACACAGACTGCCCAAGCCATAAATACCCCTGAGACCCCTCAATAAATGCCATTTGCTGTCCACCACATTGGTGTATGTAGCATTGGACCGAGTGACCCTGGGCCTTGGGTCACCGTGCCGGACCTCCTGAACCAGGTCGCCACGCCGTAACGGCAACATCTGGTGCCGAAACCCCAGGAAAGTTGCAGCGCCTGGAGTTCGGGATTTCGCCTGGACAGGGGACCGGCGGCTGCACAGCAGGCCTAGTGCAGCGGGGGGGACACCCCCGGACCAGCGTGGACCATGGAAGCCATAGCGAAGGTCGTAACTCAGATGCATGCTCAATGGGGGATTGATTGTAAGCTAAAAGATTTATGTCTTGCTATACCGAGACTTATTAAGCTGGGGGCGATAGACAGGTGGATATTCTCCATTCGGAGATATGGGATACTTGTACAAATGTTTTAGCTGAGGAAACTATGTCCTCAGGCTCAGGGAAAGCTCTAAAGTCATGGGGCAGAGTCGTGCAGGCTCTGCAGAAAGCTAGAGAAGAGCAGGAGACCTGGAAAGCCGCGCAGGCTTGGTTATTAGCCACGCCGCAGTTGGGGGTGGGCGCGGCAACGCAGACCGCGGAGGGCTTCGATCAGATCGGCACCGTGGAACCGCGAATGCTGGATTCCCCTGAGCAGACCGCTTCACCATCAGAGGGGGGGGAACGCGCGCGGGCGTTTTGGCGGGGGTTAACGGAGGAAGCGCGGGAGGCGGCGAAATTGCCGGACCCCGAAGGGGTGCATAAAAGCGCACCCCCTCCGTATGCGTTTGAAAATGGCGCCGAACCGCGTGTTCAGGGCAGAAAGGAAAACACGGGGGGCGGAAATGCGGTCAGCCTGCTTAACAACGCATGCACGGGCGAGCGGGGGGGACGGGGCGGCCCCCGCGGAGGAGCGTAAGGCCAATCAGAGCGCTCAGTTCACTTTAGGTCCTTATAGGGCAAGGACCTCCCCCAGCAGGAGGTGGGGGGATGTGACTGTGGTCACAAGGGTTTTCAGGATGAAGAAGAGACGAGAATGTTGACTCCATGATCAGAAGGCTTGATTTATTATTTTATGATATATGTTACATTAAGACTATACTAAAAAGCAATAGAAAGGAAAAGGTTTCTTGAGAAGCTAGCTAAGCTAAGAATAGAAAAGAATGAATAACAAAGATCTGTGTCTCAGACAGAGCAAGAGCCAGCTCTGCCATGAGTGGTCAAGAAATCCAAACACCCACAGGAGACCAATCACCTGTTGCATTCCACAGCAGCAGATAACCATTGTTTACTTTGGTTGCTGAACTGCAGCTTGTCGCAAGGAAAAATCCTAAGAAAGGATTTTTCATGAAAGATGTCTGCGACATGTCACCTTTTTTTATTTAGTTAAATTAAAAGGAAAAAGTGTTTGTAATTTTCTCTGCTGTACTCATGCCGAAGAAAAAGACAAACACTTGACAGGTTATCTGTTGCCAATCAAACTCCACTCAAGTGCTCCTGTGGAATGCACTGGGAATTTCTTCACCCGTAGAACATAAAATTCTATCATATTACTAAAACAATTCTATAATATAAGAAAATGCAAAAACAATGCAAAGAAAATTCAAGTCCAAGCAGCTGAGTTTCAGGAAAAGTCCATGGCTTGAAGATGTTCCTCTTTGCCATATCTGAAAGTTTCTTTTGGTCCTGAAACAGGCTTGCTACAGAAAAAGGTCCATCAATATTTATCAAAAGTCCATTGACAGTCTTCAAACAATTTTGAGAAAATTAGAAAATTTCTGAAATGTCTTGCCACAGCCCTTCATTGAACAACTTGGGCTGAAGCCAATCCCTGGCTCCTCAATGCCTCTGAGCTGCTGCCAGCTCTTTCACCCTTTTTTATTCAATTTAATTTTTTTTTTTTTTTTTTTTTTTTGTCTTGTCGGAAAGAGCAGCAGCAGCAGCAGCAGAGGAGCCAGAGAGAGGCCCTTGGGGGCCCTGGCCCATGTGGAAGGATCAGGAACCCCAGACCTGGCCCACTGAAAGGTGGCCCAGGACCAGAAGGGGGAAGCAAAGCCCCCAAACTCAACAGGAGGCTGGGAGGTGGCCCTGGCCCAAGCAACCAAGCCAGACAGCCCAGGCCCAGCCCCCGAGGCAGGCTCTGCATTGGCACAGACCCGCACCCTTTTGCCAGTACAATGGCAGAAGGGGTGACCAAACGCTTCCTTTCCCCAAAATCACCGAGGCCTGCCGGCAATGGGAAGACAGAAGCTGTCCCGAGAAACTTCGTCTCGGGTCTGGGGATGTCCTTTCCCCACAGCAGACAAGCGATGCTCGCTTCCTGCTGTGCCCTCTGCCTCTGCAATGCAAATGCACCAGGTGTTCCTCCCATCTGCCTCACGGCACCACCGCCACCCGCTCTGGGCTGGGGACCAGAGGCAGAACTTCCAGGACCCACCTCCCCCTCGCCGCTGGGGCGTGCGAGGGGCGGCAGAGAGATTCGCATCCCCCAGGGAGAAAACCCGGACCAAACACCCCCCAACCCGCCAAGAATGCTGATCTTGAAAACAGGCAGTCGCGCTGCGCCCACAGCCAGCTGTCGGGCCATGCCTCCTCCACGGAAGGACAGGCTGACGCCCTCTTCCCCTGTCCCAGCTCCCCCCGTAGGGGCAGCCCCGGGACAACCCGAAAAGCTCGGGGAGGAAGTCACGCTGGATGCAGGAGGCGCCTCTGCTGCTGCCGCCGGCTCCAAGGCAGCCTCTGACGCGGACATGGAGAACGGAGTCCCCGCAGGGGCGGGCAGCGGGGCCGCCTGGGGAGGCGGCGGGGGCGGCGGGGGCGGCACGGGGTCGGCAGCTTCTTCTGCGCCGGACTCTGACATCGGCCGCGGAACCGCAGTCGCAGAAGGCGGCGGGACGGCCGGGGGGAGCGGTGGATCGCTGTTGCCCAGCAACATCGGCGCAGCCGCGGGAAGCGGTGTCTCTGAGATAGATGCAGGCAGGGAAGCCGGTGGAACCGCGGCCGGAGCGCCCACAGGCTCCCCCGGAGGGGCGGCCGGGCCGCGGGACGGGCCGCGGGGGGAACCGCCCGCACCCGCGGGGCGGGTTGGGGCGGTGCCCGTGGCGCTGGCCGGGGCGGTGCCCGTGGCGCTGGCCGGGGTGGTGCTCGCGGCGCTGGCCGGGGCGGTGCCGCCCACTCCCATCCCCCCTGAGAGCAACGGGAGGGGGGAACAAACGGCTCCGTCTGAGCATGCTCCGAAGACGCAGTAAAAAAAACTTCGGCTGCGGGCGAAACTTCGCCCCCCCACTGTGGTTCGGGGGGGCTGGAAAGCAGCAGATCATCCCCCTCCAAAGGGTCTTCCCCCAGAATTGGGGGGAACGGGGCTTTCCCCTTGCAGTTAGCAATCCAGGGAAAAACAGCTGCTCTCCGTTTCAAGACTAGAAAGAGCTTCAAAAAGGTTGGATAAATCAAGGGGCATCCGAACCCCCGGTATAAAAAGAATTGGAAAATGGAGCCCATACACTCCCAGACAAACATATCGAGGGCATATAGCACATTCGTAAAAAAACCAAAGAGCTTTGCCCATCGAAAAAACTCATAGAGATCTACCTCCAACAGGAGAATTCTGTCCTCTTCACCCCATTTTTGCCAGAGGGCAATAAGTTTCTCCTCTGAAGGGGAGAATGGAACCTCATCCTCTAGGGGAGGAGTCCTCCAGATGAGCAGCCACAAACTGCGAATGACCTCATCTTTAGGAGGGGAAAAACCAACAGTACCTTGTGACAGTGTCCAGGACTCTCTGGCTATCTGCATGGTTCTGCTGAGCTTTCCGAACATCTTCCTGGAGGCTTTTAAGAAGGTTCCCTTTGTGGTCAGCCTTGCTGTGAACTCTGTCCAAATTCGGATCTTCAGTTCTTCAGCTCCTGGCTAGAATCCACTTCTGTGGTCACTTGTGAAACAACCATCAATGCCACACATTCAGGGTTTACCCAGTGCAGCAATGCTCCTCTGGTGGTCTCACCAAGTGATGATTGTCCTCCTCAGTCGGGGGTCACCAATTGTGACTGTGGTCACAAGGGTTTTCAGGATGAAGAAGAGACGAGAATGTTGGCTCCATGATCAGAAGGCTTGATTTATTATTTTATGATATATGTTACATTAGACTATACTAAAAAGCAATAGAAAGGAAAAGTTTCTTGAGAAGCTAGCTAAGCTAAGAATAGAAAAGAATGAATAACAAAGATCTGTGTCTCAGACAGAGCAAGAGCCAGCTCTGCCATGAGTGGTCAAGAAATCCAAACACCCACAGGAGACCAATCACCTGTTGCATTCCACAGCAGCAGATAACCATTGTTTACTTTGGTTGCTGAACTGCAGCTTGTCACAAGGAAAAATCCTAAGAAAGTATTTTTCATGAAAGATGTCTGCGACAGCTTTTTGTCCCTGGACCCTTTTGAGGATGAAGCTCAGGAAAGGTTCTCCTTGGAACCCCACACCAAGACCCCGTCTCTCCTCCTGCGTCGCCGGGATCACAGAAGAGCTGAAATCACTCGGCATGAGCACAGACATTGCCTGTGCCCCGAGGTGTCTTCTTCAAGAAGTTTCTTCAGGAAGGTTGCAGCGCTCTGAGCACCACCTGCCACAACCTGTGGCACCCAACGTGCGGCCTCTGCAAAGAGATCCCTGAAGAAGTGTCTCCTGCAGCCTCCCACTGCAGGACAAAAGTCGCTGTTGGCGCAGCCGCTTTCCCCAGGAGAAGCCCTCACGTTTTAGTGGGGGCTGTCCAAAGGGCGACCGGGACCCTCCGAAGACTGAAGAGGCCAAAGAGCTCCCGGAGTAGCGGAGGCCAATTGAGGGGCTGAGCACCTGCCCAGCAGATTTTCATTGACCCGATGGGCAATGGCCCAAAGAGCAACTGTAAGTTATATATATATATATATATATATATATATGAGGGTCTTCTGTTTTTTCATTTTCCTTTTTCTGCTGGGTGTGGGAACAAAGTCTGAGGATGGGCAACAACCTTAGTCACCCTAAGCTGAGTCCTCCTCAAAGACACGACTATTCCAAGGTTGTGGGTGCCCTTGTTGATTGGAGAATTTGTTTTTCTAAGGGAAATTGGAAAGCTTTTGTTCATTTTCTTTCCAAATACTTTGTGAATGTTATGAGGGAATTGGTTTTATTGCTTGAGTTTTGGATGTGGTTGGGATCAAGTTATTTGTTTTACAAATGGAGGGAAATTTTAAAGTGGGGAAGTTTTAACCTCTTTTCCATTTATCCTCTTTTTCATTCTATTTATGATTCAGTTAAATAATTGGGGGAAAATTCAGGAAAAGTTTTTGGTCCCCAGTTCAAAACCACTTCCCCTTCTTCCTGTCCCCATGTACCCAAAACCCTTCCTCACCTGAGGGGCAGTGGGCTGGCAGTCGTTGTCACTTGGCCCAGGGTTGCTATCGATCCCCTGACGCCTCCCGATCCCCTCTCTCCCTTTGCCTGGACAGCAAAGCGTCTGCTGCCCTGGACCTTCCCCTCATCCTCCCTCCTGTGCCCCTTTACCCACTTCCCCCTCCTGTTGATTCCCCACAAAACAGTGCCAGCAACGTATCCAGCCCCACCATTTTGTTGCCTCCATTTCCAACTTTTCCTGCCCTTACACCCCAAAGTGGCCACCTCCCCACCTCTCCTCCTCCCTTTTCTGTGCCCTCCATTGCACTCGTCTCCCCCCTTCCCCCCATGTTGATGGGTGTAACCTCACTGGGACCCCCCCATTGGTCAGGAATTCCCTCCCCATCGTGGACCCCATTGCAGTTGTGTATAAACAGGGGAGAAGGACAACATCACCCAGCTCCTGGGACCCCATCCCCTGCAGGGACACCTCCTCAGCAGAATGTCCCCGGGTTGTCCAGAGCCGTGCCCCTGCCCCAGGTGGGGATGGCGTGCTGGCGGGGTGCCCTGCTGCTGCACAGACCTGCAGGGACAGCCCCTGCCAGTGCCCGTCACCAGCGGAGCACACTGCCCCTGGAGCAGGCAGGTTGGAGCTGGGAGACATCCTGCCCCGTTTGGGATTTCAGGAGGCAGCACCCACTCGGGGTCACAGGCCCATGGACATCAACACTGGTGGAGGAAAGATCTAATGTTAAAAACATCATCCAGGCAATGCTCTTTTGACAAGTTCTGCCCTGAGTTTTCCTTAAGAAGATCTGAAATGTTCAATGTCACCAGCAAAAGCTCCTGCAATGGCTGCAGGCCAGCAGAGCAGGGCTGTCAGCTGTGAAACAAGTGCTGCCACAAGCAGCAGCTCCCCCAGGGCAGCAAATCAAGAGCTGGGAAGGAGCTGATCTGAAGGCCAAACCTCCTTAGCTCCTTCTGAAAGAGCAGGAACAGTTCCTCATTCCAATGAGGTGGAATGCTGGGCACCACAGCTCCAGGTGAGGACTGGACACAAGTTTGCTCCCACTGAGTGCTGTGATGGGTTCTGCAGGAGCTCTGGGCTCCTGTGCTTGCCAGGCACAATGAGCAGAGAAGGAGCCAAGTGCACTGATGTGGGAAATGGATTTGTAGAAAGTTTTCAGGGCCTAATAGAAGGCCCACACAGTATGAATCTGTTTATAAACCTTGAGACAAGAAATGCTAACTTAAAAATGCCATGGAATAGGACAGATATTGTTGAGAGAGGAATGGAGGTGGAAAAAAGTTTCAAAAGATGGCCTTGCAAATAAGACTTTGGAAAAATAGAGCTATGAAAGATGCATTGTAGTGGGACCCACAAGGGGTAGTTTTAAATAATTGGCTTTAAGGCATCTACAACATGGCATGGCAAAAGTCTGATAGACCAAGAAACACTTATAATGTATTGTAATTAGGAAATAGTTGGCTTCTGATTGAATTATAACATCTGTATTGTCTCACCCTTCTCATGAGACTGAAAATGGAATACAAGTTTTTAAAACACCTCTCAGTGTCCCCATCTCTAGGTCAAGAAAAGAGTATTATCCAACACACTGACACACCTTTGCCTCGAGCACAACCCAGGCTGGACCAAACACACTGAAAGGTTTCCCCTTTGGGCCATGACTCGAAACGTCAGGTCTGCTGTTTGACAACTCAGGTTGGTTTGGTGTCAAGGAGTTTCCCTCAGAAATACTGGGTTTGTCTTCCTCTGTGCCTTCCCCTCAGCAGCCTTGGGGATGCTCCTGTGTGAAGCCATCTGTCTCACACAGTTTGAGACAACTTAAAACAGGATATTGTGCAATAAGTCATCTCCTCTAAAGTGTTCCAACAATCCCTTTCCAGCAATAGGAAATTATTACTAATAGATGAAAGCGGGAAAAACCCCAGCAGTTTATTAACAAACAGAATCCCCCCATGACACGCGTTACAAGAAGGCGCCAGGTTCTCTCTCGGCAAGAACAGGAGCTGTCACGGATCAGTTCCAGCAGCTGATGGAAGCTCGGTGGCTCGTGCGGCGTCGACTTTCTCCCATGGCAGAGCTCCATGGAATGGTCAGGGCAGGGGAAGCAGCTGGGCTGGAGCCCCTCGCTGTCTTTTCTCCCCGGCGTGGCTCAGCTCACAGACTCTCGGGCTGGGAGCGGGGCCGCTCCGCTTCTGCCGGCACCATGTCCCTGGGCTTGGACAAACAGTTTTCTGCCAGGAGAGCCCTGCACACTGCTCCACAGATCTCCCAGAAAGGCCCAAACCAACTCCAAACACTCTGTCTGCAGCAGCTTTTCACAAAGGGCTGCAGAAATCCAGGACAGCTGCAAGTGAGTGTCGCAAGGCTCTTGTCTTGTTCCTGACAGCAGAATTCTTGATGATCTGATGCAATTTTATTCAAATGTAACAAGAGAGCTGAGATATTTTGTTAAAATATTTCATGAGGAGTAACAAGCCTTGGGAGCATGAGGTACAGGACTGACGTGCGAAAGCATGAGCATATCCTCCAAAGTGGCCAGTTTAATTGTCCATTTTATTACTCTTGTACTTATTCCACACTAATAAGGAAAACCAAGCTTTTCTTGGAGGCAAAACAGGCATGGGATACACTACGGTCCCTCACAGGCTCACTAGGGCTGGCAGTGACAAAGCAGGCAGTCTGCTTCATTGTGAACCACTACAGAGCTACATCCCAATCTGGTTTAAGTAGCGTGGTATTAAGAGCTCCTTTTCTGCATGAGATACAAAAAGGAGATCCCAAATGATCTTCATGCAAGCATGCAGTCAAGAACTGGTCCTGCTATGCTAATGAAGCGTTTGCTTTGGCAATTACACTCTTCCCATTCATCTTTGGATGCAGACACTTCAGGTTCTCCCCTACACCCCTGCAAGGCTGGCAGTCGCTGGTTCCCATTTCCTGTTCTTCCCTAGAGATAGTGCAGTGGCTGCTTTGAGACAAAAAGCCCTGAGATCTGGACAGCTTGAAGGAGCATGAAATGCTAATTAAGTGCTCATATTGGTAATACCCAGGTCTGCACTGCCCAGTGCTCTGAAGCAGCAGCAGCAGCAGGACCACGCATCATTCCTGCTGGTGGATGTTCATGTTTCTGGTGTGCAAGAGCAATGGCTTTGAGGAGGAACAAAAATGCCCCTCTTCAAACAGTGGGTGTGCAAGGAGATGTGAAGTTTCACAGCCTTTTCTAGGATATTTCAGAAAGATCTAAGAGAATATTGTGGCATGGAGTAGGTCCCTAATTTTGTCTCCAGAGAAATCCCCAAAGGGCACATTCACTCTGCTGCTGATGGCAACCCCATAAGCTCATGGACCCGTTTTCCCTGCAACATGCCACCCTGCCTGGGCTTTACTAGGCCAGGACTAGACCCAGAGCAAAGCAAACACCTGCAGCCAGGTGACATTGTGTGACATCAGAAGCTGGCAACCATGAGGACTTTGCTGTCAAAAGGTTACAGTTTGCACTGGGCCCAGAAGTGTTTTTCCCTAAGGCAAAGCACATTGAAATGAAATGTGAAGTTTAAAAGCTTCAAATGATTATGAAAGGAAACTGCAGAATAATTTCTGGAAGGGCAGCATTGTCAATGACCATGCAGCCCACCAAGAGCTGGAGCTGAATCCAGAATTGCTTCTTCCAGCTGTGCAGGAATTCATTACACTGGCAAGCACTGGTCCATGGGAACAAATGATCCCCAGGCTCTGGGCTGAATGGCACCCAGGCTGCAGTACAGAGTGGAGGAACCCTTGTCACTTGTTATTGGCCTCCCAGTGCACTCATCCTTCTGCAAACAAGGTGCAAACAACACAGCTGGACTGCTGTCCTGGGTAAATATACATACAGGTGACTCTGCCAAAGCCATGCATCATTTCCCAGGGAAAGACATGACCTCTTCTTACCTATGGAATTGTGATTGAAGACACCTGTGAGCCAGATCTGTGGGAGATTGCAAAGGAGCAAAGCTTTGGCATTTGGGCACACTTCTCTTGGTTTCTTTGCTCAGGCCTTTGGTGAGCCCAGAACACACCTAGGTAGAAAACCTTTGACTAGACAGGATCTTTTGGATCCATTGTCCCCCAAACAGGTCAACAGGTGACCCTGTTGTAATGCCAAGTAACAAAGAGCAGCACAAATGACACAAAGAAAACATGGCCAAAGAGGAAGAGGAGAGGCCCAATGAGGAAAGGATGTGGTGAGACACTGGCACATTGAGTGAGCTGCACTCCCATAATCTCTAGGCTAGCAGGTCCTGGTCTCACATACTCCTTTTGGTTTATTTAAATTTTATTTATTTATTTATTTACTTTTTTTCATCATCAAAAGAAAATATATACAATTAAAAATATGTCAGCAAATTTTGAAGACAGAATCAAAACACATTAATTCAAAACTACATCTAAAGATCAGAACATATGTACAGCTGTAACTATGAAGCCTAAGGCATCAATCCTGTTCTACAAACACTCTTCATACAGGTGGCAGCTTCTTCCTGAGCTTGGAGGAAAGAGAGCTCTTCTGGACGGGAGACGAGGACTTTGTGGGTGAGGGAACATCGGAAGGGTCCCGAGAAAACTTCTCGGTAAGACTGTAACCAGCCAGATCTGCAAAATGGAGACACAAAGTTTAACAGAGGCCACCATGCAAACCTAAAGCAGCTGCAGCTCCATATTTCATGGGACACATTTCCTGGAAATGTCTAAACAGCTGCACAGGGAAACATGCTCCTGCTGGCAGACACTTGAGGCAGGCCAGGGCAAAACCCTGAGCCACTTGCCCAGAGCTAGCACAGGCACAGCCTGGCCTCTGGGCTGCCCTGGGACAGCAGGGAGCCCAGAGCCCTGTGCTCTCCAGGAATGGCTCAGCTGCACATGCACCCTCCTGCTCCTCTGCCTGCCCCACAGCTCAGCAGCCCTGCAGCTCCAGGGGCACTGGCAGCAGCACAGCTCCTTGCAGGGGCACATGCAGGGCACAGCTGTTCCCTGGCAATGTGCACAGCCTCTCTGCGCTGCCACAAGACCCTTCCTCCCAACAGAGACTGGCCCAGCTCCCCCCTCACCTCTGTGTGAGGCTGAGCCATGGTTCCCTTCACCTTGTCCTCCATCTGGAGCTGCTCCAGGCCCCCATGCCATGACCAGAAGGGCAATGGAGAGAGCGGGGTGAGATGCAAACCCTTCCTTTGGATTTGGTCATTTTTGGCACAGCTGAAAAGGCAAATCCAGAGGTGTCCAACTCAGCGCTTCCTCAGCTTTCTGGAGAACATCTCGCCCTCACCAGCCCAGCATTTTGGAGAGGTTTTCCCACACGTGTGCAGGCTTGCTGGCAGCACATTTCTTCAGCTGGGTGCCCATCACCTTGTAGAGGGCAGAGGCGAGCTTGGTGGCCACGGTGCGGACATTGGCGCTCCGCACGGGCAGCGCCTTGTTCTCCAGGAAGGACCAGAGCACGGGCAGGGCGTCGCGCTGGACGACTGCAGGGCTCCTGGCATGGACCCACTGCACAAGCACTGCCGGGACAGAGACACAGCTCCTTAGCCACAACCTCAATGCAAACAAGGATCTACCTCTGCTTTTGCTTCTGGCAAGCCTCTCTGGCCAAGATCAGCAAAACAGCACACAGAGCCCCTTGATCCAGAAACGGGCAAAGCAGCTGATCATCCTGGAAACAGAGCCACCAACCCCTCAGGACTAATTGCTCCAACCAGAGCCTTGTCCCTGTGGCAGACTTTGCACCTTTACTAAATTATTTCACAATCTCTTGCTGCATGAACAATGAATGAAATGTCCAACTGCCTTTTATTTCCATTAAGAAATTTTCTAAACCCACACTGCAGATTTGGAAATGCACCATAGAGAGGAAATGGAGAGATTTCTAATAAAAGGGAAGATTCTATTTTTGTACCTTTGATGTCAAGAGCCAAATGCCTAATCTGGCTCTTCCCTTTGCTCAGTGGCACACAGCAAAGGGCAGGATTAGAACACACCTTAAACTCCAGCCCACCAGAGATGGCTGCTGCCTGACAGCTGGATGGGAAACATCAGGGACCAGCTGGTGTCTTTGGCAGAATGCTTTTGGGGCTTCCTACAAAGAGCTGTTTCAAACCCCAGGGTGTCTTAGAGAATTACCCAGACCCCATTGCCGTGGCATTTGGGCATCTCCACATTTTAATGCCACTTCCCCTCCCAATGTTAATGGCATTTTTTCTTATAATGTCCACTGAAATAGGGGCATAGAGAAAGAAAAATGCTACACAGGGGACTGAAATGTAGCCAAAACACGAGTGTTTTCTCATATTGTCTCTGAAATCTCTCTGCCCGTTTTCTGAACTGAACTGTATCAAACACAGACAAAAAGTTACTACCAACAGGCTTCTTGCATGGCAGATTTGGCTGAGAGATCAAAACCTGAAATGCTCTGGAGACCATTCTTATTTTCTGATCAGACAAAATGTTATCTAGCAGCCATTTAATATTCTGCAGTGGAAGAGACTTTATTTTCTCAATGCTGTTAATCCACCAGCAGTCATCAACATTGAAAGAGCTCCTGCAAGTACCCAAAACCAATTCTGCTAAGCAGGAAAGGGTTATGGTACCCATTTTAAAATGGGAATTCATTTGAGTTTAAATGCAATTAAAGACATTGGTGACTACTGAACATGAGGAACAGCTGTCTGTTCCTACTAAATCTCAGAGAGGACATCTGCTTTTCCTAAAGTACTCCTAATTTATGGTTAATTCCTTTATTTGAAAAAGAGATCAAAAGAACTGCTAAACTAAATTCCCTATTGCTGGAGATCTACTTTATTCAAATGCTCTTTAAAGGGCCTTTGACGTTCCCAATTGCTGAACATGCCCTTTTGAGATTCCTAATGAAGACACAAAGTGTATTAAACCTTGCATTCAAAGATGCTGGCATCATTAGCAGTGGATTTAGCCCCAGGTAAAGCAAGGCTATCAATCATCTTCTCTACTATATATTGAGATTATCCTTTTTCCATTCCTTGGCTATTGCTGACATAGCAAGCTCCTCTGAGGAATCAATTATCAGCTGCATTTGTAGCATTTTGGACAGTGCTGGCACAGGCAGACACTGTTTGCACACCCTGAAAGGCTCAGTCCAAGGCCACTTGGACAGCACAGGCAGGGAGCCTCAGCCCTCTGCTTCTGACCCTGTGCCCCAGAGGCTGCCTTGCACTAAACCCGTGCCTCTGATACCTCTGTTGAGTTTTGACCTAAGCTGTGACCCCCAGGCTCTGCACGGTTCAGCCTCAAAACTTTCCAAGAGAAAAACAAGAATTCCATGAGGACAAAACAAACTGATGCCCGGAAAGAGCATTTGCCACCATTTCCCCTCAAAGATCACAGATGTCCCTGAGCTTCCCAGAGAGCAGCCAGCTGGGGTATTTGTAGCCCCTCCCTTTGCTGGAGGCGGTTCTGAGATGCCCCAGTGAGAGCTCAGCCCCGAGGCCGAGCGCTGCCCCCATCTCAGATGCTGCCCAGCTCTGCAGCAGTCAGGGCAAACCTGCCAAATCCACCTGCCTGGGCTATTGGGCAGCAGGGACAAGCTCAGCACCTCCTGATGTGGAGGAGCTGCTCTGCTGCCTGTTCACAGGCATTCCCTGTCAATACTCCTTGGGCAGAGCTCTTGGCTTAGAAGGGGAGGCCATACCTGTGATACGCTCGGTGACATCCAGCAGAGCTTGGCCACTCAGGTGATTCCATTGGTAGCTGAACTCTTTCAGCAGTGACACTTGATCTACAAGGGAAACACATGGTTCTGCTCACTTTTCTCAGGTCATAGGAGAAAGGACAGTGGGGAGGCAAAGGGCAGGGCCAACCCCATTTTATAAAATCAAGTACATTTCTGCTGGGTTTTGAATCCTTTTCTTCATTCCTTCCAGCCTCCTTGGCAGGGTTTTAAATTCCAAAAGAAAAGCTCTCCTTTCACATTTGTAAATGCAAACTTGTCTGCTGTAGCAGGAGCTGTGTTAAAACATTTCACATCAGGGACCTCAAGAGTTCAGTCACATGGAAGCAGTGAAAAGGTTTTGCATCCCAGAGCAAAAAGGAAGAAGCCCATACTTGGGTCACAGAAAGGCACTGAGTCAGGCAGTTCCTGAGTTCACAGAGCAACTGGGGAGGAGAAAGTGCAAACTCCCCTTGAAGACCTGCCTCTTCAACACTCCTTTTTCCAGGCATATTTCCCCAGTGCAGCATTCTCATTCTGTGCAGATGACATAAATCTGTGTGGCAGAGGAATTTAGAGCAGCCCTTGCCTATGTAGTTAATTGCTGTGGCCATCTTGCCCCATGCAAAACAACATGTGGAACAAGGCATCATTGACAGCTGGGTTTATACCTGTTTGTTCTAAAGAAATGAACTTGGTGAATGATAAGTTCCCCTTTGAAAATAGAAGACAAAGAAGCAAAGTGGAAAATAGGCAGCTGATGCCTCTAATGTAGAGCCTTGCAGGTGGCTGCTCTGCAGAAGCTCTGATGGGTCAGTGTCCCTTCATGCCAACAGCAAAGCTGTTCATTTGGGAAGTCAGACAGGGCCTAAGCAAACTCCAAACCCCCTTTGCCTCTGAACTGCAGCAAAGCTGTAGCCCAGGACTTGCTCTTCAGACAAGCAGCACAGAGCCAAGGGCTCCTGGGACTGTTGGGAAATGCTGATCACATTCCAGCCTGTTGGGGATGGTGCATAAGGACTGCAGCTGCACAGCTTCTGGTGGGTGTCAGCTGGAGTGTTCCACAGACAAGAGCAGCTGTCAAGGCACTCAGCGCTCTCTTGTGCAGGAGAGACAGAGACGAAGTTGAGGAGAGTCCCTGCCAGGGCTCAGCCTTACCCAAATGAGCAATGGATTCTTCCAGTGCTTTCACAGCTGCCCCACGAACCCTGGCATCCTTTGAATTCAGGTTCTTTGTTATTCCTTCCACCAAACCAATGATCACCGGGTTCAGGGCATCTTTCAGGGCTCCTGTGATTTCAGCCAGCACGTCCAGCGCCCTCTGCTTCACTTTCTTGTGGCTGTCAGATATTCTCAGGACAAAATAATCAAAAATCTGTGAAGAGAACAAGCAACGTGAAAGCTGGATTCAAATGTCCTTGTTTGAAGAGTGGCTGTAGCAGTCAGCAATGTCAAAGATGAAAGTGATCCTTTCTCTCAGGCCAGCACTCGCTTGCACAATTTCACTGTTTTCCTGTGGGCCACTCACTGGAATGGTGGCCCAACCTCATGCTGGTTGAAAGATTTTCTTCTGTTTTTAGGAGGTTTGGCTGGGGACAGAATAGTTCCTATGGCATTTCTCTCCATCTCTAAATCATTAAATCAATTCCATTTATTAATGCTAAAGACTACCTTTGCTTTGAATGGAAGCAGATGTTTACAATGCCCGGTTTTCTATACAGTTGCCTCAAGTACTGAGGGCAGTTATGACTTTGCCAAAACTATGGCTGGAGGAGATAAAAGTTTTCTTTTGCTTGTCTCAGAGCCTGTGTCTGGAGAAGAGCAGGGCTCTGATCAACTCTTCCAGGATCCAGACCATTTCTCTAAGTAACAGGTGGACTTCTGAAATGTCATGTGCTGTACAGCTCTCATTAGAGCAGGTTCAGTCCCTTGACAGCCTCATTGTCAGGCACCTTTTCCTGGAAAAAGGGAAAAAGCAGCTACTGGGAGGAGAAGGCAGAGATGAGTCCTTCGCTGTTTTCCTCCTTTTCCAAAGAGAAGAAAAGACCGCCAAGAAGGGTGAGCATTGTCTTTACCAAGAGGAATAGGAACAAGGATGGAAATGAGTAGCCAGAGCTGTGCCTGTGTAAGACAAGATGGAGTTCATAGAAATGTTGTTTTTGAAAAAACAACTGGGTCTAAACCAACCCAGCCTGATACTTCTCTTCCCTATGCAAACCCATTTTTGGTCTAGAGAACAATTGCCATGCTTTCAGGGGCTGGATTCCCTTCACTTCACCCAACTGGGAGTAGGAGAGAGCAGCAGTTACACCAGCAGAAAATTCTGCCATCATCTGATGAACAGTATCAATAGGCACCTGCCAGACAAATACAGCTGGACTGAAATAACTTGTCCTGAAGCCTGGACCTGAATTACATTTGTCTGGGTAAGAGGGACCAGCATGTCCCAAACAGCCAGGACAGAGTGCCAAGACACACTGAATTAACTTTGCTGCTACAGGCTTAGGAAAGGAGCTAAAGGAAAGGAGCAGTGAAGATACCCTACATACTTGGACAATGTTAGTGGAGATGAGATGGGGGTTTGTTCTGCACAGGTCTTGGAGGAGTTCCACTCCTTCCATCCTTGTCTGAAAACCCTTGGCTTCCAGGAGATGGTAAAGCTTCTGGAGCAGCTCTGTTTCTTCCACAGCTGGAGGTGACGTGACCTGGGCTTTTGCACGGTGTAGGAGGTGGCCATCAGAGAGAGATTTCACCCTGGAAAATAAAACCAAATGAGGACCTGGTGGTGATAATTATCATAGCATGGCATCCCCATCAAGGAAATAATTAGCATTGGCTCCATGATTCCAGAAGGCTGAGGCTGATCAATCACTTTATTATACTGTACTATACTATACTGTACTATACTATACTATACTATACAGAAACTCATCACCCTTACAGACAGTCAGATACAGACAGACCAGATTGGTCAATTGAATCCAAAACACCATCACCAGTGGCCAATTAAGAAATTACCCTTTGGTAAACAAATCTCCATAACACATTCCACATGTTCACAACAAGAGGTGCAGCAAGTGCAGATAAGAATTGTTTCTCATTCTTTTCTCTGATCTTCTCACAGCCTTCCCCAGGACAATGCCTGGGAAAGTTGTGCCTGCTGCTCTCTATGGAGAGAGCTGCAGCCACAGACAATACCTTCAGTTAATTGTGAGCAAAACATCTTGAGCAGCTTTCCCAATTATGTGATTTCAAGCTGGAAAATCATGAGGCTCTGAAGAACAACGTGGACCTCATGACAATCATTATGGCAGACAATCTGCAAGTGACATTCTCAGCACTGCTCACTCAGGAAAACCAAGGATGAGATGCATCTGATCTATCTTCAGATGGCTGCCAGGGCACACAGGTCACATTGCTTTGTGGAGAAAGAGAGACACTACTTCCAAGTTTAAATGCCTCCTCATATGGGACGTGTGTGTCTTACAATAAGGAAACTCATCACTCTGGAGAAGTGTCTCTACAACCAGGCATGACAATCTGGAAAAGCAGCTCAGATGCATCTGAACAGGTAAACAGGGCCATATTTGAAGGATTCAGAAAATCAGTAACAGAGATAAAAACAGAAGCCTGACATGCCAGAACTACACTCACATTTCATTTGCTTCCCTAGAGACTAGATGCACAGCTTAACAACCCCACTGGGAACAATTCTCCTGATCAACCTGTCTCTTCCATGAGCACAGGAAGATGCTAGCTGTGCTACTGAGGCATGTGGTCACTTTCCTGCCACTGCTGAGCAGGACAGAGCTAAACAAATCCCCTCTGCTATCAGAGGAGAACAGGTACAAGTAGCTCTGCCAGTGGCATGAAGAGACAGCAAGGAGCAAATTCCTGTCTTAAATGCTGATGGCAGCACAGGGAGAAATACACTAAACATGCTGTCCATCAAGCAAGTTACATGAAGGACAGGAATATCAAGACAAAAAGTCCACATTCAGACACCTGTTGACTGAAGTTGTTCAGAAATTGCCTTGCTCCTTACTACTCAAACTTGGTACTGTTTGAGGGTAAGAAAACCATGATTCAGCTAGGCCAAACCACATGGATGAGAACTGCATCTTTGTGGAATGGCATCTTGCTTCTAGACTGAGATTTCTCATCAAAACACCCATCTGAAAAAGACTCCACTCAGATGGAAAAAAAGCCCTGGTTGAATTTACTTGTCCCAAGTCAGGCAGCAGAAACTTGGCCCTCTCCCAGCCTCCACAGCACTGCCCTTGCCACTGCACTGCATCGTCTGAGCTGCAACCAACGGGTGTCTTTTTGTCTCTCCATTTTTGTGGAAACCCCTCCAGAGAAGTTGTGTTCAGCACAATGCAGAAGTCGACATTTTTTATCCTAGAGCATTTGTAGGGAAAGGAAACAATCTGTGGCACTGGTCATGTCTTCCAGGAAGATTTTCCTGAGGAGGAGACATGTAAAGCTTGTCATGTGCTTTGTCACATCTGACAAAAGTGCTCAGTACCGTTTGCTAGAAGACAATGTGGCCTGGGGCTTCTTTGAGCCATCGTTCCTCTCCTTCACTGGCTCCTTGACAGATGGGCCTTCAGCCTTCTGGTTTGCCATGCCCTACAAAGACATAGAGAAACCCCATCCATCTTTAGAATATAAAACAGGAAATTCCCTGTTGAAAACACAAGTTAGAACCAGGATCACTGCTACCAAGGCTTAGGGAAACATTTCCTAACTTACAGATGGAAACAGAGCAGAGATTGAGTGATGCCAACTCTTTGTTTTCAACAGCCCAAGGCAGGTTATGGGTGCTACCAGACTGAGCAGCAGTCTAAAATCCCAAATTCCTTCGTCTTGAGCATAAATGGGAATAATGCAAACTGGCAGGCAACGAGTGTTTGTGAAGGAAGCAGCAGAACAAACTGGACTCTTTGGGGGTTGGCCCATTGTGTTGGAAGTTGATTTGGTTCAACACTCACTCTCCCTGAGCCTGCACAAAGGCAGGCTCCCTTCTGAAATGTTGATAAAAAAATAAAATCCCCCCCATCAAACAAACAAAGGATTTTCCACTGGATGCTGCTGAATTCACCAAGCTTCTTCCAGCTCCACAGGGCTTGACAGCAGGGCAGCATTCCCAAAAGACAGACAGTCATTGTAGTAACTAGGATTGACTTGGACATCTTTTGTAAATTTGGAAAATTTTCTTGGCACTACTACTTCCAGTGTCCTTTGCAAAGACTGTTATCTTCAGAAGCACAATTCTCACTTAATTGCTTTACAGGGGGCAGAGTAGGGAAAGCATGGTGGGGGTTACTCTTAAATGTAAACCCATTTTCTCCTCTTTCCCTTCCCTCTTTGTGACCAATATTGAAAATATTCAAAACCCCACTTTTTCCCTAATAATATCAGTTCCTTTGTGGCCTGCTGATGAACAGGCTGAGGATCAACAGCTCATTCCCAGGAGCAAAATGATTCAGCAGAAGAGGAATGAGCTAAAGACAGATTGGGTATGTTTGATCTCATATTAGCAGTGGCAATACTTGCACAAAGGAGACATTTCTCCTGCCAAGCACTTACTTTCTTCTTAATTCTTGTCAGAATATCTTCCAGGTCACGGGGGGAAAGAGATTGTTCCAGAAGCATTTTAAATTGTTGATGAGTGAGCAACATCTTCACCATCTCCTGTCCATAATGCCTAAGGAAGGAAGGAAGGAAGGAAATAAAAAAAAAGTGAACAAACACAGGAAGAGTGTTAACAGAAGAGGCTGATACCTTAAACTCATCAGGTGCAATCCCTGCATGAGAAGGCATTACCTACTCAGCAAAGAGGGAGATTTACCTCACTTGACACTGCACAGTGCTGCCAGCTGAACACAAGAGGCAGGAGGAGAATGTGGGGCAACAGAAAAATACCATTTCACTCTGAAACTGGGGGTGTGCTTCTGTGGCATCAAAGGATCCCAGGGAACAAGCAAAACACATCTGCTTTGTTGTCAGAGCCTATTAGCAGTGTCTTGCTGCCATTGCACAATAATTTGCCTTTCTTTAACTGGCAGGGAAGCCAGGACAAAACACCTCATGCATCCTCTTCATTATTCTATACTATGTGTATGCACAGGGGCAGCTAGTTGCTCTGGTGTTCTTGGCAGCTATTCATGGGAATTTCATCACCAAAGGAAGGGGATTTAGGTAGTTTGGGTTGATTTTGCCACTAGGAAACCACAGCTTTCTTCAAGAAGAAATGTGGAGCTCACTGAGCCACTGATAACAGCATTCTAGAAATCTGCAGAACATGAGGCCCTTCTGTCACTGCTTCCTAGCAGCTGTGAGACCGGGCCATGCTGCTGTTTCTTGTCACCTCCCTGTACCTGTCCCTGAGACACAGTGCCACCGGGCTGTTATTGGGGCATTTTCCTTCTTTGTCAGCCCCAGCAGGCATTCAGCAGGGAGAGTCTGCACTGCCACTCTGGAGCTGAGTTTCCACTCTACAATCTCGGCCTCTCTGTCACCCCCTCCACTCCACCTCACACATTCCCCAAAAAAGCAGCAGGATGTCCCAGGAGATTCCACCCCTGGGCAAGAACTGTTGAAACTCTGGCTTTTCCCAAAACCCCCTACCTAAAACATCCCCCACAACAGCAACAGGTTATTTAAAAGGTGCAAACAACTCTGTCTCTGAGCACTTGCTTTGTGCAGGCCCTCAGCCACAGGAAGGTCTGTGAGGCATCAGGGCTGCAGCCCAGGGCTGGTGACCGATCCCACGGGCACCCCTGAGGGTCATCCGGACCCCCACACCTGCAGAAGCTCTCTGCACCTCACAGGGCACCAAAGAGAAATGGGGAAGAGAAAGCAGAAGAGAAAGGGCAAAGCAAAGGTGACTGCACAAGGAGATGCATCGTGGCAGATTTTTCATGCTTATCCCAGTGGGAATGGAGTCCTTAACCCAGTGTGAATGAAGCATCCACCAGGGAGTGATCAACTGCTTCTGGGACTCCCATGCAGGAGGTCACAGGGAGACCCTGTCACCTGCCATTGCTGTCAGCAGTGGGAGCAGAGAGGAATCTTACTCAGTCCTACTGGGCCAGTGGCCCGAGGCACCCAAATCTCTAGACTCAAAACTTCTGCCATCCTGCTTCTGCCTTCAGCCAGCAAATCATCTCCTTCCAGAGCTTTCTCTCTTCCCTCAAGGTTTCCTTTGCAGCTCCATGGAGCAGCAGGCAAAACGAGGAAACAGCACAGACCTGCTGCAGCTGCAGCACTGCTGCAGAGCAAGGCCAAGAAAAGGCTGCTCTCCAATCTTCATCCTCTCCCTGCTCTGCAGTGGTTTCACCAGTGCCCTTTGGCCCTCTGGGCTCTCGGGGCTCCGAGGCACGAGCAAGACACGCTTCTGACCGACCTTAACGCCGAGAGGGACACAGAGGGAACGGGGCCTTTCTTACCAGTCATTGCTGCCCAGCAAGGAGACTGCCTCCTGCAAGGACTGCTGTGGGTCTGAAGAGGCTCTGTCCTTCTGCCCACGCCCACGGAGCAGCTCCTCTCGGCGCTTGGCACCAGGGGCCGTCTGCGAGGTCACTGTGAGGAGAGGGTCGGCCATGGGCGCTGCAGCCCTGGGCAAGGCCCCGCCATGGAGCGGCCTCAGCCCCATCTGCCAGCCAGGGCTCCGTGTGCTACAAACTGGCACTGGCTCAGAGGCTTCCCTGCTGTCTGGCTCCTGGGGCTCCTTGCTTGCTCCCAGCCTCCCCCAGCTGGGCCCAGCTCCGGGCTGAAGCTGACAATTGCCCCCGCAGCGCCAGCTCCCAAGTGCCACAGGTGCCACAGCCGGCGGCAGTTCCTGCGGCCACAGAGCTCCCGCTCCCTGCGAGGCAGCGCTGACCAGCAGCACTGGCTGCCCAGGAGGGAACCCCCCAGGGGCCCCTCTTGTCTCAGCGTCCTGATTGCCCCCAGCCCTGAGGACAAGGGCCCTCTGCAACTCCCTGAGGAGAGACCTGCAGCTGCCTGGAGACAGCACCAAGCCGAGCCTGAACAACCCAGCCCTGCTGGGCCCGGCTCAATCCCCACGGAGCAGCTGCCAGGGAACAGCCACACCTGACCCTTCCCACCTGACAGCGCCTCTGTTCCCATTGCCTGCAAATATTCCAGACAGAGGCAACTGAGTGCACATACATTTTAGCCTGCTATTGGGAAGGGAGTACTTCATGGATTTTCTTCTTTCCAAGCATCATGAACCTTTTCCTCTTTCAGAGGTACACACTGCCTGTATTTCAAGGATGCTGAGGTGAAATTGATTTCCCATCTAATGGACGTCTTTGCAAATGCAGCAGTTTCTAAGCTTTCTCTTGTGGAAAAACGCAATTTCCAGACTAGACAGTTGATAAAAAAGCCTTCCAAATGCACTCTGAGGATAAAAATATGCAAATACAGATCCACATTGTTGGCAGATGCACTCTCTTGTTAATCAGTTGACCTGGGTTTGCCTTAATTGAATTTTTTGGTAAGGAAAACAATTTACAAGGTATGAGAAAAAACTAATGATAAATGCATTCCTTATGAAACCCATTTGTCATCAAAAGCACTGTCATGTCATGCACTCAAAAGCTCATTTTCTAATGCATAGATGAAAACATTTGAGATGTCTAAAATGATGGAGTATAAATATTGCACAGAATCTAGATGAACTGCTCTGGACTCTGTAGGGTTTTTGTGCTACCTTGCATGTTCTCACAAAGTATGGAGGAACCCTAACATCAAAAATATTCAGAAGGGAGCTAATCTGGATGTCACTGAGGTACCCCAGCCACTGACACCACTGATGTAGACACACACATCTGGATTCCCTGTGAATGGAGAGCCACACCAGGCTAGTTCTGGTCAATTCTGAACATGGAAGTAGCATCACTAGAAAAGAGCATTCAAGTATCACTCGTAGCTCCCTTCTTCTTATCTCACCCTACTTGGGATCACAGCACAGGCAGGCTGCCCACAAAGGAGAGACAAGAGCCATAGGGACTATCTGCTGGGTATTTGCTGCAGGCAGCAAACAGCCTGGGAGCAGCAGGCAGCCCCTGCTGGCTGCCATCTGCTGCACAGGGGTGCTGTATTTGCTGGGTGACACAGGAGGCACTGCTTGTTCCCTCCTGGCACTGCAGGCTGTGGGATGGCGGCAGCGAGGAGCCATCGGGCACCTCTGGCAGCAGCAGCAGCACGACTGCACCGAGCCACTGAGTGCCCTGCAGAGACAGCCCTTGCTGGATAGCAGGACAGCTGGCTGCAGAACTGGACAGCAGCACAGGCACAGGGCCCAGATGGTGAGTGAACAACGGATCGTGGTGGTTCTCGTAGGAGCACAGTGAGCACAGCCTGGCAGAGTGCCCTGCAGCTCATCCCTGCAGTCCCAGCTGCCTCCTGGCACCAGTGCTGTAGTTTGGACTCTCAGCATGGGCAAAAGCCAGAGCTCAGGCCTTTACCACGACTTTATTCAGCTCAGCTTTCCAATGGATCTCTAAGAACCAACTGCTCCATTACTTCCAAGCTGGAGTAACTCAAAAGTACATTTGCTGTTCACTCTCAGGACAGACTATGGAGCCAAGATCCCAGCAGTGCTGGCTGAGGCAGGAGGCAGTTTGTGCTCCTTGTGCAAGGACAAACCCGAGTGGGAAAAGCTGCCATGGAGCAGGCTTACCTGAGGAGCTGTGTGGGAAGCTGCCATCCCCATGGATGATGGGTGTATTGGGCAGTAAGGGAACGTTGTCCTGCTTCCTCACAACCTCCTTCTTCAAGGCACCACCAGGGTGTGTTCTCTGCACTCTAGAAGCTGTGCCATCAACAGGTGGTAGGCTAAAGGCTGCAGGGACCAAAGAGGAGCTTGTAAGGGGAGAGTGCTGGACAGAAAACTTGCTGGAGCTGGGTAACATCTCTTTGTTATCCCAAAGAATTTCAAGTGTAACAATGAAATACCACTTTATAGCAAGTATAACACTAACATAGGACAATGATCACAGAATCCTAGAAGAGTTTGGTTGAAAGGCACCTTTAAGCACCATCTAGTCCAACTCCTGTGAGTTGGACTAGATGAGCAGGGACATCTTCATCCTGATCAGGTTCCTCAGATCTCCATGTAAGCTGGTCTTGAACACCTTCAAGGATGGACCAGCAACAGCTTCTCTGGGCAAACCTTCCAGCTTTTCATTCCCTTCATTATTAAAAAAAAAAATCTCCCTAATATCTAATCTAAATCTACCCTATTCTAGCTTAAAGCCAAACTGCAGTGATGCTTTCCCTAAGAAACAAGGAAACCCAGCATTGCTTTGCCTTTGTTCTCCTGTTGCAGAGGCTGGCAGGGGCAGTTGCCAAAGCTAAGTGCAGATAACCTTGGGTGCTGGCCCCGGGCTGAGTGCTGCCTCCTCAGGGCCCCGCTGCCGCCCTCGGGCAGCGCTCACAGCCCTGCAGGCAGAGCCCCTCAGCCGGGATTCAGTCGGGAACGCTGCTGCCCCTGGGGCTACAACAGAAGCCCTGGCTGGGGCTTCAGCACAGCTCTACAGCGCCAGCTCCTCAGCAGGGAGTGGCAGGAGAAGGATCTGTGGTGTTTTCATTACAAGGAGCTGAATTTTGTTTCTTCCAGGTTGCAGCCTGGTTGAAAAGCATTCTTTTGGACTCCCCTTCCCTGGAGGCTGCTCTCCAGGAGAGAGTCTGAAACCCCAGTGTACTTTGCAAGACAGAATTTTCTACTCTGAAAGACTTTAGAGGTGAAGGGGGCAAGCTGATATTCTCTTACTGACTCAGTGAGGCCAGGGGCAAGACACTTCATGCCTCTCTATTTTTCTTTGGGAAACAGAATTCAATCCCAAGCAAGCTTCCACTCAGATGCAAGCAGAACAGCTCCCCAGTCTGATTGCAACGCTGTGCAAAGGGCAAGCAAGTGGTCAAAAAGGACCACCACAAGTGTAGCCACCACTTACTTGCTTCAGCTGCATCCCCAGGCTCGACTGTCTCAGGAATAGGCGGCAATGCTGTTTTCCTTTGTCTCCTATTCTTCATCTCTCTCTCCAAAAGCTCTGCGTCCTTCCGCCCCAAGTTCTTCTGAGCCAACATGCACAAAGCAGCACGGATCTGGGTGCAATGGAAATACATCATAGACTGTAAGCAGAGACACACAAACCACACACAACATCTCATCAGGAGCACAGAGTCCACACAGTGCCATAGGCTTCAATGCAGCTCCAGTCACATTCCAATAGTTTCAGAGGAATGTCTCCTGTCCTCACCTTGGCAATTACACACAGTGAGGGGGAACACTTCAGTGCCACAACCTTCCACTGCTGCAACTGCAACCTATGTCAGGAAGCCCTGCTTGAAGCATCAAAGTCATAGGAGTGCTCCAAGACAGAGGAAGAGCTGACATGGCCAGTGAGCAGGCAGTTCAGTTCCTACAGGCCATGGCAGGAGAATAAAAACCATGTGCAATACCCAGCAAGGAGGGCTAATGAGCTGTTGCTTAACACTCGTGGCCAGGAATTGCAGCTGTTTCTCACTTCCTGGCTTCTGAACAACTCAGCTCTGAAGGGCTCTGAAGGACTTGGTCTCTGAGACCAGGAGACCAAAAGGAGGAGTCACGTGAAAACAAATTGCAGAAACACTGATGGCAATGAGCCGAAAACTTGAGAATGAGAGGGCTGTGAGATACAGCCACAAAGGTGACCAGGAAAAATCAACCTCTCCCATTTTCTTTTGCAGCCTTGCTTACACCCAACATTAGAATCTTTGCTTTTCTGCTTCCGAGGGTGCGCTTTGCCCACGTTCACGGATGTGTAGCTTGCTCTGCCATTCAGAACTTCTCTAAAACAGCCTTTGCACATAAAGAATGCTTCTGGCATGACCTTAGCACCATCTCCAAACCAGGGACCTTGGCACCACCGGAAATAGCCAAGCAATGGTTCTGTAGCTGTCCAATATATTCCCAAGAGTGGCAGATGATGATTTTCAGTGACATTTTGGGCCAAGCACTAAACAGCCACGAGAAAGGAAGTCTGCTCATCCCTGTCCTTATCCCTTACCTTTCCAAAGCTGTCCCTCAGCTCTTTGTCCCTCGTTAGACCAGGACTGGTGGGATGATCTGTCTCCTTGGCCTGGCTCAGTGGGAGGCCTGGGAATGGAAGCAAAGGTTCCTGTAAACCTCTGGCAGACTTCAAGCCCCCAAAAACGCAATGCTGAGCAACAGGCAAGACAGGTTCCAGAGTGCAGAGCTCTCAAGACACAGAGATTGGGATTGAGAGCAGCAAGGTACAATGCCTAGACCCTCTCCCAAGGGATGGGCTACTGGCAGCAGACATGCCATGGCTCTGTTGGCCAGCAGACTGAAACCTGCTGCATGGTGAAGGCCTCAGCCCCTGCATGCTGGAGAGCCTCTGTGTCTGATAGAGAAGGGCAGAGATGGAGATTGCTCTGGACAGAGATTCTTATCTGCCCTTATTCATGCTGATTGTAGTAAACATCATCTTTCCTGTTCCTGAAAGAAGCCCCAGGTTCTAATACCTGGATGCATTTAGATCAACATTGTCTTCTCTTTGTCGGAAAATTTTAGAGGACATTGAAAGAAAATCTGAGCATTGCAGGAGTGCAGGAGTGTTACCCAAATGTGAACTGTGTTCTTAACAATAGATATTTCATTTTCCCCAAGGATTTTCATTCTAAACTGTATGAGATTGGGCCACTTTCGGGCCAGGCTGACTAAAGGCTGATTTTCTAATTGCAATTCTATACAACAGCTTCACAGAGGATAAATTAAGTGGCAACACAGTAGAAAAAAAGCAATGTCTTAAATCAGGATTTTTTGCTCCTGCAGAATGGTCAGCATAATAATAAAAAAAGAGACAGATAGCAGCTATGTGAAAGGAGGGCCTTGGAAGGTAAAAGCATTTGAGATGTTGGCAGGGAAACTGCAGATCCCAAGGTAACCTCCTTGGGACCACTGCTGTCAGTCAGGCCAGCAAAAGGGACACACAAAATAGAACAGAGGCGGCGATGCAATCTAAAGCATCTGAAGCTCCATATTTCATGGGACACATTTCCTGCAAACTCCTAAACAGCTGCACAGGGAAACATGCTCCTGCTGGCAGACGCTTGAGGCAGGCCAGGGCAAAACCCTGAGCCACTTGCCCAGAGCTAGCACAGGCACAGCCTGGCCTCTGGGCTGCCCTGGGACAGCAGGGAGCCCAGAGCCCTGTGCTCTCCAGGAATGGCTCAGCTGCACATGCACCCTCCTGCTCCTCTGCCTGCCCCACAGCTCAGCAGCCCTGCAGCTCCAGGGGCACTGGCAGCAGCACAGCTCCTTGCAGGGGCACATGCAGGGCACAGCTGTTCCCTGGCAATGTGCACAGCCTCTCTGCGCTGCCACAAGACCCTTCCTGCTGCCAGCAAGCAGCCCAGCTCCCCCCTCCCCTCTGTCCTTGTCCTCCCTGGCAGTGCCCCTGGGGCCTGCGCGGCTCCGCGGCCTCTGCCGGGGCTCCTGGGCCCAGGCCCCTGAGCCGCCCGGGAGCCCAGACCTCCATTCCCAAGGCCGGGCTCCAGCACAGGAGGCTCCAAGCCCAACAGGTCAGCCAGTTCCCTTGGGAACAGAGCCATCCCAGCTCCTGTCTTGCACCAAGAGCTCTTTCCCTTCTTCCTCTGGATCTTTGCTGTAGGCTCAGAAGAAGCTGACATTCAGGTGCAAGAGAAGAAGTGAGTTAATTGAACTCATGCCTTTACAATCAACCCATCTAATGGGTGAGGAATTCAAAGCGTATTCTAGTTACTGAAAAGATTGCTTGGTTTTTTATTTTTCATGAAACTAGCATCAGTTTTATTTTTCTGAACAATATGGAGCTGGTAAGCCAAGAGAGAAGGGCTCTACTAGTTCATGTGGTGCCCATTGCCTCCCCACTACTACACGATCCCTTTCCTTCCAAACAGTTGGGAATTCACAGTGCTCTCTAGAATCTGACACTGGCAAGGAAGTAATTGTTTTCAAAAGTAATTTCCAAGGCCTTTGTTTCTGTAGGTCCCACTCAATTCCAGGTCAGGTTTTGCATTTTTGGGATTTTTATATTACTCTTTGCAACAAAAGAAGTGCTGGGACACAAACAATGGCACCACATTTTAGAAAGCAAAAGAAGCTTTGCTTTCTGCATTAGATGTGCCCAGTATTCTGTGAGTCTGTCTTTGTAGGGAACAAAGTGCTTATCTCAAAGTTCCACTTTTGCTCTACTTACTTGTTCCAGGGGTTTATTCCCTGCTGTCTTTTCAGCAGAGACACCCAAACCCAACATAAACATGACCTGCCTCCAAACATTTCTGATCTTGGCTAATACTGTCAATTCAAAATATTCCTAATGGAAATAGCAGAGGGTAGGTCATTTTGAAATACTCTCCAACAGAGCAGTTAGAATTAAGAGGACTAGTTCTTTACATGGCTGCACAGAGAATAAAATCCTATGGCAGCCAAGCAGGATGAGTGTCTTAAACCTGGATTCCTTCACCCTGTAGAATGCTGGGGTCAGTAATAGTGAGACAGGTAAGGTTTAATGAGATAGGAAATTTCTAGTCCAGAATTGATCCAGCAAAAATGTCACCTTACTTACTGAGCAGGACAATTCTCTGGCTGCATTAAGCATTCCAGATGCACATCAGCAAGTAAGGAGTCATTCCAAAGGGGCCATAGCCAGGATTTGGCAGAACTAACCCTGAGCCCCAAAGGGACCAGGGGATCTGATCCCTTGTTCTGCATCAGCAGAATTATTTCTCCAAGTCTCATCTCTCCTATCATTACACGCCCAGAGATGCCTAAGGAACAACAACAGTGTCATTGAGGCTTTCAACTTGAAAGCATTGCCTGACCCAGATGCAGCAGAGACTGCATTTTGTCTGGCACAATTCCACTTGTCAGGGATCAGGCAAGGCAGGGACAGGGACAAGGCAGAAGGCATCTCCTGCCCCAGCCTCAGCCTGCAACACTGACACAGGCAGAGACAGCCAGGGAAGAGATTTGTCACTGTGAACCTGCCATAGGTGGCTTTGGGCTTGTGCTGTCACAGCATGACAAACTCACACCCTGCCTAGGCTGCATCCATTTGGAAGCCTCCTTCTCCTTCACTGGAAAATTCTAAAGGACTTTCTATCATAGGAGGTTTCCCTATTTCTGCCAGTGCAAAACCAGGCAATGTCCATGAATCTCCTTCAGATCCCAAAGGGTTCAGCTCAGAAACTGCCCTATAAAGGTTTTCTGTTTCGAAAGCAGGAGGAAGGAGTGGGAACATCTCTCATTTCATGTTAAATGCCTTCTTTTTCCCTACTAGTTGTGACACTAAAAAGGCTGCAGGGAGATAAAAAGAATGTGCAGGATGGAGAGGAAGGTATCCTCTTCCAGCACTGCATTTCAGGGGCCCCCAGGTACCACTCAACACTTCACACTGGAGGAGTTTTCACTGTGCCACGAGAGAACACTCCCAGTGACTGGACTCTCAGAGAGTCCACAGAGCCCAACAAAGAATTGAAACAAATTTAAAGAAATTTTGAAAAGAATTGGTTTAAACCAAGCTTTCCAAATGTCACCTCTGAGTCAAGAATACAATGGTCATTCTAGGACAGACATGCCCTGTACCTACCTGCATCTTCAGAATTCTCTTTGCTTCTGCTGCTGAGTCTTGGCCTTGAGAAAATGAAGGACAAAAGAACATGTGAGGAGGTAGAAAGAGAAGGGAGGGAAAGGGCTTACCATAAGAGGAGGCAAAATTTTAAACATGGTCACTGTGATGAAGGGGGAAATGCAACACAGAAACCCAACAAGATGCAAAGCTGATTCATTGTCCTTAAGTTTGCCATTGCTGGAGTCACACAGAGCTGGCCAAGCTCTGGCTGAAACACAGCAGTCATTGTTCAACTTACATCAGAACTCCCCAGTTCTGCTGCCTCTCCTTTTGGGGCCAAGTGGCTCCTACAGCCTCTCTGAAGCAGCAAGAGCTGATGAGCTTGACGCACGAGTCTGTAAGGAGGGCAGCTACTTTTGTACAGCTGCCAAAGCTTGACTTGGCCTGCCCGTGCCTTACCCTGGTGACAGCCTCGTGCTACATGTGGTCAGAGCACTGCTGTCTCCTGAGAATGATATTACACCTGCTGGCTCTTTCAACAACAAAAAGGCTGTTCCCAACTCAGCTGCTAGGAAAGGATGTTCAGATCACACCTTAAAAGCTCCACCAAAGATTTTCAATTGGAATGATACTTCTGTGACTCCCTCTTTATTGTTAGCACTTGGATAAGGGTAATAGCTACATTTTCTCTTGCATATCCAAGCCAATATTTTTCCATCATGTACAGTCCTATGCCTCTTCTCTAGCACCTTGACCTCTTTGATCTTAAGCCCAGATCAAAATATTAAACATCAATTGGATTATACATCAGATTTTACATCTATACTGCAAAATTCATCTGGCATCTCATTTCACAGTGGAGGCCCAGGCACAGTGAAGTTACACCTGATGTTTACAGAAGCAGCACCTGAATTTGCAGACACCTCTCCAGTAGCCAATATTTGCCCAAGCATATTCACTTGGTTGTAGAATTTGACAGTCAAGGATCACAGCATTCAAAGACCTGCAGGACCCCATCCCATGCAGTACAGTTCCCAAATGTGACCACAACCATTACAAAGGGAATCAAGTGCCACGTCCAGCAGAGGACCCATCTTGAGGTGCTTTGAAGCCCTGCCTCCTCTTCCCCACCACCACCTCTGCTCTTGGGGTATATATGGTGTTGTGTTTCACATTGTGCTGGATGATCATGGATGGGTAAAATATAGAATACACAGAGGTTCTCCAAAATACAGGAGACAGATGGCTGTGCAAAATAACCACACAAGAAGGGAAGAGTGAGGTGAACAGCACGCTGGAGTAACAGACACCTTGGCTTACCTCATCTCCTGGGACTCCTGGAATTCCAGCTGGGGAGAGCTTGGCAGGGACCCTGCAGCACTGCCCACAGGGGGACTCACTGCCCTGCGGATGGGGGGGATCAAAGGCAGTCCCAGTGACCCCTTCTTCATATCCCCACCACTGGAATAGAGCAAGGAAGCCTGGAAAGAGAAGAACACAGTGCTCAGATCAAGCATCCAGCCTTGCCCCCATTCATGCCTCAAGACATTTCGCCATGCATTTAACTGGGACCTGCCAGAAAAAGCCAAACTGATGGAGCAGCTTGGCCCAGGACAGGGAAAGGTGACCTAGGAAAGGGAAGTGGTGAGGGAGAGACCACGTCCCACATTTGCCACCTCTGCCCTCGTGCTCATTCCTCTGCAAGTGTGGCTGCATTCCCAGCTGGCTTCCACGTGTTTGACATCAAGATGTTCTGGGGTGCCACTGCCTCCACTGGCCTTGTGGATGGCATGGGAATGGCTTTAGATCACTGTTCTCTCCCTGCCCCTAAGGTACCAAACAGCCAGTGCTGATCTCCAGCCATGTCCCCACAAAGCCATTCTGCAGGATGTCCAAACCTGCTTTTCTCAAGCCCCTCATTTCTCCTGCTGCTGCCCTTCCCTCCTACACTTCCCCAGCAGCCTTTGAGCCTAGATGCTGCTGAGCTCTCGGGATGCTGGCTGCTCTCCAGCTCCCACACATCCATCATCTCAGGCTCCCTGGCACTGAGGAAGTTCAGCAGAGCTCCCTGCCCTGCTGCTCTCTGCAAGGTCTCTGCCGGCCCCAGTTGCTCCAGGGCCCCCATGCCATGGCCAGGAATGGGGCTGGAGGCAGCAGGGGCAGGTGCACACCCTTCCTTCATATTCCACCATTTCTGGCCCAGCTAAAGAGCCAAACCAGGACCTGTTCAAACTTCACTGAAAGGGTCAGTTCCTGTCAGGGATACACTGGGCCCTTTCTCAGCAAGGCTGAAATCAACTACCAGAGTCCTTGATTGCACATTCTGTCTACCAAAACTGTTGCTCATCTGCCTCCTCCTGCACCCCACTGCAAACCCAAAACAACTGCAGGTCCTGGCCCTGCTGCAAAGGCAGTCGTGGGGCTGGGCTCTGGGCTGCTCTCCCCATGGCCACCTCCCATCCCTTCCCTCTGCACAAAGCCATGCCAGAGCACACAGCTGCCCAGAAGCTGATGAACTCTAGAAATAGCATCAGGGACAACTGTGCAGAGGGCATGGCTGTGCAACTCAAAAGCTGAGACAACCTGGAACTGACTTTGCAGGACTGCCTGTTCCAGCAAACACCTTTTTCCATCTTAACCAGACACAGCTGACAGAAAACACCACCAAGACACAGAGATGGTTCACAGATACCCATAGTTTACTCAATCTAGAAGGACAGCTTCTCCAGATTGGACAACTTTAGCTGCTCTGACTGCTTGTTGGTGTTTTCTCAGCCATAAGACACACAAGGAACCACAGCAGAGCCCAGAAACCATTCAAAGACCTCTCCTGCTATTGATCCATGCTGAGGATGTGAAGTCTGCACTACACACCCATTGCAGAGACAGCCTGGAGCACAGTGTCCAGCTGAGATCTTCTTTGGCTCAGCTGCTTCCCTGGGCTCACAGCACAGGAAAAGGTCTCCAAACTCTGCCTACAGCAAATAAACTGAAAATCTACCACACAGGACTTAGCTTGGTCTCCTTACCTTAGAGCTTTTTCCTTTTAAACTCTGCTCCTGGTTTCTTCCTCTCTCCTCATCATAGGCAGTGCCATTTTTCTTGTTCTCCTTCTCCATGCTGTCCATTTCATTTGTGTTAGAGGAAGGAGAGCTCGCCCGGATGGGAGGCAACGGCTTGGAGGGAAGCAGCGAAGAGGGACACGGCCGGAAAGACTTGGAAGAAATGAACCTATCCCAGCCTGCAAAGTGGAGGAATTCTCACTGTGCCACCAGAGAACACTCCCAGTGACTGGGATCTCAGAGAGTCCACCGAGCCCATCAAGGAATTGAAGCGAATTTGAAGAAATTTTGAAAAGAATGGGTTTTCACCAGGCTTTCCAAATGTCTCCTCTGAGTCAAGACTACAATGGTCATTCTAGGACAGACATGCCCTGTACCTACCTGCATCTTCAGAGTTCTTCTCTTTGTTTCGGCTGCTGGATCCTGGCCTTGAGAAAATGGAGGACAAAAGAACATGTGAGGAGGTAGAAAGAGAAGGGGGGGAATGGGTGTACCATGAAAGGAGGAAAACCTACTTAGCATGGTCACTGTGATGAAGGGGGAAATGCAACCCATAAACCCAACAGGATGCAAAGCTGATTCATTGTCCTTAAGCTTTCAGTTGCTGGAGTCACACAGAGCTGCCAGGCTCTGGATGAAATAATGGCCAAGTGCAGCAGAGGACCCATCTTGAGGTGCTTGGAAGCCCTGCCTCCACTACCCCACCACCAGCAGTCATTCTTCAAACTGCATCAGAACTCTCCAGTTCTGCTGCCTCTCCTTTTGGGGCCAAGTGGCTCCTACAGCCTCTCTGAAGCAGCAAGAGCTGATGAGCTGACACACGAGTCTGTAAGGAGGGCAGCTACTTTTGTACAGCTGCCAAAGCTTGACTTGGCCTGCCCGTGCCTTACCCTGGTGACAGCCTCGTGCTACATGTGGTCAGAGCACTGCTGTCTCCTGAGAATGATATTACACCTGCTGGCTCTTTCAACAACAAAAAGGCTGTTCCCAACTCAGCTGCTAGGAAAGGATGTTCAGATCACACCTTAAAAGCTCCATCAAAGATTTTCAATTGGAATGATACTTCTGTGACTCCCTCTTTATTGTTAGCACTTGGATAAGGGTAATAGCTACATTTTCTCTTGCATATCCAAGCCAATATTTTTCCATCAGGTACAGTCCTGTAACTCTTCTCTAACACCTTGACCTCTTTGATCTTAAGCCCAGATAAAAATATTAAACATTGATCAAATTATACATCTATACCCCAAAACATATCTGGGATCTCGTTTCACAGTGGAGGCCCAGGCACAGTGAAGTTACACCTGATGTTTACAGAAGCAGCACCTGAATTTGCAGACACCTCTCCAGTAGCCAATATTTGCCCAAGCATATTCACCTGGTTGTAGAATTTGACAGTCAAGGATCACAGCATTCAAAGACCTGCAGGACCCCATCCCATGCAGTACAGTTCCCAAATGTGACCACAACCATTACAAAGGGAATCAAGTGCCACGTCCAGCAGAGGACCCATCTTGAGGTGCTTTGAAGCCCTGCCTCCTCTTCCCCACCACCACCTCTGCTCTTGGGGTATATATGGTGTTGTGTTTCACATTGTGCTGGATGATCATGGATGGGTAAAATATAGAATACACAGAGGTTCTCCAAAATACAGGAGACAGATGGCTGTGCAAAATAACCACACAAGAAGGGAAGAGTGAGGTGAACAGCACGCTGGAGTAACAGACACCTTGGCTTACCTCATCTCCTGGGACTCCTGGAATTCCAGCTGGGGAGAGCTTGGCAGGGACCCTGCAGCACTGCCCACAGGGGGACTCACTGCCCTGCGGATGGGGGGGATCAAAGGCAGTCCCAGTGACCCCTTCTTCATATCCCCACCACTGGAATAGAGCAAGGAAGCCTGGAAAGAGAAGAACACAGTGCTCAGATCAAGCATCCAGCCTTGCCCCCATTCATGCCTCAAGACATTTCGCCATGCATTTAACTGGGACCTGCCAGAAAAAGCCAAACTGATGGAGCAGCTTGGCCCAGGACAGGGAAAGGTGACCTAGGAAAGGGAAGTGGTGAGGGAGAGACCACGTCCCACATTTGCCACCTCTGCCCTCGTGCTCATTCCTCTGCAAGTGTGGCTGCATTCCCAGCTGGCTTCCACGTGTTTGACATCAAGATGTTCTGGGGTGCCACTGCCTCCACTGGCCTTGTGGATGGCATGGGAATGGCTTTAGATCACTGTTCTCTCCCTGCCCCTAAGGTACCAAACAGCCAGTGCTGATCTCCAGCCATGTCCCCACAAAGCCATTCTGCAGGATGTCCAAACCTGCTTTTCTCAAGCCCCTCATTTCTCCTGCTGCTGCCCTTCCCTCCTACACTTCCCCAGCAGCCTTTGAGCCTAGATGCTGCTGAGCTCTCGGGATGCTGGCTGCTCTCCAGCTCCCACACATCCATCATCTCAGGCTCCCTGGCACTGAGGAAGTTCAGCAGAGCTCCCTGCCCTGCTGCTCTCTGCAAGGTCTCTGCCGGCCCCAGTTGCTCCAGGGCCCCCATGCCATGGCCAGGAATGGGGCTGGAGGCAGCAGGGGCAGGTGCACACCCTTCCTTCATATTCCACCATTTCTGGCCCAGCTAAAGAGCCAAACCAGGACCTGTTCAAACTTCACTGAAAGGGTCAGTTCCTGTCAGGGAAAAGGTCTCAGAGCTCTGCTGACAGCACATCAACTGAACATTTACCACACAGGACTTTGCTTGGTCTCCTTACCTTAGGTTCTTTTCCCTCTGAAATCAGCTCCTCTTTTTTTACCCTGTACTCATCCCAGCCAGTGCCATTTTTCCCATTCTTCTGCTCTCCGCTGCATGTTGGGCTTGGCTTGGTAGAAGGAGAGCTCTTCTGGATGGGAGGCAACGGCTTGGAGGGAAGGAGCATGGAGGGACTTGCCAGGGAAAATCTCTTGGCAAGAGGGTAACCAGTCAGGCCTGCAAAGTGGACACACAAAATAGAACAGAGGCCACCATGCAAACCTAAAGCAGCTGCAGCTCCATATTTCATGGGACGCATTTCCTGCAAACTTCTAAACAGCTGCACAGGGAAACATGCTCCTGCTGGCAGACACTTGAGGCAGGCCAGGGCAAAACCCTGAGCCACTTGCCCAGAGCTAGCACAGGCACAGCCTGGCCTCTGGGCTGCCCTGGGACAGCAGGGAGCCCAGAGCCCTGTGCTCTCCAGGAATGGCTCAGCTGCACATGCACCCTCCTGCTCCTCTGCCTGCCCCACAGCTCAGCAGCCCTGCAGCTCCAGGGGCACTGGCAGCAGCACAGCTCCTTGCAGGGGCACGTGCAGGGCACAGCTGTTCCCTGGCAATGTGCACAGCCTCTCTGCGCTGCCACAAGACCCTTCCTCCCAACAGAGAATAGCTCACATCCAATCTCACCTCTGTGTGCGGCTGAGGCATGCTCACAAGAAAGAAAGTGGGTTTTGTGAACTCCCATCTTTATCATCAACACATCTAATGGGTGTGGCACTCAAGGGGAATAATTTTTAATTATTGAGAAAATGTATTTGGTTTTATTTCTCATGGAACTAGCCTGCATTTAATTGCTCCGAGCAGTATTGAGTTAGCAAGTCCGAAGGTAAAGATGGAAGGCTCCAATGATAAGAGGGGAAAAAGATTCTTTCTTGAGGCTTGCCTTCTGTGAATCCAGAGGAAAAACCCACACTAGCTGTGACTGTTATTTCTGAAAACCACAAAGACCTCTCAGCCACCAGGCAGGCCTTATTGGTGTGTCTGTAGCACCATAATCCCACCCTCAGGGTCAGGCCTGATCAGCAAGCAGAGGAAGAACAGGAAATTTATCTGTAGTGAGACCCAACATTGATGGCAAAGAAAGCAACAGGACTTGCATCTCATGCCCATGTCCTAGCTGTGGTCAGCTGTGGCCACAGTCCCTGTCCTGGCTGACAGTATGAGTGATTTGGCTACTGTCAAAAAGGAGAATGCAGAGTAAACTAATGACAGAATGTTGTGATGCCATGGGTGTCCTTGCAGGATCATCTGTAGCTGTCAGCCACCTACTCTGACACAGAGCCAGCACTGACCACCATGAAGCAGTTTTCCCTGAAATCTGGGGAGATTTTTTTCCATTTTGTTCTGGCCTTTCAGCTCCTTCCTATCCTCACCTTTTCCTTCAGGAGTCTTTCCTTTTCCAGTAAAATCCATGTTTGAACCCGTGCTTCTGCCTGGCAGAAGTGCCTGGGTTGGAATTTGGGGACGCTCTCAGAGCAGTCAGCGCCGGGAGCTCGGTGCCAGCCTTTGAACAAGGCCGGGTGACTCCAATCGCCAGCGCTCGGCACAGAGAGGCAGAGCCAGACGCGTCTGCTGCCGCTGGGGCCGTGCCAAGCACAACCTGCACCGCCCCAGCGTGGGGCTGCCCCTTTGTGACACGCTCACCATGGTTCTCTCGTTTCCATGGCTGCAAAACCCCAGCCCAACTCCATCCCCTTCCATTCCCCTCCCAAGGGCAGCCAGCCCTTAGCCCAGCCAGGCCAGGCCTGAGCGTTTCACACTGTCTAGGAAGGAGACCCTTTCCAAAGCTACATTTCAAGGCCTTTATTTCTGTAATTCCCACTGGGTTCTGGGTTGCAGCTTGTTGGTGGGGGATTTTGTTTATTTCTCTTCACATCAAACCAAGTGCTGGGACACAAACAATGGCCCCGGGCTCTCAGGACTCTAGCTGGTCAGAGTGACCCTGAGATACATTAGAAAGTCTCTTTTCCCAGCCAGGCGGTCGAAGAAGGAGTCAGAGCTTTCATTTCTCGGTCTCAAGGTTGTTTCTTGTCTCTTATCTATAAACTTCTTTCTCCTGCCTGCCAAGGTCCACTCAGCAAGAATGTCAGAGGCACTCTGCCTGCCTCCGGGGTGGTGTTACCTTTTTTACTAAAAACTACGTGTACAATATTTACAATTACTTTCCAATACCTATCACCTATGTTAGACAGTGAGCTTCTACTCTAAACCAATCTAAAAGTGCCAACATCACAGCTGAAGATGGAGGCTAGGAAGAAGAAAGAAAAAGGACAAGGCACACCCAAATTCCTCCATCTTGGGACTCTGAGCCCCCATTCTAAAAACCTCAAAAATCTATTTCATTCTGTGATAAATTCACTATCATACTACTTAAACTTGCGTGGCTTGTAATTCTTCATATAAGGTTGGTAATTGTTTTCTCCAAGGGCTAAATCAAAGGCACTGGGGTCTTGGGCTCTGTGCCAGGGTCTCTGAGCCCCCTGGGCAGGGGCTCAAGTCCTCCAGGGCAGCCAGAGGAATTTCCTGGGTTCTGACACTGGGCGGTGGAAGTAAAAGCAGCTTTGCACTCCCCTGTAGATGACCCCAGAATTCAGTTGGCTGAGAGGTGTAGGGAGCAAACTGACCATCCAAACGTTCCACTTTTGCTCTACTTCATTGTTCCAGGGGTTTATTTCCTGCTTTCTTTATTGCACAGACACCCAAACCAAACATAAACATGATCTACCTCAAAACATTTCTGATCCTGGCACTTCCTGACAATTCCAAATTTTCTTAATGGAAATGGCAAGGGGCAGTCATTCTGAAATACACTCCAACAGAAAAGATAAAACAAATCATGCTTGATTTGGCAGAACTAAGCCAAATCTATGGGACCCCTGGGGCTGATCCCTTTTTCTCATCTTCAAGTCTCATCTCTCCTGTCTATTCAAAGAAGCTTTGCACTCTGCATTAGATGCCCCCAGTATTCAGTGGGCCGATATGATCAGTGTATCTGCAGGGTGTAAATTGGCCATGCAGAGTTCTCCTTTGTTGTTCAAGGGGTTTATTCCCATTTTCTTTCCTGCAGACACACCCAAACCCAACATTACAACATGCCTCAAAGCAATTCTCATTTGGACTGTCCCTGAAAATTCAAACCTACCCTCAGAGCGTTTCCCTGTCCCCAGGGACAGGCTCCAAGGCTGGGCTCTCACCTGCACGGAATGAAGAAGAGCTGCTGCCCTTGCCAGCGGCTCCGGGCTCTCGCCATCAGCGCTTTGAATGCAGCTTTTGTACACACTCTGCCTCTCTGAGCCCCGCAGCATTCCCGGGCATCAGCAGTGCTGCTGCAGGCCAACATCCTCCAGGCACAGCTGCAGCAAGGAGATTGCAACAAGGCCTGGCTGCAGGAGTCTCCAGCCTGCAGCAGCCCTTCCCCTGCGGCGGAATCATCTTGCGCTGCCATGGGGGAGCAAAGGGGGTGAGGGGCTCTTTGCAGATGAGGGTCTCCTCCATGTGCTGCTGCTCGCTGGGCTGATACAGCTGCTGGTGCCCTCCCCCACAGCTGTACCAGGAGCCTGCCTGGGAAAATAACACTGCCAGTGCCAGTGCCAGTGCCAGCCACCCATCCCTGCCATGGCCCTGCCCTCAGGGCGTCCTGCCCACCAAACTGCTCCAGTCAGGTGATGTCAGGCACCATCAAAATACATTCAAACAATGCATTTTCCACATTCTGGCAAAATCATGGCCATGCAGGCCACGTGCTGGAGGCAGACTGCTGTTGGCAGAATGGGGGAAGCCCCAGCAGCTGCTCTCCCCAGGCTGGATGGCCATGGCAGCAGAGGCAAGTCTCTCACCGTGTCCACTGCTGTGGGACCCAGTGCTTTGGACTTGTTCCCACCCAACTCAGGCTGCTGCTACAGCAGCACCATGCCTTCACACACTTGATAACAAGGAGCTGGAATGGCACACAGGACTGCCCCAAAAGCTAAAAAAAAAAAAGGGGGGGAGATGGGGAAGGGGGCAAGTGAGTTAGAATAGTTTGCTCATTTTTAATACAAGCATACCTGGATTTAAGCAGAAACACTGGGCTAATCCTACTGGGGACTGGTTTGTAAGCCTTGTCTCTAGCAATTCCCACCAGTCTGCAGGCATTTTCAGTAGAAGGGGTAGATAAGATTTTACAGCACATGCATGAGCAAGTCTGAGCTGGAACTCAAAGGACAAGACAAATACAAATTGGCCACCCATGGGGAAAGGAAGAAAGAAAAGCAGATGAAACAAGTGCCATTGTGGCTGAATTGCCTGCATCGATCCCATGGTCAAACCTTTCTGTACAAAAGCACCTCAATTCAAACACACAGCTTAAGATCAAGGAATTCAAGTGTTTCAAGAGCATTTAAAGCCTGATTCCTATTACTTTCAAGGAAAGGTAGATGCTAAATTTCTTAAAAACACAAATGTGGGACTATTTGGGACTGCATCCTTCAAAAGCAGGAATGGAGGTTTAGAATTGCAGAACTGTTTCCATTGGAAAAGACCTTCAAGATCATAGAGTCCTCCCAATAACCTGAGACCACTAACACTGCCAAGGCCACCACCAAAACATATCCCAGGAAATGTCGTGGGATGGGACATCTTCCTTGTCTCCTTTGTCTCCCCAGGAGCCCCTTGGAAAGAGAAATGCCCACACAGGCTTTATCTGACTCCTTCCCAGCCAGCCTTTCCCTCACTCCTGGGTCTCATTTGCTCCACAGGCTTCACCAGCTCGCTCAGCTCAGAGGAGCTGTCAGAGGAGAAAACGCTGCCTGGTGTGGGGCTGTCTGATCCCTGTCTCATCTTGATTCCATCTGCCCCGCTCCCTCCCCCATCCAAGAGACCGAAGGATCCCCCCAACCCCACGGTGCTGCACCAGATCCCGGGCACGTTCCCTCCTGCGCTCCTTGGCGGCCCCGGGGAGGCTCCAGAGCCCTCCCTGTGTGCGGGACAGCTGCTGCAGCACCGCTGCGCTGCGTGCGAGCAGCGCCCAAGGAGCAGCTGCGCCAGTTCAGAGTCTGAAACGGAATCCTCAGGGCACACAAATGACAACTGGCATTTCAGGGCTGGCAGGAGAAGCTAAATCCATCTGCTCGCTGCCCTTTCTAGCCATGGCCACGCTGATGCAATTGGAAGAATTGCCCCTGCCCAGGAAGCTCTCAGGTGCAAGAGAGCAGCAAAAGCCAGGTGTTTCTGAGGTGCTAGCTGCCAGTACCTCAGGTTTTCCTTCCAAGTTCTAAGGGGTTTGGACTGTTTTTACCATTTCAACATTTTCTGTGTGTCCCTGTGAGTGAGTAAGCACCACAAACGAACTCCCTCAAAGCCTTGAGGTACTGCCAGAGCAGAACTTGTTCATGCTCTTTTCTCCTGGTGATTTTATAATCCCGTGCAGACTCTGATAGCAAACCCGTGCTGTAGAGAAAAGATTGACCTTGGCATCCTGGGGCACTTTCTGGGTGGGTGTTTGAATCTGCTTTTCCAGGCCTTGGGCTTTTTATGAATGTGAAGCTTGACTAGGCCAATATTCAAGCAGCAATCAATTTATTATTTAATATGGTAAAGTATGAGCAATACAGCACTGGGTACAGTGGGGGAAGTTTTCCCTCCAACTGCACACCGATAATTGATGGTTACAGGTATTTGTAGGGGTACTCATCAGGTTTTTTTTTTTTTAACAGTTTCTATTTCCAACTTTTACTCATCAGCAATTTTTATTCCAAATCATTACATCACAATTCTATACACTATTGTGATTTGAATTTCTCAGGATGTATTTTCAAAGGAGTATCCCCAGATGGTGATGGTCCAGTTTCCGAAAGAAGAAAGATGAATCCCATCTGGTGGAGTCCAGCTCCCCAGATGTGTCCACCTTTTAATTGCAGAGACTATAAATCTAACAACAGTGATGTCCAGCTTCCCTTTGGTCGAAACCATAAGTCCTTGAGGTGATGTTCATCTTTCTTTCTCAAGCTGTTTTTCTCTGCTTCAATAAGGCGTGAGATAAGCATATTTCCTATATATCTTCCAAAGCTATAGTTTCAAGGATACAAGTAATATTCTAAAATTATACTTCAAAAGGTTATTATTGCAGAGCTTTTTTTTTTTTTACGGATTAAATGCAAGCAAGAAGCAACATCCTTAACACCTTAATTCCAATGCTCCTAAATCAACCAGGGTTAATTTCAAACAAAAGATAGGTTCAAAGGCCTTTTTCCATGCTTTATTTTCCTCAGTTATTATTAGAATTCACAACTATCCCATTGTCGATGTCCACACATTTCGCATTCACAAGTACACACTTGGCCTGTTTGTACCTGACACCAAACACAGCTTTGCATCTCACACCCTCAGCAAGTCTGCAGACAAAACAAAGCTGGCAGGAGCAGCTGAGAGCCCTAATGATTGCGCCATTCAGAGGGACCTCGGCAGGCTAAAGAACTGGCCTGAGGGGAATCTGATGGAGTTCAAGGATGGGAAATGAGAAGTCTGGGACCTGGGCAGGAATAAGCGCAGGCATCAAGAGCTGCAGGAGGCTGACTGCGAGAGAAGCGGCTGTTTTATCTTCCTTGTCTTGCTGGTTGGGGGTTGTACCGCAAGGCCAAGGCAGAAGGATGCCTGCAGCCAGAGAAAGAGGGGGTTCGCAGCTGGCGCTGCCGAGCCGAGCGCGGCCAGCCCCGGAGCCGCCCCGCCCGCGCTGTGCCCGCAGCCCCGGCTCTGCCGCGCTCGTCCCCGCCAAGTCCGGCCCGCGCCGGGGCCGCGCTGGGCGCGCGCGGGCCAGAGCGCAGCGCCCCCCTCAGGCCGCGCGCCACCGGCGCAGCCGCGGCCGTTGCGCCGCGGGCGTTGTGGCCACAGTCGGCGATCGACGCCATGGCGGAGCTGCCGCTGCCCGCCGGGCTCAGCGCCGGCACCTTCCCCGCCAAGCTCTGGCGCCTGGTGAACAGCCCCCGCGTCCGCTCCGTGCGCTGGGACAGCCGCGCCCAGGGGCTGCTCATCGACCGCTGCCTCTTGGAGCGAGAGCTGCTCAGCTCGGGCCACGCCCACAGGGGGCGTGGCCATGGGCCGGCCCCGGTGCCGCACACCTTCAGGGCCACGCAGTTCCGCAGCTTCGTGCGGCAGCTCTACCGCTACGGCTTCCGCAAGGTGCCGGGCTGGGTCGGCTCGGCTGCGCCGGGCGATGCCGGGGCCTGGCTCCACTACTGCAACCCCTGCTTTCGCCGCGACCGCCCCGACCTCCTGCTCCGCATCAAGCGCCGGAGCGCGGTCAACAGGCAGCGGCCGGCGGCGGGCCGGGAGGGCCCCAGGCGCCCGCCCTGCGGCTCCCAGCAGCTCCCCGGGCCGCGGCCGCTGCCGGCCGGGCGGCGCGGGCGCGGTCGCTTCCAGCCGCTGCCCAGGGAGCGGCCGCCGCTGCCGGCCGGGCGCCCGCCCAGCGGCTTCCTCCTGCTGCACAGGGAGCGGACGCTGCCGGACGGGCGGGAGCTGCGCAGCCCCCGGCCCGGCCGCCTCCAGCAGCCCCCCGGCGAGCGGCCGCTGCTCGCCCGGCGCCCGCCCTGCGGCTTCCACCTGCTACACAGGGAGCGGCCGCTGCCGGCCCGGCGGGAGGGGCCGAGCCGCTTCCAGGAGCTCTACGGGGAGCGGCCGCCGCCCGCCGAGCGGGAGGTGCTCGGCATCCCGCCCTGCCACTTCCTCGGGCTCCACGGGGAGCGGCCGCTGCCGCTCGGGCGGGAGGGGCCCCGCAGCCGCTCGCAGGAGCTCTACGGGGAGCAGCTGCCTCCGGCCGAGCGGGAGGTGCTCGGGGTCTAGCCCTGCAGCTTCCAGCAGCTCCACAGGGAGCAGCAGCCCGCAGCCTACGACGCACGAGGTAGGAAAAGAGTTGAAGCCCTGTTTTTCCGAAAGGTCGTGAAAAGTGACCGTTTCAAGTCGTTTTCCACAAGGCTCTGTCATTCTCAGCCAGGAGTTGTCAAGCCTACTAGTAAGGGGCACCTAGGAGGCCGAAAGCACCAGAGCTCTGTGTCCCACAGCCACGTTGTGGAGCCTGACCAATGTGTTTGGATTCTTGCAGCCAGCCCGGGCACTTCAGGGCCCAGCGCTCCCGCTGGCAGTGCAGCTTGTGCAGCATGGACGGCCTCCAGCTCAGCACAGAACGCGCCTGGGGAGGAGGAATGGCCACCAGCAGATCTAGGCCTTGCCGTAGAGAAAATGATTCGGGAGATCAGGAGGTCCCTGTCTGAAAGATCTCCCTCTGCTCAGGTAATTCCATTGGATGGGGATAAAAGGGGCTGGACTGAGAGCTTTTGAACCTTGTGACACGGTTGAGAAGCAAAGGCTTCTTTAATTGAACTTATTTCATTCTTATTTAGTTATTGAATTATTCTTGGTTAAGAAAGATTTCTAAAAGAGGGGATGAAGAAGAAATGAAGAAGAGGTTTTACTTGCTGGGAAAGAGGAGAAGAGTGTTTGGGGAATTGGCACTGAAGGCCAAGTGTCCCGTGCAGGGAGGGGCATGCCAGAGGTGCCTCTGTCCCAGCTGCAGCAGATGTGGGCTGTGCCTCTTTTGGGTGGGAAGGCCAAGGCAAAGCAAGGGCTGGGCTGCAGCTGCTGCTGCTGTTGTTAGCATTCAAAAACACACAATCACATAAGCGATTATATGCAGTGCTTTTTATTTAAGAGCTCTGGGAATCGGGGTAGTTTCCACCCAAATCTGATTGCAACCATACGTTCGAGGTGAACGTGTTTTATACTCTATCGTTATATAACTTTCATGTTAATTATTAAACTTATATTGTTCTATTGTAGGCACAGATTTCAGCCAAACATAGCTTCTCATGGTTCCCCCTTAAGTTTCTAACCTAGTTTCTCATGATTCTTCTTATGATTATACAATAATTATATTTAGTTACTAAACAATCATCACATCTAGCAATTATATCATTTATCATACTGCTTACGCAGGTGCAGTGATCTGAGAAAACACAAAGCCTAACATTTTCAAAGTCTATCTTTCACATTTTCTAGGGCTCCACTATCACTGTGTGAGCCCTGCCGTGTGTGTAGGCGCTCCCAGAGCCGTGGCTGGGGCTGGGCTGCAGCTGCAGCTCTCTGTCCTTTTGCAGATTATGACACGTGTTGGCCAAAGAATGTCTCTCTTTCTGTTGATGTGCTGACCCATTGCCTGCAGTACATTTGTGATTATGACTCAAGGGGGGGAGTGTGATTTTTTGGATTGACCAATACCTTATTCTCAAGTGGCATGACTTTTGTCCTCTGTAAAGTCACACATAGCAGTTTAGAGAAGCATTTTATTCCATAAGAAAAGGAAACATTGCAGGCTCTGAACCATCTTTAGAATCTTTAGGGTTCTGATGGATGAGCTATGATAGAAGAGATGAATATTCTGAAACTGGTCATAGTGAGAATATCTTTGTGTCCAAAGGTAATTTGCTTCATGGTGGACATTTACTTCCTCAGTGGAATAGAAACACTACTTGGTTGTCTGGCTTTTCCTGTCTTTTGGGTTGTTTTTTTTCCCTACCCTAACGATGTACAGATTTTTGCCACTGATCCCAAATGTGATCCTGGAAATACCCAGGGTGCATAAATGTTTGCCTGGATGACACTTGTGGGGCAGCAGCAGAGGGCTCCGAGAAGCAGCACCTTGTGATGGGTTTTGTGAGCGGTTGGCTGGGGGTGCTGAGACTCCCAGGCAGAAATGTGTGCTTTGCCTGTGGGTTTGCAGCACACAGCCCTGGGCAGGGCTGGGAGCGAGCTCTGCCCTTGCTGGCAGCCGTGCTGGCAGCAAGGAGAGCCCCTGGCTTTGTGCTGGCTGATTTCTCACAGCTCTGGGATAAGGCAGGGTCAGAGCGTGGGGGCACGTCCCCTCACTTGGTGTCTTCTGGTTTTCTGTGTTCATGTTTTGTCTCAAAGGTCATTTTGTAAGAGCTTCAGTTTCACCTTGGCCCCCTGAATCCTGAGTTTAAAAGGCTTGTCATGTGAACCGTGGGGGCAGTGTTCCCTCCTCTGTGCTCCATGTCCTTTGGGAGTGGAGAAGGAGAGTTACTGTATCCCTGATATGATTCCAGCAAAATAGTGAGTGATCTTTGGGTTCCTTTCTTTCTGTTTTTCTGCTCAGGACAATGTTGGTGTTGCCCCTGATTCTTCAGGAGGGGAGCCTGTGAACAGAGCTGCAGCAAAGGAGGTTTCATCTGGCACCGAGAGCTGCAGGAACAGTTCCCAGGAGCCCCAGGAGCCTGGTGAGGACAGAGCCCACACTGATTTAGAGATCTGTGAGATGGCTGCTCTGAGCAGGGTTGGTGCTTCCTGGTGCCTTTAGTTCAAATCCTGCACTGGCACAACCTCCCTGAGCCCTGCCCTCCACGCTTCTCCAGAGGCTCTGACACTGAGTCCTCTGCTGTGGCAAGAGAGCAGGGAATAAACCTGACCTTGTGGGAGTTGTGTCACCAAGCCGGGTGTCCCAGTTTTGTGCTGAAGTGGGTGGGTAAATTTGCTGCAGGGTGCCAGGGGCGGCCAGGCTGAGCGACTCTTGAAGGAACAGGGGAAAAAAAGAGCAAAAAGTCAGGGTAGAAGTCCAAATCACTGACTAAATGTAATACCAGTCTGCTGGTATTGGTCCTGACCCACAAGAAAAACAAGGAGCACAACATCAGAGGCCAACCAATAGAAAAATCACAGTAACTCCAGTATCAGAAGGAAAAGCTGGAATGACCCCTGATTAGGGAGGCCTAAGAGGAGAGAGGGAGCACTGTGGATCCATTCCTTAGCCAAGCTGGTGCAGCCTGCAGGCCTCGTAGGGAGCTCTGTCCCTCCCAGCCCTTCCTGCCAGAGCTGATGGTCGAGTTGGAGCAGCTGCTGCTCGCTGCAGAGGGCAGTTTGTAGATGCCAGGTAATGGAGCTGGTTCATGACTCAGCTCCCAGCACCTTCAGCTTCAGCCATTTCAGTGAGGGCTGAGGTCTCTCTGTCAGCACAGAGAAAGAACAAGGCTGGGCTTCCTTGTGGCAGCTGGGACTGTCTGTGTTTCAAGCTCTCCTGGGTGCCCTTTGCAATGCGGGGGCTGAGACTTTATCAAGATACTTCAGTGTTTTGAAACACACTTTTGAACACTTGGAATGGTCCCTGTTCTTTTAAGGGCAGATTGCTTCAAATTGCCAAGTGAGAGTCTGCCTTTCAGGCCATCTTTGACAGCCCCTGGTCGAAGGACAATTGCTGCCCAAGGGAAAGGTGCAGAAGGGCCAATATTGACTGGGCATTCCCTTTGCTTCCCAGATGCCATCTGACCAACATCTCCAGGAGGGCTGCCCTGCACGGCAGGAAGAGACAGGGGAGAGCCTGTGACCATTGGGCAGGTAGAACTCCTCTGTTTGTAGATATGTTTATAGATTTCTATGGTTCTATTTATTAGTGGTTATAGTTCCATTTATAGATGATAGTGTTCTATTTATATGGACATAGCTTGATAGATCTGTATAGTTAAATGTGGATATGTATATAGTTATAGATGTGATATAATTATATTTTATTATATATTTACATTTATAGATTTTCAGAGTTAGATTTTTATATGTGTAAAATATTTCTATATATATATATATGCATATGTATGCAGTTACATTTATGAATGTGTATAGTTATATAGTAAGAGGAATAGGAATGTTTAGATGGAGAGATTGATGGATAGATTGCTGTTTGTGTAGGCCTAGGCTGCATTTTTAGCTCTTTCCCCCCTCAGCTGCCTTTTTCACCTCTTGCTTTTGCCCCGGTGCCCCCTGTGTCCCCTGTCCCTGTGCTGGGTCCGAGCTGGCGGCCGGGCCGGGCGGAGCAGCACTTCCAGCCCCGGCTGTCCCTGGAGCGGTGGGAGCTGCCGCTGGCCCCAGGCACTGTCCCCTGAGGAGCTGCTGAAGGACGGTGAGACAGAGGGGGCTGAGGGGGCTCAGGGGGCGCTGAAGGGACGGTGACCCTGAGCTGCTGCTGGGGCTGAGGGCTGTGGGGCAGCCGAGGGCCATGGTGGCACTGAGGTGACAGGCAAGTGGCACAGGCTGGCAGGGTGGTGGGTCTCAGGGGACGGGATGGGTCAGAAGGGACTGAGGGGGGTGAGAGGACTGTGAGGGGCTGAAGAAACTGAAGGGGGCTGGGGGTTCACCGAGAGCATGGCGGGGCTGAGGGGATGGAGGGGGCCAGCAGAGAGCACAGAGGGCTCCGGGACTGCAGCTCTGCCAGGCCTTGGAAGCAATTCCAGAGCCTCCACTTTTGCCACAGCTGCCATGAAGACCTTGAGGACAGCCGGAGACTGACGGGAGCCAGCAGGGAGGAGCTGAAGGCCAGCAGCCAGAGCAGTGAACGGGACCTGCTGCTGCCAGCCTGGAGAGAGCCCGGGTGAGGCCACAGGCCCGGGGAGGCAGGTGGGGCTGAGGGTGCCGTGGGCTGTGGCCGTGGGCACTGCCCGGCGGGGCAGGAGCGGGCCCTGCCCGTGCTGGGGCTGCTCAGCGCAGCTGCCCCAGCCGGCACAGGGGCTGTCCTTGGGCAAGGCAGCTGTGCCGGCAGGGCCGGGAGCTGTGCCGGCTCTGCCGGGCTGCCGGGGCTGCGGGACAGTCCCGCCGCGGCTGCGCTCACCACAGCCTGGCCCGCTCGGCTGCTTTCTCTTTCTGACCCCCCTGGGGAGGCTCTGACATTGCCTCTTCCCTGATGGAAGTGCAGCTGCTGCCAAGGGAAACGTCCCCATACTCACTCAGTGTTCCCTTTGCTTGCCAGGTGTTCCATCTGCTGTCGCTGTCCAGGAGAGCTGCTCTGCACGGGAGGAGGAGACCGAGCGAGAGGCTTTGAAGATGGGGCAGCTGGGATCCCTCTGCTTCGAGTGCTGTTTAAAGATACACGGACTTGAACGTAGCCACAGTTATTATATGTGTATTTCCATATGTGGGCTGCTATTTGTATGTGTTTATTTCAATGTGTATATTCTTATATTTATGTATATTTATTTTGTTATGAATGTATGCTATGTATATATATATTTTTTTTTGACATTACATATATGTGTATAAATTTATCTATGTAGACATGGATATTGTTATATCTGTGTTAATTTCTATTTCCTGTGGGTAAAGTTGTGTAGGTATCTCTTTTGATACAATTTTTGTTATATGGCTGTTAAAATAGGAATATTGGTATTTGTATAGGTATATAAGTCTATTTTTATATGCATATTTATCTGTTTCTGGATGTAATTCTATTTACATATCTATGGAGATATTTTTGTATTCCTAGATGGGCTTAATCCTTGTAGTAATATGTAATAAATTAAGTTGTTAAACACCTAATTGATCTTTGTGTATAGTGCGTTGTTGTGGAGGTTGGATATAAATTAACTGAAGTTATTATTTGTATATGATTACATAGAAAGGTTGTAATAATAGAATAAATTCCTGTTTTTAACCTAAATTGAGATTTGTATAGTTCTGTATAGGATATATATATAGGATTTTGGCCATGCAAGTCTCCGGCCATGCCCAGCACATGCCCCACCTGCACTCAGGCTGGGCAGGGGAAGCGCAGATTTGGGCTGGCAGCAGAGCCCCACCTTGGCTCAGAACTCGCTGCAGAGGCCTGCTGAGAAAATTCTGGGGCTCCACTGAGAGCAGAACTCCAAGCAGGAGCAACCCTGGCAGGAGAAATCATTCACAATGAAAAAAGAGAGAAAATGTGGCCAAGCAGATGTGGGGATACTCTGTGAGGCTGATAAAATGCTCTGAATCACCCCTGCCTGGGCACGTCTTCTGCAAAAATGTTTGGTTAAAAACTGAACACCTCCCATGAAATACAGATTGCACTTTCCCCTTCACTTACCTTGCTGTGTAAGTGGAGACACTCTCTCCTTAGCACTGAGAATTTTTGCCCTTCAGCACCTCACATTTAATCAAAGATGATGTACTACCACTTGGCACCATCAATGAAAACAGCCCTGCCCTCGTGGCAGCGTTTGCAAAGTCTTCCCTCCTCCTGTCCCCACATCTGACAGACGGAACCATCCCCTTCTGTCCCAACTGTGCCTGAGCTGAGTGAGGGCTCCAGGAGCTCAGGAGGCTGCAAGAGCACCGCACGTGGGAAGGTTTTGCAAAGCTTCCTAAGCACCAGTAACCTCTGGGTTTGCCAGTCTTCTCTTGCAATATTGTCCTACTCAAGAATGATCCTGGAGGACACTGTGCCTCCAGCTCACTCAAGCAAAGTTTGTTTTCTTCAAGGCTTGAATAGAAGAAAATGAAAATTGTGGTTTTTAGAGTGAAATTTGGGGGTTGGTGCGGCTGGGTTTGCTCCACTATTTGCTGTGGAAAGTAGGGTAAAAGCTTTAAATTCCCAGCAGAAGCTGACTACCAGCCCACACAGAGCTGAATGAGGCCCAGGTGGGCTTGCTGCATGCTGGGCCAAGGGAAACGCTGGAACAAAGTCCCCTTTTATTGCAGATGGAGTCTGTACTGGTGTCTCCAGGGCTGTCTGTGGTAAGACACGGCAATCCAGCCAGAAACTGTGGATATGAGAGTTCCCACAGCAACCTGCTTCTCCAGGGTGAGGGACGAGGCCAGCCCAAAAGCCTGTAAGGTGCTCTGGGCACTGGAGAAGGCCAGGCTGTCCTTGTGCAGGGATGGCCTTCAAAGGGCACCTCACACCTTGTGCTGCTGACCAAGGGCAGCTGGTGGCCTTCCACAAAATGCTTCTTTTGTCCAGCTCTTGGAAAAGTTCCAGCCAGCAACAATTCCTGCTGCTCACACCAGCCCTTTCCAAGCAGGAGGAATTCCAGCAGCAGCCTGACAGCTTAGTGGCAGGAGAATAAAATACTCAGCTGAGCGTTATCAACTCTCTGTCAGAAGCCACATCCTCAGCCCCTCATCTCCTCCAGTTGTCTCAGACGTGGAGGAAGCAGCAGGAAATCTCTGATCCTGGAAGGGAAAGCAGAAGGAGGAGAGGCAGTGGCTGGTCCCTGGGGCCTTGGGAGCAGTGAGAGCCATCCAAAACAGGATCTCTGCTGGGCTGTGGAGATAAGAGTGACCAACCAGCAATGCTCTGTGAGAGACTGGAGCCGGATTACCAGAAGCAGTTACACTGATTATTGACCTCCACAATCAGAAATGCACAACAACCACTTAGGTGACTTCATCTGGCCATGATCTTTAGATGCAATGCCAAAATCTCATCAAATATGTTGCTATCCTTTAAACAAGGAAGGAGAGCACAAATACCAACAATTCTCATCAGCCTTCTGGGTTGGAAAGACCATTTAATTTATGGTCCCTTAGCTGTCAGCCTAAACTCTGCTGTGCAAACCTTAGGTCTATGTTGGACCTCATAAACTTCTTGAGCATCAACTTAGGTGCAAACCTGCTACAAAACCCTTCAGGCACCACACTGACTTAGAGTGGCAGTGTCGCTGTCGAGGCGGTCACGACATAAGGCAGAGACTACAAGCAGTCTCAGTTGGCAACACTTTATTATTGAATATGGCTGATTTTTATACACTTTCTAATTGTTTATCTTTCTTCTATCTTTACTATTGGCTACAATATATCAACATAATACTATTGGTGAGAAGTTATAATGACTTAATTAACTTTCTAAAAATGTTTCATCCAGCTGCAAAGTTCTTCTATCTTTCTTCTCTCAGTCTCCTTGGCTACAGCCTTGGAGAGAGCTCCTTATCAGTTTCTTCTTACTTCTCAGCTTCTTCTCGCTCCTTTAGCTAACAGGCCCACTGTTAGCCCCTTCCACATGGCAGGACTTCACTGTTCCAGCAGAGAATTTTATTCACTTGCTCCTGCAAGTCATTTCCAGAGTGGAACTGAAATCAGTGCCTTGCTATCTGGATGTGATAGGATTTTCCTCCTGTCCCAAGAGACAACAGGGGAAAAGATTTGTTTCTATTATACCATTACATCTAAATCTTTGGTTTGAGAGCAAAAGGAAAACGTTCCTTTAAGAAGTAAGTTCTGCCTGGGCTTTTTGGCATGAGGACAAACTGGGGTGTGCTGGCAGGAGCAGCACTGTCCCTGTGGGTGCAAACCCCCTGAAGGATGAACAGGCTGCTGTCACAGGGGCCACACCTGCAGCATGAAAAGCCACCGTGCCATTAACTCGATGTGAACTAAACACAAGTGACACAGCTCTGCATCCTCAGCAAGGACTTGCCTCTGCAGAGATGTTGCTGACAGACTCAGCTCTTGTGTGCAAGTGCTGTTAAATTGTCACACAAATCAACCACCCCTCCCTCTCTTGTCCTTCTTGGCGTCCGGCTGCTGAGCTGCTGCTGAGAAAGAAGAGGCAGAGTCCTTCAGGGCAAACGGGGACTTTGCAATGGGCAGAAACTTCCTCCTTTCCTTTGTTTTCAGTGACAACAGAGGGGTTTGTCTTCAGTCCCTGTGTCAGCAGGGAAATTGTGCCTGCCCGTCACACCTAGGATCTGAACAACCTGGATTTTTATTGGTGGAAAACCCACAGTGACCTGAACTTCTGCAGGAATATGGAGAGAAGAGTCAAAAGGGATTCCTGGAATGTTGCAATAAGCAGATAGTGGTCTTAAACATATATAGATAAAAAGGCATAAAAAGCTCATAAAAGCGTATGGAACTGATGTAAACCTAATAAAAAGAAGCATTTTATTGTAATAAAGTGTGAGGGTTGCAGACCACAGTGTGAGAAATAGCTACTCACTTTTCATAGTTTAGGAAGGTTTATTAAACCTTATCAAAAATACAACAGAAGACTGAATAAAGAAAAAAGGTTACAGCACCAGCAGCAAAAGATTTTCCTCACCATGTGCTCAGCCCCCTCGCGCTGGAGGCTTTCCCTTTCTAACCCTTTAAGCCCTCCCAAAGTTCTGTCCATCAACCCCTTCTTCGCTGTCCAGTGGTGGAGATCTCTTCCTCAAATTCTGATTGGGGCTCAGGTGTCGCCATAGTGACAAGCCAGCCCTCCCAGATGTCCCAACCCCAGTTTTCCCTTGATAACCAGGGCATGGGGTGCAGCATAACTATAAATCTATAAAACTTTTCTTAACTTATATACATGATATTTGTCTATTAATTGTGAGAGTCAGTCATCACATTACTCATCTGTCACAACAGGAAAAGAAGTTTCTGGTGGGAGGAACACTGGTTTTCAAGGTAGGACCAGCTGTTGAGGTTTGATTTGTTCCCTCTTTCAGATTACAAGGAAGTCATGGTGTTCCAGAGTAGAAGCTGGTGCCAAAAGTTTGAGAACAGGGTGTGATAAGATCACCAGAGTATTTTATCTGTATCTAGGAAGAAGCCCTGCAGAGCTTCTCTTTGGCTTGGACTGAAAGTAGAAGTCCTGTTTTTACCAAGAATTTTGATCTCTTGGTGTTTTGGAGAAAGAAAAAGAAAACCCCAAACCACCTGAAGTCTGCATTGAGGTGAGGTGTATCACAGAGGGCTGAGGGCTCAGCAAGGCAAGAGACCCTCCTGTAATTTAAACTGTTCTTTCAATAATAACAATAATTTCTCAGGACATGTTGATTTCAGCAGGCACCAGATTCCCTCTTCTTGTTCTGGCCTTTCACATATCGCTAAGGAAAGGTGAGGCTGTGTCATTCCCATTTGGAGTTTTAATTCTTCAGAAGTCAAAACTGAATTCAAGTCAGGTTCATTAACACTGTAATTTAGATACTTCTAAAATCTTGTAGCCTTTTATATTTGCCTGGAGATTTGAGCTTGTTCCTTGACAAGAAGAAAAGACTACATATGGTACTAATCCTTTTTTGATAGGAAACAGTTTTCAACAGAAAACAGGGAAAAATGGCATTGAACACATCATGACTTGTAAGAAAGGTGGCTGCTGCAGCAAATACTTACCAGGACAAAAAGGCATGAGCTGTCATTCTTTATGTTATTGTGTGTGCATGAAATACTGTTACTAAGCCTCTGTTTTCAAGAGTATAAAACACACAGTGCAATGAGAATCTCTGTTTAATCTCCTCACCAGTACAACTTGTGCTGGATACTGAGAGCCCTGTTTAATTACTTTAATGCTTTGATCGTTCCTGTCAATGTTCAAAAGCCATTAACCATAGCATTCAGTCTCTGGCAGATATTTGGTCTTGAAGGAAAACTTTTTACTAATTCTTTTCCTCTCTCTTCTAAAACTCACTGGGCTCAGTTAATATCAAGAGCTAGAAAGCCAAAGCCTGTGGGAAAGCACTATTTATTGTAGCAAACATCTATGTTGTCAGAAAATGTCCTTTAGATCAAATCAGAATTTCCAAGGCCTCTATCCTCTCCCTCTCTCCCTTTCTCTTTCCTTTTCCTCTTTTTTGACCTTTCCCTTCCCCTTTCTCTTTCCCTCTTCACTCCTATTGTCTCTTCTTTTCACAGAGAGAGGTTTTTATGAGCCGTCCCCTTCAAAGGGATTTACCAGCCCTTCATTAACTCTGCCAGATGCTGTTTGAAGGTGTTCTCTCCGTTCTCTGAGAGGCATCTCTGCACCATCCTGCCCCTGCAGATGCTCTTGCTTGGTGGCAGAGGCTGCCACAGCAGTGCCAACAGCAACTGTGCAGCCAGAGCTGCAGAATTTGTCATTGCTGGCCTGAAAGTGCCAGCCCTGGATGGAAATATCAGTAGGAGCTCACGCTCTGCCTCCCCGTGCTGACAAATCCCTGGAATCCCTCCTGCTGGGCTCTGTGGCAGCACTGCCAGGGGAGGCAGAGGATGTGACAAATCCTCAGGGACACCTCGGGCTGGCTCTGGGCAGCAGCACCTTCCCTTGGCCCATGGTCAGTTCTGCAGGCAGGTGCGGCCCCGCTCCTCAAAACACTCCCTGCTTTTTGGGGGAAATCCCTTCAGCTTTAGTCATTCAAGGCTCTGAAAGGGCCCAAAGACTCAACCCTCTTTTTCTGAAAAAGCAGATGGTGGGCAGTTCTTCAGCCCATGGAATTAAAAAGAAATTCTTTTCACCTAAGTAGCCTCCAAGCACATATTTTGTGAGGGAATTACTTTGCCACACATGGTGCACTTTCCCTCTTTCACTGCTACCAAGATCCCAGTGTTTGATGCAAACAGCCCCAGAGTATTTTCATGAATAGCTCACAAAATTGCTCACAATCAACCTCTGGAGAAAAGCAAAGTGTGTTTTCTAATGTAACCAATTAGTTTGAGTTTTGAATGTTTTGCATTTGCAGCTGAGGCCCTGTAAGCAATTCTAATTGTTGTCAGTAGGTGAGGTACTTCTCAACAAAGAAATAAGTTTTACATGGCATTTCCTAATGGATAATGGTCATAAAAAAGAATGGATGTTTGGAGAGTCTGTTACACATGTTCAAGGTGTCACACACACACTACAACATCTCTTCTTTATACTTTCTACTTCTGTTTTATAAATACATGATCCTAAGAATTTATAACTTTTATTTGGCTTAAAGGGTCAAAGACTCAGTAGTAAACACCTGTCTCGCCTCCTGGACCTCCGTTCTGGCCATCCAGGGCCATAGGGTGCCACTTCAAAAGGTATTTTCCAGTCAACAGTAGCAGACATAGGCCCCAAGGCACCACCCTGCCCTCTTTGTGTATCATCAACAATAGAAATTAGTTCCTTCCAGTTCCCAAATGTCAAAATGTATGTATTTTTGCATGGAAACTATGATGACTTTTGCTGATGTTTGTAACATTTCACAGGGCCAAAGATGATTAAGATTTCTGAAGTTTTACAAAAGAGAGATGCAAATGTCACAGCAAGCATAGCAAGGATGAAGGTTTAATCAGCCTGAAAAAACCCTCTCTTGCTGAAGTCTCCATAGAATCACAGCTTGATGCAGAGTGCACGGGTACCACCTCACCCTGTCCATGGGCCATCCTGGAAATGCAGAGCATGCCAGCCCCAAGTCTGGTCCTATGCCCGTTCTTATGCACAATGGTCTCCAAAATCTGCAGCAGCACGTTAGGAAAATTAATCCACAAACACCAGAGGTTTATGTCCAAAAAGGAGACAGAGGAGTCCTTTTACTTTATTTGAATAAAGGGAGAGGCCATGGGGCATTCCCCTGGGATCTCTCGAATTTTTGGAGGACACAGCCTCCTTTTTATCCCAATTTCCCAGCCCCATTTCCCTTCTCTCTTTCCCCACTGGCTGAGGTACTTGAGAGGGACAGACTCCCCAATATGCCTGATACTGAAGATTTCCCTCTGATGTATAACCCACCCTTTTCATTTTTAATTCTTATGGAATGGAGGGGTTTTTCTTCCCCATTGTTTCTTTTATCTTTCAATGTCCAATTTCATTTATCAGCAAACCTAAAGTTTATTTGTAAAAGCAAATCTCTTTTTCCATTCACCAATCAGTGGAACCCTTCCCATTGTTAGTTTTATCTATCAGCAGACCCACAGCTTGTCTGTAAAGACAAATGCACTATTCCTCTCACTAGCTATCCCATAACTTGCCTTTCTGTGCAAACACAGAGGTTTCAGTTGCCCACCTTTCAGAGACTGGAGCCTGCCAGACCAGGATGAGCATTCAGCAATGTCTGCTTGAATTATCTGAAGTTTTCAATCCAGAAGCCCAAGCTTATGAAGTGTGATTCCTCATTTAATTTCCTATATTCAAAACTGATTTTACAGATCGACTCATGAGATTGTTCTCAAGGTCTGCTGAGGATATGGAATGGTTTGGAAAGCAAACTAAGGAACAAGGCACAAAAAAAATATTACAGGGCCCGGGAGAAAATGCTAAGGGGGCAATTGTATTTTTATTGCACTGTTATTAGCTTGCAATTATATATATATATATATGAATATATAACTTGCAATTGCTGTGGGGTACTCAACAGTTTATTCAGGTTGAGAACTTGAGTCAAAAGTTTATTACTTCATTCCTGAAGCTGCACACTTGAAATTCTTCAAGTTTGTACATCCCCGGTGAATCCTGTATGCAAAATACTTGAAAACACATTCTTTATCTGAAAGGAAAAATAGATTTAGGCATCATTGCAAGCATTTTGAAAATTCATAAATTCTCAAAGTACTAGGTTAATTCCTGAGACTATTTTTATCTTTTGCTCTTGTGCTTTTTGTTGTCTTATTTCATATTCCGTTACTACCTGTAACCTACATTAATCCTATCTCACTTCAGTGCAATAATAAAGCAAATAATTACCCAAGGGATGAAAAGAGTCTATTCCTCACTTTCTTGCATAAGGATGAAAATGGAACATTTCAGGGACATCAACAACTCATTTCTCTTAATAGTACCCAAAAAAACCCACCCCCCCAAAAAAGCAGCAAGCTTTAAACACTCCACAGATTCTGGCTGAAGTAAGAAGCTCACAAAGGGCACTAAGCCAGGGAGACGTGCACACCATCACCTCATCTGACAAAAATGAACCTGTTTCTCACCACCAGCCAGTTCATAGACCCAAACTCCATCCCCAGCCCCATGTGGAGGCAGTGTCAAGGCACAGGAACCGGGAAGTGTCCCAGGATGCAGAGATAATGCTGCCAGCAGCACTGGCTCAAGCACATTGAAGTTAAGCTGTTGCTGTACAGCAGTTTCTTCAGACTGCTAGGTTCCATGGTCCTGGCTGCATTTTTCACAACAGCCACTTCAGTACAGGACCTGGTGTAGTGAAAAGTTCTGGAGTTCTGTTTCCTGTCTCGTAAATTCCTATTTCTCTTCTTCTTTAAGACACCCACAACTTGAGACACCTCAGCAGGCAACACTTAATTGCAACCAGTTCCCAAAGTGAGCTTGTAAATGATGCTCTATGTTTACATTATCTACTCTGGGGATTTAAAAACTCTAAGCTGTTATTTTTTCAGTTAAAAATGCCTGCCAATAAAAAGCTGAAACTTGGCCAGTTTTAACTCCAGAGGAGAATACTCTCTGTCCCAGACCACCATCCAAACACACCCTTGGCTTGGGTACATACAGCTCTTGCACCTTTTGGGTATCTTGAGTGCAGAATTAAAAGATCCAAGACCAGGGGTACAAATACAAGCACTTGTGTAAACAACTAGAAGCAACTAGGAAATTGTTGGGTTGTTTAAATTTTATAGGAAGAATTAACACAGCAGTAGTAGAAATCACCTTTCTACAGAAGCAGCTCTCACAACTAGCGCGCTTAAGACTGCACCACAAGTAGTTACTAGAGGTGAAATCCAGTTGTTACATGCCACCAATAGCATGTGGAACTGCTGTAGGAAAATACCACAGACACATTTTCTTCTCTTTTTCTTTCAGTTCCAAAGAGAGTCATAAAACCTGTCTGGCTCCCTGGGTAGCTGTGTTAACACTAAAAATACTGACCAGCAGAAATGATTGCAATCACACTCTATTAAATGATCAATCGAAATCCAAATTATCAAAAATGAGAAAAGATTTATTTATCTTTTTCTGCGACCAAAATACGGTCCTCAAAACCACCACAGCCAAAGAGACAGCGTCGAGCCCGGGGCCGGCGCTGGGTGAACCTGGATCCCACCTCTATCGCATCGGACCCTGCCCCGTTCATTGTTCATGAGAGCCACTTCTTGCAGGGATGCTTTGTACAGTTTATTATGCCCGAGGCGAAGGAGTCCCAGTTTCTTTTGTAACTCTGCATATTCATAGTTGGTTCTTCCCCTGTGCAGAGCTGGACCATCGCCATTTCCTTGTTGACAGCCAGCGCTGATGGATCGGGGAAGTCGGGTATTCACATGTACCTTTCTGGCGACTTTGGCCATCTTGATCGATGTTATCAACAGGGCAATGATCGCTCTGAGGTGTCTGCCCATGACTCGGGATAATGGTGATCATTGTGCTGGGTGCCTCTATTCATAAGCTAAGTGCTGATTGTTCTCCTGCTGCCTTCAGGAATTTCGGAATTTGAATAGACGTCTGCCTCTCGGGCTGCTTGTGGTAAGAGACTTGTTTGGATTTCACAATCTTGATGAAATACATGCTTTTATAGCATAAATTATTTCCCAGCATATATTACAACACCACTACAATCTTTCACAGAAGAAGGCAATCATACAGATCAGTGTATGGTCAAATTGCCCCCTAATTCTCATAAAGTCCATCTACTCTGGATACCCTTACTTTGTATTTTTGTTTCTCGGTCATCACAGAACTGAGAGCTGCAAGAAAAAGAGAAAGAAATATGAACAGTCCTTGAGTAAGGGAATACTGGACTGTCAGGAACTAAAAATAGTTGATAACATCTGCACCAGGCAATTTCTTTTACTCTCCACCAGTTTCCATTTCAGGCATCCTGTTAGCATGACTAAGAATTTTGCAGCTAAATGCAATGGGCTGCAATTTGAGAGGCCTACAAGAAAAAAACCTTATCAGACCTTTTTTCCCCCTCAAGTGACAGGTGCAAATTACAAAATGAAAGGGCCTACAGAAATTTAAAATTTTCTAATTTTAGAAAAATATAGTATTAGCATCAGATTCCACAGGGATAGAGATATAGGAGCACCAAGGAAATGCTCCCAGAAATGGTTCCTAGCCTGAAGAGACAAGCTAGCCACAGGAACAGGAGAGAGCCAATTCTTTTAAAATGTGTGAATTACTGAATGCAAGAGCCATTGGCCCTTTCAGCTTCCCTTTTTAACAAAAAGTAAGCTATTAACTTGTGTTTATGAAGACTTTATTTGGACTTCAATGTTTTTGAGACAGCTTCTGAGCAAAATACAAAGAAATTACATTACATATTAGTAAATGCAACATTTAGAATATCAACTAAATAGTCCTATCTCATAGTTAAATGTTCAGTTCTTCATAAATTGTGATCAAGTCCATGAAATGCAGTACCTAATCCAGTTAAATGCCACCTACACCTCAGATTTGCTTGTGTAACTAATATTTTCCACTCCACTCCCTATCCCTTCTCTCACCACAGTCCTCAAGCCCTCCACCAGGCACAAGCCAACTTCTCACCTCAACTGCTGTTAGCAATTACCAAGCACCTGTTGGTAATTACCTGAGCACCTGCCCCACCCACAGCAGCTGTAGGTCCCTGGCTGCTGGGAGAACAGGTCTGAAGTGCAGACCCAAACACCACCAACCCCCAACCACAAAAAAAAAAAAAAAAAAAAATTACAACTTTTCTAAATAATTTGAGACTAGTAAAAGATCAGGACATGGAGGGACTTGTTTATCCCCTTTAGGCCAATCAAGAAAAAGTTTATATCCTTCTCTGGAAAGGGAAGACGGGGGTTTTTCTTGAAGCAGAAGCATGTTTTATCAGCCCCCTTCCTCATTTGTCCCTGCTCCCCAGGAGGCCATTCACTAGGCATATATAGAAATATCTATGTCTGAAAACACATCTACATGAGTGCATGACTTGCCCTGGTGCAATTTAAAGCATAGATTTTATTGCACCAAGATGCAGAAATCTGTTCCAGAAGAGGCACATCTTGTGGAGCTGTAAGGACCCTGCCAGCACATCTGCTACCAAAGCAACAATTCCTGCTCTGCAGTGGCTTAAGCGGGCTGAGATGGAAGTGTTTCTTCATCAATGCATAAACCACAACAAAGTAGTGGTGACAAGCCTTTTTTCCAAGCCTGACTGAAGGTTTGGGAAGCAGGTTTGCCTGCAGAGGGCACACAGAAGCATGACACGTTTGCCTACTGTGCACCTCCAATTTCTACACCATCATATCACTCACTACTCGGTCACTGAGCAAGCTGACAGTGTATGACAGGTTATCCATCCTGCACAGAAAGTCACAGAAAGAAGAAGAGAGGAAGAAAACACGGAAGATGACAATGCAAAAGAAGTTGAAGAAGTGTGGCAAGGATTGAGCGTTAAGGGACAGAAATAAGAAGAGACCATACCCTTGAACTGTAAAACCCTGACAGGAAACTGCAAGTGCTTGCATCTATGAGTTCACCACCCGGACTTGCATGCTTCTCCACATTACCATTCTTTCAAAAATTTTGCTTCCTGGACAAGTTGCCAGGTCTCTAGTACCAGTCCTACCTCCTTCCAGCAGTCTGCATCTGAGCAGAGAGTTGAAAATAGATCAGGGATTACCTGTTACACTGTAAGCATTCAAGACAACCAAAGAACTTTGAGGAAAAAGGCCATACTGAGTGCCCAGGACAAAGAGATCTTAAGAAATTGGAAGAAGGAAGTATTGGTTGAGGGTCACAGTTATGTTGAGGTTTAGCCTTTCAAAGGTTTGTTGCTTTTCTACTGAAAACTGCAGGTGAGAAAGCCTAGGCAGAGAAGGGAAGGAGAAGCTGTGTAAACAAACCCATAGCTGTATACAAGGACAGAAGCCGATTTCTTCTTCACCAGGCTGAAGAGAGTGGTTTTATTATTCGAAAAACAAAAGCCAAACTACCCCAAGTCAAATATATATTCTCCCACTACATTTAGACATTACAACAATAAAAAAGCGCTATAAAACTACTGCAGTCAATTAGTCAGTTAGGAACAATAAACAGGGCACAGTTTAATAGTATCCATATCTATCTTTGGAAAGATGAGCAATTACAATCTGCATCCCAGCTCGTGCTCAGTATTTACTACAATCTCAAATAACAATAAAGTCAAACACAACAGATGACTGATGTTCCTTCCTTCTGCTTTCCAAACAGAGTTTTAAAAGATAGTTTATTGCAAAATCAGTCTCAAGTATTTTCAAGGCCTTGGGAGCTCTCTAAGCTTAATTAACAACAGAAATAAAAACTATATAACAAAGTTATAAAGATCACAACTTTAACATCACACATATAGAATCCATTTTAATATTTGTGTAGAGGCAAGATTATAATATTATAATTTGTATATAACAATATATTTTAATATTGCTGAAAGAAGGCACACTTTTCTAAATACCTACTGGCTTTGGTAACTGCTAAATGTAATGTAGATTGGGCTGTACTACTGTTTACTCATCTTTCTGTTGCACAGAAATCTTGGATACTTTAGTGTGTACATCTGTAATTCTGACATTTTCTGAAATGAAAGCGAGAGGAGAAATGGGCTAAATTCAGATACCTGAAGTTACGTATCAACATTTGCAGACGTAAATCAAATACCCAAGGAAAGCTTTTCTATGGGAAGAATGCCAGAGCAAGTTAAAATATGTATTGATAAGAATAATCAACACAGTAGAAATGAAGAGCATCTGCACCATAGGAGAGAGGGTATAAAATCACACTCTGCATCAAGAGAACATAATTCGTATTTCTTCACAGCCTTCTCCCTTTGCATGCCCCTCTGCAAAGTGCAAGGGGCCCCAAGGACTGAAGGAGACACAGGGAGTCAAATGGAGACACTTGCACCGATCTCACTGGGGGCTCCCGGGGAAGCACTTTGCTTGAGAAGCAAGCCCCTCTCTTCCAAAGGCATTTCCCCAAATGCCTACATTGCCCCGGGAACACCAACACACACTTAAGAAACCTTGGCAGGGCTGAATTACTTCTGCTTCTTGCAGCACAGGCACTCCAGCTGGAGCTCATCTTCCTTGCCCCCAAGTCTGTTTCCACGTGTCCCTTGCGGCACGCAGCCCAGGGCCCCTATAAACAAGAGCTGCTCTCTGCCTCTGCACGTGCCTGAGCTCCTGCCCGCGCTCAGGGCAGCAAAACCAGGCTGTTCCCAGCCTGGGAGTGGAGCCCTGTTCCCACAGGAAGCTCTGGTGAGCCCCTTCCCCACTGTGCACGGAGCCCTTGTCCTGCCCACTCAGAACGCTCCTGGCACAGCGGAGCACAAGCTGGCCGGCTCTGGGCTCAGCACAGCCCAAACACAGGCACAGGAAGACCCAGCAGCTGTTTTGCAGCCATGCCCAAGAGAGATGGGAAGGGTCCCCTGCCTCTGGTCTCGCTTGGTTGGGTTTCTGACTGGATCTGAGGTAGGGGCTGCGATTCCTGGCTTGTGGGGAGAGCAGAGCCGCCGGAACCGCACCCAGTGTGCAGGCACTGCCTGACAGCGCTGCGGCCCCTGGGACGGTCGCGCCTCTGAGTCTCAGCCACTCCCTGCTGCTGCTGCTGCTGCTCCATTTGCTTTCAGGCACACCCAAAGCTCACTGCTAGACCATGGTGGTCTCTGGTTCTGCCCCGTTCCTGTCCGTGTGTAGGCATGGAGCATTGCTGTGCTTTGAGGAAGCTCTTTGTGAAACCTTCCAGCATTGCAAGCTCCTTTGTCCTCAGTGGATGCTTGCCATGGAATCCCACATGGCTGGGTTCACAGCATCCTCAAGCTGGCTCTTCTAAAACCCAGGGTCCTTGTTCCCTTCAGCATGCTCAGCACGACCTTTAACTCCATGGTGCTGTGCAGCTGGAGCAGCAGGACAGGGACCTTTGCAGCCTGAGCTGCCCTTGCTCCTCTCTGTCCGGGCCCAGAACGCAGCGCGGAGGAGAACGGCAGCAGGACCCTGCGTGTCCCCTCTGACCGTGTTCACAGGGATCTCAGGTTGAGGGAAGAGATGAGGATTTGACTCCATGTTTCAGAAGGCTTGATTTATTATTTTATGATATATATTACATTAAAGCTATATTAAAAGAATAGAAGAAAGGATTTCATCAGAAGGCTAGCTAAGAATGGAATAGGAAAGAATGATAATAAAGGCCTGTGGCTCAGACTCTCTGTCCGAGCCCCTGTCTGGGCTGTAATTGACCATTAATTAGAAACATCCAACATGGGCCAATCAAAGATCTGCCTGTTGCATTCCACAGCAGAAGATACTTATTGTTTACATTTCATTCCTGAGGCCTCTCAGCTTCTCAGGAGGAAAAATCCTACCTAAGGAAAGGATTTTTCATAAAAGATGTCTGTGACATATCACCCTTTTTTATTTTAGTTAAATTAGAAAGAAAAGTGTTTGTAATTTTTTCTGCTGGGCTCATGCAGAGGAAAGAACAAACACTTGACAGGTTATCTGTTGCCAAGCAAAACCTCAATCAAGTGCTGATGTGAAATGATCAGGGAAATTCTTCACCTGGAGAACATAAAATTCTATCATATCACTAAAACAATCTTACAATATAAGAAAATGCAAAAAACAATTGCAAAGAAAGTTCATTGCTCCAAGTCCAAACAGCCGAGTTTCAGGAGAAAGTCCATGGAGTGAAGATGCTCCTCTTTGACATCTCTGAAAGTTTCTTTTGGTCCTGAAACAGGCTTGCAGAATCCTGAAACAACAAATTGATTAAAAAAATCCATCAATAGTTATCAAAAATCCATTCATAGTCATCAAACAATTCTGAGAAAATTTCTAGAATGTCTTGGCAACAGCCTGTTATTGAACCACTTGGGCTGAGGCTAATTTTTGCCTCTTCAATGCTTTTGAGCTGCTGCTAGCTCTTTCAACTCTTTTTATTTTTTTTAATTTTATTTTCATTTTTGGAAAGAGCAGCAGCAGCAGAGAGGAGTCTCTGAGGCCCTGAGGGGGCCCTGGCCCTCTTGGAAGGATCAGGAACCCCAGACCTTGCCCACAGAATGGTGGCCCAGGTCCTGACGGGGGAAGCAAAGCCCCCAAACCCAACAGTTGGCTGGGCAGTGGCCCTGGCCCGGGGAACCGAGCCAAACGGCCCAGACCCGACCCACCAGGTGGGCTCTGCGTTGTCACAGACCAGCACCCTGCTGCCAGTGCAATGGCAGATGAGTGACCAAGCACTTCCTTCCCCCCGAACCACCGGCCCATACCGGCAGTGGGGGAATAGAAGCTGTCCCGAGAATCTTCATCTCGGATCCGGGGATGTTTTTTCCCCACAGCAAGCGAGCGATGGTCGCTTTCCGCTGTTTCCCTCGCCCCTGCAATGCAAATGCAAAAGGTGTTCCCACTTTCTGCCCCTCGGAACCACCCCCAGCCCCTCCGGGCTGGAGACCAGAGGCAGAACTTTCAGGAACCACCCCCCCCACGCCACTGGGGTGCACGAGGGATGGCAGGGAGCTTTGCAAGCCCCAAGGGGGAACTGCCAACCAAACGCAAACTGGCTCGTGAAAAACGCTGAGTTTGAAAGCAGGCAGCCGGGCTGCGCCCACACTCAGCTGTGGGGCCATGCCTTCTCCATGGAAAGAGAGGCCGACACCCCCTTCCCCTGTCCCAGCTCCCCTGCAGGGGCAGCCCCAGGACAGCCTGAAAAACATGGGGGGGAAGTCACGCTGGTTGCAGGTGCCACAGCAGCTGCCACTGGGGGCGGTGGGACCGCGGGCAGCTCTGGTGATGGTTCCGCAGGCTCGGCGTCATTTTCAGCATCATCTTGAACTGGGACCGGGCTGGCGGCAGGTGGCGAGGCCGGAGGGAGTGCATCCCCCACTGGGCCGAAGGCAGCAGCTGTGTCTCCTCCGGGTTCCAGAAGCTGCAGCACGGGCAAAACAGCAAAACCGGCGGAGCCAACACGGGAGACAGCGGGACAGCCGGGGGGGAGGCAGGGCCGGGGGGGCGGCCCCTGGCTCTGGGATCGGCCGCGCAGGCGCAGTCGCTGAAACAGCCGGAGCCGCGGGTGGGGCTGCCCAGGGAGGCGGCCACGCCCGCGGGGCTGGTCAGGGAGGCCCCGCAGGCCCGGGAGGCGGCACCACGGGGACTGGTGCTGCCTGCGGAGCCAGCTGGGGCGGGGTCTGTGGTGCTGGCCAGGGCGGGGTCCGCGGGGCTGGCCGGGGCAGGACCCGGAGGCCAAGCTCAGATCTCCCCTGAGGGCAACGAGGCGGGGGGAAAAGCGGCTCTGTCTGAGCATGCTCCAAAGGCGCAGAAAAAACCTCTCCTTCAGCTGCGGGCAAAGCCTCGACCCCCCGCTGCGATTCAGGCGGGCCAGGAAGCAGCAGGTCGTGTTCCTGGACCGGGTCCACTCCTGCCGGGGCCGGCGGGAAGGGAGCTTGACCCCTGCAGTCGGCAATCCACTGAAAAGAAGCTGCTTTCCATTTCAAAACTGGGTAGTGAGTTCTGAATGACAGATAAATCTGAGGATATCCAAAACCCTGATAACGAGTGTCATCGAAAATCGATTCCATACATTCCCATATATATATATATATATATATATATCTCAAAAGCATACAGAACATCAACAAAAAACCCAAGGTGTTTTGTCCAACTAAAAAACTCATAGAAATGTCTCGTCACCAGAGGAGCTCTGTCCTCATGACCCCATTCTCGCCAGAGGGTAATAATTTTCTCCTCTGAGGGGGAGAATGGAACCTGCATCTCCATAGGAACCCTCTCCCAAATGTCCTCCCACATTCTGCGAATGGCAGCATTGTCAGGAAGGGAAGAGTTAACAGTACCTTGTGACAGTGTCCTCTGGGCTTCAGCAGGCTGCTCTGTGCTGCGAAGGTTTCCGGACATCTTGTCTGGAACACTTTTCAAAAGGTTCTCTTTGTGGTCAGCCTTGCTGTGAACTCTGTCCAAATTCAGGATCTTCAGTTCTTCAGCTCCTGGCTAGAATCCAATTCTGTGGTCACTTGTGTGGTGACCATCAATGCCACACACTCGGGGTTTACCCAGTGTAGCAGTGCTCCTGTGGGATTTCACCAAATGAGGAATTCTTCAGTCACTCGAGGTCACCAATTGTGACAGTGGTCACAGGGGACTTAGGATGAGGGAAGAGACGAAGATCTGACTCCATGTTTCAGAAGGCTTGATTTATTATTTTATGATAGATATGATATTAAAACTATACTAAAAGAATAGAAGAAAGGATTTCATCAGAAGGCTAGCTGAGAATAGAAAAGAAATGGAATGAATAACAAAGGCTTGTGTCTCAGACAGAGAGTCTGAGCCAGCTGACTGTGATGGCCATTAATTAGAAACAACCACATGAGACCAATCACAGATGCACCTGTTGCATTCCACAGCAGCAGATAATCATTGTTTACATTTTGTTCCTGAGGCCTCTCAGCTTCTCAGGAGAAAAAAATCTTAAGGAAAGGATTTTTCATAAAATGTCCCTGTGACAGGGATGAAAGTCAGGTTTGATACAGAAAATACTTCTTCCCTGTCAGGGTGGTGAAGTCTTGGCACAGGTTGCTCAGACAAGCATAGTAAATAAAGTTTCAGAATTCTTCCTTTCTGTCCCATTCCTATTCCCTAATCCAGGTTTGGTTTCCAGAGTGCCACCTTCTCAGCTGGTTGCCATTTGTGTCCTGCTTTCTCTCCTGCCTTCCTTTGTCTGCTCCTTTTCCATTCTAGTGTCTCTCTTTACCTGTGGCAGCTCCCAGCCAAAGACCCTCCCCTGATTTTTCTTTTTTTTCCTTCCCAATCCAGGTGCTCAAACAGCCCTGGATGAAGTTATGGAGGCTGGCAGTGAAATGTCTTTGTAAGATCTCGCTCCGTTTGTGTCTTGGCCCCTTCAGAATTTTGCCTTGAAGGGCAGGACCATCTTTTCCTCGCTGGCAGCTGGAATTGCAGCCCATTGCAGTGTGTGCCAGAGCTGTCAGAGGGCAATTGCTGAGGCTGCCAGGGTGCTGCTCCTGCCGTGCCTCCCAAGGGAGCTGTGCAGGGGCAGGGTCAAGCTCCAGCAGCTGGCTGGGCTCCCTGAGCAGACAGCAAAGGTGGCTTTGCTGCACATTCTGCAGCTGGAAGCAGAGGGAAGAAGGGAAGGGAGTCCCTGACAGAATGCTGGAATGCTTGTGGCTGGAAGGAACTTGCCCTTGCTTCCATCCAGGCTTAAGGTGCCATGAGGGAGAGGTGCCTCTGCCCCAGTAAAGGGACAAATGAGACCATAGGAGAACAAAACCAGATTGTTTTGGACATGGATTTTATTGAACAAGAAATGGGAGCTAGGGAGATCGAAGTACAAAAGAGGTCTTGGAGAGAGAGAGAGCTCAGAGGATGATCAGTTGGAAGTAGATACTTTTTAAGGTCCTTTCCTGCATTCTGGGATTCTAGAAGACACGTAGATGTGCATTTTGATTTAATATCCTTCATCTTATTATTATTTCTTTTTTCTCTTCTTCTTTCTCATCTTCTTCTTCCCCTTCTTCTTCTTAATTGCTGCTAGTATTCTTTCTTCTTTAAAATATTCTTCTTCTCCTCCTTCTAAGTAATCTTATTCACTTGTTATGCTCACTTACTATGTCATTCTTATTTTTTTAATATTCTGATATTAATTACTAGTTGTTCATCTTCCTCTTCAACTTATTCCTATTCTCATTCTTATTATTCTTACTAAATTTACTACTACTATTTCTTCTTCATCTTCTTCATCTTCTTATTTCTATTCTTTTTTCTAAATTTTTAAAATACTTTTGGTCTAAGTTTTTTTTCTTTTTTCTTTTTTTTTTTTTACTACTACTATTTCTTAAACTCAACTTTAATTTGTTTTGGAAGAATCAAAGTCCTGCAGTCACATCCATGGAGCAATAGCTCCCATCTGTGCCCATTCTTCAGGGATATAATCCCAAAGGACCAGCGTGGAATCCTTTCAAGATGAGAGGAAATGGCCTTTGATGGCACCAGGGGAGGTTCGGATTCAATATCAGAAGGAATTTTTCTCTGACAGAGGGGTGAGGCATTGGAAGAAGCTGCCCAGGGAGGTGGTGGAGTCGCTGTCTCTGAGGCATTGAGGAGTTGTGAGGATGTGGCCCTTGGGGATGTGGTTTTGCAGTGGTGATGGTGCTGCCAGGGTGCCAGTGGCACTGGGTGAGCATCAGGGTCTCTTCCCACCTCGATGACTCTGGGATTCCCTGCTGAGCGCTCTGGCACCAATCGTGTGCCACGCGTGCTGTTTAGGGCTGGCCCCAGCAGTGCCTGTGGGTGCTGGGGAGATGCTCCAGGTTGGCCGGGGCAGCTGAGGCTGCGGGGCCGTGTCCAGGCCGAGGCCGCCCGTGTGGCTCCCTGGGGCCCCGCGCAGGGAGCAGCCGCCATCGGCCGGCCCGGGCTGGGCAGGGCCACGGGCGCTGCTCCTGCAGCTGCCGCGCCAGGCAGGGCCAGCAGAGCAGCGCCCGCAGCGCCCGCCTGAGGCGGCCGGGCCGTTTGCCTGGGGCAGCCGCTGCTGCCTGCGGGCCTGCGCTCCCGGCTGGCCAGCTGAGGCGCCGCCAGGGCTCTGCGGGGCAGGCCCCGGGCTCTGTGGCCCTGCCTCGGGCCGCTGCTGGCCCACGGAGCCTTCGCTGCACAGCGAGGGAAGCGAGGCACACAGGGACTCCGCTGCCTGCCCCTCAACCCAGACCTGCTGAGGGACGGGCAGTGGCAGCCCATCTGCCGCCAGATCTGCCAGCCTTTGGGCCCTGCCTTCATCTTCGTACAGCTCCTGGACGTAGACTTCATGCCAGCTGTTGTCCTCCTCTTCCTCCCACAGCAAGGGAGTGGGCCCAAAGCTGAAGATGCTGTTACCTTCACAGCAGTCCTGTGGCAGGTCTGCGCTGCTGCTGTCTTCCTCCGTGGAATCGTCTTGGAGTTCTCTGAGCTCTGGTTCGCTGCAGTCTTCCCAGCTGGAGAGGTCTTGGGAGCTGCTGAACTCTCCTTGGGACAGCTCTGGCTCTGCCTCACCTTGGCACTCTGGGGACAGCTCAGTCTGGCTGTAGGATTCCCAGTCTTCATCACTGCCAGCTGAGGTGCCCTCCTCACTCTCCTTTTCTGCCAGCACTGAGCCCTGCTCTGCCTCTTCCAGCTGCTCACTGGGGCTTTGGGCTCCCAGTGGGCTGGGTGAGGGGCTGGGGGGGCAGCAGGGGCTGTCTGGAGCAGGGACTGGGCTCTGTGTCCCTGCTGATGGCACCTCCTCCCTGGGAGCAGGAGAATGTGCCTGCTTCTCCCAGCTGTTCACACTTCCTTCCCCTCGCTGGCTCAGCTCTGACTCAGTCACCTCCTTTTCCATTGGGGGCAGCTCCTGGACTGTTGCCCTTTGTTGCCACTGGCAGGGCTGTTGCTGTGCCCCATCTCCCCACAGCACCCTCACAGCCGCCTTCCACTGGTGCAGCTCGTGGGCACTCCTTGCTCTGCGTGGGGACGCTTCCTTCGCTGCCATTGCTGGCACCGACTGGGAGAATTCACAGCTTGTGGCCTCTTCCCTCAGGCCAAGCTCTCGGGCCCCAACATCTCCCCACTTGTCATCGACTCAGGTTTCTTCTCTTCTTCCATGATGACAAAGGGTCTCTCCTCCCGACTTTTGCCACACACCGGTTCTCATCGTACCAACGCAAGAAGAGAGGGAGGAGGCTCCGGCTCACAATTCTCGTGAGAGGCTTTTCCCCCTCTTCCACTACCAGCTCCATCACTTTGCAGAAGAGCTGAATGGAGAGCAGCTGAACGTGGCTGTTGTCCTGGAGGAAAGGAAAAGACCTCAGCACCAAGTATTCCAGGCCCATCAGGGCAGAGGCCCAAAAGTGCACAAGGCACAACATTTCTGGGCAGCGTCCAGTGCCCATGGCTGGGGGCACAGAGCCTTACATTCTCCAAGCGTGGCAGGAGTGGCTCAGCCAGCTTCAGGGCGGTGGCGCTGGGTATCTTGAGGTCTTCCTCCTGGAGCATCTGTGTGAGCACAGAGGATCATGCTGACTGTAATAAGTAGCAATATGTTTGTTCATTAATTAAATCAATAGCTAAATAATTATACAATATAAAAGCAATGACTAAATAGCTAAAACCACTTGATTCTTAAATGTGCAGCCACATATGGTTGCTTAGCTTGCAGGAATTGTATAGTGCTTTGGGAATTCCATGGTAAAGATACACCTTATAAGGAAAAGTTCACCCAGAGGTCACAGAGGAAGGCTGTAACAACAATCCTTAAACTCGCAAGAATTGCTAAGGCTTGCAGGAATCGTACAGTGTTCTGAAAATTCCACTGTCTAGATATGCCTTATAAGGGAAAGTTCACTCAGTGGTTAAAGAGGAAGACTTGGAGCCTTCATCCCATGACCACCAGAAGGCAGAAAAAGACCCCCTAGCAACTGAACGAGCAAGCTCAAAAGACAGACCACATCATCCCTGGACCCGGGAGAAGAAGGCAATAAAAGGCGAACTTTGGGGATAGGAACGGTGCGAGCCTAGAGGAGCGGAGACTTCCGGCCGCCCAGCGCTGAACTTTGCTTATTCTCACTTGCATAATAATAAAAATAATTATATGATCCTTAAATCCAGTGGACTCATTTATCACAATTTGGTGCCGTGACTCGGATCCAGAAAACGGGGTTGGTTCAAGAATCCTGGGGAGGCGCCCCACCACCTGGTGGCCCTGGCCTTCTCACCCGACCCCTCATCTGGACTGACGAACCTAAATTCGGGAATATGCAAGGAAAACACCGGTAACCCTGTAAACTTTGTGCACAAAGATCCGAGCGACGACACAGGACGCGTGAGTATACGAGGTGAACCGCTTGGTTGGGGTTGGGATCCCAGGGCACGGTGAATGAGACGTCCACCTGTGGACGACGTGAGAGGGACCCTCTAGTAGTGTGGTTCTTGTAGCCCACGAGGGAGCGAGCCACGACCGAGGGGTTTTGTGTGTGTGTGTGTGTGTGTGGAGGTGCCTTGGAAGATGGGGCAGAAGAAAAGCAAGCCTTCTGATCCCATGGGGGAAGGTCCCCAGTTACCCCCAATACCTAAGGACAGTCCGTTAGGATTAATGATTAAGTATTGGGATGATTTTCCCTCCAGAAAGGGGAAGGATAAGGCAAAAATGATAAATTATTGTATGGTAGTGTGGGGAGGTAAGAATCTGGATTCAGGGAGTATATACTGGCCCATTTTCAGATCCTTTGAGGATTGGGTCTGTCAAGCCCTGAACATTTATGTGAATTCTAAAGAGCCAGTGAACCCGGAGGAGAGTGCATATGCTAAATTATGGTTGGTAGGAAGTAATGAGCAAACAGCTAGGCTGTTCCCCCTTAAGGGAAGTCAAGGGGAGGAGGAAAAAAAGAAAAAGTCTCGACCGGAGGAATATGTTCCTATTTATCCTCCCCCATATATACCACCAGCTCCCCCTGAACCCCTCCCAAACGCACCCCTGGCATCGGCCCCTAATAGACAGCAGGTCACGGACTCCCCGGATTGCAGGAGGCGTACTCGGAGTCAGATGAGGACAGTAATTGAGGAAGGAGAGAGCAGTGGGTTGTTCCCTCTCAGGGAAATAGCATTAGGAGGACCTCAAGCTGGGATGGGCTTTGTCACTGTTCCCTTGAACTCGGGAGATGTCTGCGAGTTTAAGAAAGAGATGGGAAAATTATTAGAAGACCCTATAGGAGTAGCAGAAAGAGTGCATCAGTTCCTAGGGCTAAACATATATACTTGGGTAGAGATGCAATCCATTCTAGGCATCCTATTTGCAACAGAGGAGAGAGGGACGATTAGAAGGGCAGGAATGAGGATTTGGGACACCCAACATGTTCAAGGTCCCGCGGCTGATGTGAAATGGCCCTTGCAAAATCCCAACTGGAACAATCAGGACCCCAACCATCGTGGTCATATGCAGGACTTGAGAACCATCATAATCCAGGGCATACGAGAGGCTGTACCCTGGGGACAAAATATAAGCAAGGCATTCAAAGAGTGCCAAGGAAAAGATGAGACCCCCACTGAATGGTTGGAAAGATTAAGGAAGAGTTCTCAGTTATACTCAGGGGTGGACGCAGAGACGCCAATGGGGCAAGCGCTCCTTAAAACACAGTTTGTAGCCAAATCATGGGAGGATGTTTGAAAGAAATTAGAAAAGTTAGAGGATTGGCAGGACAGAGGACTTGATGAATTGCTCAGGGAGGCTCAGAAGGTATATGTTAGACAGGCAGACGAGGCACACAAAAGACAAGTTCGGATGATGGTGGCAGCAGTCAGGGAGGGACAGCGAAACAACCTTCCACCACGAGAAAGAAATGGCATGAGGAGAGGTCCCCGGGATTTTGGAGGACCCCCAACTGGAGGGAGAGAAGGAACAGTGTGCTATTATTGTGGTGGAAAAGGACACATGAAGAGGGAATGCCGAAAGAGGCTTAGGGATGAGAAAATGTTCAAAGAGGATTAGGGGGGTCAAGGGCTCTATCTATTGGGGACCCAAATGTCATCGGAGCCCTTGGTAAAACTTAAGGTGGGTCCCCACAAACCCCTATAACCTTCCTTGTAGATACAGGGGCTGAGAGATCAACAGTTCAATCTTTGCCCCCGGGATGTAAAATTCCACCTTCCACAGTACAGGTTATTGAGGCAAAAGGAGAACCCTTCAAGGTTCCTGTAATTAAAGATGTCTTAATAGAATCAGAGAAGAAAATAGGGGTAGGATCACTGCTACTGGTCCCTGACGCTGATTAAAATTTATTAGGAAGAGATTTAATGGTGGGATTAGGAATAAATATAAATATTGAAGAAAAACAGCTGAAAGTCAGGTTGGTTAGGGTTAGGGTTAGGGTTAGGGTTAGGGTTATTTGTTTGTTAACACTGAGGCAGGGGTAGCATTTGGGGTACTGGCTCAGGACTGGGCCGGCAGTCGAAAACCAGTAGCATTTATTTCTAAAATACCAGATCCTGTAAGTAGAGGATGGCCAACATGTTTGCAGATTATAGTGGCAACAGCCCTCTTAGTGGAAGAAGCTCTCAAAATTACCTGTGGAGGAGAACTGAAAGTCTTTACCCCCCATAACATACGGGCAGTATTGCAACAAGAGGCAGAAAAATGGATAACAGACTCAAGACTTCTGAAATACGAGGGCAAGTGTCATCCCCTCGGTTGATACTTGCAACCACCTCTCTGCAAAACCCCGCTGAATTCTTGTTTGGAGATCCACAGGAGAATTTAACTCATGACTGCCTACATAGCATAGAAAAACAAACAAAAATTAGGCCGGACCTCGAAGAGGAAGAACTGGAGGAGGGAGAAAGGTTATTTGTGGATGGGTCCTCTAGAGTTGTTGAGGGAAAGCGAATTTCTGGATATGCGATTGTAGGAGGTGAAAATTTGGAAATAATAGAATCTGGACCTTTGAGTCCTAGTTGGTCAGCCCAGGCCTGTGAGCTGTATGCAGTATTGCGGGCTCTAAAATTCTTGGAAGCTAAGGTTGGGACCATCTACATGGACTCAAAATACGCCTTTGGAGTGTTACATACTTTTGGGAAAATTTGGGAAGAAAGAGGGTTAATAAACTCCCGAGGAAGAGAATTAATACATTAGGAACTAATTACTCAGGTACTACAAGCTTTAAGAGGCCCAAAGAAAATAGCAATAGTACATGTTAAAGGACATCAGAAGGGTCTCTCCCATTTGATCAGAGGAAACAACACAGCAGACAGAGAGGCAAAGGAAGCTGCTCTCAGAAAATTCCAGGATCAGGGGATAAGGAGAACGCGAGATGATGAGAAAGTTCGAGTCCTGAGCTTTACAGCCCAGGAAAAGGAGAAATTAGACAAAATGGGAATAAAAGAGAATGGGGGTATTCGAAAATTGCCAGACGATAGGGAAGTACTGCCAAAATCTATGGCCCGAAGAATAGTGCAGCAGCTGCATGACCAGACTCATTGGGGAACCCAAGCCTTAGTAGATCAGTTTACTATTAAGTACATGTGTATAGGAATTTATGATATAGCAAAACAAGTAGTTAGGGGATGTATAACATGCCAAAGAGTTAACAGACATCAGGCTCGAGAAAGGATTCCAGGAGGAAGGGAATTAGCACACCGACCTTTTTCACATGTACTAATAGATTTCCCCGAGCTACAAAAAGTAGGGAGATACAAGTACTTATTGGTACTGGTAGACCATCTAAACCACTTTGCAGAAGCATATCCTACATCGTGGGCTACTGAAAATGTGGTGATTAAAACCCTGCTGGAAGAAATAATCCCTAGGTATGGACTAGTAGAAATATTAGACTCTGATAGAGGTCCCCATTTTGCAAACAAAGTACTGAGAGAGGTAACCAGGGCCTGAGGCACTAAATGGCAATATCACACCCCTTGGCACCCTCAAAGCTCAGGGAGGGTGGAAAGGGCAAATGGAGAAATCAAGAAGCAACTCACCAAGCTCATGGTAGAAACTAAAATGTCTTGGGTCAGATGTTTACCCATGGCATTGTTAAACATCAGAACCCAGCCTAGGACGGATGTGGGAATCTCTCCCTTTGAAATGCTTTATGGAATGCCTTATGACTTAGAACTCCCGGGGAACCATCCTTGCATTCAAGATAGTCAAATTCAGGGTTACATACAACAGTTAATGAAACGGAGGGAGGAATTAAAATGAAAAGGGCTATTGGTACAAAGACCCCCTTTGGATATAATAATGCATAAGCTTAAACCCGGAGGTAGGCTCCTAATTAAGACTTGGAAAGAGACATCCCTAACACCCCAATGGGAAGGTCCCTATGTTGTCCTGTTTACCACAGAAACAGCCATCCCAACTGCTGAAAAAGGCTGGACACATGCCAGTTGAGTGAAAGGACCCATCACTGCAGACACCCCTGGGAGGTGACCAGTCGCCCTGGAGATCTACGGCCAACCCTTTGGAAGGCACAGGGACCTGCGCCAGCTGGGAACGTGAATGGCTGAATTAGGGGACAGAGAACTATACTGATTGAGACTCTTGGTAAGAAAACCCCTACAGGAACTGGAACAGGAGTTCAAGTGCCTTCTGCCGTGGAAAACCTGGAATGAACTGACGCTTGCTCTTTCAGTAGTGGCTGAAGTGAGGCGAGAATTATTCAATTACACCGAGTGTCTTAAATGTCGGGAATCTTCTTGTCGGGCATGGGTAAAAATCTTTTGCGGGGGCTGTAAAGATAAATGGTGGATTCTCCAGTCACATTTGGTGGGGAGTGCATGGTGTCTTACTTGTGATTGGGATTGGAGAAGAGCAAATCCATTAAGAGCCTTAAGAGAATTTATAAGGATCCCTGGAGAGCGGGAGATCCCCAACAGAGAAGCAGCGTCACTAGTTGAAAATCTAGAACAGAGAAGAGATTGGGCCCTGGCATGGGAATTCCAGCACCAATTGCATAGGATCACACGCCAAAACTAGACAGTCATATTAACTACCTTGTGTAAGAAGGGAATCCATGTTCCTCTGGGGTGGCAAGTGAGGCCTGACAAGTGGAATAGCACGATTCGCTGCTATTTCCAAGTTTATAAACAACAAAAACGTAGAGAACGTAGGGAAGAACGACATAACTCTAGGAAGACAGAAGAAAGTGAATAAAAGGCAGAGGGTGGACCCTAAGTAGGTGTGGGACTCAGGCCCTGTAAAGCTCGCTAGGGACGGCAGAGTCCGTCGTAAAATCAAAGAAATCCTTTGCAAGAGACCCTTTGCCTGGAGGCCTGACAGCCTGCCCTTAGGAGTGGGGGCAGGAGTTAAGGAGAAAGCCCAAATAAGGCACCCCTGAAGACTACCCCTGCTGCCGAGAAGATAATGATCCCTGCAGACCGACGCACCCGAGCTGGCAGGCGAGGCAGAGAGGTAAGGAGTAGTGGGGGAGAGCAATGGACCACAGGAACAGGAACGGAGCACAGGAAAGCCCCAGGTAAAAGAGATATGAGTACGAAAGGAGAAAGAAATTTGTTGCTAGGACCCTGCCCTGCTTGGCGAGCTACCTTAATTATTATAACCCTGAGCCTCCCGGTTGCCTGGGGAAACCCTCATCAGCTTTACAAAGAGAACATGATCCCCCTAAGTAAATGGACCCTAACCCCTGACTGGTCTCAGGCCTTTTTGCAATCTACCGGATCTATGGGGAATACCACAGGTTTAAGTTTACTAACATTAGTACTGCATGACAGTCTGCCACACGCTAGACACGAATGGAAGAAGCAGAAAACCTGGCAGCTTCAAGGAGTAGTGGGAGAACAAATTAATATTGGATGTCGAATGGTTAATGGGTCTGACCATACTAACGCAATTGCTATCAGTGTTTCCATGGGTCAGGAGGATAAACAAATAGCAGATTGTGCATACCCAATAACACGAGACTGCTGGCAAATCTTCACATTAACTTACACTGCAGAAGTAGTCTGTCTCTGGTCGAAAGATACACAGCGTCTTTCTTTTAAATTTATAATAGATACTAAAACGCACTCTACCACTGCTGAACCTCACAATATCACCACTCCACCCGCACCACCAGTCATACTCACCCCAAAAATTTTCAAAATTGGACCTTATATAATCAGGAAAACTGGTCAACAACAAATATTATTCAATCCAGCATGGTCTCTCAAACAGGTTGAACTGCTGATGCAGACCAATGTTTCAGACATCCAGCCAGCTTGTTCTCCATTTTTGCAAACATCCTTTGAAGGCTGAACCATTTGGCTCTGGAAATGCAGCTCCTTTAAACCAAGGAAACTTAGAGATGTGACCGGTGTTCTAGGTACAGGATTGGGAATTCTGAATAGCATTGATTCGGAAGTACTAATGAACAAATTGGCTGCTATGACTAGAGATCTGTCCAAATTACAGCAACCACGGAAGTCATCTCTGTTAGCCTTGGGGACACAGCAGTGGATGCTGTCAAACATTTTGCCAAATTGGGAAAGAGTAAATGTGAACGATCACAAATTAGTGATTGATGCACTCAGTGCTGCACAAAATAATGTTTCCTTAGCTCTCAGCTCTATCCAGGCACAATTGTGGATGCAGTCAGTTTCTGCCTCGATTATAAGAGACGACAAGGAAGGCACTTTCCCCAAAGAAATTCAGAAAATAATCTGGGACAATGCCACCAGTTTTGAAAGAGAATTCCAATCGTGGTGGAAACTGGTGAATTTTACCTATAATGCTATTTCAAATACAGCTACTGCTTTTGTCTTGACCATATGCAATGCCTCTGTACATCTAGTTTTTCCTGTTATTGCATTAGGGATAAACCATGACAGAACTGTTCTCTATCCTATAGAACATAGGGGATGGGCCCATCAGTTTGATGACAAATGGCAAACTGTTGATTTGGAATCTTGTATTATCCGAGAACAATTGGGGTTCATCTGTGAAGGCAATGTAATTATAGCTCAAGATATCTGTTTAGACATGGAGCAAAACATCTGTCATTTTGAGATTCGTCCTAACGAGACTTCTAAAACAGTTCTTATATACATAGGCAATGGATGTGCGTGTTTTAGAACTATTTGTGCTTCTGTGCTTGTAGATAATATTGTGGTGGATACAAAGAATCACTCAAACTTCTGTGCTTGTAACTTGACTAAGATTACAGGGTGTGATATCACTTATGAAGCTAAAGTCACCTCTCATCATCTATTACAATCCAACTACACACTGCTTCACAAGCTAATGCCCACCCCGACTGGGATGAATTTCACTCTAGTGAGACAACTGATGCTCCATCAAGACCTGATCAAAATCCTTGAGAAAATCAAGGAAAGCGGACAGAAAACCCTAGTGACTGTTCATCATGACGTAGGAAAAATACACCGGGTTATAGAGAGGGTAAAGCAAGATGGCGAGCACAGGTGGTGGGATACCCTGTTCGGGTGGGCTCCTACTACCACAGGTGTCCTAAACAGTATATGCCATCCCATTGTTGTTCTTTTGATTCTGATTGTGCTTGGTTTTATTTTGTCAGCAGTTCTATTTGTTATGAATTGGAATATGATGAAAAAGCTAAGGAAATTAGCATCTATAATTAGTGCACATAGCTTAACTGATGAGGAAACTCAGTTAATGCTTGCTAGGAAGGAACTAAAAAGATTTAATTAACAAAATTGGTAAAAAAAAAAAGGGGGATTGTAATAAGTAGCAATACGTTTGTTCATTAATTAAATCAATAGCTAAATAATTATACAATATAAAAGCAATGACTAAATAGCTAAAACCACTTGATTCTTAAATGTGCAGCCACATATGGTTGCTTAGCTTGCAGGAATTGTATAGTGCTTTGGGAATTCCATGGTAAAGATACACCTTATAAGGAAAAGTTCACCCAGAGGTCACAGAGGAAGGCTGTAACAACAATCCTTAAACTCGCAAGAATTGCTAAGGCTTGCAGGAATCGTACAGTGTTCTGAAAATTCCACTGTCTAGATATGCCTTATAAGGGAAAGTTCACTCAGCGGTTAAAGAGGAAGACTTGGAGCCTTCATCCCATGACCACCAGAAGGCAGAAAAAGACCCCCTAGCAACTGAATGAGCAAGCTCAAAAGACAGACCACGTCATCCCTGGGAGAAGAAGGCAATAAAAGGCGAACTTTGGGGATAGGAACGGCGCGAGCCTAGAGGAGCGGAGACTCCCGGCCGCCCAGCGCTGAACTTTGCTTATTCTCACTTGCATAATAATAAAAATAATTATATGATCCTTAAATCCAGTGGACTCGTTTATCACAGAAGGGACTCTAAAGAGCTTGGAAGCTTCTTCTCAGCAAAGTCCCCAAGAGGCAAGGCTGGGTGGGCAGGCTGTGCAAGATGACCCATACCGGACTCTTGGGAAGGGTAGTAATGATGGCTCTAATTGCTGGTGGAGCTCTGGGGAGCCCAGGAGAGCCGTGCAGTGAGTGCTACCAACCCCTCTATGAGGAGGAAGAAGTGAGCTCCTTGTCTAGAGTCCATCAATTCTAACCCTAATTGTGTTAACTTCTCCCAATTGGTCCTTTGTCAAGAAGATAAGAGAATGTATTGGACAGCCCAGAATACCGCCACTTTTAGGCAGCAACTCCTGGGACAGTGCCCTGTAGGAGAAGCCTGGTTGCGCTTTGAATGTGATGCTGCTGAAGCAAGCCTGGTAGATCTGGTCAAAGAGAAAGAGAAGGTAAAAGCAATAAGAAAACAAGACCATTTAGAGATACCCCGAGGTAAGAACCTTTTCATAGAAGATTCAGTAGAAAGAGTCAGCCACGAACTAAATTTAACCGATTGTCGAGTTTGTACCCAGATGACTGAAATTTGGCCATGGGAAAAAATTAATCTAAGGCTATTAGAAATCTTAAATTGGATACAGAATAACTCAGAATTTAGTATTAAAGGGTACAATAGGCCAGTAAAAAGAATGGTCTGTAAAAGGTATCTAGCAGTAAAGAACTCTGCTACCTGGTGGATCAGGAGATCCAAATAGATTTTGGTCTGTTGAAAGGAAAGAAAAGAACAAGTGTATCTACCATGAAGCATATGAATTTTATGAATGTATTGAAGAAGGGATAAACCCCTTTTGGAGAATGAAAGACATTTCTAAATATTGGGAATGTCCAACAGAAGCTAAAAACACATTTTTGGGGAGCCCCTAAACACCAGTTTTTGATCTATAGTACTATAGAATGCACTAAATTGCCGAGAAGCTGGTCTGGCAGCTGCACCGCTAGAATGATAAAACCAGCTTTCTTCTTATTACCCAAAGAAACTGGATCAAGTTTAGGAGTTCCTATACACAATGATTTAAGAGAAACCAAACAGAAGAGGCAAAATGCAATAGAAATTGGCAGAATCCAAGATTCTAAGAGCCAGGTTTGGACCCCAAGAAAAATTATCAAGACTTATGGCCCAGCCACCTGGGCTCAAGATGGGTCCTGGGGTTATCGGGCCCCGATATCCATGTTAAACAGAATCATCAGGCTTCAGGCAGTATTAGAGATGAAGAGAGCAATCATTAGAAACCTCTCCAACAAGATAAAAAACTAGCATGTGTAAGTAACCAAGAACGGACTCCTACACTTGATTCCAGTTGCTGGGATAACCTATGGACTTTCAAAGGAGATTGGTGGAAAAAAGTAGCTTTCTTCACTGTGTGTACACTTGCTGGTTTGCTCTTTTACTATGCTTACTTCCCTGCTTCATTAAAATGGTAGTATCTGCCAGGCAGACCAACCTAAAGATCTCTAAAAAAGTTAACCTGAAGAAACCAGGAAAGGGAACAAAGTTAAGTAGCCATGATTATCAGAGTGTTCAAGAAATTTATAATCAATACAAAAAATTAAGGAAATTCTGTGCTTATGAGTCAGAAATTGCAAGTTGATGCGAGCTTAAGTTTAAGCCCGATCAAAGAAAAAGTGGGGGGACTGTTATAAGTAGAAAAAGCTGCCAGGTTTTTTTAAAAGGTGGCAGAGTGAACAGGTTGGACCAGTTGCTGCCAGGATGGAGTTCTAACTGTTTGTTATTGTAATCAGCAGTCCTTTTAGTTACCTACTCCTTTTGTCAGTACCACCCTGACTGCTGCCAGGTGGATGACATGGCGGGGGGACATGGGAGGGCATGCAAATGACCTTGGAGCCAGCATGCCACGGGACAGCCACCCCTCCAAACTTACCAAAAGACCCCAAAAACAATGAACCAACACAGAATTAAGATATCAAAGTGATGTCTGGATGTCTGGAACAAAGCCCAGAGCCTGCAGAGATGCTGAGACCCTTTCTTTGCCCCTTGCCCTCGCCAAGGAAGGACCTCAGCTACAGGCAGGAACCTGGGAGTGAAACTGAAAAAGTGAACAAGGGATTTTTCCTGACACTCCCATGAGGATGGAATCCCCAGCTCTGGCCACAGACCAGTGGACAAAGCTGCACTCTTCCTCCTCCTCCAAGTCACCACTGGGAGCAGTGGCAGCGTGAGCGTGAACCCGTCAGCTCCTCCCCCAGAGCTCATCACTTGTAATAAAGGCATTAAAAAGGAGAAAAGTCTCCTGCCTGTGTTTATTTCACAGTGGTGCTCAGATCACTTTCTCACAGCTGGATTGGAGGTCAGGTGCTGCCATAGTAACAAGCCGACCCTCCCAAGTGCCCCAGCTACTGAGGCCACCCTGTGATAACAATGCAAGGGAGAGGGAAAACATAACTATACAGCTGCAAAACTTCTCTTAACATATACTTAATATTTGCCCCTTACTTGGGAGAGTCAACCATGGCATTACTGATCTGTAACAAAGATATTGACCCTTGTTCTGTCACTGCAAGATCTGTGAGAAAATAACTTTGACCACTGTTTCCATTTACAAAGACCACGTTGAGGACCCAAAAATCTCCCAAGATGGGGTTGGGAGGCCTCACCACATAACCAGGATGTATGTAGAGGCTGATGGCTCTGGGCTCAGTTGTGTGCAGACTGAGGACAGGAGTAGCCTGAAAGGAATTGGAGGGTGGTTCCACAGATGCTGGAGTTTTTCTTCATTGTATGAAACAGGCAGAGAAAGAAAGAATGGCACCAAGGGTGTGGAGCGCCCCCGCCCCAGGCGGCGGGGATTCTACCCAGACAGAGAGCATCGGGCGAGGGGCGTGATTGAACGAAGATTCCACCCCTCCACCCTGTGGAGCGTGGCCCTGCAAGCCCGGGAAAAGACACTCCACCCCATCTGGCCAAAATAGGAATGGCCCCAGAATGTTCTTCCTTTTCTGTGCCCTCATTGCTTTAAATTCTACTGCAGTGTCCCCACCTTATTTTTTTCCATTGGTTGTGCTCCTTGATCCACCCATTTGCAGTGCCCTGCTCCTCCTGCTATTGGACCCTGACCCTAAACTCCACCCCTACCCTGTCATGTAAAACCCATGACCCGACCCCCGCCCCTCATTTCTTGTCTTGTTCCCGGGCTCAAGAGAGGGTCCTGGATTTTGCTAAAGCCGGATCCATCCTGTTGCATTCCTGTCCCTGTTGGTCACCAGTGGCTGCCTGAGGTCTGAGACTCCGGGGCCGGGGGAGTTGTTGTGGCCCTCGCTGGGGCGGAATGCAGCACAAGGGCAGCTGGGGAGGCCCAGAGTGGCACCAGGAGAAAGGAATTTCCCTGCCAGGGCAGGGCTGTGGTGCAGCACGTCCCCAGCAGGAGCCTGGAGCAGCCCAAGGCTTTGTGTGGGCAGGCAGGGGCAGGCAGGAGGCAGAGCTGCCAGCAAAGGAAGGGCCCAGCCAGGTGGGGCAGCCAGGGGATGCCGAGAGCCTGCAGGGACAGAGGCGCAGGGCAGGGACACCGTGGGACAGCCTGGGCTGCACAGGGCACAGGGATGGGCAGCAGCTGCAAGACAGCCCTGCCAGAGCCAGCTTGGGCAGCACCTTGGCCATGGCTGCTGGGCCTGGGCCTGAGCCGTGAGGAGGGGACAAGTGACCCTTGCAGGCCTGGGGCCTCATGGCCTCCTTGTCCCTGCTCAGCAGCCTGGCAGGGGCCGCCCCATGCTCCTGCCCTTGGCATTGCCCATCCCCACATGCCAGTGCCCATCCCGGGAAGAGCCCTGAGCAAGGAGGGAGGGACAGGATCTGCCTGGCCAGGGCTGGGGCTCAGGCCTTGGCCCTTTGCATTCCTGAAACACATCCAGGTTTGCTCAGCACCAGAGACACCTTTCCCTTGCTTGTCCCCAGCTATCATTACTATCTCCAGTATTCTGCTCTACTTGGAACTTAGGGACACTTTCTCAGTCCTGTCCCTCAGTGAGACCCATTAAAAGTTCAAGAAAGTTTGGACTTGGAATCTGATTTTGAGTTCTTGAGAAGTCTTTGAGCCCACTCTGAGGGACTGGCTCTGATGCAAAGAGCACCAAAGCCCCCGAGGGTCATTGAAGTCCTGGTGCTGTGTCTGTGCTGCTTAGCTGGGCCGGGCTCCTGGCCCAGAGGCAGCTCCTGGCAAGGGCAGCAGCGCTGCAGAGAGACAGCTCTGGCCAGGAGCAGCTCCTGTGCACAGCCCAGCAGGGCTGGGGCACTGCCAGGGCCCCTCAGGGACACCAGCAGGGCACAGACAGAGCTCCCAGGGCTCAGCACTGGCAGGGGATGTGGGATGTCCCAGAGAGGGCTGTGTCACAGTGGCACCTCTGTGGCTGTGTCATAGAGGCACAGAGCAGCTGGGATGTCAGCAAGGGGCTGTGTGACAGCACAGAGTGGGTTCTGTGAGATCACAGATTGGGCTATGACATCACAGAGTTTGTTGTGTGAGGTCATTGAGCAGCTACTGCATCATGGAAGAGCATCAGGGAGCAGAATGGGCCCCTGTTATCCAGGAGAAGGCAGTCAGAGAACTGCTGAGCTGCTTGGATGTTCATAGATCCCTGGGAGCAGATGGGATCCACCCCAGGGTGATGAGGGAGCTGGCAGCTGAGCTTGCCAAGCCAGTCTCCATCATTTACCAGCAGTCCTGGCTCCCTGGTGAGGTTCCAGATGACTGAAAGCTGCCCAATGTGACACCCATTCACAACAAGGGTGCAAAGGAGGATCCTGGTAATTATAGGCCAGGCAGCCTGACCTCAGTACCCAGTGAGGCAATGGAACAGTTTCTAGTGAGTGTCATCACCCAGCACTTCCAGGATGGCCAGGGGATCAGAGCCAGCCAGCAGGGGTTTAGGAGTGGTAGGTCGTGTTTGACCAAGCTGGTCTCCTTCTATGACCAGGTGAGCCTCCTGGTGGATGCAGGAAAGGCTGAGGGTGTTGTGTGCCTGGACTCCAGCAAGGCCTTTGGCACTGTCTCCCCCAGCACACTCCTGGAAAAGCTGCAGCCCAGGGCTGAGACAGGAGCACTCTGTGCTGGGTTCAGAACTGGCTGGATGGGCCCAGAGAGTGGTGGTGAGCGGTGCTGCATCCAGCTGGGGCCAGGCACCAGTGGTGTCCCTCAGGGCTCTGTGCTGGGGCCGGCTCTGTTCAATATTTCTATTGACACCATGGATGAGGGGCTTGAGTCTTTCATTAGTAAATCTGCAGATGACACTAAGCTGGGAGCGTGTGTCCATCTCCTGGAAGGTAGGAGGGCTCTGCAGGGAGACCTGGAATGGTTGGAGGGAGGGGCAGAGTCCGATGAGATGAGTTAATTAAGTCCAAGTGCCGAGTCCTGCATTTTGGCCACAATAACCCCTGCAAGGCCAGAGGCTGGGGACGGTGTGGCTGGACAGTGCCCAGGCAGAAAGGGACCTGGGGGTGCTGGTTGGCAGCCGGCTGCACATGAGCCAGCAGAGTGCCCTGGTGGCCAAGAGGGCCAAGGGCTCCTGGTGTGGATCAGGAACAGTGTGGCCAGCAGGAGCAGGGAGATCATTCTCCACCTGTACCTGGCTCTGGTGTACCTGGCATTCTTGCCCTGTACTGGCACCGTACCTTGAGTGCTGTGTCCAGTTCTGGGTGCCCCAACTAAGGAGGGACATGGAGGGGCTGGAGCGTGTCCAGAGAAGGGCAACAAGGCTGGGGAGGGGTCTGGAACACACATCCTGTGAGGAGAGGGAGCTGGGGTTGTTCAGTCTGGAGAAAAGGAGACTCAGAGGTGACCTTACCACTCTCTCCACCTTCCTGAAAGGAGGTTGTAGTCAGCTGGGGGTCAGTCTCTTTCTCCAGGCAGCAACTGACAGATGCAGAGCACACAATCTTAAGCTGCACCAAGGGAAATATAGGTTGGATATTAGGAAGAAGGGTTTTCACAGAATGTGTGATAAAGTCCTGGATTGGTTTGCCCGGGGAGGTAATGGAGTCACCATCTCTGGATGTGTTTATAAAAGGCTGGATGTGTCACTCAGTGTCATGGTTTAGTTGAAGTGTTAGGGCATGGGTGGGACTTGATGGTCTTGAAGGTCTCTTCCAACCCAGTAATTCTCTGATTCTGTGATTCTGGGATTTGATGATCCCATTGGGTCCCTCCCAGCTCAGCCCCTTCTGCAATTCTCATCCTTTGGCTCAACCTTTGTGTTCCCTCAAGGTGCTGGCAGAGCTGTTGGGGACACGGCAGAAGTGGGGCAGCCCCAGTGTTCCCCTGTGTGTGACACCCCAGCAGTGACAGCCCCAGCGTCCCCTGTGTGTGACACCCCAGCAGTGACAGCCCCAGTGTTCCCCTGTGTGTGACACCCCAGCAGTGACAGCCCCAGTGTCCCCTGTGTGTGACACCCCAGCAGTGACAGCCCCAGCATTGCCCTGTGTGTGACACCCCAGCGGTGACAGCCCCAGCGTTGCCCTGTGTGTGACACCCCATTGGTGACAGCCCCAGTGTCCCCTGTGTGTGACACCCCAGCAGTGACAGCCCCAGTGCCCCCTTTGTGTGACACCCCAGCAGTGACAGCCCCAGTGTCCCCTGTGTGTGACACCCCAGCAGTGACAGCCCCAGCGTTGCCCTGTGTGTGACACCCCATTGGTGACAGCCCCAGTGTCCCCTGTGTGTGACACCCCAGCGGTGACAGCCCCAGTGTCCCCTGTGTGTGACACCCCAGCAGTGACAGCCCCAGCGTTCCCTCCCTGCAGTCGCTCCAAGGGAAGCGTCCAGAGCCGCGTCCAGTCCATGGAACTGAGCGGCCACTGCCCACCCCGACCTGGGCTGATGTGGATTCCTCTGCACACAGCTCGGGGAAGGTCCCCCTGGCCACCTGCACAGTGCCACAGACAAGTGTCAGACACAGTCACAGAGCTCTGCCCAGAGCTTCTAGGAAGAGAGAATTAAAAAAAACCCCAAAACCATATAAACCAAAAAATAAAAAAAAGAAGAACCAAAAAATGAAAAAAACAATAAAAAACCAAACAAAACCATATCAAAAGAAACCCCAGCGCCATAACCAAACAACCAAACCAAAACAACAACACAAATGAACCAACCAAAACAGAACAAAGAATAAAAAACTAAATCAAGCCAAACCAACCAAATAAACAAAAAAACAAATCAAGAAAAAGAGAACTCCCTCCAAGTAGAGCTGTTCCATCCTTCAGTTGTCAGACTTGCACTCACACAAGACCTGGGGCTGCAAAAAAAGAGAATTGATTTGGCACATTTGCAGGAAAAGCAGGTTTAGGACAGGCTCTCAGCAGAACTGTTCTCAGCTGAGCCAAAAAGGCCCCTTTGGCAGCTGCAGGGCCATTGGAAATGCAGAGCCTCAGCCCACAGGGCAGGGAAGGGCTCTGAGTTCCCCTCCCCTGACACTAAACCCTGTTCCCAGGCTGCTTCACACTCAGGATTCTGCTGGGGGACTGCACAGAGCTGAGAGTGGCCTCTGGCTTTTCCATGTTGTGTGTCCTAAAGCTGCCTGGGAGAAGAAATTTCGGGTCAGCTCCGCTGGCACAATCCCTGCTGGCGCAGGGCACAGCCCCAGGAAGGGCTTTGCGTGCCGAGGCTTTGCTGCAGGCAAGGAAAGCTCCTGGCTCAGGGTCACCTTTGCTGCTCAGCCAGAGCCCCGAGTGCCCCAGCAGCAGCAGAGAATGGCAGCAGTGCCACGGGCAACCATCACCATTGCATGGCGACCATCACCAGGCCCCTGTTGCTGTGGTCAGTTTCCATGGCAACGAACACCAGCTCCCTGTTGCTATGGTCAGTTTCCATGGCAACCATCACCAGCTCCATGTTGCTATGGTCAGTTTCCATGGCAACCATCCCCAGCCCCTGTTGCTATGATCAGTTTCCATGGCAACAATCACCAGTCCTTGTTGCTATGGTCAGTTTCCATGGCAACTATCACCAGCCCCCTGTTGCTATGGTCAGTTTCCATGGCAACCATCACCAGCCCCCTGTTGCTATGCTCAGTCCCTCAGCAGCTCCGTGGAGACCCCATGCCAGGGGCGGTTGCCATGGAAACCAGCTCAGGCCTGGAGCCGGAGCCCGTTGCCATGGCAACCATTGGCAGTCCCGTCCCCAGGCTGATGGGATCCCAGAAGCACAGAATTGGCTGAGCTGGGAGGGACCCATCAGGATCCTCCAGTCCAACTGCTGGCCCTGCACAGGACACCCCAACAATGCCAGCCTGGGCCTGGCAGCGCTGGCCAAACGCTGCTGCAGCTCAGAGAGCCCTGGAGCTGGGACCCTTCCCTGGGGAGCCTGGCCAGGGCCCCAGCAGCCTCTGGGCAAAAACCTTTTCCTGACATCCAACCTGAGCCTGCCCCGACTCAGCTGCAGCCGTTCCCTCCACTCCTGTCCCTGGGCACCAGAGGGAAGAGGTTCCCACAGCCCCAGCCAGGGACCCGCTCCCAAGGCTGCTGCCATGGCCACCAGGGCTGGCACCAGCTGGGATGCTCGGTTTCCACCTGCTGGGGTTCAGGAACGGGATTCCTCAAATTCCTGCTCCCGCTAAAACCGCGCTGCCCTCGCTGCCCTCCCACCTCCCATGGAAAGCACAAAAGACAAAGATCCCAGGCTGGGATAAGAACAATTTCCTGGGAACAGCAACGACATAAAGAACAAACAGGAACAGAAATAATATTGGTAACAGAAGGGATAAGAAAATCTATTTACAGGGAAAACTACATCACCAGCGACTGGCTCTTCCCAGCCACGTATTCTGTCCTGCCTGGAAAGGACACCTTTCTTCTCAGGGAGAGAGAGAGTCCCTTTCCTGCCCCTGGCAATGACCTGAGGTGGGAGTGACTGTAATGACACGGCCATGGCCAGACCCTCATGTTCTTCCATCTCCCATCATGTCATTGGCAGGGGCAGGAAAAGGGACAGGTGTCTTCCCATCATGGATCACAGGGAACATGGATCACCAGAACTCTTCCCAACGTGCGTCCTCCAATAGGGGATGAAGCTGGAGCAGTGCATGAAGCTCCTCCTTCAGTCGAGTCATTCCAGGGCTTCCCTTACCGGTGCCTCTGTTGGTGTTTGTTCAAGTGAGAGCTCTGGCTGAAGCTCTTCCCACACTCAGAGCACTTGTAGGGCCTCTCCCCGGTGTGGATGCGCCGGTGCCTGACGAGGGTGGAGTTGTGCTTGAATCCCTTCCCACAGTCAGGGCAGTGGAAGGGCCTCTCCTCAGTGTGAATCCGCTGGTGCAGGAGGAGATGGGAGCTGCTCTGAAACCTCTTCAGACACTCAGGACACTGGTAGGGCCTCTGCCAAGTGTGGATGCACTGGTGGATGATGAGGGTGGAGCTGCAGCTGAAGCCCTTTCCACACTTGCCACGCTTGCCACACTCCTGAGGCCATTCCCCAGTGTGGATCATCTGGTGGCAGATCAGGCTGTTGCTCTGCCTGAAGCTCTTCCCACCCTCCAAGCTGCTCATGGGCCACCAGCTCCGAGCTCTGGCTGAAGCTCTGTCCACCTTCCTGGCACAGGGTGGCTCTTTCCGCCTCAGAGCACCCTGGGCTGGGCTTGCAGCCCCTCCTTGTGTGGGATCTCCAGGGATTTTCCACCCTCTTGCATTCCTGTGCTGTGGAGTCACTCAAAAGATCCTCTTCCATCAGATTATACCATGGGGATTTGTCCTCCCTGGTGTCCATCCTCAGCTCCTGGTCTGGGGGAGGAAGGACAAGGAGAGGATGGGATTTGCCTCCATGCCAGAGGGAAGGAGATCCTCCCAATGTGTCCCTGGCAGGACGGCATCGGCAGCAGGATTGTCCTGCAGCCAGGGCCCGTGCTGGGCTGGGAGATGGAGCAGGAGAGAGGGGGAAAGGGGCACTGACTTCCTCCTCACCTGCCTGCGTGTCCTGGGACATCTTCCTCTTCCTCACAGCCTCCTTCTCCATCCAGCCAAGGTTTGGGAAAGAGAAATCCTGGTTCGGGGAAAAATACAATGGATGAGCACATTGGGTTAGGGGGTTCCTACTGCCCAAGCCCATCCCTAGAAGTCACTGGGAATCTGCCACCCATATAAACCTTCAAAGCACCAAGATTCAGGCCCCCAAAATACACAAATGACCAAGATGCAGCAAAAACACCCAGCCCTCAGTTTCCCCTCTCTGGTCTCTCCACTTTGGGCTCCTGGAGGCCCCCCCTGTCTGGGTTGCTCCAGTTCAAGTTTGTATTGGTGTTCCCCTCTCTGGGCTGCTGGGGCTCCTGGCAATCCCGCAGGTTCCCCTTCTCTGGGCTCACCACTTTGGCATCACAGGCGTCCCAGGGGTCAGCACTGTCTGGGGTCCCTGTTTCAGGGTCCTGGGGTATCCAGGGGTCCCCCCTGTCCATGCTCCCAACACGTCCAGGCTTCTGGAGCACCCCCAGCTCTCGTATTGCCCATTTCTGCTCCCCCAGTGCCGGTTTCCCTGCTGCCCTGCCGGTACCGGGCGATCCCCACGTGGCTCTGGGCTGGCAGTGCAGCCCCTGGCCCGGGCAGATCATTCTGCTCTCTGACACTGTCTACCAACCCAAGAGGACAGTTATCCTGTAGGCAAGTCTTCCACTAAAGACTGAGGCAAAGAAGGTGTTAAGCACCTCTGCCTTCTCCTCATCTGCGGTTACTAAGTCCCCTCCCACATCTAATAAAGAACAAGGGTTGGTCCTACCCTTCCTTTTGCCATTAATATATTTGTAAAAACATTTTTTTATTATCCCTTACAAAATGTCCCAAGTTAAGTTCATACTGCCCTTTGGCCTCCCTAATTTCTTTCCTACGTGCCCGAGCAACCCCCTTAAATACTTGCTGAGAGACCTGACCCTCCTTCCAAAGATGATAAATCCTCTTTTTATTCCTATGTTCCATCAAAACCTCCTTGCCCATCCAGGCTGGACGTTTGCCTCATCAACTCTTCTTTCAGCACACAGGGACAGTCTGTTCCTGTTCCCACAAGATCTCTGTTTTGAAGCACACCCACCCTTCCCAAACTCCTTTGTTTTTAAGGGCTGCTTCCCAAGGAACTCTCTGAATAAGTCTGCTAATCAGGCCAAAGTCTGCCCTCCAGAAGTCCAATGTAAAAGTCTTATAGATGTTCCTCCTGATTTCACAAATATTGGGAACTCTATAATTTCATGCTCACTATGCCCCAAGCGGCCTCCAACCACCACATCTCCCCCCAGCCCATCTCTAATCCCAAACAACAGGTCCAGCATAGTCCCTCCCCTGCTGGGCTCACTCACCAGCTGTGACAAAAAGTTGTCCTCCACACACTCTAAAAACTTGGAGGCTGCCTCTGAATTCCACTTCTCCAGAGGCTTGTTCAGCCTTCAGCTCTTCAGTTCAGGAATTCAGTGCCCCAGAGCTCATTAACATTCAGCACACCTTAAGAAGCTGAGCCTCTGGGAATAATCTGATTTACATTTCCAAATCTTTCGTGGTTAATTGGACAGATTTCAGAACTGCATTCCAAGTGAATATATTATATTTACAAAGACAGTGAGGAAATATTTTTTGGTCCTGTTTAGGTTTTCCTGTAAATTCATTGATATGTGCAATCTCCAATTGATACTGAATCCAAGTACCTCCTCATGCATTTGGAATAGATATGAAAATCAAGACCCTTTATGTCTGACAATCAATCAGACTCTGTCCCTACCCCCATCCCACCATTTCCCCCATCCAAGCCCTGGCACTCAGAGCAGCCTTGTGCAAATCTGAGCTCCCTCCAGCCCAGGCTGGACCTGCAGGTTTCAGCTCCTTGGCTCCAGTTCCCCCCTGCTTTCCTTGGAGAAGGAGCTGCCAGAGACCAGAGGGATGTTCATTTATTGTCAGCCAGCAAAGCCAAGGGAAGGCACAGCTCTGTAAAATGCAAAAGTCATTCATTTCCCTGGCTCTGCCCTGCACCTGATCCCCACAGCTTGTCCTGTTTCCTTCATCCCTGCATTGCCAGGCACTTTCTGGGACAAGGGAGCTCTGCTCTGGGGATGGAGGGAGGTCCAAGTGCCACCATTGGAGTGGGAACCACAACTCATCAGGTTTGTGTCCTTTGGGGGTCAGGAACTGGTGGGACTCAGAGGCACAGAAAGTTTCTCTTCAAGGCCAGCAGACCACAGTTGAACAGGACACAATTTAATAACAATCACGCTCCTCCCTGAGCTATGTGCAATGTCCCAGTAGTGTCTGATGAGTGCACCATCCACAGGTGATTTCGATACTAAAATTAATTTTAGACAAATGTGGTAATAGATATAAACACAATTAAGTTCTTGTATCAGGATGCTCATCCTGGTGTGGGGGTGTCGTGAACGGCGGGAGAAATGCGACACACTATATGCATGAATAGCAAATCTCGAACTTTATTGAAAGCTTACACATATTTATATTGGTGTTAATGAAGCTTATACATATTGCAAAAGCTGAGCTCATCATTGGTTAAAGCACACTTAGATTAACTACACCTACTCTTATCTTCTAACAATTATTTTGCTTCTATATTTGCATTCTTCTAACTTCTCTACCTAAGATAACTACATTTTCTGGCAAGCGATTTTCTCCCCCGTCTTCTCGTTTCAGAGAAGGTCACTGTGACCTTTGTCAGTGATTGGACACTGGTTGCTCAGTTCCCAGCTTGTTTCTCCTATCTTTATCTATTGGTATCACATCGAAATGTCTTTTCTCAGCTAACCAATTATTCAAAAAGCTCTCTACATGGGTGCACAACAGCTCAAACAATTCCTGATTTGCAAAGCTGCCAGTGGTGGATGGAGAAGGGAGGTCAGGCTGCTCTTGGTGCTGAGGAAATGCTGAAAGCAGCCTGACTCATTTCATCTCCTCATGCCCTGGCTGATCTCCCCTCTTTCCCCTCCCACCCATTGGCTTTTGTCTCCCACCAGCCCCCCTGTGAAGAGCCTGGCTCTGTGTTCTCCATCCCCTCCTCGCTGGCACTGCCAGGCTGGGATGAGGAGCCCCTCAGCCTTCCCTGCTCCAGGCTGGACAAGCCCAGCTCCCTCAGCCTCTGCTCACAGCCCAAGGGCTCCAGCCCCACCTTGGAGGCCCTTCCCAGGCCCTGCTCCAGCTGCCAGACATCTTTCCTGCCCTGGGCAACCCAACCCAGGCCACAGTGACCTGGATAATCCCCGTCCTTGATGTCCTGGTCACAGAGCCCTGGCCCCTTGTCCCCTGTCAGGCTCTGGGGTGGATCCTGTGGAACATCCTTTGGTGGAGGCTGTGGCTCCAGGTGGGCCGGGGGGATCCCAGGGGACAGGGACCCTGCTGGGCATGGACAGCATTGGACTTGTTGGGAGAAACAGTGAGGGGGAGCTGGGGCAGAGTGAGCAACCCAGTGACCTGACACAGCCCTGCTGGGATGTCACACAGCCCCTCTGGGATGTCACAGCCTCCTCTGTGATGTCACAGCCCATTCTCTAATGTTACACAGCCCCTCTGGGATGTCACAGACCATTCTTTGATGTCACAGAGCTGCTCTCTGATGTCACAGACCATTCTCTGATGTCACAGAGCTGCTCTCTGATGTCACACCAGAGTCTGTGATGTCATAGTCTGCCCTGTGATGTCAGACCTCTGCCCTGTGATGTCACAGCTGGCTCTGTGATGTCACAGATGCAGTCTATGATGCCACAGCTGCTCGATGACCTCACATGATCCACTCTGTGATGTCACAGCCCACTCTGTGACCTCATGTTACCAGATGATAAATTGTCTCCACCAGCTGAGCTGACACCTGGAGATTGTTCTCCACAACCCCAGGCCTGTGGAGACCACTCAATGCCCATTGTGTGAGAAGGAGAACTGGAAGTTCAGCAGCCTCAGTGTCCTGCCAGCTCAGCCAGGCCCACGGGAACATTGGGCTCCACGAGCACCAGGGACCAGCAGAGAGATGCCCAGGACAGAAGAACACATGGGTTAAGGGGAGGGGAAATATGTTAATGATTTTGGGGAAATGATTATCACATGTGTGAAAAAGAATAGAAAATCACCAAATTTGCAGATGACACCAAGCTGGGTGTGAGTGTGGATCTGCTGGAGGGTAGGAGGGCTCTGCACAGGGCCCTGGACAGGCTGGATCCAGGGCCCAAATCCAACAAGGTGAGGTTGAACAAGTCCAAGTGCCGGGTCCTGCACTTTGGCCACAACAACCCCTGCAGCTCTACAGGCTGGGGACAGAGGGGCTGGAGAGCAGCCAGGCAGAAAGGGACCTGCAGGGACAGATGGACAGCAGGCTGGACATGAGCAGCCGTGTGCCCAGGTGGCCAAGAAGGCCAATGGCTCCTGGCCTGGCTCAGGAATGGTGTGGCCAGCAGGAGCAGGGCAGGGATTGTTCCCCTGTGCTCAGCACTGCTTGGGCAGCACCTCGAGTGCTGTTTGCAGTTCTGGGCCCCCAGTTTAGGAAGGACATGGAGGGGCTGGAGCGTGTCCAGAGAAGGGCAACAAGGCTGGGGAGGGGTCTGGAACACAAGAGCTTTGAGGAGCAGCTGAGGGAGCTGGGCTTGTTTATCCTGGAGGAGGCCCAGGGGAGACAAGGCCGTGTCAGGGTACAGGTTGGACTTGATGATCTCCATGGCCTGTTCCAGCCTTGCTGATTCTGGGATTCTCTGAAAGAACCCTTGGAGCAGCTGCAGGATGAGCCCTGGGCCTCCTCTTGAGGAGCTCCAGCAGCCCAGGTCCCTCAGCTTCTCCTGGCAGCCCCAGAGCCCATCCTGTCAGTCGTGCAGAGCCTGTGCAGCTCCTCCTCACTGCCCAGAACAGGGAGCCCCAGAGGCAGACACAGCAGCCCAGATGTGCCCCCCTGGCCTGGGGTGCCTCTGGCAAGGGAGCAGCAGCAGGCACTGCAGGAGCCTGCAGACAATTCCTGCAGCACTTGTAGGATGATCCTGCTCCCCAAGGGACGTTCCCATGGGGCCAAGTCAGGAACTGCAATGGGCAGTGGGGCCAGAGAGGAAAGGGCAACCAGGGATGGGCTTTTTGCAGGGGAGGGAACAGGGGTGGGCAATGGGAGGAAATTTGCACAAGGGAAGACTAAAGAAAGCAAAGGTGAAGCAAAGGAAATGCTCAGGGCAGTTTGGGGGTGGCTGCCAGGCAGCCCTGGCTCTGAGCAACAGCGTCTGCAGTGGCACAGGAAACTCCCAGCTGATGGGAACAAACTTTCTGGCTGAGTGCAGAGGCCAGGACAAAGCTGAGTGGTTTCCCTGGTGTCCCCCAGCCCTTGCTGGCCCCAGGGCTGATGGCATTTGTGCTCCCTCAGGTTCATGTCCCCACAGCAACAGCATGGGGGTGCTCCCCCTGCTGTGGGCAATGCAAACAGGGGCTGCTGAGCCAGTGCTGCCGTGTCTGTGCCTGCAAGGCTGGGGCACCTGTGTGAGCTGGGGGAGAGGCCAGGGCTGCAGAGGGGGGATGTTGTTGGCAGCTGCATGAGGAGGCTCTGGGACGCTGCCCTGGGCTGTGCAGCGCACTGGGGATGGATCAGCCCCTGCTCTGCTGCTCCTTCCCGTCTGCCCCAGGGCCCTTGCAGAGCCCCAGCCATGCTGTTTGCCCCCAGCCTGCCCACGGCCAGCCTGGGGCTGCTCATGGGGGTTTCTGTGCTGAGCATTGGCCTGGCCGTGTTCTTGAGAGAGCCTGGGCAAGGAGCCTGGAGCCCCCAGGGCCTGGCCTGAGGCGTCAGCGCTGCCCCAGCAGTGTCTATGGCCTGTCCCTGCTGCAGCCCCGGCACTGCCATCCCCAGGGCTGTGCCCGGCCCCGAGAGCACTCAGGCCCTGCAGCAACACCAGGGCCACCAGGGCAGCGGGGCAGGGCCACGGCAGCAGCACTGGCAACACCAAGTGCTGCTGCTGCTGCTGGGCACAGCTGCTGGGCCAGCCCTGATCTGCCCCAGCTCTGCACACAGACATTGCTACTGCAGCTCCAGAGAAGGCATCAAAAGGGCATCTCTGCAGAAAACTCTGCTGGGAGATCCTTTAGTTCCTTTAAAGGCACCAAGAGCTCATTGACACAGTCTGTGGCCACAGGGAAGACAGAGAGAAACAAAATGAGAAACGGCACAAACAATGACATTTCTTTGTGGACAATATGAAAAAAACTAAAACAAAGAAAAAGAACCGCCAAATTGAAACCAACAAGAAGTATTAAAGATTACTTTTATTACAAGTGATTTTCAGAAATTGGCAAGCAGATGAATGTTCCTGAAAGCATCCAGTCATCAGTCTCCACACTGCAGCCTTGAGCTCCTGGTTCCTCAGGCTGTAGATGAGGGGGTTCAGGGCTGGAGGCACCACTGAGTACAGAACTGACAGGGCCAGGTCCAGGGATGGGGAGGACATGGAGGGGGGCTTCAACGGAGCAAATATGCCAGTGCTGACAAACAGGGAGAGCACGGCCAGGTGAGGGAGGCAGGTGGAAAAGGCTTTGTGCTGTCCCTGCTCAGAGGGGATCCTCAGCACAGCCCTGAAGATCTGCACATAGGAGAAAACAATGAACACAAAACAACCAAATACCAAAGAGGCACTAACTGTGATGAGTCCAACTTCCCTGAGAGTGTTGGAGTGTGAGCAGGAGAGCCTGAGGATCTGTGGCACCTCACAGAAGAACTGGCCCACGGCATTGCCATGGCACAGGGCCAGGGAAAATGTATTGGCTGTGTGCATGAGAGCATGGAGAAAGGCACTGGCCCAGGCAGCTGCTGCCATGTGGGCACAAGTTCTGCTGCCCAGGAGGGTCCCGTAGTGCAGGGGTTTGCAGATGGACACGTAGCGGCCGTAGCACATGATGGTCAGCAGTGAATACCCTGCTGTGATAAAGAACAGAAAGAAAAAGAGCTGAGCAGCACAAGCTGAGTAGGAGATGGTGCTGGTGTCCCGGAGGGAATTGTGCATGGCTTTGGGGACAGTGGTGCAGATGGAGCCCAGGTCGCTGAGGGCCAGGCTGAGCAGGAAGAAGAACATGGGCGTGTGCAGGTGGTGGCCGCAGGCTGCGGCGCTGATGATGAGGCCGTTGGCCAGGAGGGCAGCCAGGGAGATGCCCAGCAAGAGGCAGAAGTGCAGGAGCTGCAGCTGCCGCGTGTCTGCCAATGCCAGCAGGAGGAAGTGCCTGATAGAGCTGCTGTTGGACATTTGCTGGGGCTGGCCATGGGCACCTGTTCATGGAGAAAGGACAGCGAAGAGTTAGAGGAGATCCCTGTAACCAAAATCAAAGCCATTTCCCATACACTCTCCCCAAAACACACACAGAGACATCCTTTTGTGTTCAAGAGTTCTGGGGTTTTTCTTATAAGCTTCCCCACATGTCTTCTGGTATTTTTGGATATCAGAAACCCTCAGCATTTCTGCTGCACTCAGGGAGAACAGAGCAAGTTCTGTGAGGCAGAGTGATGAGTGGAGACTGAGGAGAGATGGTCTGTCATTGTGACCTGTTCAGAGTTTCTCTGGGCTTTAACCTGTCTCAGGTGGAGGGTGATCACCTTCCCATGCTTCCCCTAAAATGTCACCAGGTACTGCTGAGAGCAGATGGATCCACCCCAGCCCAGCTGCACATTTGTAGCCAAGGACTCGCATTGCTCATTTCACCAACCCAGCAGCATTTTCAGAGTCAGAACACCTCTGCCTTTCCCCATCAATCTCATGACTCAGAGATGCTCTAGGACAGGTTTGCACCCTGGATTGAAGCTCCCAGCTTGGACTGAAATCTCAGGGAGACTCCCAAGTGTCCTTCTGATGGCATTGGATGAAGGGAGATGCAGCTCCTTCCCTGGCTGCACTGACAGCATTGCCCAGAGCCGGGCACTGGGGACAGCATCACCCTGAGCCAGCTGTGCCCCCTCCAGAGCCCCCAGGGCCGGGCAGCTGCTCCCAGCCCTGTGCTCTGCAGAGGGAACTGGGCCCGGGGCTGCAGAGCTGCCCCACGGCTCTGCTGCAGCCCTGCCTGCACAGGAGGGGCTGCACGCCTTGGAGCCCCGGCCCTGAGGGCAGAGGCTTGGCTGGGGCACAGGAGGGAGGGGGCTTGTTCAGAGGGAGGGGCTGCACTGCAGGGGATCCTGTGCACATCTCTAATCTTAGCCTGCCACAGCATTGCTGGGTTTTGTTTTCTCTCCTTCCCTGATCTTCTCTCTGTTTCCTGGAGACTTTCCTCCTACAGGTGTTTCCCTGTGCCCGATCTCTCCACACCAGCACTCACAGACCCCAAATCTCTGTGCACTCCCTGTGCCCCTACAGCCTGTTTGCAGGGCATGGGCTGGGGGCAGGTTCTGTTTGCAGCTTGGAGAAAGGACAGCTCAGACGGAATCTCATGGGTCCAGCAAAGGTGATGCTGGTCCAGCCATGGACAGAGGAGTGGCTGAAAGCACATTAGGGATCTCCTGTGAACCTATTGATCACTAAAAGTAACAGTTCCGGTGTCTCAGGCACTTGTCAAAATCCATAATCATCCTTTAATATTTATCGCCCCCCCCTGCCATTCTCCAATAATAGGAAACTGAAAACAAAGTCTTAGGAAATTTCCTCATTTTTATCAAAATCCTTGTCTTGGGAATATTCTGTGACTGATCAGAGCCCCTCAGTACATCAGAGCTTCATGAGCATTTCACCTCCCCTGCACCAGAAATACTCAGAGTGGTACTCACAGGGTCTGCAGGCACTGGGATGTTGCAGCTTCAGGAGATCACTGCAGGAGCTGCAGCTGCATTGTCCTGCAGCCAGAGGTTGCTGTGCCAAGGGCTGGCAGTGATTGTGCCCCAGGCACTTCTCAGCCCCTTCCCAGCCCTGAGTGATTGAAGCTCTCTGTGCCTCTGTGCTGTGCCCGGGCTGGCTGCAGGCAGTGCCCCAGCCCTGCTGGGCTGTGCACAGGAGCTGCTCCTGGCCAGAGCTGTCTCTCTGCAGCTCTGCTGCCCTTGCCAGGAGCTGCCTCTGGGCCAGGAGCCCGGCCCAGCTCAGCAGCACAGACACAGCACCAGGACTTCAATGAGCCCCTGGGGCTTTGTGCTCAGGCCCTGAACATCAGTCCCTGAGAGGGAGCTGAAGAAATCTCTCCAGAACTCCGAGTCACAATCCAACTCCAAAGTTTCTTGAAGTTTTAATGGGTCCCACTGAGGGATAGGACTGAGAAAGTGTCCCCAGGCCCCAGGCAGAGCAGAGAACTGGAGGCAGTGATGACAGGTGGGGACAAAGAGAAGCCAAGTCTGGGTGCCCTGGGGCACAGCAGGGTCTGTGGCACCAAGGGCTGGGAGGAGACACCTTGTCCTGAGGCCCTGGGGCCTCCTGGCACAGCCCCAGCCAGGCTGGGCACTGTCAGCCCCTTGTCCTGCCCTCAGCATCCCCCCCTAGCCCACATCCCAGTGGCCTCAAGGATCTGCTGCAAGGAGTCCCTGGGGAGCCTTGCTCAGGAATGGCCCTGGGGGCTCCTGAATGCTCCCAGGGACTGCAGGTTTTTCAAAGGACTTTGGGTTTTGCTTTTGCCTTGGAGTCTCTGAGAGGTCTGTGCAATCATGGCCCCAATTATCTGCTGTAATTAGTCCCTGGAGAGGCTTTGTCAGTAACAACACTCAGTGGGGCTCATTCATGCCTCAGGGTACTATTTCAGTTATTTTAAGGTACCTGGTGTTTCCCTTTTGATACAGACTCTGGGAGAGGTTTGTGCAATCATGGCCCCAATTATCTGCTTTAAGGAGTCCCTTGAGGGCTTTGTACTGACACTCAGTGGGACTCATTAATACTTTGAGATACTCAAGATTTTTAAGGTACTTTGTGTGGAGGCTGGAGAACTGGCCAAGGAAAAGCCTGCTGTACTCCCCTGGAGGACCAACCCCTAAGCCATAACCTCTGGTTAGGGAGAGCAAAAAGATCACCCCCAAAATCCTTTGTTGCTTTATGTTGATCCCTTGCAACGCCTTGGTCCTTCCCCTTTGCTCTGCCCCTGTGCCCTGATCCCATTCACTCTAGTGTTCTGCCCTGCCCTTCGAGATCCCAATATAAAGCCCTGCTTTCCCTGCCTGAGTGGCTTTTTGTCCCTGGACCCTTTTGAGGATGAAGCTCAGGAAAGGTTCTCCTTGGAACCCCACACCAAGACCCCGTCTCTCCTCCTGCGTCGCCGGGATCACAGAAGAGCTGAAATCACTCGGCATGAGCACAGACATTGCCTGTGCCCCGAGGTATCTTCTTCAAGAAGTTTCTTCAGGAAGGTTGCAGCGCTCTGAGCACCACCTGCCACAACCTGTGGCGCCCAAAGTGCGGCCTCTGCAAAGAGATCCCTGAAGAAGTGTCTCCTGCAGCCTCCCACTGCAGGACAAAAGTCGCTGTTGGCGCAGCCGCTTTCCCCAGGAGAAGCCCTCATGTTTTAGAGGGGGCTGTCCAAAGGGCGACCGGGACCCTCCGAAGACTGAAGAGGCCGAAGAGCTCCCGGAGTAGCGGAGGCCAATTGAGGGGCTGAGCACCTGCCCAGCAGATTTTCATTGACCCAATGGGCAATGGCCCAAAGAGCAACTGTAAGTTATATCTATCTATCTATCTATCTATCTATCTATCTATCTATCTATCTATCTATCTATATATATATGAGGGTCTTCTGTTTTTTCATTTTCCTTTTTCTGCTGGGTGTGGGAACAAAGTCTGAGGATGGGCAACAACCTTAGTCACCCTAAGCTGAGTCCTCCTCAAAGACACGACTATTCCAAGGTTGTGGGTGTCCTTGTTGATTGGAGAATTTGTTTTTCTAAGGGAAATTGGAAAGCTTTTGTTCATTTTCTTTCCAAATACTTTGTGAATGTTATGAGGGAATTGGTTTTATTGCTTGAGTTTTGGATGTGGTTGGGATCAAGTTATTTGGTTTACAAATGGAGGGAAATTTTAAAGTGGGGAGGTTTTATCCTCTTTTCCATTTATCCTTATTTTCATTCGATTTATGATTCAGTTAAACAATTGGGGGAAAATTCAGGAAAAGTTTTTGGTCCCCAGTTCAAAACCACTTCCCCTTCTTCCTGTCCCCATGTACCCAAAACCCTTCCTCACCTGAGGGGCAATGGGCTGGCAGTCGTTGTCACTTGGCCCAGGGTTGCTATCGATCCCCTGACGCCTCCCGATCCCCTCTCTCCCTTTGCCTGGACAGCAAAGCGTCTGCTGCCCTGGACCTTCCCCTCATCCTCCCTCCTGTGCCCCTTTACCCACTTCCCCCTCCTGTTGATTCCCCACAAAACAGTGCCAGCAACGTATCCAGCCCCACCATTTTGTTGCCTCCATTTCCAAGTTTTCCCACCCTTACACCCCAAAGTGGCCACCTCCCCACCTCTCCTCCTCCCTTTTCTGTGCCCTCCATTGCACTCGTCTCCCCCCTTCCCCCCATGTTGATGGGTGTAACCACACCAGGACCCCCCCATTGATCAGGAATCCCCTCCCCATTGTGGACCCCGTTGCAGTTGTGTATAAACAGGGGAGAAGGACAACATCACCCAGCTCCTGGGACCCCATCCCCTGCAGGGACACCTCCTCAGCAGAATGTCCCCGGGTTGTCCAGAGCCGTGCCCCTGCCCCAGGTGGGGATGGCGTGCTGGCGGGGTGCCCTGCTGCTGCACAGACCTGCAGGGACAGCCCCTGCCAGTGCCCGTCACCAGCGGAGCACACTGCCCCTGGAGCAGGCAGGTTGGAGCTGGGAGACATCCTGCCCCGTTTGGGATTTCAGGAGGCAGCACCCACTCGGGGTCACAGGCCCATGGACATGAACACTGGTGGAGGAAAGATCTAATGTTAAAAACATCATCCAGGCAATGCTCTTTTGACAAGTTCTGCCCTGAGTTTTCCTTAAGAAGATCTGAAACGTTCAATGTCACCAGCAAAAGCTCCTGCAATGGCTGCAGGCCAGCAGAGCAGGGCTGTCAGCTGTGAAACAAGTGCTGCCACAAGCAGCAGCTCCCCCAGGGCAGCAAATCAAGAGCTGGGAAGGAGCTGATCTGAAGGCCAAACCTCCTTAGCTCCTTCTGAAAGAGCAGGAACAGTTCCTCATTCCAGTGAGGTGGAATGCTGGGCACCACAGCTCCAGGTGAGGACTGGACACAAGTTTGCTCCCACTGAGTGCTGTGATGGGTTCTGCAGGAGCTCTGGGCTCCTGTGCTTGCCAGGCACAATGAGCAGAGAAGGAGCCAAGTGCACTGATGTGGGAAATGGATTTGTAGAAAGTTTTCAGGGCCTAATAGAAGGCCCACACAGTATGAATCTGTTTATAAACCTTGAGACAAGAAATGCTAACTTAAAAATGCCATGGAATAGGACAGATATTGTTGAGAGAGGAATGGAGGTGGAAAAAAGTTTCAAAAGATGGCCTTGCAAATAAGACTTTGGAAAAATAGAGCTATGAAAGAGGCATTGTAGTGGGACCCACAAGGGGTAGTTTCAAATAATTGGCTTTAAGGCATCTACAACATGGCATGGCAAAAGTCTGATAGACCAAGAAACACTTATAATGTATTGTAATTAGGAAATAGTTGGCTTCTGATTGTGATGGTGTGAATTATAACATCTGTATTGTCTCACCCTTCTCATGAGACTGAAAATGGAATAAAGGTTTTTAAAACACCTCTCAGTGTCCCCATCTCTAGGTCAAGAAAAGAGTATTATCCAACACACTGACACACCTTTGCCTCGAGCACAACCCAGGCTGGACCAAACACACTGAAAGGTTTCCCCTTTGGGCCATGACTCGAAACGTCAGGTCTGCTGTTTGACAACTCAGGTTGGTTTGGTGTCAAGGAGTTTCCCTCAGAAATACTGGATTTGTCTTCCTCTGTGCCTTCCCCTCAGCAGCCTTGGGGATGCTCCTGTGTGAAGCCATCTGTCTCACACAGTTTGAGACAACTTAAAACAGGATATTGTGCAATAAGTCATCTCCTCTAAAGTGTTCCAACAATCCCTTTCCAGCAATAGGAAATTATTACTAATAGATGAAAGCGGGAAAAACCCCAGCAGTTTATTAACAAACAGAATCCCCCCATGACACGCGTTACAAGAAGGCGCCAGGTTCTCTCTCGGCAAGAACAGGAGCTGTCACGGATCAGTTCCAGCAGCTGATGGAAGCTCGGTGGCTCGTGCAGCGTCGACTTTCTCCCATGGCGGAGCTCCATGGAACGGTCAGGGCAGGGGAAGCAGCTGGGCTGGAGCCCCTCGCTGTCTTTTCTCCCCGGCGTGGCTCAGCTCACAGACTCTCGGGCTGGGAGCGGGGCCGCTCCGCTTCTGCCGGCACCATGTCCCTGGGCTTGGACAAACAGTTTTCTGCCAGGAGAGCCCTGCACACTGCTCCACAGATCTCCCAGAAAGGCCCAAACCAACTCCAAACACTCTGTCTGCAGCAGCTTTTCACAAAGGGCTGCAGAAATCCAGGACAGCTGCAAGTGAGTGTCGCAAGGCTCTTGTCTTGTTCCTGACAGCAGAATTCTTGATGATCTGATGCAATTTTATTCAAATGTAACAAGAGAGCTGAGATATTTTGTTAAAATATTTCATGAGGAGTAACAAGCCTTGGGAGCATGAGGTACAGGACTGACGTGCGAAAGCATGAGCATATCCTCCAAAGTGGCCAGTTTAATTGTCCATTTTATTACTCTTGTACTTATTCCACACTAATATGGAAAACCAAGCTTTTCTTGGAGGCAAAACAGGCATGGGATACACTACAGTCCCTCGCAGGCTCACCAGGGCTGGCAGTGACAAAGCAGGCAGTCTGCTTCATTGTGAACCACTACAGAGCTACATCCCAATCTGGTTTAAGTAGCGTGGTATTATTAAGAGCTCCTTTTCTGCATGAGATACAAAAAGGAGATCCCAAATGATCTTCATGCAAGCATGCAGTCAAGAACTGGTCCTGCTATGCTAATGAAGCGTTTGCTTTGGCAATTACACTCTTCCCATTCATCTTTGGATGCAGACACTTCAGGTTCTCCCCTACACCCCTGCAAGGCTGGCAGTCGCTGGTTCCCATTTCCTGTTCTTCCCTAGAGATGGTGCAGTGGCTGCTTTGAGACAAAAAGCCCTGAGATCTGGACAGCTTGAAGGAGCATGAAATGCTAATTAAGCGCTCATATTGGTAATACCCAGGTCTGCACTGCCCAGTGCTCTGAAGCAGCAGCAGCAGCAGGACCATGCATCATTCCTGCTGGTGGATGTTCATGTTTCTGGTGTGCAAGAGCAATGGCTTTGAGGAGGGACAAAAATGCCCCTCTTCAAACAGTGGGTGTGCAAGGAGATGTGAAGTTTCACAGCCTTTTCTAGGATATTTCAGAATGATCTAAGAGAATATTGTGGCATGGAGTAGGTCCCTAATTTTGTCTCCAGAGAAATCCCCAAAGGGCACATTCACTCTGCTGCTGATGGCAACTCCATAAGCTCATGGACCCATTTTCCCTGCAACATGCCACCCTGCCTGGGCTTTACTAGGCCAGGACTAGACCCAGAGCAAAGCAAACACCTGCAGCCAGGTGACATTGTGTGACATCAGAAGCTGGCAACCATGAGGACTTTACTGTCAAAAGGTTACAGTTTGCACTGGGCCCAGAAGTGTTTTTCCCTAAGGCAAAGCACATTGAAACGTGAAGTTTAAAAGCTTCAAATGATTATGAAAGGAAACTGCAGAATAATTTCTGGAAGGGCAGCATTGTCAATGACCATGCAGCCCACCAAGAGCTGGAGCTGAATCCAGAATTGCTTCTTCCAGCTGTGCAGGAATTCATTACACTGGCAAGCACTGGTCCATGGGAACAAATGATCCCCAGGCTCTGGGCTGAATGGCACCCAGGCTGCAGTACAGAGTGGAGGAACCCTTGTCACTTGTTATTGGCCTCCCAGTGCACTCATCCTTCTGCAAACAAGGTGCAAACAACACAGCTGGACTGCTGTCCTGGGTAAATATACATACAGGTGACTCTGCCAAAGCCATGCATCATTTCCCAGGGAAAGACATGACCTCTTCTTACCTATGGAATTGTGATTGAAGACACCTGTGAGCCAGATCTGTGGGAGGTTGCAAAGGAGCAAAGCTTTGGCATTTGGGCACACTTCTCTTGGTTTCTTTGCTCAGGCCTTTGGTGAGCCCAGAACACACCTAGGTAGAAAACCTTTGACTAGACAGGATCTTTTGGATCCATTGTCCCCCAAAAAGGTCAACAGGTGACCCTGTTGTAATGCCAAGTAACAAAGAGCAGCACAAATGACACAAAGAACACACAGCCAAAGAGGAAGAGGAGAGGCCCAATGAGGAAAGGATGTGGTGAGACACTGGCACATTGAGTGAGCTGCACTCCCATAATCTCTAGGCTAGCAGGTCCTGGTCTAACATTCTCCTTTTGGTTTATTTAAACTTTATTTATTTATTTACTTTTTTTCATCATCAAATGAAAATATATACAATTAAAAATATGTACTCAAATTTTAAAGACAGAATCAAAACACATTAATTCAAAACTACATCTAAAGATCAGAACATATGTACAGCTTTAACTACGAAGCCTAAGGCATCAATCCTGTTCTACAAACACTCTTCATACAGGTGGCAGCTTCTTCCTGAGCTTGGAGGAAAGAGAGCTCTTCTGGACGGGAGGAGGCGAGGACTTTGTGGGTGAGGGAACATCGGAAGTGTCCAGAGAAAACTTCTCGGTAAGACTGTAACCAGCCAGATCTGCAAAATGGAGACACAAAGTTTAACAGAGGCCACCATGCAAACCTAAAGCAGCTGAAGCTCCATATTTCATGGGACGCATTTCCTGCAAACTTCTAAACAGCTGCACAGGGAAACATGCTCCTGCTGGCAGACACTTGAGGCAGGCCAGGGCAAAACCCTGAGCCACTTGCCCAGAGCTAGCACAGGCACAGCCTGGCCTCTGGGCTGCCCTGGGACAGCAGGGAGCCCAGAGCCCTGTGCTCTCCAGGAATGGCTCAGCTGCACATGCACCCTCCTGCTCCTCTGCCTGCCCCACAGCTCAGCAGCCCTGCAGCTCCAGGGGCACTGGCAGCAGCACAGCTCCTTGCAGGGGCACATGCAGGGCACAGCTGTTCCCTGGCAATGTGCACAGCCTCTCTGCGCTGCCACAAGACCCTTCCTCCCAACAGAGACTGGCCCAGCTCCCCCCTCACCTCTGTGTGAGGCTGAGCCATGGTTCCCTTCACCTTGTCCTCCATCTGGAGCTGCTCCAGGCCCCCCATGCCATGACCAGGAAGGGCAATGGAGAGAATTAGCACAGTGCCTGTCTTTCAAAGACAGGGACCTATGTGAGTCATTGGAGTTTCCTGAAAGGAAGATAACCCAGGGACAGAAAGCACCATTTCTAGAGCACTGGCAGGGCAAAGATCCCAACAAGATAAAGAAACCTGAATAAATGGATGAGTGGGATTCTGGGCCAGGTTTGCCTGTGATGGCAGGGTCCTGCACATGACTGCTGGGTAGCAGATGGTGCCATTGCTCCTCTTTCTGGGTCTTTTTAGGACCCAGAGAAATCCCGATTGAGCCTGTGAAGCACTGAGCTTGGAAAGTAATGGTTCACTCTTCACTGTTCTTTGTATTTTTGTTGTTTGTTTTTTGTTTGTTTGTTTGTTTTGGTTTGTTTTATTTCTTAATTTGTTTGTTTTGTTTTTTTTTTTGTATTTGTTTTTGGTTTTTGGGTTTTTTTTGTGAACAGCATCCATTTGTAACATCAGCTGAGGCTGCATCCACCCTGAGACCACTCATCATCTCAGTGAAGAGGAGGATGGAGAAGCAAACAGTGCTATAATCATATCAGGACCATTTTCTCCATAGCCATCTTAGAGTAGGATTGTAGAGTAGGACTGTAGAGTAGGATTTAGAGTAGGAGTATGTGGAGAAAAGACAAAAGACTCTGCACAATTCAACGTGAATCAAGGAGAAGCCATTTATTGTGCTTCTAAGCATAGTTTATAATTAGTTCCTATCCTATAGGTTTCTATAGACATGCATTGTTTGGTTGGTTGCTGCACTTTGTCCAGCATCTCTTGACTGGTAGCTCTATTTTGTCCTGAGGCAAGCACGCATCTTTTTCTTAATCTAATTGGTAGATGCTGTAAGGGTCATTTTATTTGGGTTGCTACCCCTTTGTCTGTCAGCAACTCTTCTGCTTCACCTTTTTATCCACAAAGTTGAATGCAGCTTTATTAAAAACCTGACCTAGTTCTAGAAGGTTAGTTAGTTTAGTTAGCTCCAGAAGGTTAGGCTGGTTCATTTAGTGCCTGTCCATTTTTCTGCAAATACCACCCCACAGGATTATAGAGTAGGATTGTAAAGAAATAAAGTTTCTGAAACTTTAACTCATCTGGAAGAATCCTTTCTTTCTCACCCTGTGAACAAGCTGAGCATTTCCTTCTGAGTTGTCAGCTGTCTATTAAAGGTGCAAATGGCTTCTTTGGTGTTGTGAAAAGTACATATTACAGGATAGGCTCTTCACAGATATTAAAATGAACATATATATATATATAAAAAAAAATATATATATATAAATGAATATACTGTATGTGTTATGTTGTCTTAGTCAGTAGTACTGTATTTTTTTCAGTAGTGTGGTATGTTGCGGTGTGATGTCATGGTTTGCCTCAGATACCCCAGGTTCCTCCCTGATAATTCCCTGCCAGGTGTGTCAATCATCCCTCCTTTCCACACCCTGACCCCTGCTGAGCGCTGTCTGTCAATCCTGGCATTCCAGAAGGGCGGCGAGTGATTGGCAGAATTCAAAAGATGCCCTCCCCTCCTGGAAGGACATTGGGCCATCCAGGTGTCCTCTGTCCCTTGAGACTTCCCCGCCCCATACCTGGCTGGTGGTCCCCCGTGTTCCTTCCCTCGCCCTCTCCCCTGGCTAAAAGGGCGAGCAAACCATGCGGTTGGGAGTTCTCCTGGAGCCGTTGATGGATTCAGAGGCCTGTGGGCCAGGAATAAAGCTCTGGATCAAAACCCTCCATCAGAACCGACTCCTTTCCTTCACCTCGCCTTAAAGCTTCTCCACCAAAGGTAAACCTGAACTCCTGCGTGCCTGGACTTGCCTCCAAGCGCCCAGCTGCAGCATCCAGCCAGCCAAAAGTGTCTCTGGGGTAAAATTCCACAGTTGCTGCTATTTGGTCAAGCAGCAAAGGCCAGACAAGCTCATGTACGTCCCGTCTGGCTATATTCACAGAATCACAGAATCACAGAATTTCTAGGTTGGAAGAGACCTTCAAGATCATCGAGTCCAACCCATGTTCTAACACCTCAACTAGATCATGGCACCAAGTCCACATCCAGTCTTTTTTTAAACACATCGAGGGATGGTGACTCCACCACCTCCCTGGGTAGATGATTCCAGTATTTGACCACTCTTTCTGTGAAAAACTTCCTCCTTAATTCTAGCCTGTATCTCCCTTGGCGCAGCTTGAGACTGTGTCCTCTTGTTCTGTCTGTTGCTGCCTGGAGAAAGAGACCGACCCCCAGCTCACCACAGTCACCCTTCAGGACGCTGAAGAGAGTGATAAGGTCACCTCTGAGTCTCCTTTTCTCCAGGCTGAACAACCCCAGCTCCCTCAGTCGTTCTTCATAGGGCTTGTGTTCCAAGCCCCTCAGCAGCCTCGTTGCTCTCCTTTGGACACGCTCAAGCATCTCAACGTCCCTCCTAAACTGAGGGGCCCAGAACTGGACACAATACTCAAGGTGTGGCCTCACCAGTGCTGAGTACAGGGGAAGAATGACCTCCCTGCTCCTGCTGGCCACACTATTCCTGATACTAGCCAGGATGCCATTGGCCTTCTTGGCCACCTGGGCACACTGCTGGCTCATGTTCAGCCGACTGTCAACCAGCACACCCAGGTCCCTTTCCTCCTGAGCGCTGTCCAGCCACACCATCCCCAGCCTATAACGTTGCAGGGGGTTATTGTGGCCAAAGTGCAGGACTCGGCACTTGGACTTATTCAACTTCATCCCATTAGATTCTGGCCATCCATCCAACCATTCCAAGTCCCTCTGCAAAGCCCTCTGTCCCTCTAACAGATCGACACATGCTCCCAGCTTAGGGTCATCTGCAAATTTGCTAATGAAAGACTCTAAGCCCTCATCCATGTCATCAATAAAAATATTAAACAGAACTGGCCCCAGCACAGAGCCCTGAGGGACACCACTGGTGAGTGGCCGCCAGCTGGATGCAGCACCATTCACCACCACTCTCTGGGCCTGGCCATCCAGCCAGTTCCTAACCCAGCAAAGAGTGCTCCTGTCCAAGCCACGGGCTGCCAGCTTGTCTAGGAGTATGCTGTGGGAGACAGTGCCAAAGGCCTTGCTGAAATCCAAATAAACAACATCTACTGCCTTCCCTGCATCCACTAGGCGGGTTACCTGGTCATAAAAGGTGACCAGGTTGGTCAAACATCACCTACCCCTCCTAAAGCCATGCTGACTGGGTCTGATACCCTGGCCATGCTGTAAATTCTGTGTGATGGCACTTAATATAAACTGTTCCATTATCTTGCCAGGTACTGAGGTCAGGCTGACTGGTCTATAATTACCAGGATCCTCCTTTGCACCCTTGTTGTGAATGGGTGTCACATTGGGCAGCTTCCAGTCATCCTGAACCTCACCAGTGAGCCAGGACTGTTGGTAAATGATGGAGACTGGCTTGGCAAGCTCATTTGCCAGCTCTCTCATCACCCTGGGCTGGATCCCGTCTGGTCCCATAGATTTATGAACATCCAAGCATTTCAGTGGTTTTTTGACTGCCTCTTCTTGGATAATGGGGGGCCCATTCTGCTCCCTGACACCATCAACCATTCCAGGCGGGCCGGTGTCTTGAGGGCAAGTCATCTTCCCACTAAAAACTGAGGCAAAGTAGGCATTAAGCACTTCTGCCTTCTCCTCATCTGCAGATGCTAAGTTCCCTCCCTTGTCCAATAAAGAACAAAGGCTGCTCTTACCCTTCCTTCTAGCATTAAGGTATTTGTAAAACCATTTTTTATTATCCTTTACAGAAGTTGCCATTCTAAGTTCAAAATGAGCTTTGGCCTCCCTATTTTTTTTTTCTGCATGCTCCAGCAGCCTTCTTGAATACTTCCTTAGAGACCTGACCCTCCTTCCAATGCTGATACATCCTCTTTTTATTCCTAAGTACCTCCAAATAAAAAAATATTGGTAATTATTTCAGTGGTAAATATAGTTTTAGGTTATAACATTATGTAAAATAGAAGCTATGCGATGTAAGATACTTTTTTAACTAGCTCAAGAAAGGGATGGAATAATCAAGAAATTCTTTGCCCAGAGATAACAGCAACAGGACACCTAAAGCCCCAAGAGAAGAATTCTTGCGTCGTTATTGGAAAAGACCAACTTTCTTCCACCTCCTTCCCGACTTTGAGGAGCCAACTGGATTAAGGGGGAGAACTTGACAATAACCAGAGAACACCCTTTGTTTGAAAAGAATTTATGCATCATGGATGAGATATATGAATATGCAACAGGTTATTGCTTTTAAGAGCTAATCCTTTGTTAGCCTGCGTGCTTTCTGGGCATAATTGCCCAGGAGGCACCAGGACTGTCTGTATGTCTTTGTTTTTATTGTCCTTTACTGTTCTAACTCTGATTGTCTGAATTGTTATTATTCTAACTTTTATTACTATCTTAATAACCATTTAATTGCTATTAAACTTTTAAAATTTTAAAACAAGTGATTGGTGTTTTTTGCAGTGTGCTTTGAAAGTTGGGAAGACTCTTCATTCATCATCTCCAGAGCACACTGCCCTTGGCCAGCACACTGGCCCATTTTATACATCTGTGGCACTTCTAGTTGAGGCAGAAAGGACAATGGCATTTGAAGACAAAACCAAAGGAAGAATGAGGCAGCCCAAACATCTTGTGCGGATGCAGGCCTTCAGCTGTGACTGGAGAGCATTGGGGTTCCTGCCACTTGGATTTGTATCCCTAGGTGCAATGTCTTTGGCGGGAGGAGAGCCGTGCTCAAGTGAGAAAGCAGAAAGATCAGAGAGGGTGCTCGGGAAGGTCTCCTGTGGTGCAGAGCTGTCAGCGCCTGTGAGGTGAGAGCGGGCCCGGCCTTGCCCGGGGTGGAGCCCCAGCAGAGCCCCGGCAGAGGCCGGAGCAGCCTGAGCCCCGGCAGAGGCAGGCTGGAAGGAGGCCCTTGGAGCTGCAAGAGGCAGCAGCCGGGCCCTGGGTGCCTGTTCCTGGGAGCGGGCGAATCCTCCGCTCTCAGAGCCCAGGTGGCAGCTGGCTGCTCCCGAGGGGAAGCGCAGCCGCGCTGGGCACAGCCCAGCCTGGAGGCATTGGCCGTCCGGAGTGTGCCCAGGAGCAGGGAAAGGCCAAGGGCAGCCGAGGGCCGCTGGGCTGGCTGAGGATTCCTCCTCTTCTGCCGGCTGCCCTGCAACTCCTGGCAAAGGTCAGCAGTGTGTGCAGCACTCTGGGCACCGGGGCAGGGAGCCGGGCTGCTCGGCAGGCTGGAGCACAGGGCAGCCTCCTTCAGGCCCGGCACTTCTGCCAGGGGAAGCGAGGCCAGCGTGAGGCAGGGACAGCTTGGCAGGGCACGTCTGCAGGAGCCAGCGCCTCACGCAGCTCTGGCAGGAAGCGCCTGCAATCCTGCAGTTCTGCACTGAGCCAGAACAAAGGGCTGAGATGCACAGTGTTTGGCAGAAATATTCAGGCCCCCCAGGCCAGCCTGCTTTGTGCTCTCTGGTGCACAGCAAGCGCTGTGCAATGCAGCTCTGAGCTGCTGGGAGAGAGGGAGTCAGGGATGTGCCTGAGGTGAGTCAAGGGGTTAGCTGAAAATGTAATTAGGGTAATTGAAAAGTGCAGATGAGTCGAGGGGCCAGCTGGAAATAGAATTGGAATAGTAGAAAATTGCATATTTTAGTTAAGATTTTAAAATGAGGTAAGAAGCTAAGTTAGTAATACAGCTAGCAGAAATCACGCACCTTAGTTAAAGAGTACCAAATATATTAGGAACATAAAGCTAGGAGTGACAGGGATAGAGGAAGCAATTGTGAAGGAGCAGAGACCATAGAAATACCTTGCCTTAAGAATAATTGAACAGTTAGGAGAGGCTTGGACCATGACCAGCCGGTCAAAAGGTCTTGCCAGCTGGCCATGGGAGAAGAGTTCACCATGAGGAAGACAGCTTTCTTCCTCCCATACAACCACTCCCTCATTTCAAACTCCCACCAATCCAGTTAAGGGAGTACAATTGCGCAGCTGTAATAGATATTCAGCTGATAAAAATACGAAGCAGGCAGGTAATAATTATGTATTATGGGTCCTTAGAAACCTAATGTAAAACCTTTTCTGTAGAAATACAGAGCAGGAGTCTGCAACTCCTTGCACGTGTCTTTGGAAAGATGTTCACGTGTATCCAGCACTGCAATAAATACCCTTCTTTTCTACTATAATTAGTTGAAGAGTCATCTGTCCGTGCTTCAAGGGTTATGCTGGAGTAGTGAACTGATTTGGAAGGGAGCAGAAGAGTTTCAGCAGGCAATTTTTGGAAGAGATGGAAGGCTCTTGTGACTGAAGGGAAAGCTATTTGGAATGGAGTAATAATCCCAAAGTCCATACAATTGTATCTTTGTGTCTGAATTTAAATCAGAATTATTAGAGATAGCTTCATGCAATTTGTCTAAAAATTTATCAAAGTCTTCATTCTTCTTTGGTGAATTTGTGTAAAAGACATGGTGTGTAACCCATCTGGAAGTGCAAGGATAGCATTATATGTTAGTTGTTGGCTCATCTGCAGGACTTGATCAATGCTCCTAGCCTGGGCAGTCCAGTAGCCCAGGGCCCCTTGCCAAGTAACTGTTGTGCTGTTAAACCATACAGAGGATCACCCTGCACTCTTGGTGCTTCCTGAGCACACTTTTCCTCCCAGCTTTTATGACACATCACCTGCTGATGGGGTGGCATTATAAGTCTTATTAGGGTATACACATCAGCTGGAATTAATGTGTTAGATGTAAAAATATACTGCAGAAGTGACTGTGCAAGTTGGGATTTTCAACCAAATTGTGAAATTGCAGCTCTCAACTTTTCTAAAATCTTCCAAGTGAAAGGTTCTCAAACTCTACTTGCAGCATTAGTTACTACAGGAAAAGCCTCTCCCTCATTTGAGAGAAAAGTCCCTTCTTTCTGGAATAACTTTTTTCTACCTTAGTTTCTGAGCTGCTTCTATTTCAGGGTCACATTCCAACTCTAATTCCACATTCTTTACAGCATGAGATGGAGGATTTTGTTTAACCGGCATCGAATGCTGGCTCAGAGACAGAACAGAGTTTTTGCAAGACAAGGGCCATATTCAGCCGATGCACAATCCAGCCTGCTTGTAATAATGGACAATGGACACATTCACAAAGAATGAATTATGGACATATTCAGAAATGGGGTTGGTATATCCTTGAAAAAGATACAAGAAGAAGAGTCATCAGGACTCAGCAAGTTTGTCAGCGAGCTTGAGAAACTGAGCCATGGGTGGGCCAGACAACCAAATCAAGACGCGTGAAAAATTAGATGATCCAATCAGCATTCTATTTTAGACGTGTGAACAGCTAGGATAAACCAATCATGTATTAGCTAGAGACACATGGACAGTAGAGATTTATTATAAATAGTCTTTTTAGGAATATTAAATTTAGGTTCACTGGATCATATTGGTTATGTTGTGATGTCCATGAACCTCTGCACCACGCACTTAAGGGTGGGTTGGTGTTCCCCAGGAAATGTACACATTTGGGGAGGTGCCCTTGGAAGAGAGGGGCTTGATTCCCAAGGAAACTGCTTCCCCGGGAGCCCCCAGTGAGATCGGTGCAAGTGTCTCCATTTGACTCCCTGTGTCTCCTTCAGTCCTTGGGGCCCCTTGCACTTTGCAGAGGGGCATGCAAAGGGAGAAGGCTGTGAAGAAATACGAATTATGTTCTCTTGATGCAGAGTGTGATTTTATACCCTCTCTCCTATGGTGCAGATGCTCTTCATTTCTACTGTGTTGATTATTCTTATCAATACATATTTTAACTTGCTCTGGCATTCTTCCCATAGAAAAGCTTTCCTTGGGTATTTGATTTACGTCTGCAAATGTTGATACGTAACTTCAGGTATCTGAATTTAGCCCATTTCTCCTCTCGCTTTCATTTCAGAAAATGTCAGAATTACAGATGTACACACTAAAGTATCCAAGATTTCTGTGCAACAGAAAGATGAGTAAACAGTAGTACAGCCCAATCTACATTACATTTAGCAGTTACCAAAGCCAGTAGGTATTTAGAAAAGTGTGCCTTCTTTCAGCAATATTAAAATATATTGTTATATACAAATTATAATATTATAATCTTGCCTCTACACAAATATTAAAATGGATTCTATATGTGTGATGTTAAAGTTGTGATCTTTATAACTTTGTTATATAGTTTTTATTTCTGTTGTTAATTAAGCTTAGAGAGCTCCCAAGGCCTTGAAAATACTTGAGACTGATTTTGCAATAAACTATCTTTTAAAACTCTGTTTGGAAAGCAGAAGGAAGGAACATCAGTCATCTGTTGTGTTTGACTTTATTGTTATTTGAGATTGTAGTAAATACTGAGCACGAGCTGGGATGCAGATCGTAATTGCTCATCTTTCCAAAGACAGATATGGATACTATTAAACTGTGCCCTGTTTATTGTTCCTAACTGACTAATTGACTGCAGTAGTTTTATAGCGCTTTTTTATTGTTGTAATGTCTAAATGTAGTGGGAGAATATATATTTGACTTGGGGTAGTTTGGCTTTTGTTTTCGAAAAATAAAACCACTCTCTTCAGCCTGGTGAAGAAGAAATCGGCTTCTGTCCTTGTATACAGCTATGGGTTTGTTTACACAGCTTCTCCTTCCCTTCTCTGCCTAGGCTTTCTCACCTGCAGTTTTCAGTAGAAAAGCAACAAACCTTTGAAAGGCTAAACCTCAACATAACTGTGACCCTCAACCAATACTTCCTTCTTCCAATTTCTTAAGATCTCTTTGTCCTGGGCACTCAGTATGGCCTTTTTCCTCAAAGTTCTTTGCTGTCTTGAATGCTTAGAGCGTAACAGGTAATCCCTGATCTATTTTCAACTCTCTGCTCAGATGCAGACTGCTGGAAGGGAGGTAGGACTGGTACTGGAGACCTGGCAGCTTGTCCAGGAAGCAAAGATTTTGAAAGAATGGTAATGTGGAGAAGCATGCAAGTCCGGGTGGTGAACTCATAGATGCAAGCACTTGCAGTTTCCTGTCAGGGTTTTACAGTTCAAGGGTATGGTCTCTTCTTATTTCTGTCCCTTAACGCTCAATCCTTGCCACACTTCTTCAACTACTTTTGCATCGTCATCTTCCGTGTTTTCTTCCTCTCTTCTTCTTTCTGTGACTTTCTGTGCAGGATGGATAACCTGTCATACACTGTCAGCTTGCTCAGTGACCGAGTAGTGAGTGATATGATGGTGTGGAAATTGGAGGTGCACAGTAGGCAAACGTGTCATGCTTCTGTGTGCCCTCTGCAGGCAAACCTGCTTCCCAAACCTTCAGTCAGGCTTGGAAAAAAGGCTTGTCACCACTACTTTGTTGTGGTTTATGCATTGATGAAGAAACACTTCCATCTCAGCCCGCTTAAGCCACTGCAGAGCAGGAATTGTTGCTTTGGTAGCAGATGTGCTGGCAGGGTCCTTACAGCTCCACAAGATGTGCCTCTTCTGGAACAGATTTCTGCATCTTGGTGCAATAAAATCTATGCTTTAAATTGCACCAGGGCAAGTCATGCACTCATGTAGATGTGTTTTCAGACATAGATATTTCTATATATGCCTAGTGAATGGCCTCCTGGGGAGCAGGGACAAATGAGGAAGGGGGCTGATAAAACATGCTTCTGCTTCAAGAAAAACCCCCGTCTTCCCTTTCCAGAGAAGGATATAAACTTTTTCTTGATTGGCCTAAAGGGGATAAACAAGTCCCTCCATGTCCTGATCTTTTACTAGTCTCAACTTATTTAGAAAAGTTGTAATTTTTTTTTTTTTTTTTTTTTTTTTTTTTTTTGTGGTTGGGGGTTGGTGGTGTTTGGGTCTGCACTTCAGACCTGTTCTCCCAGCAGCCAGGGACCTACAGCTGCTGTGGGTGGGGCAGGTGCTCAGGTAATTACCAACAGGTGCTTGGTAATTGCTAACAGCAGTTGAGGTGAGAAGTTGGCTTGTGCCTGGCTGAGGGCTTGAGGACTGTGGTGAAAGAAGGGATAGAGAGTGGAGTGGAAAATAATAGTTACACAAGCAAATCTGAGGTGTAGGTGGCATTTAACTGGATTAGGGACTGCATTTCATGGACTTGATCACAATTTATGAAGAACTGAACATTTAACTATGAGATAGGACTATTTAGTTGCTATTCTAAATGCTGCATTTACTAATATGTAATGTAGTTTCTTTGTATTTTGCTCAGAAGCTGTCTCAAAAACATTGAAGTCCAAATAAAGTCTTCATAAACACAAGTTAATAGCTTACTTTTTGTTAAAAAGAGAAGCTGAAAGGGCCAATGGCTCTTGCATTCAGTAATTCACACATTTTAAAAGAATTGGCTCTCTCCTGTTCCTGTGGCTAGCTTGTCTCTTCAGGCTAGGAACCATTTCTGGGAGCATTTCCTTGGTGCTCCTATATCTCTATCCCTGTGGAATCTGATGCTAATACTATATTTTTCTAAAATTAGAAAATTTTAAATTTCTGTAGGCCCTTTCATTTTGTCATTTGCACCTGTCACTTGAGGGGAAAAAAAGTCTGATAAGGCTTTTTTCTTGTAGGCCTCTCAAATTGCAGCCCATTGCATTTAGCTGCAAAATTCTTAGTCATGCTAACAGGATGCCTGAAATGGAAACTGGTGGAGAGTAAAAGAAATTGCCTGGTGCAGATGCTATCAACTATTTTTAGTTCCTGACAGTCCAGTATTTCCCTTACCCAAGGACTGTTCATATTTCTTTCTCTTTTTCTTGCAGCTCTCAGTTCTGTGATGACCGAGAAACAAAAATACAAAGTAAGGGTATCCAGAGTAGATGGACTTTATGAGAATTAGGGGGCAATTTGACCATACACTGATCTGTATGATTGCCTTCTTCTGTGAAAGATTGTAGTGGTGTTGTAATATATGTTGGGAAATAATTCATGCTATAAAAGCATGTATTTCATCAAGATTGTGAAATCCAAACAAGTCTCTTACCACAAGCAGCTGAGAGGCAGACGTCTATTCAAATTCCAAAATTCCTGAAGGCAGCAGGAGAACAATCAGCACTTAGCTTATGAATAGAGGCACCCAGCACAATGATCACCATTATCCCGAGTCATGGGCAGACACCTCAGAGCGATCATTGCCCTGTTGATAACATCGATCAAGATGGCCAAAGTCGCCAGAAAGGTACATGTGAATACCCGACTTCCCCGATCCATCAGCGCTGGCTGTCAACAAGGAAATGGCGATGGTCCAGCTCTGCACAGGGAAAGAACCAACTATGAATATGCAGAGTTACAAAAGAAACTGGGACTCCTTCGCCTCGGGCATAATAAACTGTACAAAGCATCCCTGCAAGAAGTGGCTCTCATGAACAATGAACGGGGCAGGGTCCGATGCGATAGAGGTGGGATCCAGGTTCACCCAGCGCCGGCCCCGGGCTCGACACTGTCTCTTTGGCTGTGGTGGTTTTGAGGACCGTATTTTGGTCGCAGAAAAAGATAAATAAATCTTTTCTCATTTTTGATAATTTGGATTTCGATTGATCATTTAATAGAGTGTGATTGCAATCATTTCTGCTGGTCAGTATTTTTAGTGTTAACACAGCTACCCAGGGAGCCAGACAGGTTTTATGACTCTCTTTGGAACTGAAAGAAAAAGAGAAGAAAATGTGTCTGTGGTGTTTTCCTACAGCAGTTCCACATGCTATTGGTGGCATGTAACAACTGGATTTCACCTCTAGTAACTACTTGTGGTGCAGTCTTAAGCATGCTAGTTGTGAGAGCTGCTTCTGTAGAAAGGTGATTTCTACTACTGCTGTGTTAATTCTTCCTATAAAATTTAAACAACCCAACAATTTCCTAGTTGCTTCTAGTTGTTTACACAAGTGCTTGTATTTGTACCCCTGGTCTTGGATCTTTTAATTCTGCACTCAAGATACCCAAAAGGTGCAAGAGCTGTATGTACCCAAGCCAAGGGTGTGTTTGGATGGTGGTCTGGGACAGAGAGTATTCTCCTCTGGAGTTAAAGCTGGCCAAGTTTCAGCTTTTTATTGGCAGGCATTTTTAACTGAAAAAATAACAGCTTAGAGTTTTTAAATCCCCAGAGTAGATAATGTAAACATAGAGCATCATTTACAAGCTCACTTTGGGAACTGGTTGCAATTAAGTGTTGCCTCCTGAGGTGTCTCAAGTTGTGGGTGTCTTAAAGAAGAAGAGAAATAAGAATTTACGAGACAGGAAACAGAACTCCAGAACTTTTCACTACACCAGGTCCTGTACTGAAGTGGCTGTTGTGAAAAATGCAGCCAGGACCACGGAACCTAGCAGTCTGAAGAAACTGCTGTACAGCAACAGCTTAACTTCAATGTGCTTGAGCCAGTGCTGCTGGCAGCATTATCTCTGCATCCTGGGACACTTCCCGGTTCCTGTGCCTTGACACTGCCTCCACATGGGCTGGGGATGGAGTTTGGGTCTATGAACTGGCTGGTGGTGAGAAACAGGTTCATTTTTGTCAGATGAGGTGATGGTGTGCACGTCTCCCTGGCTTAGTGCCCTTTGTGAGCTTCTTACTTCAGCCAGAATCTGTGGAGTGTTTAAAGCTTGCTGCTTTTTTGGGGGGGTGGGTTTTTTTGGGTACTATTAAGAGAAATGAGTTGTTGATGTCCCTGAAATGTTCCATTTTCATCCTTATGCAAGAAAGTGAGGAATAGACTCTTTTCATCCCTTGGGTAATTATTTGCTTTATTATTGCACTGAAGTGAGATAGGATTAATGTAGGTTACAGGTAGTAACAGAATATGAAATAAGACAACAAAAAGCACAAGAGCAAAAGATAAAAATAGTCTCAGGAATTAACCTAGTACTTTGAGAATTTATGAATTTTCAAAATGCTTGCAATGATGCCTAAATCTATTTTTCCTTTCAGATAAAGAATGTGTTTTCAAGTATTTTGCATACAGGATTCACCGGGGATGTACAAACTTGAAGAATTTCAAGTGTGCAGCTTCAGGAATGAAGTAATAAACTTTTGAATCAGGTTCTCAACCTGAATAAACTGTTGAGTACCCCACAGCAATTGCAAGTTATATATTCATATATATATATATATATATAATTGCAAGCTAATAGCAGTGCAATAAAAACACAATTGCCCTTTTCCCCCCTTAGCATTTTCTCCCTGGCCCTGTAACATTTTTTTTGTGCCTTGTTCCTTAGTTTGCTTTCCAAACCATTCCATATCCTCAGCAGACCTTGAGAACAATCTCATGAGTAGATCTGGAAAATCAGTTTTGAATATAGGAAATTAAATGAGGAATCACACTTCATAAGCTTGGGCTTCTGGATTGAAAACTTCAGATAATTCAAGTAGACATTGCTGAATGCTCATCCTGGTCTGGCAGGCTCCAGTCTCTGAAAGGTGGGCAACTGAAACCTCTGTGTTTGCACAGAAAGGCAAGTTATGGGATAGCTAGTGAGAGGAATAGTGCATTTGTCTTTACAGACAAGCTGTGGGTCTGCTGGTAGATAAAACTAACAATGGGAAGGGTTCCACTGATTGGTGAATGGATAAAGAGATTTGCTTTTACAAATAAATTTTAGTTTTGCGATAAATGAAATTGGATTAATTTTCCTAACATGCTGCTGCAGATTTTGGAGACCATTGTGCATAAGAACAGGCACAGGACCAGACTTGGGGCTGGCATGCTCTGCATTTCCAGGATGGCCCATGGACAGGGTGAGGTGGTACCCGTGCACTCTGCATCAAGCTGTGATTCTATGGAGACTTCAGCAAGAGAGGGTTTTTTCAGGCTGATTAAACCTTCATCCTTGCTATGCTTGCTGTGACATTTGCATCTCTCTTTTGTAAAACTTCAGAAATCTTAATCATCTTTGGCCCTGTGAAATGTTACAAACATCAGCAAAAGTCATCATAGTTTCCATGCAAAAATACATACATTTTGACATTTGGGAACTGGAAGGAACTAATTTCTATTGTTGATGATACACAAAGAGGGCAGGGTGGTGCCTTGGGGCCTATGTCTGCTACTGTTGACTGGAAAATACCTTTTGAAGTGGCACCCTATGGCCCTGGATGGCCAGAACGGAGGTCCAGGAGGCGAGACAGGTGTTTACTACTGAGTCTTTGACCCTTTAAGCCAAATAAAAGTTATAAATTCTTAGGATCATGTATTTATAAAACAGAAGTAGAAAGTATAAAGAAGAGATGTTGTAGTGTGTGTGTGTGACACCTTGAACATACCACATTATACTAACAGACTCTCCAAACATCCATTCTTTTTTATGACCATTATCCATTAGGAAATGCCATGTAAAACTTATTTCTTTGTTGAGAAGTACCTCACCTACTGACAACAATTAGAATTGCTTACAGGGCCTCAGCTGCAAATGCAAAACATTCAAAACTCAAACTAATTGGTTACATTAGAAAACACACTTTGCTTTTCTCCAGAGGTTGATTGTGAGCAATTTTGTGAGCTATTCATGAAAATACTCTGGGGCTGTTTGCATCAAACACTGGGATCTTGTTAGCAGTGAAAGAGGGAAAGTGCACCATGTGTGGCAAAGTAATTCCCTCACAAAATATGTGCTTGGAGGCTACTTAGGTGAAAAGAATTTCTTTTTAATTCCATGGGCTGAAGAACTGCCCACCATCTGCTTTTTCAGAAAAAGAGGGTTGAGTCTTTGGGCCCTTTCAGAGCCTTGAATGACTAAAGCTGAAGGGATTTCCCCCAAAAAGCAGGGAGTGTTTTGAGGAGCGGGGCCGCACCTGCCTGCAGAACTGACCATGGGCCAAGGGAAGGTGCTGCTGCCCAGAGCCAGCCCGAGGTGTCCCTGAGGATTTGTCACATCCTCTGCCTCCCCTGGCAGTGCTGCCACAGAGCCCAGCAGGAGGGATTCCAGGGATTTGTCAGCACGGGGAGGCAGAGCATGAGCTCCTACTGATATTTCCATCCAGGGCTGGCACTTTCAGGCCAGCAATGACAAATTCTGCAGCTCTGGCTGCACAGTTGCTGTTGGCACTGCTGTGGCAGCCTCTGCCACCAAGCAAGAGCATCTGCAGGGGCAGGATGGTGCAGAGATGCCTCTCAGAGAACGGAGAGAACACCTTCAAACAGCATCTGGCAGAGTTAATGAAGGGCTGGTAAATCCCTTTTAGGGGGACGGGTCATAAAAACCTCTCTCTGTGAAAAGAAGAGACAATAGGAGTGAAGAGGGAATGAGAAAGGGGAAGGGAAAGGTCAAAAAAGAGGAAAAGGAAAGAGAAAGGGAGAGAGGGAGAGGATAGAGGCCTTGGAAATTCTGATTTGATCTAAAGGACATTTTCTGACAACATAGATATTTGCTACAATAAATAGTGCTTTCCCACAGGCTTTGGCTTTCTAGCTCTTGATATTAACTGAGCCCAGTGAGTTTTAAAAGAGAGAGGAAAAGAATTAGTAAAAAGTTTTCCTTCAAGACCAAATATCTGCCAGAGACTGAATGCTATGGTTAATGGCTTTTGAACATTGACAGGAACGATCAAAGCATTAAAGTAATTAAACAGGGCTCTCAGTATCCAGCACAAGTTGTACTGGTGAGGAGATTAAACAGAGATTCTCATTGCCCTGTGTGTTTTATACTCTTGAAAACAGAGGCTTAGTAACAGTATTTCATGCACACACAATAACATAAAGAATGACAGCTCATGCCTTTTTGTCCTGGTAAGTATTTGCTGCAGCAGCCACCTTTCTTACAAGTCATGATGTGTTCAATGCCATTTTCCCCTGTTTTCTGTTGAAAACTGTTTCATATCAAAGAAGGATTAGTACCATATGTAGTCTTTTCTTCTTGTCAAGGAACAAGCTCAAATCTCCAGGCAAATATAAAAGGCTGCAAGATTTTAGAAGTATGGAAATTACAGTGTTAATGAACCTGACTTGAATTCAGTTTTGACTTCTGAAGAATTAAAACTCCAAATGGGAATGACACAGCCTCACCTTTCCTTAGCAATATGTGAAAGGCCAGAACAAGAAGAGGGAATCTGGTGCCTGCTGAAATCAACATGTCCTGAGAAATTATTGTTATTATTGAAAGAACAGTTTAAATTACAGGAGGGTCTCTTGCCTTGCTGAGCCCTCAGCCCTCTGTGATACACCTCACCTCAATGCAGACTTCAGGTGGTTTGGGGTTTTCTTTTTCTTTCTCCAAAACACCAAGAGATCAAAATTCTTGGTAAAAACAGGACTTCTACTTTCAGTCCAAGCCAAAGAGAAGCTCTGCAGGGCTTCTTCCTAGATACAGATAAAATACTCTGGTGATCTTATCACACCCTGTTCTCAAACTTTTGGCACCAGCTTCTACTCTGGAACACCATGACTTCCTTGTAATCTGAAAGAGGGAACAAATCAAACCTCAACAGCTGGTCCTACCTTGAAAACCAGTGTTCCTCCCACCAGAAACTTCTTTTCCTGTTGTGACAGATGAGTAATGTGATGACTGACTCTCACAATTAATAGACAAATATCATGTATATAAGTTAAGAAAAGTTTTATAGATTTATAGTTATGCTGCACCCCATGCCCTGGTTATCAAGGGAAAACTGGGGTTGGGACATCTGGGAGGGCTGGTTTGTCACTATGGCGACACCTGACCTCCAATCAGAATTTGAGGAAGAGATCTCCACCACTGGACAGCGAAGAAGGGGTTGATGGACAGAACTTTGGGAGGGCTTAAAGGGTTAGAAAGGGAAAGCCTCCAGCGGGAGGGGGCTGAGCACATGGTGAGGAAAGTCTTTTGCTGCTGGTGCTGTAACCTTTTTTCTTTATTCAGTCTTCTGTTGTATTTTTGATAAGGTTTAATAAACCTTCCTAAACTATGAGAAGTGAGTAGCTATTTCTCACACTGTGGTCTGCAACCCTCACTCTTTATTACAATAAAATGCTTCTTTTTATTAGGTTTACATCAGTTCCATACGCTTTTATGAGCTTTTTATGCCTTTTTATCTATATATGTTTAAGACCACTATCTGCTTATTGCAACATTCCAGGAATCCCTTTTGACTCTTCTCTCCATATTCCTGCAGAAGTTCAGGTCACTGTGGGTTTTACACCAATAACAATCCAGGTTGTTCAGATCCTAGGTGTGACAGGCAGGCACAATTTCCCTGCTGACACAGGGACTGAAGACAAACCCCTCTGTTGTCACTGAAGACAAAGGAAAGGAGGAAGTTTCTGCCCATTGCAAAGTCCCCGTTTGCCCTGAAGGACTCTGCCTCTTCTTTCTCAGCAGCAGCTCAGCAGCCGGACGCCAAGAAGGACAAGAGAGGGAGGGGTGGTTGATTTGTGTGACAATTTAACAGCACTTGCACACAAGAGCTGAGTCTGTCAGCAACATCTCTGCAGAGGCAAGTCCTTGCTGAGGATGCAGAGCTGTGTCACTTGTGTTTAGTTTGCATCGAGTTAATGGCACGGTGGCTTTTCATGCTGCAGGTGTGGCCCCTGTGACAGCAGCCTGTTCATCCTTCAGGGGGTTTGCACCCACAGGGACAGTGCTGCTCCTGCCAGCACACCCCAGTTTGTCCTCATGCCAAAAAGCCCAGGCAGAACTTACTTCTTAAAGGAACATTTTCCTTTTGCTCTCAAACCAAAGATTTAGATGTAATGGTATAATAGGAACAAATCTTTTCCCCTGCTGTCTCTTGGGACAGGAGGAAAATCCTATCACATCCAGATAGCAAGGCACTGATTTCACTTCCACTCTGGAAATGACTTGCAGGAGCAAGTGAATAAAATTCTCTGCTGGAACAGTGAAGTCCTGCCACTCTAAATCAGTGTGGTGCCTGAAGGGTTTTGTAGCAGGTTTGCACCTAAGTTGATGCTCAAGAAGTTTATGAGGTCCAACAGAGACCTAAGGTTTGCACAGCAGAGTTTAGGCTGACAGCTAAGGGAGCATAAATTAAATGGTCTTTCCAGCCCAGAAGGCTGATGAGAATTGTTGGTATTTGTGCTCTCCTTCCTTGTTTAAAGGATAGCAACATATTTGATGAGATTTTGGCATTGCAGCTAAAGATCATGGCCAGATGAAGTCACCTGAGTGGTTGTTGTGCATTTCTAATTGTGGAGGTCAATAATCAGTGTAACTGCTTCTGGTAATCGGGCTCCAGTCTCGCACAGAGCATTGCTGGTTGGTCACTCTTATCTCCACAGCCCAGCAGAGATCCTGTTTTGGATGGCTCTCACTGCTCCCAAGGCCCCAGGGACCAGCCACTGCCTCTCCTCCTTCTGCTTTCCCTTCCAGGATCAGAGATTTCCTGCTGCTTCCTCCACGTCTGAGACAACTGGAGGAGATGAGGGGCTGAGGATGTGGCTTCTGACAGAGAGTTGATAACGCTCAGCTGAGTATTTTATTCTCCTGCCACTAAGCTGTCAGGCTGCTGCTGGAATTCCTCCTGCTTGGAAATGGCTGGTGTGAGCAGCAGGAATTGTTGCTGGCTGGAACTTTTCCAAGAGCTGGACAAAAGAAGCATTTTGTGGAAGGCCACCAGCTGCCCTTGGTCAGCAGCACAAGGTGTGAGGTGCCCTTTGAAGGCCATCCCTGCACAAGGACAGCCTGGCCTTCTCCAGTGCCCAGAGCACCTTCCAGGCTTTTGGGCTGGCCTCGTCCCTCACCCTGGAGAAGCAGGTTGCTGTGGGAACTCTCATATCCACAGTTTCTGGCTGGATTGCCGTGTCTTACCACAGACAGCCCTGGAGACACCAGTAGAGACTCCATCTGCAATAAAAGGGGACTTTGTTTTCCCTTGGCCCAACATGCAGCAAGCCCACCTGGGCCTCATTCAGCTCTGTGTGGGCTGGTAGTCAGCTTCTGCTGGGAATTTAAAGCTTTTACCCTACTTTCCACAGCAAATAGTGGAGCAAACCCAGCCGCACCAACCCCCAAATTTCACTCTAAAAACCACAATTTTCATTTTCCTCTATTCAAGCCTTGAAGAAAACAAACTTTACTTGAGTAAGCTGGAGGCACAGTGTCCTCCAAGATCATTCTTGAGTAGGACAATATTGCAGGAGAAGACTGGCAAACCCAGAGGTTACTGGTGCTTAGGAAGCTTTGCAAAACCTTCCCACGTGCGGTGCTCTTGCAGCCTCCTGAGCTCCTGGAGCCCTCCCTCAGCTCAGGCACAGTTGGGACAGAAGGGGATGGTTCCATCTGTCAGATGTGGGGACAGGAGGAGGGAAGACTTTGCAAACGCTGCCACGAGGGCAGGGCTGTTTTCATTGATGGTGCCAAGTGGTAGTACATCATCTTTGATTAAATGTGAGGTGCTGAAGGGCAAAAATTCTCAGTGCTAAGGAGAGAGTGTCTCCACTCACACAGCAAGGTAAGTGAAGGGGAAAGTGCAATCTGTATTTCATGGGAGGTGTTCAGTTTTTAACCAAACATTTTTGCAGAAGACGTGCCCAGGCAGGGGTGATTCAGAGCATTTTATCAGCCTCACAGAGTATCCCCACATCTGCTTGGCCACATTTTCTCTCTTTTTTCATTGTGAATGATTTCTCCTGCCAGGGTTGCTCCTGCTTGGAGTTCTACTCTCAGTGGAGCCCCAGAATTTTCTCAGCAGGCCTCTGCAGCGAGTTCTGAGCCAAGGTGGGGCTCTGCTGCCAGCCCAAATCTGCGCTTCCCCTGCCCAGCCTGAGTGCAGGTGGGGCATGTGCTGGGCATGGCCGGAGACTTGCATGGCCAAAATCCTATATATATATCCTATACAGAACTATACAAATCTCAATTTAGGTTAAAAACAGGAATTTATTCTATTATTACAACCTTTCTATGTAATAATATACAAATAATAACTTCAGTTAATTTATATCCAACCTCCACAACAACGCACTATACACAAAGATCAATTAGGTGTTTAACAACTTAATTTATTACATATTACTACAAGGATTAAGCCCATCTAGGAATACAAAAATATCTCCATAGATATGTAAATAGAATTACATCCAGAAACAGATAAATATGCATATAAAAATAGACTTATATACCTATACAAATACCAATATTCCTATTTTAAAAGCCATATAACAAACATTGTATCAAAAGAGATACCTACACAACTTTACCCACAGGAAATAGAAATTAACACAGATATAACAATATCCATGTCTACATACATAAATTTATACACATATATGTAATTTCAAAAATATATATATATACATAGCATACATTCATAACAAAATAAATATACATAAATATAAGAATATACACATTGAAATAAACACATACAAATAGCAGCCCACATATGGAAATACACATATAATAACTGTGGCTACGTTCAAGTCCGTGTATCTTTAAACAGCACTCGAAGCAGAGGGATCCCAGCTGCCCCATCTTCAAAGCCTCTCGCTCGGTCTCCTCCTCCCGTGCAGAGCAGCTCTCCTGGACAGCGACAGCAGATGGAACACCTGGCAAGCAAAGGGAACACTGAGTGAGTATGGGGACGTTTCCCTTGGCAGCAGCTGCACTTCCATCAGGGAAGAGGAAATGTCAGAGCCTCCCAGGGGGGTCAGAAAGAGAAAGCAGCCGAGCGGGCCAGGCTGTGGTGAGCGCAGCCGCGGCGGGACTGTCCCGCAGCCCCGGCAGCCCGGCAGAGCCGGCACAGCTCCCGGCCCTGCCGGCACAGCTGCCTTGCCCAAGGACAGCCCCTGTGCCGGCCGGGGCAGCTGCGCTGAGCAGCCCCAGCACGGGCAGGGCCCGCTCCTGCCCCGCCGGGCAGTGCCCACGGCCACAGCCCACGGCACCCTCAGCCCCACCTGCCTCCCCGGGCCTGTGGCCTCACCCAGGCTCTCTCCAGGCTGGCAGCAGCAGGTCCCGTTCACTGCTCTGGCTGCTGGCCTTCAGCTCCTCCCTGCTGGCTCCCGTCAGTCTCCGGCTGTCCTCAAGGTCTTCATGGCAGCTGTGGCAAAAGTGGAGGCTCTGGAATTGCTTCCAAGGCCTGGCAGAGCTGCAGTCCCGGAGCCCTCTGTGCTCCCTGCTGGCCCCCTCCGTCCCCTCAGCCCCGCCATGCTCTCGGTGAACCCCCAGCCCCCTTCAGTTTCTTCAGCCCCTCACAGTCCTCTCACCCCCCTCAGTCCCTTCTGACCCATCCTGTCCCCTGAGACCCACCACCCTGCCAGCCTCTGCCACTTGCCTGTCACCTCAGTGCCACCATGGCCCTCGGCTGCCCCACAGCCCTCAGCCCCAGCAGCAGCTCAGGGTCACCGTCCCTTCAGCGCCCCCTGAGCCCCCTCAGCCCCCTCTGTCTCACCGTCCTTCAGCAGCTCCTCAGGGGACAGTGCCTGGGGCCAGCGGCAGCTCCCACCGCTCCAGGGACAGCCGGGGCTGGAAGTGCTGCTCCGCCCGGCCCGGCCGCCAGCTCGGACCCAGCACAGGGACAGGGGACACAGGGGGCACCGGGGCAAAAGCAAGAGGTGAAAAAGGCAGCCGAGGGGGCAAAGAGCTAAAAATGTAGCCTAGGCCTACACAAACAGCAATCTATCCATCAATCTCTCCATCTAAACATTCCTATTCCTCTTACTATATAACTATACACATTCATAAATGTAACTGCATACATATGCATATATATATATACAAATATTTTACACATATAAAAATCTAACTCTGAAAATCTATAAATGTAAATATATAGTAAAATATAATTATATCACATCTATAACTATATACATATCCACATTTAACTATACAGATCTATCAAGCTATGTCCATATAAATAGAACACTATCATCTATAAATGGAACTATAACCACTAATAAATAGAACCATAGAAATCTATAAACATATCTACAAACAGAGGAGTTCTACCTGCCCAATGGTCACAGGCTCTCCCCTGTCTCTTCCTGCCGTGCAGGGCAGCCCTCCTGGAGATGTTGGTCAGATGGCATCTGGGAAGCAAAGGCAACGCTCAGTCAATATTGGCCCTTCTGCACCTCTCCCTTGGGCAGCAATTGTCCTTCGACCAGGGGCTGTCAAAGATGGCCTGAAAGGCAGACTCTCACTTGGCAATTTGAAGCAATCTGCCCTTAAAAGAACAGGGACCATTGCAAGTGTTCAAAAGTGTGTTTCAAAACACTGAAGTATCTTGATAAAGTCTCAGCCCCCGCATTGCAAAGGGCACCCAGGAGAGCTTGAAACACAGACAGTCCCAGCTGCCACAAGGAAGCCCAGCCTTGTTCTTTCTCTGAGCTGACAGAGAGACCTCAGCCCTCACTGAAATGTCTGAAGCTGAAGGTGCTGGGAGCTGAGTCATGAACCAGCTCCATTACCTGGCATCTACAAACTGCCCTCTGCAGCGAGCAGCAGCTGCTCCAACTCGACCATCAGCTCTGGCAGGAAGGGCTGGGAGGGACAGAGCTCCCTACGAGGCCTGCAGGCTGCACCAGCTTGGCTAAGGAATGGATCCACAGTGCTCCCTCTCTCCTCTTAGGCCTCCCTAATCAGGGGTCATTCAAGCTTTTCCTTCTGATACTGGAGTTACTGTGATTTTTCTATTGGTTGGCCTCTGATGTTGTGCTCCTTGTTTTTCTTGTGGGTCAGGACCAGTACCAGCAGAGTGGTATTACATTTAGTCAGTGATTTGGACTTCTACCCTGACTTTTTGCTCTTTTTTTCCCCTGTTCCTTCAAGAGTCGCTCAGCCTGGCCTCCCCTGGCACCCTGCAGCAAATTTACCCACCCACTTCAGCACAAAACTGGGACACTCGGCTTGGTGACACAACTCCCACAAGGTCAGGTTTATTCCCTGCTCTCTTCCCACAGTAGAGGACTCAGTGTCAGAGCCTCTGGAGAAGCGTGGAGGGCAGGGCTCAGGGAGGTTGTGCCAGTGCAGGATTTGAACTAAAGGCATCAGGAAGCACCAACCCTGCTCAGAGCAGCCATCTCACAGCTCTCTAAATCAGTGTGGGCTCTGTCCTCACCAGGCTCCTGGGGCTCCTGGGAACTGTTCCTGCAGCTCTCGGTGCCAGATGAAACCTCCTCTGCTGCAGCTCTGTTCACAGGCTCCCCTCCTGAAGAATCAGGGGCAACACCAACATTGTCCTGAGCAGAAAAACAGAAAGAAAGGAACCCAAAGATCACTGTCTATTTTGCTGGAATCATATCAGGGATACAATAACTCTCCTTCTCCACTCCCAAAGACATGGAGCACAGAGGAGGGAACACTGCCCCCACGGTTCACATGACAAGCCTTTTAAACTCAGGATTCAGGGGGCCAAGGTGAAACTGAAGCTCTTACAAAATGACCTTTGAGACAAAACATGAACACAGAAAACCAGAAGACACCAAGTGAGGGGACGTGCCCCCACGCTCTGACCCTGCCTTATCCCAGAGCTGTGAGAAATCAGCCAGCACAAAGCCAGGGGCTCTCCTTGCTGCCAGCACGGCTGCCAGCAAGGGCAGAGCTCGCTCCCAGCCCTGCCCAGGGCTGTGTGCTGCAAACCCACAGGCAAAGCACACATTTCTGCCTGGGAGTCTCAGCACCCCCAGCCAACCGCTCACAAAACCCATCACAAGGTGCTGCTTCTCGGAGCCCTCTGCTGCTGCCCCACAAGTGTCATCCAGGCAAACATTTATGCACCCTGGGTATTTCCAGGATCACATTTGGGATCAGTGGCAAAAATCTGTACATCGTTAGGGTAGGGAAAAAAAACAACCCAAAAGACAGGAAAAGCCTGACAACCAAGTAGTGTTTCTATTCCACTGAGGAAGTAAATGTCCACAATGAAGCAAATTAGCTTTGGACACAAAGATATTCTCACTATGACCAGTTTCAGAATATTCATCTCTTCTATCATAGCTCATTCATCAGAACCCTAAAGATTCTAAAGATGGTTCAGAGCCTGCAATGTTTCCTTTTCTTATGGAATAAAATGCTTCTCTAAACTGCTATGTGTGACTTTACAGAGGACAAAAGTCATGCCACTTGAGAATAAGGTATTGGTAAATCCAAAAAATCCCACTCCCCCCCTTGAGTCATAATCACAAATGTACTGCAGGCAATGGGTCAGCACATCAACAGAGAGACATTCTTTGGCCAACACGTGTCATAATCTGCAAAAGGACAGAGAGCTGCAGCTGCAGCCCAGCCCCAGCCACAGCTCTGGGAGCGCCTACACACACGGCAGGGCTCACACAGTGATAGTGGAGCCCTGGAAAATGTTAAAGATAGACTTTGAAAATGTTAGGCTTTGTGTTTTCTCAGATCACTGCACCTGCATAAGCAGTATGATAAATGATATAATTGTTAAATATGATGATTGTTTAGTAACTAAATATAATTATTGTATAATCATAAGAAGAATCATGAGAAACTATGTTAGAAATTTAAGGGGGAACCAAGAGAAGCTATGTTTAGCTGAAATCTGTGCCTACAATAGAACAATATAAGTTTAATAATTAACATGAAAGTTATATAACGATAGAGTATAAAACACGTTCACCTCGAACGTATGGTTGCAATCAGATTTGGGTGGAAACTACCCCGATTCCCAGAGCTCTTAAATAAAAAGCACTGCATATAATCGCTTATGTGATTATGTGTTTTTGAATGCTAACAACAGCAGCAGCAGCTGCAGCCCAGCCCTTGCTTTGCCTTGGCCTTCCCACCCAAAAGAGGCACAGCCCACATCTGCTGCAGCTGGGACAGAGGCACCTCTGGCATGCCCCTCCCTGCACGGGACACTTGGCCTTCAGTGCCAATTCCCCAAACACTCTTCTCCTCTTTCCCAGCAAGTAAAACCTCTTCTTCGCTTCTTCTTCATCCCCTCTTTTAGAAATCTTTCTTAACCAAGAATAATTCAATAACTAAATAAGAATGAAATAAGTTCAATTAAAGAAGCCTTTGCTTGTCAACCGTGTCACAAGGTTCAAAAGCTCTCAGTCCAGCCCCTTTTATCCCCATCCAATGGAATTACCTGAGCAGAGGGAGATCTTTCAGACAGGGACCTCCTGATCTCCCGAATCATTTTCTCTACGGCAAGGCCTAGATCTGCTGGTGGCCATTCCTCCTCCCCAGGCGCGTTCTGTGCTGAGCTGGAGGCCGTCCATGCTGCACAAGCTGCACTGCCAGCGGGAGCGCTGGGCCCTGAAGTGCCCGGGCTGGCTGCAAGAATCCAAACACATTGGTCAGGCTCCACAACGTGGCTGTGGGACACAGAGCTCTGGTGCTGTTGTGGATCAAACATCACGGGAAGCACACAGGCAAACCAGGCAGAGAATCTTTCGGCCTCCTAGGTGCCCCTTGCTAGTAGGCTTGACAGCCTCTGGCCGAGAATGACAGAGCCTTGTGGAAAACTACTTGAAACGGTCACTTTTCACGACCTTTCGGAAAAACAGGACTACAACTCTTTTCCTACCTCGTGCGTCGTAGGCTGCGGGCTGCTGCTCCCTGTGGAGCTGCTGGAAGCTGCAGGGCTGCACCCCGAGCACCTCCCGCTCGGCCGGAGGCAGCTGCTCCCCGTAGAGCTCCTGCGAGCGGCTGCGGGGCCCCTCCCGCCCGAGCGGCAGCGGCCGCTCCCCGTGGAGCCCGAGGAAGTGGCAGGGCGGGATGCCGAGCACCTCCCGCTCGGCGGGCGGCGGCCGCTCCCCGTAGAGCTCCTGGAAGCGGCTCGGCCCCTCCCGCCGGGCCGGCAGCGGCCGCTCCCTGTGCAGCAGGTGGAAGCCGCAGGGCGGGCGCCGGGCGAGCAGCGGCTGCTCGCCGGGGGGCTGCTGGAGGCGGCCGGGCCGGGGGCTGCGCAGCTCCCGCCCGTCCGGCAGCGTCCGCTCCCTGTGCAGCAGGAGGAAGCCGCTGGGCGGGCGCCCGGCCGGCAGCGGCGGCCGCTCCCTGGGCAGCGGCTGGAAGCGACCGCGCCCGCGCCGCCCGGCCGGCAGCGGCCGCGGCCCGGGGAGCTGCTGGGAGCCGCAGGGCGGGCGCCTGGGGCCCTCCCGGCCCGCCGCCGGCCGCTGCCTGTTGACCGCGCTCCGGCGCTTGATGCGGAGCAGGAGGTCGGGGCGGTCGCGGCGAAAGCAGGGGCTGCAGTAGTGGAGCCAGGCCCCGGCATCGCCCGGCGCAGCCGAGCCGACCCAGCCCGGCACCTTGCGGAAGCCGTAGCGGTAGAGCTGCCGCACGAAGCTGCGGAACTGCGTGGCCCTGAAGGTGTGCGGCACCGGGGCCGGCCCATGGCCACGGCCCCTGTGGGCGTGGCCCGAGCTGAGCAGCTCTCGCTCCAAGAGGCAGCGGTCGATGAGCAGCCCCTGGGCGCGGCTGTCCCAGCACACGGAGCGGACGCGGGGGCTGTTCACCAGGCGCCAGAGCTTGGCGGGGAAGGTGCCGGCGCTGAGCCCGGCGGGCAGCGGCAGCTCCGCCATGGCGTCGATCGCCGACTGTGGCCACAACGCCCGCGGCGCAACGGCCGCGGCTGCGCCGGTGGCGCGCGGCCTGAGGGGGGCGCTGTGCTCGGGCCCGCGCGCGCCCAGCGCGGCCCCGGCGCGGGCCGGACTTGGCGGGGACGAGCGCGGCAGAGCCGGGGCTGCGGGCACAGCGCGGGCGGGGCGGCTCCGGGGCTGGCCGCGCTCGGCTCGGCAGGGCCAGCTGCGAACCCCCTCTTTCTCTGGCTGCAGGCATCCTTCTGCCTTGGCCTTGCGCTACAACCCCCAGCCAGCAAGACAAGGAAGATAAAACAGCCGCTTCTCTCGCAGTCAGCCTCCTGCAGCTCTTGATGCCTGCTCTTATTCCTGGCCAGGTCCCAGACTCCTCATTTCCCATCCTTGAACTCCATCAGATTCCCCTCAGGCCAGTTCTTTAGCCTGCCGAGGTCCCTCTGAATGGCGCAATCATTTGGGCTCTCAGCTGCTCCTGCCAGCTTTGTTTTGTCTGCAGACTTGCTGAGGGTGAGCTGCTCCTCCAGCCCGGCCATGAATGAAGACATTAAAGAGCACCTGCCCCAGCATCAGCCCCTGGGGCTCAGAGCACCCGTGACTTGCCTCCAGCTCTACTTTGTGCCACTGATGACAGTCCTCATCCATTTTTCAGCCTTCCTCGCTGGGCATTTTGGCAGTTTGTGTTTAAGGAAGCTGTAGGAGACTGTCTCAAAGGCTTGGGGAAAGCTGGGGTAGACATCATCCATTGCTCCACCCATATCCATCCCTTTGGCTGTCCTATCACGGGCATCAGGTAGCTTAACCATCACTCCCAATCAACTTCTCTGTTTGTTTGGATCGGTTTCCAGGATTAGTTACTCCATCACCTGTCAGGGGATGGAGGCAAGGCTGACTGACCTGTATTTTCCTCTCCTTCTTACTCTCTTGGAAGAAATCAGTCTATTAGAGCAATTCTGGCTGGTTTTAGCTAGGCAATTCCAGAAAAAATAACCAGTAAGAAAAATGAAGCTCTAAATGGAGTCTCTTAAATTCTTCTTTCTGCTACCATTCTAGGCCTCCAGAAAGATCTTGTTTTCTTCCCAGTACTGGACAGCTGATTAAAAAAAAACCAACAAGGCAAATGTCTCCTTAATAGAATATAATATACCTATTATTCGGAAGACAGTAACTTAGATTTTTCTTTCAGGATTAGACTGAGATGAAAGGACTTGAGAGGTTCCAGAACTTTGATATTTTCTTGTCTCCAACTGTTTGGAAAACTGTTAGAACATGGTGAAGACACAGTGCTTTTGAAAATGCCATTCTGAAGTCTTGTATGCTTGTATTACATATAAAAGTACCTGCAAGAATTTTAGAAACCTGTAGCTCAGATTCCTTACTTTCAAAATGAGGAAATGCCAGAATTAGTTTGATCTTTGGTTTTTTATGTTGTGTTTCTGATTCCTACATTTTTATATGAATATGTATCTTTTTTTAATAGCATGGTCACATACTCCATTTTCCTTCCGATCCCAAAATCATCAGTGCTCAGAATAGCCAATAAGCAACTAATCAATATTCTTTTTAATCTCTTTTATTTCATAATAAACTCAGACACCACTGATCTTTTGGGAATCCAGACTTGTGTGCAAAGTTTGCAGGGAAGATTGAGCTCTCAAGCCCTGTGAATTTTCTCTTCTCTCCTTTCCCATTTCCCTTTTCCTTCATCTCTGGCCTGACCTCAGGGCCCTTTCCCCTCGTGTCAGGCCCTCTGTTTGCTGCACTCCAGGGAAGCTCTCAGCTGTGGGTTCCCCAGCGTGGCAGCTCCAGGCTTGGAGCAGCAGAACCCAACTGTGGCTGAGAGCCCAGACCCCCCCTGGGCCAGCTGGGCTTTCAGCTGCCAGGGCAGCACGCAGGGAAAGGGGCAAGAGAGAGCTGAGGACGCTGCCAGAGCAGCCCTTGGGCAGTGCAGGGTGAGAGTGGCTTAAAGTGCTGCTGAGCCCCACTGTGGGGGCACAGGAGGCTGCTCTGCCATGGCCGCGGCTGTGCCGCCCATCCAGACAGAAAGGCAGAGCCAGCAGGCTCTGATGGGGGAGAGCAGCTCCATCCCTACCAAAACTTGGTCAGTCCTGCTAAAACCTCTCTTTGTCCTTCTGTCTGAACACTGACACTGCTTTGGAAAACAGAATGGAGGTGACACGAGACAATCGATTATAACTTGTAAACAAATTTCCATGGGTTTTTTGGTTTTGTGAAAAATGCATGTATTTTATGATTGGCTTTGTGCAAATATTAAAATGAATGTTATATGTCTTGTGTTAGAAAGTAATGCTGTATTAAGTCTCTTAAGTACTGTGTTAAATATAGTTTTAGGTTATAAATATTGTTAAAATAGAAACGATGCTATGTAGGATACTTTTTTTAAAGGAAGGGCTTGCAGCAAGGTAGCAGCCACAGGACACCTAAATCTTTCAGAGAAAAAGAATTTATGGCCCTCTTATCAGAAGAAACGAACTTCTTCCCGCCTCCAAGGCACTGTTAGGATTCGGAGGAAGAAGCTGACCATGACCAGACAGGATCCTGTGTTTGAATGGAATTTATGCATCATGTATGAAGTGTATGAATATGCAACAGGCTGTTGCTTTTAAGGGTTAATCCTGTGTTAACCGGGTGTCCTTTTTCGGGCTTTTGCTGCCCAGATAAAGGTACCTGGACGTCCGTAACTCTTTGTATTTGTTGTCTCATATTGTCCTAATTCAAATTTCCAAATTATTACTACTCTAATTGTATTTCTATTTTTATAACCATTTTATTACTATTAAACTTTTAAAATGTTAAAAACAAGTGATTGGCGTTTTTCAGAGTTTGTTGTGGTGTTTCAGTTTGGTTTGGGTTTTTTGCATGTGTGTGAGGCTTAAATGTGTCCTAAAGTTCTTGTGCATGCATGAGGCTGTAGAGTGGCCTCCACGGGGATCTCCTTGGCTCTGCACAAGCCCAGAGAGCAGCACTGGCACCTCAGGCCGAGCACAAAGGAGCACAGGATGATCTGCAGGGTGCTCTGTGACAACAGGCACTTGGAGCTGTTGTCCAGTGTGTAAGAACTACATCCCCTTTTCTTCAGATTCTCCTAAAAATGCCCACTGATGTTGTTTTGTATGATGCAGCTCTCCTAAGCCCCTATTACACTGTATCTGCACGAGCATTCACACAGGTGTTTGCTAAAACAATTCTGCTCCAGCTGAAAAGCACCAGGTACCCTGAGCAATAGCATCAGATAAATTGACATAGAGAGACTTCAGGAGCAGAAGCAGCATTAAATCCATGACAATTGTGGAGATGTGAAAATACAGAAATCCACCAATGGTAGCAAAGCCCACACATCTCCACTGGGTTCTGCAGAATGGCAGCAAATAATGCACAGGTGTGGAGACCATGAACTGGTTGGTGCTGCACTTATTTGTCAGTGAGCAGAGCTGTGGGAGGCAGGGATTAAGGGTGATTTTGGAACAGGAAGAAGAAAGGGACAGACAAATTCCAGGTGGAGGCAGAGTGGCTCTGCTCTGCTGACCCAAGGAGAGCAGGGAACAAGTTGGAAAGGAGTAGGAAAAAAGAGTTTTGTAAAAGGAAACCTTGCTATATAGGCATTGGTGTTCTTACCACAGCCCACAGAGCTTAGAGCATGAATATTCATCCCATTTAAATATTCCTGCAAGATGTAAGAAAAATTCCTTTCCATGTGGTTATTTACACAAACATACCCATGAACAAATAAAAAAACTGCACAACTACATGTATCATTAAGCAGGATACTCTGTAGATTCTCACATTAACACTTGCAGAATTATATATGGTACTTCCAAACATATAGAGACTCTTGTTCTCCGTTTGCTTCTTTAAAACTCAAAAAATGTAATGAAATTCTCTTTCAAAACTGCAGAGCCTGCTGTGTGGCTAAGCAAGCCATTATTTGCTTGCTCACAATCATCTCTTCCTTGTGTGTTAGTCACTGATGCATTAATTGCTTATCCAAACTTGAAACGGTTCATGAGTCATTCTGAAGAGAAACTAAATGTGAGGGAGCCCATTTGAATGGAATTCATGTCCTCTGCCTCTTAAAGCTGAAGGTCTGTATTTATTACCTGTCAGAATGAAGTCTTGTTGCCTAATAAATGGGAAAATAGGAAAAATGCTGACTAGAGCACCATGTTTCAAGGGATCATTGCATTTTAGTTTTATTTGACCAAATCAGTAGTCAAAGAGAGAAAGGACTGGTCAATTACAACAGAGAAAGCAGGTGAAAGAGATGTCTAGTTCTGCTGCAGCTGGAGTCAAAAATGAAGTGTGTGGGTTTTGAAGTGGGGAAGGGATTCCAGATCAGATGATTTTAACTAACTTGCATTACTAAATGCATGATCTTCAGACAAACACGTTGGTATCCCTTGTATTGAGGAAAGGAAGGGTATTGGGGAAGATGAAACAGGAAAGCCTTATAAATATGATTGTCTGGCAAAAGATTTTGAGAATATAGAAACTATAAGCAAGATTGAAATGAAAGCAAGCTTTGAGATACCTTAGTTAGTGAACAACTGGAAAACAATGGTGTGGCCCAACTGAAGGTAATCCCCTTTTGAGGAAACAATTCCCTCTGCTTGCAGGCAGGTCCAAGGTTCAGAGCAGACCCTACTAGCTCAGCAGAAGGGGTCCAAAGAGGAGTTTTTAGGGTTTAAAATGTAACACAGTATGGTAATGTAATGATTCTTACAGGCTGGATGTAAATGCTATAGGATTTGTATCTTGGACTAGATTGGTTAGTGAGAATTAGAATATTCAACAGAGAAGAAGATTTATTGTATTGTAGCGGGAACCTCGCTCTCTTACGCTCTTCCCCTCTTACTCTCTCCCCCTCTCATCCTCTCTGCCCCTCTCTCCTCCCGGGCCTGCTCCGAGCTGTGCCTGGCAGCTCCAAGCAGGGCCCTGCACCCAGGCCCTTTGCAATGAGCCGCAGGTTCCACGGCCTGGCTGCAGAGATCTCTCGTCTCCGTCCGTCCCGACCGTCCCACCCCCCAGTGCTCCTACAGAAGGGGAGAAAGAAGGCATGGAGTTTCCAGGAGTATCCAGATAAATCCACTTTGTTCTGGATCAATATGGAATTTTCATGAAGCAAAAGCATTAAGTGGAGGGCTCTTCACCCATTTCTTTTTTTACTAAAATTCTATGAAAGATACTATTTTGGAGTGTAAAAACTTTCATGTTGAAAACATGAATGTGCTGAGAGAATTTGAAGTCTGGGCCAATGACAATTCACTGTTGGAAATCCAAGTCTAAAACTTTTCAGATTAAATGACCCAGGATGAAGTAGGAAACACAAGTCCTTCCCTTGAACCTTGATTTGCCTCTTCTAGCTCATTCCTGAAAGTGGTAGGCAAAGAGGATCCCACAGAAATCAGAGGAGCATCAGGGTCTATCCCTAAAAGGCAACTGTAGATGGGAAACAACTTGGGAATTAGAGGGACATCAATGAGCCACTTGTGAGTCCAGCTGTTAGTGAAGAGCCCTTTTCCAAAGAAATGCCAGCTTCTCTCAAGGAAGCTGAGCAGCAGGACATTATGGCTCATGTAGCTGGCAGGTACAAACAGAGAAAGCGGGAAATTTCTGGAAATGAACCCTGTATTCACTGATCACAGCAGGATGAAGAACCCATTTGATCAGACTCTGGCTCTTAGTAAGAAAGGAAGAAAGCTCTATTTATTATATCAGGCCCAGCTGTTCATGGTCAGAGGTGGTATCAGCTGCTCAGCAGAAGGCACAGCTTTAACTCCAGCTCATCATGCCTGGAGGCAGCCCTGGAAGTGCTCCTGCACTTCAGCTGGTGCCAGGGCACAGGGACACCCGCACACCCTCCCTAGACCCCTGTATGCCATAAAACTAAAGGCATCTCCCCAGCCAACCATCCAATCCAGCACTTAGCACAGAGCATGTCACTGCCAGTGACATCTGCATGAAAAAATACAGAGAAAAGTGCAATTACAAAACATATTGGGGGCTCAATATAATACAGGAAAAATTCAGATTTTGGTACTTACCTTCATAAATGAGCATACCTACTAGCTCTTTTCCCTAAATTAATTCATGGTTGAACGTCTGCACTTTCCATAGCAGTGTCCTAAAATTCTTCCATTTATGCATTCCCAGCTAGCAGAGCTCTCACACAACCTGTTTTTTCTCTGAAGTGTATGGAAGGACTTAGTTCAGATGAACTGTGCTGCTTCCTCTGAAAGATATAAAATTATGGAAATAATATCTGCAAAGCCATAGGTTCTTTAAGGCAGGCCTCTGGTATGTAAAATAGGGAGTGTTTACATTAAGCATCATGTGCACATAAGATAACGATCAAACCATTTTCTTACCTTCATGAAAAATAGTTTTTGTGCTCTCAGATATGGCACAGCCAAATAAGGCCGAGCTCAGACACAAATGCGTTCCTCACCACACAAATGGCCAAACAAATGACAGCTGCCAGTGACACTTTTCCTGCGGTCCCGAGTGCCCCAAGCGCGGATCCAAGCGGCGTCTCACCTGCTCAGCTCTTTCCGGCCCGCGGATCCGAGCCTGTCCCGGAGCGTCAGGAGCAGGGATGGGAGCTCAGCAGCTCGGGCTCGATGCCGTGTGCTCCGCTCGGGGCTCCCGAGAGCTCCTGCGGGGCCGGAGCAGCCCCGGGCAGCGGGGGCAGCTCCTGCTGCGGCAGCCGGGCAGCCTCTCCCCAGACACACAGGTGACTGCACACCCGTGCATTCAGGGCCAGCTCCATTCTGCTGCCCTGGGGCTGGCGCTCTCCACTGTGTTGCTGTTAGTGCACATTGGTGTGTTGGTCCTGGAAACACCCAGGAACAGGCAACTCTCAGGCACACATTCTGCTCCCCGGGATGTGCTGCACAGTCCCTGCCTGTTCCAAACACCAATTTGGTTTTGTTCTGAGAGCTGTGTTTTCCATCTCAGTGTTTGACCAGCTGAAGGCCCCGTTGATTATTTTCATTCAGCATTTGTGGATTTCACACATTTGCAGTTGTGCTGACTGCTCCTTCCAGCTGCGCAAGGACAGCCAGTGTGGACCTTTTCCTATGTAAAATGCATTGTGTGAGGACTGTTGGGCTGGAGGGCCCTTCTGTAATGTTATTGCCCCAATTCCTTCTGCTGAGAAAGATAATTGGATTCAGGCAGTTAATCCATTTTGTAGATGCTGCAAAATCTAATCTGTAACAAACACATGATCAAATATATGGGAATTGGTGTCAGTTCCTTTCTTCCTTCCCAAACTAGGAAAGCAATTTTTTCTAAAATCCTCTAGCAAATGGCTGTTCCATAGTGGAACTTCTCAGCATTAAAAAATTGCATTGACATCTCTATAAAATATTTCTCTGGATTTTCTTTCTCTCTTTTAAACTCTCATTGCAATCTAGATGGAAACCAATGTTCAAATGGCAGAATTTCTCTGCCAGTCCAAATACAGCAATTTGCCTAAACGTAATTAAACTGAAGTTTGGTGCAAACCTACACAGGCCTATGTAGAGGAGAAAAAGATGAATACTGATTATTCCTATGCAGTATAGAGAAAAAAATAACCTATGGTTAAATCATGTAATGTGATATATCATATTTATTTATTTATTAAATAATGAAATCAGTTTATTATTTTCATATATCATGTAGCGCTAAATCCTGGTTTATTGTTTTCCTATTAAAATGTCATTGGTGGATGACATAAAGCAATGAGTCAAATTAAGAAAAAAATTTTTGTATATTTTTCTGACAAGATTTTTTTAAGATTCAGAGGTAAATAACAACCATCTGATACAAGAAGTTGGTGAAACTGCATTTTGCCCTTTAGTCAGAATCTTTGATTAGCTCTATCCAGTGATTTCTAGATCTGGCTGAAATGAAGTAGCTTTTTACAGATAATATATGGAAACTTTGAGGGAGAGATTAAAAAAAGGCATTGACAGATCCTGATATCTGATTTATTGGGGTATTTAGCCATGTGCATAAGCACATGAACTGCAGTGATCTGCGACAGGATTCATTTGCCTAAAGGATCTGGCTTAACTTGGAATGCACAATTCGGAAAGAAGATTCCATGGACATAGACAATGAAGTAAGCTTTAAAAACTTGACAACAGCAGAGGAGAACTAGTGAAAGCCTTACTCAGAAATGAATAGAGAATTTTCTTTTTTCTAAAATTATAAGAGCATATTTGTTTGTGCCTCACCTCTGCCTAATGCTTTCTGCAGTTCAGCACAGGGAGCCATCCTAGACCAAATCCAGACCCAGACGAATCTCTCAGATAATCACAGCTCACCCCCTCTGCTCCTCTGCCTCGGTGAGCTGCGGGAAGGCGTTGCTCCAACCCAACTTGTTTTCCTTTGGAGGCCATTCCAGATTGTGAATCCAATGGCTATGTTTGGCAAAGGACATGTGCTCTGTGTCATGCCATGGTTTCTGTGACGTGGGTCAGCCACAGGATCCATCTCCTTTTGCCTCTCTGTTTTGATTTACTCAGCTGTGAAAAAGTAGCCATGTACATATGTTTGGATGTACAGGCATGTGAGCAAATGGTTCATCTTGCTCACTGTGAAGGCAGGTGGGAAAAATTGGAAGAAAAAGACTGCTTTTATACAAAATTCAATACTAATTTCATAGAAAATCACTAAGGAGCTGATTAATGAAGAAGATCACTTAATGCTTCCTAATTAGATTGATGGCATTTACCCAGCGCCCTTAATTCATTGTGCATTAAGGAGAAATGGCAAAGGTTTTCAATTGAAGGCTTTGTTTACTCCCAGTCCTTAATTTCAAGGTTGTCATCCACGCAGTGGAATTTCCTTTTGTTTTTTTGCATTAAGAGTTCAGTGTAAATAACTTGGCTGGTTAAAACCAAAGTACAAGGAAGGCTCCAAGGGTATTATGGTAAAGATCTATGGGCAGAAACATCATTAGGGAGAAGAGGAAAACACCATTATATAAGGGTTGCAGTGTTGATCCAAAAACAAGGCAACGAGGATGATGGCATCCAAAAGTGACCAGTATGATTTGATGATTATGTAATTGCTGGAACCAGATATTACAAGAGGTGAAAAAAATCTGAAAAACCTAGAGGAAATGCTCCTGGATCTGAATCCTGATTTCCCCACTATACAGCTGCTTATGGCCTCTGTTCTAATTTCCATCTATCTACAAAAAAAGATGAAATTACCACAGAAGCTTTCTTTCCAGACTGATTAAAGGGAGCAGGATAATAGACAACAGAGCTGGTAATACATTAGAAGTAGAGACTTGTTGCAATGTAATAGTCTAAGGCATAATTTGTGGCATAAATCCTATTTCAGAAAAGAATTTAAGCATATATTTAAGTCTATCTTTATTGACACAATGCCTTTAAAATATGCTTCAGATGAAATGTGGGCTTAAAGTCAAATTAAATATAATATTGAAATATATGTGCAAACTTACAATGATTTTTTTAGGATTCCCAAGTGAGGATAACTTCAAAACCATTTTATTTTGTCTTAAATTAACATTGATTTTGTGCACAAGAAAGTTATCCAAGATATTGCTGGCCGGGGGTCTATGTACAAGTCATGAACGGGACAGGACTGCTGAGGAACGTGCCTCGAGGTGTTTGTTTTCCAGCATCAGTCTGTTATAAATGATAATCGAAAGCCAATTTATCAAAAATGCGAAAAGATTTATCTTTTTGTACAGCCAAAATATGGTCCTCAAAACCACCACAGCCAAAGAGACAGCGCCGAGCCCGGGATCGGCGCTGGGTGAACCTGGATCAGCCTCTGTCGCATCGAATCCTCCCCCCCTTCATGAGAGCCGCTTCTAGTGACGAGGTTTTATACAGTTTATTGTGCCCGAGGCAGAGGAGTCCCAATTTCTTTTGTAACTCCTCACATTCATAGTTGGTTCTTTCACTGTGCAGAGCTGGACAAAGGCCGTCTCCTGGTTGATAGCCAGCGTTGATTGAGTCCGGGGAAGCCATGTATTCACATGTATGTTCCTGGCGTCCCTGGCTATTTGATCGCTGTTATCCGCAGGACGATGATCGCTCTTAGGCGGTTTCTGATGACTCGAGATACCGGTGATCATCCTGCTGGGAGCGTCCATTCTTACGCTAAAGTGTCGAACTTTATCTAGCCGTCTCTGGGAATCTTAGAGTTTGAATGGACATCCGTCCCTCGGGCCGTGTGTGGTCAGAGACACGTTTGGATTTCACAATCTTTATAAAATACATTCTTTGGCAGCATGAATTATTTCTAACATATATTACAAGTCTCATTACATGGTTATGACAATGGGAAGATGCCAGCAGCTCACATCCCCAGCAGCAGACAAAGAATGTCTGTTATCAGCAGATGTCGTCTCCCGAGGGAGGTGTGAATGTGGTCACTCAAAGAGAGAGATAAAGCAAACTGCCCACTTGACAAAAGATAATCTGCCATACAGATGGTAATTGAAAACATCTTGCATTGCAATCTTCAACATTATCCACCCCTTTTTCTATTTCCATTTGCATCACAAAGAAACCTTACACACAGTTCTCACTTAAGACTAGGTTTCCCTGTGGTACACAATGGCTTTCTCCATCTTTCTGCTTTACCCACCAAGTGCAACCAGGTCCTTGAGCAAAAACAATTCCACGGATGGGTTTGTCTTTGCCTGAGGTGGGAGTAACCCAAACAGTCTTTCCTAAAATACCTTTCACGTGTACAACAGGGACTTTATCTCCATCCACTGTGTGCAGGGGTTCAGACTGGGCAGGACCAGCTCGATTTATGGACCCTCTGGTGTTGACCATTCAGGTGGCTTTTGCTAAGTTCATTTCCCAATTTCTAAAAGTCCCCCCACGCAGTGCTTAAGGGTAGTTTTAAGTAGTCCATTGCACTGTTCAACTTTCCCAGCAGCTGGTGCATGATAGGGGATATGATATATCCATTCAATACCATGTTCCCTGGCCCAGGTGCTGATAAGGCCATTCTTAAAATGGGTCCCGTTGTCTGACTCAATTCTCTCAGGGGTGCCATGTCTCCACGGGATTTGCTTTTCCAGGCCCAGGATGGTGTTCTGGGCAGTGGCATGAGGCACAGGGTCAGTCTCCAACCATCCAGTGGTGGCTTCCACCATGGTCAGCACGTAGCGCTTGCCCTGGCGTGTCTGGGGCAGTGGGATGGAGTCAATCTGCCAGGCCTCCCCATACTTGTACTTGGATCACCACCCACCATACCACAGGGGCTTCACTCGCTTGGCCTGCTTGATGGCAGCACACGTCTCACAGTCATGGATAACCTGAGAAATACTGTCCATGGTTAGATCCACCCCTCGGTCTCGTGCCCACTTATAGGTGGCATCTCTAGCCTGATGACCTGAGGCATCATGGGCACATCGAGCTAGGAACAACTCCCCCTTATGTTGCCAATCTAAGTCTATCTTTGACACCTCTATTTTTGCTGCCTGATCTACCTGCTTGTTGTTTTGGTGTTCCTCATTAGCCCGACTCTTGGGGACATGGGCATCTACATGGCAGACTTTCACAGGCAGCTTCTCTAACCGAGCAGCAATATCTTTCCATTCATCAGCAGCCCAGATCGGTTTTCCCCTACGCTGCCAGTTGGCCTTTTTCCACCTTTCCAGCCAGCCCCAAAGAGCATTGGCTACCATCCATGAATCAGTGTAGAGGTAGAGCTTTGGCCATTTCTCTCTCTCAGCAATGTCCAGGGCCAGCTGAACAGCTTTGAGTTCAGCAAGTTGACTTGATCCACCTTCTCCTTTGGTAGCTTGTGCAACCTGTCCTGTGGGGCTCCATACGGCTGCTTTCCACTTCTGGTTCATCCCTACGATGCAGCAAGAACCATCAGTAAAAAGAGTGTATCGTGTATCTTCTGCTGGCAGTTTGTTGTATGGTGGAGCTTCTTCAGCACGTGTCACTGGTTCTTGTTCCTCTTCATCAGTCAGACCAAAGTTCTCACCTTCCGGCCAGTTTGTAATTATCTCCAGAATCCCAGGGTGATTCAGGTTTCCAATACGGGCGCGCTGTGTGATAAGAGCAATTCAGTTACTCCATGTAGCGTCGGTGGCGTGGTGGGTGGTGGGAACCTTTCCTTTAAACATCCACCCCAGCACTGGTAGTCGAGGTGCCAGGAGGAGTTGTGCTTCCGTGCCAGTCACCTCTGAGGCAGCCTGGACTCCTTCATAGGCAGCCAAGATTTCCTTCTTTGTGGGAGTGGAGTTGGCTTTGGACCCTCTGTAGCTTCGACTCCAAAATCCCAGTGGTCGGCCTCGAGTCTCCCCAGGCACCTTCTGCCAAAGGCTCCAGGACAAGCCATGGTTCCCGGCTGCAGAGTAGAGCATGTTCTTTACCTCTGGTCCCGTCCTGACCGGGCCAAGGGCTACTGCATGAGCCATCTCCTGCTGGATCTGGGCAAAGGCTTGTTGCTGCTCAGGGCCCCAGTGGAACTCGTTCTTCTTGCAGGTTACCAGGTAGAGAGGATGCATGATCTGACTGTATTTGGGAATGTGCATCCTCCAAAAACCTATGGCACCCAGGAAAGCTTGCGTTTCCTTCTTGCTGGATGGTGGAGACATTGTAGTGATTTTGTTGATGACCTCAGTGGGAATCTGACCACTTCACTCCCAGGAACTGGATCTCCCGGGCAGGTCCCTTGACTTTACTCTTCTTGATAGCGAAGCCAGCTTTGAGCAAAATCCTGATGGTCCTCTCTCCTTTCTCAAATACTTCCATTGCCATGTTCCCCCACACAATGATGTCATCGATGTACTGCAAGTGCTCTGGAGCCTCACCCTTTTCCAGTGCAGTCTGCATCAGTCAATGGCAGATGGTGGGGCTGTGCTTCCATCCCTGGGACAGTTGGTTCAGGGTGTACTGCACACCCCTCCTGGTGAAAGCAAACTGAGACCTGCATTCTGCTGCCAAAGGAATGGAGAAAAATGCATTAGCAATGTCTATAGTGGCATACCACTTTGCTGCCTTGGACTCCAGCTCGTACCGGAGTTCCAACATGTCTGGCACAGCAGCGCTCAGCGGTGGAGTCACTTCATTCAAGCCACGATAGTCCACAGTCAATCTCCATTCTTTGTCAGACTTGCACACAGGCCAGATGGGGCTGTTGAAGGGTGAGTGAGTCTTGCTGACCACCCCTTGGCTCTCCAGCTCATGGATCATTTTGTGGATGGGGATCACGGCGTCTCGATTCCTCCGATACTGCCGGCGGTGCACTGTCGAGGTGGAAATTGGCACTCGTTGCTCTTCCACCTTCAGGAGACCTGCTGCTGATGGGCTTTCTGATAGTCCAGGCAAAGTGTTCAACTGCTTGATGTTTTCTGCCTCCACAGCAGCTATGCCAAAAGCCCATCTGAGTCCCTTTGGGTCCTTGTAATAGCCGCTCCAGAGGAAATCTATGCCCAGAATACATGGGGCCTCTGGGCCAGTCACAATAGGATGTTTTTCCACTCTTTCCCAGTCAGGCTCACCTCAGCTTCCAACAGGGTCAATTGCTGGGATCCCCCTGTCACCCCGGCAATGGAAATAGGTTCTGCCCCCACATGTCCCAATGGTATCAGGGTACACTGCGCACCAGCATCAACTAAGGCATCGTACTTTTGTGGTTCTGATGTGCCAGGCCATCGGATTCACACTGTCCAGAAAATCCAGTTTTCCCGTGCCTCTCCCTGTCTAGAGGCATGGCCCCTCTAACCCTCGGTATACATGGTAGAGGTACCTTCCAGGGGATCTGACAGATCATACTCAGCAGCTTGGTCATGGGAGGCTGAGGCTACCTTCACTTTGCTGGAGTTCCCTCAATTAGTGTTTCCCTCCTTGAGTTGATGCCCCCGTGCTGCCAGGATAGAAGTGGGTTTTCCATCCCACCTTCCCATGTCTTCCCCATGGTCACGCAGAAAAAACCACAGGTCAGCCCATGGGCTGTACCCTCTCTCTGTAGCTGGGGAACATTGGGCTCTGACTCTGGGGCCTGTGACTCGCACTGGTGCCATATAGGAACTGTTCCTCCTCATCATCTCCCTCATCTCCTCTCTGAGTCCTTGGACCATGGCAGAGACAGGAGCCTGCATCGGGCCATTGATCATACTTTCATAATTCCTAAGCTTGTTGGCCACAGAACCCACAGTCTCTCGGTTGGTATCGGCATTAATTGTTGCAATAAAGGTGGTGTATTGGGATGGCCCTAGATTTGCCAGGCTCCACAACATTTGCCCTGTGCACCTGACTTGCCTGGGGTCATTATCATGCTGTCCATCCTTCCCAAAGAGTAACTCCAATACTGCCACTTCTCTGAGCTGTTGAATCCCCTTCCTCAAGAGTCTTCCAGTGCATTCTGTGGTGCTGCTCCTGCATTCTTTCCCTGTGAACAAACCTCTCTCTGACACTTATTAAAAGCCACTCCCAGAGGGAAAGGGACCCTGGCTCCCTTACAAAAATCTGATTGATACCTGAATCCTTGGTCAAGGGTCCCAAATTCCTTGCCTCACCACCATCCAGCTGGACGCCTGTACCCATAAGATCCCAGACCCGGAGTAGCCAGGTTGTATAAGCCTCCCGTCCCCGTCGTACAAAGTCTTTGTGCAGATTACGGAGACTTTCGTACGTCAGGGACTCGGTGATGATTGCAACCTCTGGTTCCCCTGTGGGTTGTGAGAGCCCTCCCCTATCTGGGTGCTCTGCTTTCATCTTAGATCTCCTTGTTTCTACAGGGGCAACTGCTGCTGGCTGTGATTGCCTTTGCAGTTCAGCTGGAACCTGGACAGTTGTAACATCTGTGGGTTCTGCTGCTGCACTATTAGACTCTCCCTCTTCAAGGCAGGGGGAGGGCTTCTCACCATCTGGGGAAGTGTATTCCTTCAGCACCTGGCCCATCTCACGTATCTCCTTCACCAGAGCCCCCATCCAGTCTGGGTAGTTCACATCTGGGGTGGGCTGTGGGGCAGGGTCAGGCTCTGGGGCAGCAGCATCCCTAGACTCTGGCAGCGTATTAGGTTCTGGGGTAGGTGGCATGGTAGTTATCCAGGTTAGTCTCCCCTTCTCTCTAAATCCTAAATAGAGCAGGCCTACCAGCAACACCAGCCACTGTATGATATCATTAAGATTTAGAATGGATCTGAACCCTTCAAAAACTGGTAGGGTGGACCCAAATAAATGGCTTAAGTCCTGGGAGAAGATTTCACCTGGTGTCATTTCTTTACAGCAGGTGCCATTATTAAAGTAACCCCAAAAACATACAGTTAGTGTGTGATAGCTGTGAATCCATTTGCCTGCTTTCCAGAAGAAGTTAAAAATCCATTAATTCCTCACCTTATTCACCCATAAAACAAAGCGGATAACAGACACAGTAGCCTTGGTTATAGGACCCATGTTTAGATAAGGGCCTATAAATGGGAGAAATACAGCCACGATCACGTGCCACCCAAACCAGGGCAAGTTGGACCACATGGTGTTGCTTAATGAGGTTTCTATAGCCACACACAAAAATTAGATTGCTCAAGAGCTGTTATTCCCTTTTTGTTTCTGTGCCCTTGAGCCCTACGTTGGGCGCCAAAATCTGTCTTGGTTTTGGAAAGACGGGAGTCTGCTAAGGAAGGCAGGAGCCTCCCCTGAAATGGAGAATGTAAACTCTCCCCACCGCTCCGAATTGCTATAAATTTTACATTAAGGGGCTCTCAGGTAAAAATATGGGAGCAGGAAATAACAGTTCTTTATTGGGGAAAAGAAAAAAAAAGGATAAAATAAACAATGCAGTACACTAGAACAAGACTGACAGAGTCAGAACCTGACCTGAAACCCTGTGGGCCAGGGTGCTGGTGGCAGTCCAATTGGAAATGTGGCTGCTGTCCTCCTAAAGTATCAGGTGTGGTACTGTTGGAGCGAGGGGGATCTATAGAGATGGATGTATTCTTCCTCTGAAGATCCAGTGGAAAAAGAGGAGCTGCAGTTTCTCTAGGGAATCACGTGGAGAAAGCCGTGTGGTGTCTCAAGAACCTCTGGATTATATCTGGGGAGCAATCCTTGGCTCCTCCCTCTGGGCAGAGCATTTCACAATGGGATGTTTTAGTCCTTATCAGCCATGCAGTGACATTCAATGGTCTGTAATCAGCAGATGTCCCCTCAGGAGGGGGTGTGAATGTGGTCACTAAAAAGAGAGAGATAAGACAAACTGCCCACTTGAAAAATGTAATCTGCCATAGACATGGCAATGGAAAACAACTTGCATTGCAATCTTCAAAAGGGGGGAAAAGAGAAGCAGGGAGGAAGGGCCAGATGCCGCTATGAGAATGCCATTCCATCCCATAGGTGACATAGTGAGAGGAGGCTGGGAACAAAATGGTCATTCCTGCTGATCACCCTGACATCTTCACGACAAGAGGCCCAGAAAGGAGTGCACATCTGCCTCCTGGTGTTGTCCTGAATGTGAGCTCATTACCTGGCGTTCATTACCCGCAAGTCTGGCAGCTTCCCGCGGGCATTCCATGCTTCAGGCAAGCAAAGCTGCTTACCTCACTATGTTCTTTGGGCCTCTGAAGGGGACCGTCCACTTAGCTACAGCCTGGCAAGGAAGGGAGTCTTACAACACTCTGGATATTTTAGACTTTTATTCTCACTCGGCCTGAAACAAAGTATCCCCTCGCTACTTCTCCATCTTCATCCTTCTGTCCTGCAGGTGGCCTGTTCAGGCTGACAGCTTGGAGCGCCTGCAGGCTCCAGTTCGGCTGCAGCGCAGCTTTTCCTCTCACAGCTTAATTCTTATTATGACAATTCTTTCATTTCTACTTCAAAGATACCTCAGAGCTTGCCTAAATTAACAACACTCTATTCTAAGCTAAACAATCCTCTATTATCTAAGATATCTACGTTCCATAGCCCTTAAATGGTGATCCCTATATATCCTAGTTCTTTTAAACTTTCATCTCTTGGAGAAAGAAAAAACAACACAGCTTTAAATTGAACCTAGCACACACCTAACCAAACCTAACCTAACCTAACCTACCCTAACCTAACCTAACCTAACCTAACCTAACCTAACCTAACCTAACCTAACCTAACCTTACCTTACCTAACCTAACCAAACACCTAAACTGAGCAAATATGAAAAAAAATCACATTTCCTATCTATGGCACAGCTCCTCTTAATACTCAGGGGATGGCTGGAGCTCTGCCTAAAGATGACACATCCCCTTTTCCCTCCTCTGGGCTGGCGGAGCATAAGGGCCTCCTCAGGCGCAGGTGTCTCCTCTCCAGTCTTCCTGCACTTGCTTGGCTGAGATGATCAGAGCAGCCAGGCTGGAGGCAGGATCGCCTGAGGTCACAAAGGGATGCTGCCCAGAGGAAAAAAGAACAAAGAAAGGAACTCTTACTTTCCAGAATCCCATCCTCACGGGCTCAAGCAGGATTCCCTGGCTACCGGGAAGACACACAAAGAGCACCGAGGGCAGCATGTCCCCCTGCGCCTTGCTGTGCTGGGAGCTGCCTGCGCCACGTGGCCCACACTCTTCCTCATGCCTTCATGCAGGTGTCCTCAGCTGCCAGGGCTTTTTGCCCCTTTGCTTTTTCTTACCTGCAGGAGCTCCTGGGCAGACCAGCGCCTGTCCTCGTCAGCCTGCAGGCAGCAGCGGAGGAAGTCGCGCAGGAGAGCCGAGTGGTGCCTGGGGTTCTGCAGTTTTGGGGGCCCGTTCCTTTCTATCAGTTCAAAAACCTACAGCACACGGATGCAAGAGGACACTGCACCTGCTCCTTTGCTAGCCACAGCAGCTCTCTCCACACAGAGCCCTCTTGCTAAGCTGCACCTTACCCTGAGACGGGCTTCCCGCTCGTAAGGAGCTTCCCCTTCCACCATTTCCAGCCCCATGATGCCCAGGGACCAGATGTCCACTTTGGGGCCGTAGGCTTCTCCTCTCACCACCTCTGGCGCCATCCAGCTGGGAGTGCCGACGCTGGAGCTGCGCTTGCTGCGCTCAGGGCTGAGCTGAGCACAGAGGCCAAAGTCACCTGAGGCCAAAAACAAAGCCTGTCAAAGCCAGCTCCCACTGGCAAAGCGGCCAAAACCATTGCCCACTCCAAGCCTGACCAGGCCTTGCTGAATCTAGCTGAAAAAGCAGCTGAGCTCTCCTTCCACGTGCCTGGAGCCAGGCAAATAATGCATCGGCCACATCCACAACACCCTCACCATTCACGCACTGGCCAAGCGGCGCTTCTGCCCCAGTGGCAGTCACCGAAATGCAAGCGCACGGCAGGTGCTGGAAATGCTGCAGCCCAGCAGGGATACCCACCCAACTTGACAGATCCATCCATGCCCACAAGGACGTTGTTGCTTTTGATGTCTCTGTGGATGACTTGGCGGGAATGAAGGAAATGCAGTCCTTGCAGGCACTGAGAGAGAAAAAGGAGGGAGGGAAAGTTAACGTACAGGATCGGATTTCATCCCACCAGAAAGGAAAGAGCTCGACGGGACTGACGGCTTTCTCAGGGAATTGTGAGCGAGGGCGCAGCATCATGGTGCTGTCACGAAGAAGAGCTTGCTGCTTCAACACTCTTGGAAGTTTTTTCTCGATTTCCAAGCAAAGGCATCCAAGCTCCCAAAAGTTCCGCCGGCCTTGGGTAGGAAGCGCGTCACCTTTTGCTGGGAGGCGGCACGGCAAATATTTTTGGGGAAGCCTAGTGGCAGCAGAGGAGGAAGCAGCACCTAAGAGCTGTTCCAGAATCCGTCGCCATGCGGGCTGCAATGCTATCCTTTGCAGCTGAGGACGGCTCTTTGCCCTTAGCTTGAAATTCTGCCACCTGCATGGCAAGGAATATAGGACAGACAGACAGGCTCCAGGCAAACATTCCCAGGCAAAGCTGAGAAGAGGAAGCAAGTGAAACCAAGCGAGTGAGCCAGCACCAGTGCCAGAGGACACACAGGATGGAAGAGTGCAAGAACAGAGCCTGAGGAGTGCGGGCACAGCGGCAGGCAGTTCACTTCCCATGCTCGCTCTTCTCCTATGTGTGTGGTGAGAAGAGCAGCAGCAGCAGCAGCAGCAAAAGAAAGGTGAGAGCAAGAAATCCCAGCTGTCCTTAACCTCCAGCTGGCAAGCAGCATCCTGGGCAGGCTTGGGGAAGCACAAGCGGGATCCCTCACCTCCCGACAGACAGCGCCTATCTGTCCTTCCTCCGGGTACACCGCGCTGAGCACATCAAACAAGGTGCCGCCGTCCATGAACTCCATGGCCAGCCAGAGCTCCGCATCCACCAGGTAGCTGAAAGAAGAAAACCACGGCATGGAGAGACAGCAATGGGCACAGCCTCAGTCAGCCAGGGGCCCGAGCCAGGTTTTTGCTACTGCTCTCCAAGCTACGTGTGCCACAAGAGATTCATGATCACCAGCTCCAACTCCTCCCACGCTCTGGAGACCAGCAGAGAAATCACCACCAGCTCCCTTCTCTGCCAGGGACCAAAGGGCATCGTCTCTTCGGGCTTGCACTAGCTAAAGCTACATTGACATGAGAATAGGCCAACCTGTCTAAGTAGGTAACGATATTGGGACTCCTGTTGTCCCTCATGGCCAGGATTTCATTGGCAGCCAGCTCCTCGGACATCTCCTCCTCAAGCGACATGATCTTGATTGCCACCTGAAATGACATTGGCCACCGTTTACCTTGAGAAGACGCCCCCTGCTCGAGATCACAAGCAGCACGGAGCGAGTGCTGCTGCAATGAGGCAGCGGGCTGGGCCAAAGTGCCTTGTCACTCGACAGCAGAGCTTAGCAGAAGCACCAAAGGCCATCCCAAATGCATTCTGCCTCCTGAGCCTAGAGTGTACTTCAGAGGAACAGCCTCTGCTGCAGACATGGAGCTGCCACCCAAACCTCCAGGCAGGGCTCACAGCAGCGGGGAAAGCGCTCCGGAGCTGCAAAATGGCATGGGGCTGTTGGCACTTTACCTGTTGTCCGCTGCTGGTGTCAAGGGCTTTATAAACAGCTCCAAAGCCCCTGGAAAGACAAAAGCAGCAGAAAGAGCCCTTTATCCCTTGGCACTGAAATCAAGCCTAGGCAGCAGATCTCCCCAGGCTGCCTGCACGCCTTCCTTAGAAAACGCCTGGCTGCGGCGTCTCTTCGGCCAGCAGCACGTCGGCCCGTGAGCCCTCTGCCCTGCGGGGCAGCCTGTCCAAGGGAACACTAAGGTGCAGCATGAAGACCAAGGGCTGCTGGAAATCTCCAAGGCACACGCCCAGCCAGGTCATTTCCAAACCTAAGGGGAACTCTCCTCCTTGTGTGGGCATGCATGTATGTGTGTGTCAAAAGAGTGAGAACAATTAGAGTCAGAAGACTGTCCTTGAGAATCTGACATTTCTTGAGTGGCAAGGTGCTCTTTCAGGCCAGAAAGCGGCAGGGGCAGAGGGCTTCCCAGCTCCTGCTCCTCCTTGCTGCAAGCAAGACAATGCCAGCATCAACGTGTCTTTGATGAGGCCTTCGCATTGCTCTGACCCAGCAGTCCAGGCAGGCGACAGGAGGTAAAGCCAGAGCCTGACCGTGATTGGAGCTTGCCTGACTTCACGCTTGATATTGCACCAGCCAAAGACCTGGCCCACACTTTTGTAAAAGGAGCCGACACCACGCTTACCCTCGTCCCAGTTCTTCAAATGCCGTGTATTTGCTCATTGGCTGGCCCGGACTCACAATGCTCCCTGAAAGACAAAAGCAGCGCAGGGCGCTCGCTCGCACACAGAGACGCCGCTCCCCACACCCTCCCAAAGGCAGCCCCGCTGCCAGCAGCTCTGGGCCCTTTGCGGTCCCCTGGCTTCCAGCTGCTGAGACCAGCAAGTGGGAGGGCCATCTTCTCCACCTTTCATCAGGTGGCCTTTCCCAGAAGGCCTTTATTTCTTTCAAGCGCAGCATCCCATGCCATAAGCCAAAATGATGAGACCTTAAGAAGAGGGCCCTAAGAGGTCACCAAGGGCCTTTGCAGCCTCTGCAGTCACACCCACCATCACTGGCAGGTCCACTGCCAGGGCCACAAAGTGTCTGAGCCAGAGGAGGTGCAAGAACGGGAGCCCGAAAACAGCTGGGGCCAGAGAGCTCCCTGGGGCCTAGGCACTTGCTAGGTGCCAGCCTTCTGCTCAAGCAGAAACAATCTCTGCTTTTGTCTTTGGCACACAAGGCAGCCCAGGCAGAGCAAAGCCAGGCCCAGCCGCCCTCACAGGCAGCAGGAAGTCCCTGAGCGCTGCCGCGCTGCCTCAAAGCACAACAACAGCTTCTGCCGAGAGGCCTAAGCGCCTCTGAGACCGAGGGGCAACTTCTGGCACAGCCTACCCCCAGACACGCACACAACACACTGCTCTGGCAGACAAGAAATGCACCCGACTCACTCAGTGTCTTCCGGCCCTGCTCCTGCCTCTTCTCGGGCTGCTGGGCTGCGCTGCTGCAGGAAGTGCCAGCAGCGGGGGGCGAGCTGGCTGCTGCAGCCCACGCTGGTCCAGCGGCACCAGGTTGAATTGCAGAGCCTGTGTTGAGCTGGGACCAGAAAGGATTGCCCGTCAGAAGGGTGCCTGGCACACATGCCCCGCCCAGCGCACGGCCAAAGCAAGGCCTTGGGAAGGTGCTGTCAGCCACCCCCAGGCCTCTCCAGCTGGGGCGTTTCCCATGTCCCCTTCTCAAAGGCAACTTTGGCAAAAGCCCAAAGGCTACTTGGATCCAGCCCCTCAGGGCCACCTCCATGCTCCATGTTTTCAGCTTTTCTGCAAGACATTGGCAACAAGGGATCGATGGGGCTGCCAAGATCCAGAAAGACATCAGAGCAGGGCCCCAGGGCCTTCTTGCTTTCCTCCTCCTGTCTTTCCCTGGGCAATGAAATCAGCCCACAACTGGCATGCAGTGGTCTGCTCAGAAGCCCGCAGCATTGCCCTTCTCTGATCTGTTTCACAGATTGCCCCTCTCCATGGCAGCCTTTAGGGAGCGGCCCTTCGGAGACGCCTTCCTGCCCTGCCCAGACCCACCCGCCCTTCACAATGTAGGGCTGCCAAGGATTCTCCTCTGCAAAGGCTGCTCTGACCGGCTGGAAGTGAAGCACAGCCTGAAGCTAATTAGTCCATGGAGAGGGCAGGTCCCCTCCAGGGGCCAGTGTCTGCCAGGTCCCCTGCAAGGCCGGCAACTGCGTCTTTGGGCCGCTCCGTCCGCTGACCACAGGCAGCCTGCACTGACAATGGGCACACGGGGCTGACTCCTACACTGAGAATCATTGAATGCTGCCTCCTGTCTGATGCCGAGAGACATTCTCAGGCCCTCTCAGCATCCCAGCTTAAATGCCAAACTTCAGAACCCATTGGCCAGGGCTCGCTGGCTTGCCTGAAGCAGCACTAGGTCACGGCAGGCACACAGCCGCCCAGCATCTTCAGCCACGAGCAACAAGGGCTGCTCCAAAACTGGAAGCCTGGCCCTGCACCAAAGGCAGTGCCATGCTCAGCTGCCACTCACCGGCTCTGCAAGTTCAGGCTGTGCAGGGAAAGCAGCTGGAGGCTTGATGCTCCTTTGCTCCTCTTCAGCCTCTTCCTCAATGCCAGAGGCAGCCAGAGGAGCTGCTGACCCTGCTGTTGAGGCCTGCAGACAGTCAGAAGTGAGAGAGATGGGCAAAAGGCGATCCCTCAGGAGCTGCTTTCTGTTGAGCTGGGAAAGGACCCAGAAGAAGGGGAAATGGAAGACTTTGATACAAGTGGGACTCTGAGTCATGAAAAGCCCAGGAAGTTGGCTGAATGAGGTGCTACTCCCATCTTGCTGTGCATTTGAGCTTCCCTGCTGCCTAGAAGCAGCAAGATGCCTTGGAGCTGTCCCATTTGCCTTTCATCTCTTGAAAGGCTCTTCCCTGCAAAATCAGCAAACAGCCAGTGCTCCCTTTGCTACTGCTGATGCCACGGGGCACTTGGCCTTTCTTTCAGCCTCCCACGCTGGCACTCCACACTGGACTGCAAGAGGCCAAGCTGGCAGAATTGCCGCCCCATTGTCACACGCCAGCAACGTCACAGCTTCCTTTGCCACTCACCAAAGGCCAGGCTTGCCTCCATCCGCGTGTCAGGTGACCTGCAGCCAGCAAGGGAAAAGGAACCAGAGGCCCTTAGAAAAGTGCCTGTGCTGGCCACTCCCGCAGCACAAGGCAGTCCCAACACAGAGCATTTCCCTTTCCCAACATGCCTCCCGGAGCAACAGCTCTTTCCCACAGCAGGCAAGAGAACAACAAGGACGCTAGAGTAGGCTCTGTCTACATTTGGGCCTCTTTTGCCAAGAGAGAAATAGAAAGACGCTGCTGGAAATGCCCCTTGCTCTTCAACACTCTCAGCTTCCCTTGTGCCCAACAGCTCAAGCAGCATTTTCCTCTTCTCTTTCTTCTCTTTCTTTTTCTTTTTAGATGTAGATTCTTTTAAATGGCATGCCCTAATTCCCATGCCTTGGCTGAAGATGGTAGCTCAGCAAAGCTTCCACAAAGGGCCCCTTCCCTGTGGCAGCTCCCTGCTGAAGCAGCCCAGGAACAGCTGCTGGGCTCAGCAGCAAACCCTCCCTGCACTGGACTTTGTGCTGCATCGCCAAGGGAATCGCAGTCTTGGCACACCATCAAAGGGTCAAGTCACGCAGCCAAGGCCTCTAAGGGGCAGAATTGGGAGCGAAAGGTGCTTTCCTTCGCTCCTGGAGAGAGCCACCGAGTTGCTAGCAGTACTTCTGAGCATCTCCCCTCCGAGTCTGCAATTAGCAGCTTGTCTTGCTTGAAGCAGCAAGAGGAGGAAATGACAGACTCCAGTGCCGCGCACTCTCTCGGGGAGGGAAGGCAACCGCTGCAGGTTGCGGGGCAAATACTCTGCACCCGCCCCCCAGTACACAGATGCCCCCTTTTTAGCTGATGCTGCTGGCAGGACATTGACCAAAGCGGTGGCATCTTCATGGCCATTGTGTTCCCAAATAAACTCGGTCACTGCTGCGGCATAAAGAGCAGAGTGAAGCAAAAGCCGGGTGATGCCAGCCCCAGGAGAAACCTTTACTTACGAGTCAGCTGGGTCAGGTAGTAGCCAGAATAGACAACAGAAAAGACCGTGCAAACCGCGGCACAGACCTGCCCGATCATTTTGGCAGCGCTGTGCGGGTTTGCACACTGAATGCCAGCCAAGGCAAAGCCCAGACTCCTCTCGGGGTGCAGGCCGTCTGCTGAGAACTCCTTGAGCACAAGGATCCTCCTGCAGGGAGCGAGCAGAAGAGCCGCTCTGGACAAGCAGGCCTTGCGTGCACCGGGGCAACGCTGTGCTGACAGCACTGTGACGTGGCACCGCTCCCCTGACCTCACAATAGCAGCTGTTCTATGGCTTCCTTGTGCCCAGCAAGGCAACCTTCTGTACAGCTGATGCGAAAGAAAAGCCTGGGAAGTTCTCCTCACTCATAAAGCAGCAGAAAATGTCCTCCCAGTCCATAAGGCAGTGCTCAAGGCGTCCCAGGGGAACTCAGAAAATGGGCCAACCCAAGCGGCATCCAAGGAATCCAAGCAAACGCGCCTTTTGGTCCCAAAAGCTTTGACTGAAAGCAAAAGTCTGCTTCTTCTAGGTGGCATGGGAGCTGGTTCTGAAAAGTCTCACTTCTTCAATGACATTTAGGGGGAAAAAGAAGCAAAGATAATAAAGTTCCAGGAGTATTTTAGGCTGCAGTCACTTCTCGAGCACGCGGGTGCGTGCTGACCTATGGAGGGGCTTGACAGCTGGCCTGCAAGCAAAGCTGAGTTCATAGAAGACATCCCAATTGATGGGTTTTGAGTGTATCCATAGCAAGGAAGAAGACAAGGCCGTCAGCATGGAAACCGATTAGTAAAGAGAGATGAAATTTTCGTAAGCTAGACTAGTGCCTAAGTAGATGTGTATACTTGCCTTATAAATTTCTGTAAAACTTTTGCCAATTCTATTGACGTTAATTGCTTTGCACCAATGGATATAAGAAGTTCTTGTGGTGTAGTCAGTGACTTAAGATCACGCTTTGTTAAGAGTGTAGAAGCTGGAGAACACGCAGAATAAAGAAAACTTTTTTCTTCTTGGACCCTGATCACGTGTGTATGTCACGTCCGGCCTAATGGTGACAGTTCCCCATCTCTGGATCAAGAGACAAGTATTGTCTGACAGGTAGCTTGTCAACAAACTGGGAAAGAATTGAGTACCTGGGCATGCAGATTTCTGAAGGGAGGAAAGAAAAGTGTTGACAAGAATAAGCCTGAGTTTTAAACGCCTGAAAGAGTCAAAAATAACACGTTGTGGGATATTGTGCCAGATGTTCCACAGAGTTAAAACCAACCACAACTCATTAGTATCTGGACTTCCTTGCCCACTATGCTTAGAAATGTTGCTTGAAGGCACTTTGTATCTAAAAAATCCAGTTCCTGTAGATGACTGTAGACGTAGATCAAAATCCTACCAAAAACTCCGTGTCAAAACGAGCAAGAGTGAGACTTTTGTCCTTGGCAGTAGCTTCCAGGTGCTCCTGGACATCGCCAGGCCTAGACACAACGATGTGTATTCGGCGGAGGGAGAGAAGCCTTATGCTTAGCTCTAACTGTGACCTTTGCTAGCAGATCTTACTAGCAGGTAAGAAATTCCATTTGTTCTGCTCTTAGCCAGAGCCAAGATGGGAATCCAAGTCTAGATCACAGGAGAAGATCACAGGAGCCTCAGCTTTTCCAGAGGAGGAAAAATACAAAGGCTAGTAAATTTGCCCTGGGTTGACAGGGGTTTTTTACAGATCCATAGACAAGTGATGAAGCTTAAAAGATGACAGCAGAGGAAAATCAACAGATATGCTGAAACTGAGTGAAGAGGAAGGAGACTTCAAATTAACTGAAAAGCTGCACCGAAAGCCTCTCTACTTTTTGCAGTTGCTTCAAGTTTAAAATGACAAACTCTAGCAGCACTTCCAACTTATTGTTCTTAATTCTAGATTAAAGACAATCAAAACTGTGTACTCCTGCTTAGAGTATGAAGTAAAGCACAGAAAGGCATTAGAGTAAGAAAAGTTGTGTTTAGAAGGCTGAGGCAGCCTTAGGGCTAGGAGGAATGGGGAGGCGTGGAAATCAGGCCTGTGGGCACCAGTCAAGGAGCATCCAGTCCCTGAGCGGTCCCTCACAGAGGGTATCCCAGCAGATGGAGTCCAAATGGAGCCACAGCTCGGTGGGAAAAGTGCCGGGCTGCTGAGCCGTGCTTAGCAGGGGCTCCTGCATCAAATTGCTCCCTGACAGGTGCGGTATGCTGTGTGTGTGTGCCCAACAGCTGGCAAGAGCAGGCTGGCCCAGATGTGGGAAAAGGCCAAGGAGGCAGCAGAGTGGGAATGGGGCTGTGCAGGAGGCCCTGGTGGTTGCACACAGCCGTGGGGGATCAGGCTGGCCCAGATGGTCCCTGGGGCTCTGGGCTGAAAAGGGGGGAAAAGAGAAGCAGGGAGGAAGGGCCAGATGCCGCTATGAGAATGCCATTCCATCCCATAGGTGACATAGTGAGAGGAGGCTGGGAACAAAATGGTCATTCCTGCTGATCACCCTGACATCTTCACGACAAGAGGCCCAGAAAGGAGTGCACATCTGCCTCCTGGTGTTGTCCTGAATGTGAGCTCATTACCTGGCGTTCATTACCCGCAAGTCTGGCAGCTTCCCGCGGGCATTCCACGCTTCAGGCAAGCAAAGCTGCTTACCTCACTATGTTCTTTGGGCCTCTGAAGGGGACCGTCCACTTAGCTACAGCCTGGCAAGGAAGGGAGTCTTACAACACTCTGGATATTTTAGACTTTTATTCTCACTCGGCCTGAAACAAAGTATCCCCTCGCTACTTCTCCATCTTCATCCTTCTGTCCTGAAGGTGGCCTGTTCAGGCTGACAGCTTGGAGCGCCTGCAGGCTCCAGTTCGGCTGCAGCGCAGCTTTTCCTCTCACAGCTTAATTCTTATTATGACAATTCTTTCATTTCTACTTCAAAGATACCTCAGAGCTTGCCTCAATTAACAACACTCTATTCTAAGCTAAACAATCCTCTATTATCTAAGATATCTACGTTCCATAGCCCTTAAATGGTGATCCCTATATATCCTAGTTCTTTTAAACTTTCATCTCTTGGAGAAAGAAAAAACAACTCAGCTTTAAATTGAACCTAGCACACACCTAACCAAACCTAACCTAACCTAACCTAACCTAACCTAACCTAACCTAACCTAACCTAACCTAACCTTACCTTACCTTACCTAACCTAACCAAACACCTAAACTGAGCAAATACGAAAAAAAATCACATTTCCTATCTATGGCACAGCTCCTCTTAATACTCAGGGGATGGCTGGAGCTCTGCCTAAAGATGACACATCCCCTTTTCCCTCCTCTGGGCTGGCGGAGCATAAGGGCCTCCTCAGGCGCAGGTGTCTCCTCTCCAGTCTTCCTGCACTTGCTTGGCTGAGATGATCAGAGCAGCCAGGCTGGAGGCAGGATCGCCTGAGGTCACAAAGGGATGCTGCCCAGAGGAAAAAGAACAAAGAAAGGAACTCTTACTTTCCAGAATCCCATCCTCACGGGCTCAAGCAGGATTCCCTGGCTACCAGGAAGACACACAAAGAGCACCGAGGGCAGCATGTCCCCCTGCGCCTTGCTGTGCTGGGAGCTGCCTGCGCCACGTGGCCCACACTCCTCCTCATGCCTTCAAGCAGGTGTCCTCAGCTGCCAGGGCTTTTTGCCCCTTTGCTTTTTCTTACCTGCAGGAGCTCCTGGGCAGACCAGCGCCTGTCCTCGTCAGCCTGCAGGCAGCAGCGGAGGAAGTCGCGCAGGAGAGCCGAGTGGTGCCTGGGGTTCTGCAGTTTTGGGGGCCCGTTCCTTTCTATCAGTTCAAAAACCTACAGCACACGGATGCAAGAGGACACTGCACCTGCTCCTTTGCTAGCCACAGCAGCTCTCTCCACACAGAGCCCTCTTGCTAAGCTGCACCTTACCCTGAGACGGGCTTCCCGCTCGTAAGGAGCTTCCCCTTCCACCATTTCCAGCCCCATGATGCCCAGGGACCAGATGTCCACTTTGGGGCCGTAGGCTTCTCCTCTCACCACCTCCGGCGCCATCCAGCTGGGAGTGCCGACGCTGGAGCTGCGCTTGCTGCGCTCAGGGCTGAGCTGAGCACAGAGGCCAAAGTCACCTGAGGCCAAAAACAAAGCCTGTCAAAGCCAGCTCCCACTGGCAAAGCGGCCAAAACCATTGCCCACTCCAAGCCTGACCAGGCCTTGCTGAATCTAGCTGAAAAAGCAGCTGAGCTCTCCTTCCACGTGCCTGGAGCCAGGCAAATAATGCATCGGCCACATCCACAACACCCTCACCATTCACGCACTGGCCAAGCGGCGCTTCTGCCCCAGTGGCAGTCACCGAAATGCAAGCGCACGGCAGGTGCTGGAAATGCTGCAGCCCAGCAGGGATACCCACCCAACTTGACAGATCCATCCATGCCCACAAGGACGTTGTTGCTTTTGATGTCTCTGTGGATGACTTGGCGGGAATGAAGGAAATGCAGTCCTTGCAGGCACTGAGAGAGAAAAAGGAGGGAGGGAAAGTTAACGTACAGGATCGGATTTCATCCCACCAGAAAGGAAAGAGCTCGACGGGACTGACGGCTTTCTCAGGGAATTGTGAGCGAGGGCGCAGCATCATGGTGCTGTCACGAAGAAGAGCTTGCTGCTTCAACACTCTTGGAAGTTTTTTCTCGATTTCCAAGCAAAGGCATCCAAGCTCCCAAAAGTTCCGCCGGCCTTGGGTAGGAAGCGCGTCACCTTTTGCTGGGAGGCGGCACGGCAAATATTTTTGGGGAAGCCTAGTGGCAGCAGAGGAGGAAGCAGCACCTAAGAGCTGTTCCAGAATCCGTCGCCATGCGGGCTGCAATGCTATCCTTTGCAGCTGAGGACGGCTCTTTGCCCTTAGCTTGAAATTCTGCCACCTGCATGGCAAGGAATATAGGACAGACAGACAGGCTCCAGGCAAACATTCCCAGGCAAAGCTGAGAAGAGGAAGCAAGTGAAACCAAGCGAGTGAGCCAGCACCAGCGCCAGAGGACACACAGGATGGAAGAGTGCAAGAACAGAGCCTGAGGAGTGCGGGCACAGCGGCAGGCAGTTCACTTCCCATGCTCGCTCTTCTCCTATGTGTGTGGTGAGAAGAGCAGCAGCAGCAGCAGCAGCAAAAGAAAGGTGAGAGCAAGAAATCCCAGCTGTCCTTAACCTCCAGCTGGCAAGCAGCATCCTGGGCAGGCTTGGGGAAGCACAAGCGGGATCCCTCACCTCCCGACAGACAGCGCCTATCTGTCCTTCCTCCGGGTACACCGCGCTGAGCACATCAAACAAGGTGCCGCCGTCCATGAACTCCATGGCCAGCCAGAGCTCCGCATCCACCAGGTAGCTGAAAGAAGAAAACCACGGCATGGAGAGACAGCAATGGGCACAGCCTCAGTCAGCCAGGGGCCCGAGCCAGGTTTTTGCAACTGCTCTCCAAGCTACGTGTGCCACAAGAGATTCATGATCACCAGCTCCAACTCCTCCCACGCTCTGGAGACCAGCAGAGAAATCACCACCAGCTCCCTTCTCTGCCAGGGACCAAAGGGCATCGTCTCTTCGGGCTTGCACTAGCTAAAGCTACATTGACATGAGAATAGGCCAACCTGTCTAAGTAGGTAACGATATTGGGACTCCTGTTGTCCCTCATGGCCAGGATTTCATTGGCAGCCAGCTCCTCGGACATCTCCTCCTCAAGCGACATGATCTTGATTGCCACCTGAAATGACATTGGCCACCGTTTACCTTGAGAAGACGCCCCCTGCTCGAGATCACAAGCAGCACGGAGTGAGTGCTGCTGCAATGAGGCAGCGGGCTGGGCCAAAGTGCCTTGTCACTCGACAGCAGAGCTTAGCAGAAGCACCAAAGGCCATCCCAAATGCATTCTGCCTCCTGAGCCTAGAGTGTACTTCAGAGGAACAGCCTCTGCTGCAGACATGGAGCTGCCACCCAAACCTCCAGGCAGGGCTCACAGCAGCGGGGAAAGCGCTCCGGAGCTGCAAAATGGCATGGGGCTGTTGGCACTTTACCTGTTGTCCGCTGCTGGTGTCAAGGGCTTTATAAACAGCTCCAAAGCCCCTGGAAAGACAAAAGCAGCAGAAAGAGCCCTTTATCCCTTGGCACTGAAATCAAGCCTAGGCAGCAGATCTCCCCAGGCTGCCTGCACGCCTTCCTTAGAAAACGCCTGGCTGCGGCGTCTCTTCGGCCAGCAGCACGTCGGCCCGTGAGCCCTCTGCCCTGCGGGGCAGCCTGTCCAAGGGAACACTAAGGTGCAGCATGAAGACCAAGGGCTGCTGGAAATCTCCAAGGCACACGCCCAGCCAGGTCATTTCCAAACCTAAGGGGAACTCTCCTCCTTGTGTGGGCATGCATGTATGTGTGTGTCAAAAGAGTGAGAACAATTAGAGTCAGAAGACTGTCCTTGAGAATCTGACATTTCTTGAGTGGCAAGGTGCTCTTTCAGGCCAGAAAGCGGCAGGGGCAGAGGGCTTCCCAGCTCCTGCTCCTCCTTGCTGCAAGCAAGACAATGCCAGCATCAACTTGTCTTTGATGAGGCCTTCGCATTGCTCTGACCCAGCAGTCCAGGCAGGCGACAGGAGGTAAAGCCAGAGCCTGACCGTGATTGGAGCTTGCCTGACTTCACGCTTGATATTGCACCAGCCAAAGACCTGGCCCACACTTTTGTAAAAGGAGCCGACACCACGCTTACCCTCGTCCCAGTTCTTCAAATGCCGTGTATTTGCTCATTGGCTGGCCCGGACTCACAATGCTCCCTGAAAGACAAAAGCAGCGCAGGGCGCTCGCTCGCACACAGAGACGCCGCTCCCCACACCCTCCCAAAGGCAGCCCCGCTGCCAGCAGCTCTGGGCCCTTTGCGGTCCCCTGGCTTCCAGCTGCTGAGACCAGCAAGTGGGAGGGCCATCTTCTCCACCTTTCATCAGGTGGCCTTTCCCAGAAGGCCTTTATTTCTTTCAAGCGCAGCATCCCATGCCATAAGCCAAAATGATGAGACCTTAAGAAGAGGGCCCTAAGAGGTCACCAAGGGCCTTTGCAGCCTCTGCAGTCACACCCACCATCACTGGCAGGTCCACTGCCAGGGCCACAAAGTGTCTGAGCCAGAGGAGGTGCAAGAACGGGAGCCCGAAAACAGCTGGGGCCAGAGAGCTCCCTGGGGCCTAGGCACTTGCTAGGTGCCAGCCTTCTGCTCAAGCAGAAACAATCTCTGCTTTTGTCTTTGGCACACAAGGCAGCCCAGGCCGAGCCAAGCCAGGCCCAGCCGCCCTCACAGGCAGCAGGAAGTCCCTGAGCGCTGCCGCGCTGCCTCAAAGCACAACAACAGCTTCTGCCGAGAGGCCTAAGCGCCTCTGAGACCGAGGGGCAACTTCTGGCACAGCCTACCCCCAGACACGCACACAACACACTGCTCTGGCAGACAAGAAATGCACCCGACTCACTCAGTGTCTTCCGGCCCTGCTCCTGCCTCATCTCGGGCTGCTGGGCTGCGCTGCTGCAGGAAGTGCCAGCAGCGGGGGGCGAGCTGGCTGCTGCAGCCCACGCTGGTCCAGCGGCACCAGGTTGAATTGCAGAGCCTGTGTTGAGCTGGGACCAGAAAGGATTGCCTGTCAGAAGGGTGCCTGGCACACATGCCCCGCCCAGTGCACGGCCAAAGCAAGGCCTTGGGAAGGTGCTGTCAGCCACCCCCAGGCCTCTCCAGCTGGGGCGTTTCCCATGTCCCCTTCTCAAAGGCAACTTTGGCAAAAGCCCAAAGGCTACTTGGATCCAGCCCCTCAGGGCCACCTCCATGCTCCATGTTTTCAGCTTTTCTGCAAGACATTGGCAACAAGGGATCGATGGGGCTGCCAAGATCCAGAAAGACATCAGAGCAGGGCCCCAGGGCCTTCTTGCTTTCCTCCTCCTGTCTTTCCCTGGGCAATGAAATCAGCCCGCAACTGGCATGCAGTGCTCTGCTCAGAAGCCCGCAGCATTGCCCTTCTCTGATCTGTTTCACAGATTGCCCCTCTCCATGGCAGCCTTTAGGGAGCGGCCCTTCGGAGACGCCTTCCTGCCCTGCCCAGACCCACCCGCCCTTCACAATGTAGGGCTGCCAAGGATTCTCCTCTCCAAAGGCTGCTCTGACCGGCTGGAAGTGAAGCACAGCCTGAAGCTAATTAGTCCATGGAGAGGGCAGGTCCCCTCCAGGGGCCAGTGTCTGCCAGCTCCCCTGCAAGGCCGGCAACTGCGTCTTTGGGCCGCTCCGTCCGCTGACCACAGGCAGCCTGCACTGACAATGGGCACACGGGGCTGACTCCTACACTGAGAATCATTGAATGCTGCCTCCTGTCTGATGCCGAGAGACATTCTCAGGCCCTCTCAGCATCCCAGCTTAAATGCCAAACTTCAGAACCCATTGGCCAGGGCTCGCTGGCTTGCCTGAAGCAGCACTAGGTCACGGCAGGCACACAGCCGCCCAGCATCTTCAGCCACGAGCAACAAGGGCTGCTCCAAAACTGGAAGCCTGGCCCTGCACCAAAGGCAGGGCCATGCTCAGCTGCCACTCACCGGCTCTGCAAGTTCAGGCTGTGCAGGGAAAGCAGCTGGAGGCTTGATGCTCCTTTGCTCCTCTTCAGCCTCTTCCTCAATGCCAGAGGCAGCCAGAGGAGCTGCTGACCCTGCTGTTGAGGCCTGCAGACAGTCAGAAGTGAGAGAGATGGGCAAAAGGCGATCCCTCAGGAGCTGCTTTCTGTTGAGCTGGGAAAGGACCCAGAAGAAGGGGAAATGGAAGACTTTGATACAAGTGGGACTCTGAGTCATGAAAAGCCCAGGAAGTTGGCTGAATGAGGTGCTACTCCCATCTTGCTGTGCATTTGAGCTTCCCTGCTGCCTAGAAGCAGCAAGATGCCTTGGAGCTGTCCCATTTGCCTTTCATCTCTTGAAAGGCTCTTCCCTGCAAAATCAGCAAACAGCCAGTGCTCCCTTTGCTACTGCTGATGCCACGGGGCACTTGGCCTTTCTTTCAGCCTCCCACGCTGGCACTCCACACTGGACTGCAAGAGGCCAAGCTGGCAGAATTGCCGCCCCATTGTCACACGCCAGCAACGTCACAGCTTCCTTTGCCACTCACCAAAGGCCAGGCTTGCCTCCATCCGCGTGTCAGGTGACCTGCAGCCAGCAAGGGAAAAGGAACCAGAGGCCCTTAGAAAAGTGCCTGTGCTGGCCACTCCCGCAGCACAAGGCAGTCCCAACACAGAGCATTTCCCTTTCCCAACATGCCTCCCGGAGCAACAGCTCTTTCCCACAGCAGGCAAGAGAACAACAAGGACGCTAGAGTAGGCTCTGTCTACATTTGGGCCTCTTTTGCCAAGAGAGAAATAGAAAGACGCTGCTGGAAATGCCCCTTGCTCTTCAACACTCTCAGCTTCCCTTGTGCCCAACAGCTCAAGCAGCATTTTCCTCTTCTCTTTCTTCTCTTTCTTTTTCTTTTTAGATGTAGATTCTTTTAAATGGCATGCCCTAATTCCCATGCCTTGGCTGAAGATGGTAGCTCAGCAAAGCTTCCACAAAGGACCCTTTCCCTGTGGCAGCTCCCTGCTGAAGCAGCCCAGGAACAGCTGCTGGGCTCAGCAGCAAACCCTCCCTGCACTGGACTTTGTGCTGCATCGCCAAGGGAATCGCAGTCTTGGCACACCATCAAAGGATCAAGTCACGCAGCCAAGGCCTCTAAGGGGCAGAATTGGGAGCGAAAGGTGCTTTCCTTCGCTCCTGGAGAGAGCCACCGAGTTGCTAGCAGTACTTCTGAGCATCTCCCCTCCGAGTCTGCAATTAGCAGCTTGTCTTGCTTGAAGCAGCAAGAGGAGGAAATGACAGGCTCCAGTGCCGCGCACTCTCTCGGGGAGGGAAGGCAACCGCTGCAGGTTGCGGGGCAAATACTCTGCACCCGCCCCCCAGTACACAGATGCCCCCTTTTTAGCTGATGCTGCTGGCAGGACATTGACCAAAGCGGTGGCATCTTCATGGCCATTGTGTTCCCAAATAAACTCGGTCACTGCTGCGGCATAAAGAGCAGAGTGAAGCAAAAGCCGGGTGATGCCAGCCCCAGGAGAAACCTTTACTTACGAGTCAGCTGGGTCAGGTAGTAGCCAGAATAGACAACAGAAAAGACCGTGCAAACCGCGGCACAGACCTGCCCGATCATTTTGGCAGTGCTGTGCGGGTTTGCACACTGAATGCCAGCCAAGGCAAAGCCCAGACTCCTCTCGGGGTGCAGGCCGTCTGCTGAGAACTCCTTGAGCACAAGGATCCTCCTGCAGGGAGCGAGCAGAAGAGCCGCTCTGGACAAGCAGGCCTTGCGTGCACCGGGGCAACGCTGTGCTGACAGCACTGTGACGTGGCACCGCTCCCCTGACCTCACAATAGCAGCTGTTCTATGGCTTCCTTGTGCCCAGCAAGGCAACCTTCTGTACAGCTGATGCGAAAGAAAAGCCTGGGAAGTTCTCCTCACTCATAAAGCAGCAGAAAATGTCCTCCCAGTCCATAAGGCAGTGCTCAAGGCGTCCCAGGGGAACTCAGAAAATGGGCCAACCCAAGCGGCATCCAAGGAATCCAAGCAAACGCGCCTTTTGGTCCCAAAAGCTTTGACTGAAAGCAAAAGTCTGCTTCTTCTAGGTGGCATGGGAGCTGGTTCTGAAAAGTCTCACTTCTTCAATGACATTTAGGGGGAAAAAGAAGCAAAGATAATAAAGTTCCAGGAGTATTTTAGGCTGCAGTCACTTCTCGAGCACGCGGGTGCGTGCTGACCTGTGGAGGGGCTTGACAGCTGGCCTGCAAGCAAAGCTGAGTTCATAGAAGACATCCCAATTGATGGGTTTTGAGTGTATCCATAGCAAGGAAGAAGACAAGGCCGTCAGCATGGAAACCGATTAGTAAAGAGAGATGAAATTTTCGTAAGCTAGACTAGTGCCTAAGTAGATGTGTATACTTGCCTTATAAATTTCTGTAAAACTTTTGCCAATTCTATTGACGTTAATTGCTTTGCACCAATGGATATAAGAAGTTCTTGTGGTGTAGTCAGTGACTTAAGATCACGCTTTGTTAAGAGTGTAGAAGCTGGAGAACACGCAGAATAAAGAAAACTTTTTTCTTCTTGGACCCTGATCACGTGTGTATGTCACGTCCGGCCTAATGGTGACAGTTCCCCATCTCTGGATCAAGAGACAAGTATTGTCTGACAGGTAGCTTGTCAACAAACTGGGAAAGAATTGAGTACCTGGGCATGCAGATTTCTGAAGGGAGGAAAGAAAAGTGTTGACAAGAATAAGCCTGAGTTTTAAACGCCTGAAAGAGTCAAAAATAACACGTTGTGGGATATTGTGCCAGATGTTCCACAGAGTTAAAACCAACCACAACTCATTAGTATCTGGACTTCCTTGCCCACTATGCTTAGAAATGTTGCTTGAAGGCACTTTGTATCTAAAAAATCCAGTTCCTGTAGATGACTGTAGACGTAGATCAAAATCCTACCAAAAACTCCGTGTCAAAACGAGCAAGAGTGAGACTTTTGTCCTTGGCAGTAGCTTCCAGGTGCTCCTGGACATCGCCAGGCCTAGACACAACGATGTGTATTCGGCGGAGGGAGAGAAGCCTTATGCTTAGCTCTAACTGTGACCTTTGCTAGCAGATCTTACTAGCAGGTAAGAAATTCCATTTGTTCTGCTCTTAGCCAGAGCCAAGATGGGAATCCAAGTCTAGATCACAGGAGAAGATCACAGGAGCCTCAGCTTTTCCAGAGGAGGAAAAATACAAAGGCTAGTAAATTTGCCCTGGGTTGACAGGGGTTTTTTACAGATCCATAGACAAGTGATGAAGCTTAAAAGATGACAGCAGAGGAAAATCAACAGATATGCTGAAACTGAGTGAAGAGGAAGGAGACTTCAAATTAACTGAAAAGCTGCACCGAAAGCCTCTCTACTTTTTGCAGTTGCTTCAAGTTTAAAATGACAAACTCTAGCAGCACTTCCAACTTATTGTTCTTAATTCTAGATTAAAGACAATCAAAACTGTGTACTCCTGCTTAGAGTATGAAGTAAAGCACAGAAAGGCATTAGAGTAAGAAAAGTTGTGTTTAGAAGGCTGAGGCAGCCTTAGGGCTAGGAGGAATGGGGAGGCGTGGAAATCAGGCCTGTGGGCACCAGTCAAGGAGCATCCAGTCCCTGAGCGGTCCCTCACAGAGGGTATCCCAGCAGATGGAGTCCAAATGGAGCCACAGCTCGGTGGGAAAAGTGCCGGGCTGCTGAGCCGTGCTTAGCAGGGGCTCCTGCATCAAATTGCTCCCTGACAGGTGCGGTATGCTGTGTGTGTGTGCCCAACAGCTGGCAAGAGCAGGCTGGCCCAGATGTGGGAAAAGGCCAAGGAGGCAGCAGAGTGGGAATGGGGCTGTGCAGGAGGCCTGGTGGTTGCACACAGCCGTGGGGGATCAGGCTGGCCCAGATGGTCCCTGGGGCTCTGGGCTGAAAAGGGGGGAAAAGAGAAGCAGGGAGGAAGGGCCAGATGCCGCTATGAGAATGCCATTCCATCCCATAGGTGACATAGTGAGAGGAGGCTGGGAACAAAATGGTCATTCCTGCTGATCACCCTGACATCTTCACGACAAGAGGCCCAGAAAGGAGTGCACATCTGCCTCCTGGTGTTGTCCTGAATGTGAGCTCATTACCTGGCGTTCATTACCCGCAAGTCTGGCAGCTTCCCGCGGGCATTCCACGCTTCAGGCAAGCAAAGCTGCTTACCTCACTATGTTCTTTGGGCCTCTGAAGGGGACCGTCCACTTAGCTACAGCCTGGCAAGGAAGGGAGTCTTACAACACTCTGGATATTTTAGACTTTTATTCTCACTCGGCCTGAAACAAAGTATCCCCTCGCTACTTCTCCATCTTCATCCTTCTGTCCTGCAGGTGGCCTGTTCAGGCTGACAGCTTGGAGCGCCTGCAGGCTCCAGTTCGGCTGCAGCGCAGCTTTTCCTCTCACAGCTTAATTCTTATTATGACAATTCTTTCATTTCTACTTCAAAGATACCTCAGAGCTTGCCTAAATTAACAACACTCTATTCTAAGCTAAACAATCCTCTATTATCTAAGATATCTACGTTCCATAGCCCTTAAATGGTGATCCCTATATATCCTAGTTCTTTTAAACTTTCATCTCTTGGAGAAAGAAAAAACAACTCAGCTTTAAATTGAACCTAGCACACACCTAACCAAACCTAACCTAACCTAACCTACCCTAACCTAACCTAACCTAACCTAACCTAACCTAACCTTACCTTACCTTACCTAACCTAACCAAACACCTAAACTGAGCAAATACGAAAAAAAATCACATTTCCTATCTATGGCACAGCTCCTCTTAATACTCAGGGGATGGCTGGAGCTCTGCCTAAAGATGACACATCCCCTTTTCCCTCCTCTGGGCTGGCGGAGCATAAGGGCCTCCTCAGGCGCAGGTGTCTCCTCTCCAGTCTTCCTGCACTTGCTTGGCTGAGATGATCAGAGCAGCCAGGCTGGAGGCAGGATCGCCTGAGGTCACAAAGGGATGCTGCCCAGAGGAAAAAGAACAAAGAAAGGAACTCTTACTTTCCAGAATCCCATCCTCACGGGCTCAAGCAGGATTCCCTGGCTACCAGGAAGACACACAAAGAGCACCGAGGGCAGCATGTCCCCCTGCGCCTTGCTGTGCTGGGAGCTGCCTGCGCCACGTGGCCCACACTCCTCCTCATGCCTTCAAGCAGGTGTCCTCAGCTGCCAGGGCTTTTTGCCCCTTTGCTTTTTCTTACCTGCAGGAGCTCCTGGGCAGACCAGCGCCTGTCCTCGTCAGCCTGCAGGCAGCAGCGGAGGAAGTCGCGCAGGAGAGCCGAGTGGTGCCTGGGGTTCTGCAGTTTTGGGGGCCCGTTCCTTTCTATCAGTTCAAAAACCTACAGCACACGGATGCAAGAGGACACTGCACCTGCTCCTTTGCTAGCCACAGCAGCTCTCTCCACACAGAGCCCTCTTGCTAAGCTGCACCTTACCCTGAGACGGGCTTCCCGCTCGTAAGGAGCTTCCCCTTCCACCATTTCCAGCCCCATGATGCCCAGGGACCAGATGTCCACTTTGGGGCCGTAGGCTTCTCCTCTCACCACCTCCGGCGCCATCCAGCTGGGAGTGCCGACGCTGGAGCTGCGCTTGCTGCGCTCAGGGCTGAGCTGAGCACAGAGGCCAAAGTCACCTGAGGCCAAAAACAAAGCCTGTCAAAGCCAGCTCCCACTGGCAAAGCGGCCAAAACCATTGCCCACTCCAAGCCTGACCAGGCCTTGCTGAATCTAGCTGAAAAAGCAGCTGAGCTCTCCTTCCACGTGCCTGGAGCCAGGCAAATAATGCATCGGCCACATCCACAACACCCTCACCATTCACGCACTGGCCAAGCGGCGCTTCTGCCCCAGTGGCAGTCACCGAAATGCAAGCGCACGGCAGGTGCTGGAAATGCTGCAGCCCAGCAGGGATACCCACCCAACTTGACAGATCCATCCATGCCCACAAGGACGTTGTTGCTTTTGATGTCTCTGTGGATGACTTGGCGGGAATGAAGGAAATGCAGTCCTTGCAGGCACTGAGAGAGAAAAAGGAGGGAGGGAAAGTTAACGTACAGGATCGGATTTCATCCCACCAGAAAGGAAAGAGCTCGACGGGACTGACGGCTTTCTCAGGGAATTGTGAGCGAGGGCGCAGCATCATGGTGCTGTCACGAAGAAGAGCTTGCTGCTTCAACACTCTTGGAAGTTTTTTCTCGATTTCCAAGCAAAGGCATCCAAGCTCCCAAAAGTTCCGCCGGCCTTGGGTAGGAAGCGCGTCACCTTTTGCTGGGAGGCGGCACGGCAAATATTTTTGGGGAAGCCTAGTGGCAGCAGAGGAGGAAGCAGCACCTAAGAGCTGTTCCAGAATCCGTCGCCATGCGGGCTGCAATGCTATCCTTTGCAGCTGAGGACGGCTCTTTGCCCTTAGCTTGAAATTCTGCCACCTGCATGGCAAGGAATATAGGACAGACAGACAGGCTCCAGGCAAACATTCCCAGGCAAAGCTGAGAAGAGGAAGCAAGTGAAACCAAGCGAGTGAGCCAGCACCAGCGCCAGAGGACACACAGGATGGAAGAGTGCAAGAACAGAGCCTGAGGAGTGCGGGCACAGCGGCAGACAGTTCACTTCCCATGCTCGCTCTTCTCCTGTGTGTGGTCAAGGCAGCAGCAGCAGCAGCAAAAGAAAGGTGAGAGCAAGAAATCCCAGCTGTCCTTAACCTCCAGCTGGCAAGCAGCATCCTGGGCAGGCTTGGGGAAGCACAAGCGGGATCCCTCACCTCCCGACAGACAGCGCCTATCTGTCCTTCCTCCGGGTACACCGCGCTGAGCACATCAAACAAGGTGCCGCCGTCCATGAACTCCATGGCCAGCCAGAGCTCCGCATCCACCAGGTAGCTGAAAGAAGAAAACCACGGCATGGAGAGACAGCAATGGGCACAGCCTCAGTCAGCCAGGCGCCCGAGCCAGGTTTTTGCAACTGCTCTCCAAGCTACGTGTGCCACAAGAGATTCATGATCACCAGCTCCAACTCCTCCCACGCTCTGGAGACCAGCAGAGAAATCACCACCAGCTCCCTTCTCTGCCAGGGACCAAAGGGCATCGTCTCTTCGGGCTTGCACTAGCTAAAGCTACATTGACATGAGAATAGGCCAACCTGTCTAAGTAGGTAACGATATTGGGACTCCTGTTGTCCCTCATGGCCAGGATTTCATTGGCAGCCAGCTCCTCGGACATCTCCTCCTCAAGCGACATGATCTTGATTGCCACCTGAAATGACATTGGCCACCGTTTACCTTGAGAAGACGCCCCCTGCTCGAGATCACAAGCAGCACGGAGCGAGTGCTGCTGCAATGAGGCAGCGGGCTGGGCCAAAGTGCCTTGTCACTCGACAGCAGAGCTTAGCAGAAGCACCAAAGGCCATCCCAAATGCATTCTGCCTCCTGAGCCTAGAGTGTACTTCAGAGGAACAGCCTCTGCTGCAGACATGGAGCTGCCACCCAAACCTCCAGGCAGGGCTCACAGCAGCGGGGAAAGCGCTCCGGAGCTGCAAAATGGCATGGGGCTGTTGGCACTTTACCTGTTGTCCGCTGCTGGTGTCAAGGGCTTTATAAACAGCTCCAAAGCCCCTGGAAAGACAAAAGCAGCAGAAAGAGCCCTTTATCCCTTGGCACTGAAATCAAGCCTAGGCAGCAGATCTCCCCAGGCTGCCTGCACGCCTTCCTTAGAAAACGCCTGGCTGCGGCGTCTCTTCGGCCAGCAGCACGTCGGCCCGTGAGCCCTCTGCCCTGCGGGGCAGCCTGTCCAAGGGAACACTAAGGTGCAGCATGAAGACCAAGGGCTGCTGGAAATCTCCAAGGCACACGCCCAGCCAGGTCATTTCCAAACCTAAGGGGAACTCTCCTCCTTGTGTGGGCATGCATGTATGTGTGTGTCAAAAGAGTGAGAACAATTAGAGTCAGAAGACTGTCCTTGAGAATCTGACATTTCTTGAGTGGCAAGGTGCTCTTTCAGGCCAGAAAGCGGCAGGGGCAGAGGGCTTCCCAGCTCCTGCTCCTCCTTGCTGCAAGCAAGACAATGCCAGCATCAACGTGTCTTTGATGAGGCCTTCGCATTGCTCTGACCCAGCAGTCCAGGCAGGCGACAGGAGGTAAAGCCAGAGCCTGACCGTGATTGGAGCTTGCCTGACTTCACGCTTGATATTGCACCAGCCAAAGACCTGGCCCACACTTTTGTAAAAGGAGCCGACACCACGCTTACCCTCGTCCCAGTTCTTCAAATGCCGTGTATTTGCTCATTGGCTGGCCCGGACTCACAATGCTCCCTGAAAGACAAAAGCAGCGCAGGGCGCTCGCTCGCACACAGAGACGCCGCTCCCCACACCCTCCCAAAGGCAGCCCCGCTGCCAGCAGCTCTGGGCCCTTTGCGGTCCCCTGGCTTCCAGCTGCTGAGACCAGCAAGTGGGAGGGCCATCTTCTCCACCTTTCATCAGGTGGCCTTTCCCAGAAGGCCTTTATTTCTTTCAAGCGCAGCATCCCATGCCATAAGCCAAAATGATGAGACCTTAAGAAGAGGGCCCTAAGAGGTCACCAAGGGCCTTTGCAGCCTCTGCAGTCACACCCACCATCACTGGCAGGTCCACTGCCAGGGCCACAAAGTGTCTGAGCCAGAGGAGGTGCAAGAACGGGAGCCCGAAAACAGCTGGGGCCAGAGAGCTCCCTGGGGCCTAGGCACTTGCTAGGTGCCAGCCTTCTGCTCAAGCAGAAACAATCTCTGCTTTTGTCTTTGGCACACAAGGCAGCCCAGGCCGAGCCAAGCCAGGCCCAGCCGCCCTCACAGGCAGCAGGAAGTCCCTGAGCGCTGCCGCGCTGCCTCAAAGCACAACAACAGCTTCTGCCGAGAGGCCTAAGCGCCTCTGAGACCGAGGGGCAACTTCTGGCACAGCCTACCCCCAGACACGCACACAACACACTGCTCTGGCAGACAAGAAATGCACCCGACTCACTCAGTGTCTTCCGGCCCTGCTCCTGCCTCATCTCGGGCTGCTGGGCTGCGCTGCTGCAGGAAGTGCCAGCAGCGGGGGGCAAGCTGGCTGCTGCAGCCCACGCTGGTCCAGCGGCACCAGGTTGAATTGCAGAGCCTGTGTTGAGCTGGGACCAGAAAGGATTGCCTGTCAGAAGGGTGCCTGGCACACATGCCCCGCCCAGTGCACGGCCAAAGCAAGGCCTTGGGAAGGTGCTGTCAGCCACCCCCAGGCCTCTCCAGCTGGGGCGTTTCCCATGTCCCCTTCTCAAAGGCAACTTTGGCAAAAGCCCAAAGGCTACTTGGATCCAGCCCCTCAGGGCCACCTCCATGCTCCATGTTTTCAGCTTTTCTGCAAGACATTGGCAACAAGGGATCGATGGGGCTGCCAAGATCCAGAAAGACATCAGAGCAGGGCCCCAGGGCCTTCTTGCTTTCCTCCTCCTGTCTTTCCCTGGGCAATGAAATCAGCCCGCAACTGGCATGCAGTGCTCTGCTCAGAAGCCCGCAGCATTGCCCTTCTCTGATCTGTTTCACAGATTGCCCCTCTCCATGGCAGCCTTTAGGGAGCGGCCCTTCGGAGACGCCTTCCTGCCCTGCCCAGACCCACCCGCCCTTCACAATGTAGGGCTGCCAAGGATTCTCCTCTCCAAAGGCTGCTCTGACCGGCTGGAAGTGAAGCACAGCCTGAAGCTAATTAGTCCATGGAGAGGGCAGGTCCCCTCCAGGGGCCAGTGTCTGCCAGGTCCCCTGCAAGGCCGGCAACTGCGTCTTTGGGCCGCTCCGTCCGCTGACCACAGGCAGCCTGCACTGACAATGGGCACACGGGGCTGACTCCTACACTGAGAATCATTGAATGCTGCCTCCTGTCTGATGCCGAGAGACATTCTCAGGCCCTCTCAGCATCCCAGCTTAAATGCCAAACTTCAGAACCCATTGGCCAGGGCTCGCTGGCTTGCCTGAAGCAGCACTAGGTCACGGCAGGCACACAGCCGCCCAGCATCTTCAGCCACGAGCAACAAGGGCTGCTCCAAAACTGGAAGCCTGGCCCTGCACCAAAGGCAGTGCCATGCTCAGCTGCCACTCACCGGCTCTGCAAGTTCAGGCTGTGCAGGGAAAGCAGCTGGAGGCTTGATGCTCCTTTGCTCCTCTTCAGCCTCTTCCTCAATGCCAGAGGCAGCCAGAGGAGCTGCTGACCCTGCTGTTGAGGCCTGCAGACAGTCAGAAGTGAGAGAGATGGGCAAAAGGCGATCCCTCAGGAGCTGCTTTCTGTTGAGCTGGGAAAGGACCCAGAAGAAGGGGAAATGGAAGACTTTGATACAAGTGGGACTCTGAGTCATGAAAAGCCCAGGAAGTTGGCTGAATGAGGTGCTACTCCCATCTTGCTGTGCATTTGAGCTTCCCTGCTGCCTAGAAGCAGCAAGATGCCTTGGAGCTGTCCCATTTGCCTTTCATCTCTTGAAAGGCTCTTCCCTGCAAAATCAGCAAACAGCCAGTGCTCCCTTTGCTACTGCTGATGCCACGGGGCACTTGGCCTTTCTTTCAGCCTCCCACGCTGGCACTCCACACTGGACTGCAAGAGGCCAAGCTGGCAGAATTGCCGCCCCATTGTCACACGCCAGCAACGTCACAGCTTCCTTTGCCACTCACCAAAGGCCAGGCTTGCCTCCATCCGCGTGTCAGGTGACCTGCAGCCAGCAAGGGAAAAGGAACCAGAGGCCCTTAGAAAAGTGCCTGTGCTGGCCACTCCCGCAGCACAAGGCAGTCCCAACACAGAGCATTTCCCTTTCCCAACATGCCTCCCGGAGCAACAGCTCTTTCCCACAGCAGGCAAGAGAACAACAAGGACGCTAGAGTAGGCTCTGTCTACATTTGGGCCTCTTTTGCCAAGAGAGAAATAGAAAGACGCTGCTGGAAATGCCCCTTGCTCTTCAACACTCTCAGCTTCCCTTGTGCCCAACAGCTCAAGCAGCATTTTCCTCTTCTCTTTCTTCTCTTTCTTTTTCTTTTTAGATGTAGATTCTTTTAAATGGCATGCCCTAATTCCCATGCCTTGGCTGAAGATGGTAGCTCAGCAAAGCTTCCACAAAGGACCCTTTCCCTGTGGCAGCTCCCTGCTGAAGCAGCCCAGGAACAGCTGCTGGGCTCAGCAGCAAACCCTCCCTGCACTGGACTTTGTGCTGCATCGCCAAGGGAATCGCAGTCTTGGCACACCATCAAAGGATCAAGTCACGCAGCCAAGGCCTCTAAGGGGCAGAATTGGGAGCGAAAGGTGCTTTCCTTCGCTCCTGGAGAGAGCCACCGAGTTGCTAGCAGTACTTCTGAGCATCTCCCCTCCGAGTCTGCAATTAGCAGCTTGTCTTGCTTGAAGCAGCAAGAGGAGGAAATGACAGGCTCCAGTGCCGCGCACTCTCTCGGGGAGGGAAGGCAACCGCTGCAGGTTGCGGGGCAAATACTCTGCACCCGCCCCCCAGTACACAGATGCCCCCTTTTTAGCTGATGCTGCTGGCAGGACATTGACCAAAGCGGTGGCATCTTCATGGCCATTGTGTTCCCAAATAAACTCGGTCACTGCTGCGGCATAAAGAGCAGAGTGAAGCAAAAGCCGGGTGATGCCAGCCCCAGGAGAAACCTTTACTTACGAGTCAGCTGGGTCAGGTAGTAGCCAGAATAGACAACAGAAAAGACCGTGCAAACCGCGGCACAGACCTGCCCGATCATTTTGGCAGCGCTGTGCGGGTTTGCACACTGAATGCCAGCCAAGGCAAAGCCCAGACTCCTCTCGGGGTGCAGGCCGTCTGCTGAGAACTCCTTGAGCACAAGGATCCTCCTGCAGGGAGCGAGCAGAAGAGCCGCTCTGGACAAGCAGGCCTTGCGTGCACCGGGGCAACGCTGTGCTGACAGCACTGTGACGTGGCACCGCTCCCCTGACCTCACAATAGCAGCTGTTCTATGGCTTCCTTGTGCCCAGCAAGGCAACCTTCTGTACAGCTGATGCGAAAGAAAAGCCTGGGAAGTTCTCCTCACTCATAAAGCAGCAGAAAATGTCCTCCCAGTCCATAAGGCAGTGCTCAAGGCGTCCCAGGGGAACTCAGAAAATGGGCCAACCCAAGCGGCATCCAAGGAATCCAAGCAAACGCGCCTTTTGGTCCCAAAAGCTTTGACTGAAAGCAAAAGTCTGCTTCTTCTAGGTGGCATGGGAGCTGGTTCTGAAAAGTCTCACTTCTTCAATGACATTTAGGGGGAAAAAGAAGCAAAGATAATAAAGTTCCAGGAGTATTTTAGGCTGCAGTCACTTCTCGAGCACGCGGGTGCGTGCTGACCTATGGAGGGGCTTGACAGCTGGCCTGCAAGCAAAGCTGAGTTCATAGAAGACATCCCAATTGATGGGTTTTGAGTGTATCCATAGCAAGGAAGAAGACAAGGCCGTCAGCATGGAAACCGATTAGTAAAGAGAGATGAAATTTTCGTAAGCTAGACTAGTGCCTAAGTAGATGTGTATACTTGCCTTATAAATTTCTGTAAAACTTTTGCCAATTCTATTGACGTTAATTGCTTTGCACCAATGGATATAAGAAGTTCTTGTGGTGTAGTCAGTGACTTAAGATCACGCTTTGTTAAGAGTGTAGAAGCTGGAGAACACGCAGAATAAAGAAAACTTTTTTCTTCTTGGACCCTGATCACGTGTGTATGTCACGTCCGGCCTAATGGTGACAGTTCCCCATCTCTGGATCAAGAGACAAGTATTGTCTGACAGGTAGCTTGTCAACAAACTGGGAAAGAATTGAGTACCTGGGCATGCAGATTTCTGAAGGGAGGAAAGAAAAGTGTTGACAAGAATAAGCCTGAGTTTTAAACGCCTGAAAGAGTCAAAAATAACACGTTGTGGGATATTGTGCCAGATGTTCCACAGAGTTAAAACCAACCACAACTCATTAGTATCTGGACTTCCTTGCCCACTATGCTTAGAAATGTTGCTTGAAGGCACTTTGTATCTAAAAAATCCAGTTCCTGTAGATGACTGTAGACGTAGATCAAAATCCTACCAAAAACTCCGTGTCAAAACGAGCAAGAGTGAGACTTTTGTCCTTGGCAGTAGCTTCCAGGTGCTCCTGGACATCGCCAGGCCTAGACACAACGATGTGTATTCGGCGGAGGGAGAGAAGCCTTATGCTTAGCTCTAACTGTGACCTTTGCTAGCAGATCTTACTAGCAGGTAAGAAATTCCATTTGTTCTGCTCTTAGCCAGAGCCAAGATGGGAATCCAAGTCTAGATCACAGGAGAAGATCACAGGAGCCTCAGCTTTTCCAGAGGAGGAAAAATACAAAGGCTAGTAAATTTGCCCTGGGTTGACAGGGGTTTTTTACAGATCCATAGACAAGTGATGAAGCTTAAAAGATGACAGCAGAGGAAAATCAACAGATATGCTGAAACTGAGTGAAGAGGAAGGAGACTTCAAATTAACTGAAAAGCTGCACCGAAAGCCTCTCTACTTTTTGCAGTTGCTTCAAGTTTAAAATGACAAACTCTAGCAGCACTTCCAACTTATTGTTCTTAATTCTAGATTAAAGACAATCAAAACTGTGTACTCCTGCTTAGAGTATGAAGTAAAGCACAGAAAGGCATTAGAGTAAGAAAAGTTGTGTTTAGAAGGCTGAGGCAGCCTTAGGGCTAGGAGGAATGGGGAGGCGTGGAAATCAGGCCTGTGGGCACCAGTCAAGGAGCATCCAGTCCCTGAGCGGTCCCTCACAGAGGGTATCCCAGCAGATGGAGTCCAAATGGAGCCACAGCTCGGTGGGAAAAGTGCCGGGCTGCTGAGCCGTGCTTAGCAGGGGCTCCTGCATCAAATTGCTCCCTGACAGGTGCGGTATGCTGTGTGTGTGTGCCCAACAGCTGGCAAGAGCAGGCTGGCCCAGATGTGGGAAAAGGCCAAGGAGGCAGCAGAGTGGGAATGGGGCTGTGCAGGAGGCCTGGTGGTTGCACACAGCCGTGGGGGATCAGGCTGGCCCAGATGGTCCCTGGGGCTCTGGGCTGAAAAGGGGGGAAAAGAGAAGCAGGGAGGAAGGGCCAGATGCCGCTATGAGAATGCCATTCCATCCCATAGGTGACATAGTGAGAGGAGGCTGGGAACAAAATGGTCATTCCTGCTGATCACCCTGACATCTTCACGACAAGAGGCCCAGAAAGGAGTGCACATCTGCCTCCTGGTGTTGTCCTGAATGTGAGCTCATTACCTGGCGTTCATTACCCGCAAGTCTGGCAGCTTCCCGCGGGCATTCCACGCTTCAGGCAAGCAAAGCTGCTTACCTCACTATGTTCTTTGGGCCTCTGAAGGGGACCGTCCACTTAGCTACAGCCTGGCAAGGAAGGGAGTCTTACAACACTCTGGATATTTTAGACTTTTATTCTCACTCGGCCTGAAACAAAGTATCCCCTCGCTACTTCTCCATCTTCATCCTTCTGTCCTGCAGGTGGCCTGTTCAGGCTGACAGCTTGGAGCGCCTGCAGGCTCCAGTTCGGCTGCAGCGCAGCTTTTCCTCTCACAGCTTAATTCTTATTATGACAATTCTTTCATTTCTACTTCAAAGATACCTCAGAGCTTGCCTAAATTAACAACACTCTATTCTAAGCTAAACAATCCTCTATTATCTAAGATATCTACGTTCCATAGCCCTTAAATGGTGATCCCTATATATCCTAGTTCTTTTAAACTTTCATCTCTTGGAGAAAGAAAAAACAACTCAGCTTTAAATTGAACCTAGCACACACCTAACCAAACCTAACCTAACCTAACCTACCCTAACCTAACCTAACCTAACCTAACCTAACCTAACCTTACCTTACCTTACCTAACCTAACCAAACACCTAAACTGAGCAAATACGAAAAAAAATCACATTTCCTATCTATGGCACAGCTCCTCTTAATACTCAGGGGATGGCTGGAGCTCTGCCTAAAGATGACACATCCCCTTTTCCCTCCTCTGGGCTGGCGGAGCATAAGGGCCTCCTCAGGCGCAGGTGTCTCCTCTCCAGTCTTCCTGCACTTGCTTGGCTGAGATGATCAGAGCAGCCAGGCTGGAGGCAGGATCGCCTGAGGTCACAAAGGGATGCTGCCCAGAGGAAAAAGAACAAAGAAAGGAACTCTTACTTTCCAGAATCCCATCCTCACGGGCTCAAGCAGGATTCCCTGGCTACCAGGAAGACACACAAAGAGCACCGAGGGCAGCATGTCCCCCTGCGCCTTGCTGTGCTGGGAGCTGCCTGCGCCACGTGGCCCACACTCCTCCTCATGCCTTCAAGCAGGTGTCCTCAGCTGCCAGGGCTTTTTGCCCCTTTGCTTTTTCTTACCTGCAGGAGCTCCTGGGCAGACCAGCGCCTGTCCTCGTCAGCCTGCAGGCAGCAGCGGAGGAAGTCGCGCAGGAGAGCCGAGTGGTGCCTGGGGTTCTGCAGTTTTGGGGGCCCGTTCCTTTCTATCAGTTCAAAAACCTACAGCACACGGATGCAAGAGGACACTGCACCTGCTCCTTTGCTAGCCACAGCAGCTCTCTCCACACAGAGCCCTCTTGCTAAGCTGCACCTTACCCTGAGACGGGCTTCCCGCTCGTAAGGAGCTTCCCCTTCCACCATTTCCAGCCCCATGATGCCCAGGGACCAGATGTCCACTTTGGGGCCGTAGGCTTCTCCTCTCACCACCTCCGGCGCCATCCAGCTGGGAGTGCCGACGCTGGAGCTGCGCTTGCTGCGCTCAGGGCTGAGCTGAGCACAGAGGCCAAAGTCACCTGAGGCCAAAAACAAAGCCTGTCAAAGCCAGCTCCCACTGGCAAAGCGGCCAAAACCATTGCCCACTCCAAGCCTGACCAGGCCTTGCTGAATCTAGCTGAAAAAGCAGCTGAGCTCTCCTTCCACGTGCCTGGAGCCAGGCAAATAATGCATCGGCCACATCCACAACACCCTCACCATTCACGCACTGGCCAAGCGGCGCTTCTGCCCCAGTGGCAGTCACCGAAATGCAAGCGCACGGCAGGTGCTGGAAATGCTGCAGCCCAGCAGGGATACCCACCCAACTTGACAGATCCATCCATGCCCACAAGGACGTTGTTGCTTTTGATGTCTCTGTGGATGACTTGGCGGGAATGAAGGAAATGCAGTCCTTGCAGGCACTGAGAGAGAAAAAGGAGGGAGGGAAAGTTAACGTACAGGATCGGATTTCATCCCACCAGAAAGGAAAGAGCTCGACGGGACTGACGGCTTTCTCAGGGAATTGTGAGCGAGGGCGCAGCATCATGGTGCTGTCACGAAGAAGAGCTTGCTGCTTCAACACTCTTGGAAGTTTTTTCTCGATTTCCAAGCAAAGGCATCCAAGCTCCCAAAAGTTCCGCCGGCCTTGGGTAGGAAGCGCGTCACCTTTTGCTGGGAGGCGGCACGGCAAATATTTTTGGGGAAGCCTAGTGGCAGCAGAGGAGGAAGCAGCACCTAAGAGCTGTTCCAGAATCCGTCGCCATGCGGGCTGCAATGCTATCCTTTGCAGCTGAGGACGGCTCTTTGCCCTTAGCTTGAAATTCTGCCACCTGCATGGCAAGGAATATAGGACAGACAGACAGGCTCCAGGCAAACATTCCCAGGCAAAGCTGAGAAGAGGAAGCAAGTGAAACCAAGCGAGTGAGCCAGCACCAGCGCCAGAGGACACACAGGATGGAAGAGTGCAAGAACAGAGCCTGAGGAGTGCGGGCACAGCGGCAGGCAGTTCACTTCCCATGCTCGCTCTTCTCCTATGTGTGTGGTGAGAAGAGCAGCAGCAGCAGCAGCAGCAAAAGAAAGGTGAGAGCAAGAAATCCCAGCTGTCCTTAACCTCCAGCTGGCAAGCAGCATCCTGGGCAGGCTTGGGGAAGCACAAGCGGGATCCCTCACCTCCCGACAGACAGCGCCTATCTGTCCTTCCTCCGGGTACACCGCGCTGAGCACATCAAACAAGGTGCCGCCGTCCATGAACTCCATGGCCAGCCAGAGCTCCGCATCCACCAGGTAGCTGAAAGAAGAAAACCACGGCATGGAGAGACAGCAATGGGCACAGCCTCAGTCAGCCAGGGGCCCGAGCCAGGTTTTTGCAACTGCTCTCCAAGCTACGTGTGCCACAAGAGATTCATGATCACCAGCTCCAACTCCTCCCACGCTCTGGAGACCAGCAGAGAAATCACCACCAGCTCCCTTCTCTGCCAGGGACCAAAGGGCATCGTCTCTTCGGGCTTGCACTAGCTAAAGCTACATTGACATGAGAATAGGCCAACCTGTCTAAGTAGGTAACGATATTGGGACTCCTGTTGTCCCTCATGGCCAGGATTTCATTGGCAGCCAGCTCCTCGGACATCTCCTCCTCAAGCGACATGATCTTGATTGCCACCTGAAATGACATTGGCCACCGTTTACCTTGAGAAGACGCCCCCTGCTCGAGATCACAAGCAGCACGGAGTGAGTGCTGCTGCAATGAGGCAGCGGGCTGGGCCAAAGTGCCTTGTCACTCGACAGCAGAGCTTAGCAGAAGCACCAAAGGCCATCCCAAATGCATTCTGCCTCCTGAGCCTAGAGTGTACTTCAGAGGAACAGCCTCTGCTGCAGACATGGAGCTGCCACCCAAACCTCCAGGCAGGGCTCACAGCAGCGGGGAAAGCGCTCCGGAGCTGCAAAATGGCATGGGGCTGTTGGCACTTTACCTGTTGTCCGCTGCTGGTGTCAAGGGCTTTATAAACAGCTCCAAAGCCCCTGGAAAGACAAAAGCAGCAGAAAGAGCCCTTTATCCCTTGGCACTGAAATCAAGCCTAGGCAGCAGATCTCCCCAGGCTGCCTGCACGCCTTCCTTAGAAAACACCTGGCTGCGGCGTCTCTTCGGCCAGCAGCACGTCGGCCCGTGAGCCCTCTGCCCTGCGGGGCAGCCTGTCCAAGGGAACACTAAGGTGCAGCATGAAGACCAAGGGCTGCTGGAAATCTCCAAGGCACACGCCCAGCCAGGTCATTTCCAAACCTAAGGGGAACTCTCCTCCTTGTGTGGGCATGCATGTATGTGTGTGTCAAAAGAGTGAGAACAATTAGAGTCAGAAGACTGTCCTTGAGAATCTGACATTTCTTGAGTGGCAAGGTGCTCTTTCAGGCCAGAAAGCGGCAGGGGCAGAGGGCTTCCCAGCTCCTGCTCCTCCTTGCTGCAAGCAAGACAATGCCAGCATCAACGTGTCTTTGATGAGGCCTTCGCATTGCTCTGACCCAGCAGTCCAGGCAGGCGACAGGAGGTAAAGCCAGAGCCTGACCGTGATTGGAGCTTGCCTGACTTCACGCTTGATATTGCACCAGCCAAAGACCTGGCCCACACTTTTGTAAAAGGAGCCGACACCACGCTTACCCTCGTCCCAGTTCTTCAAATGCCGTGTATTTGCTCATTGGCTGGCCCGGACTCACAATGCTCCCTGAAAGACAAAAGCAGCGCAGGGCGCTCGCTCGCACACAGAGATGCCGCTCCCCACACCCTCCCAAAGGCAGCCCCGCTGCCAGCAGCTCTGGGCCCTTTGCGGTCCCCTGGCTTCCAGCTGCTGAGACCAGCAAGTGGGAGGGCCATCTTCTCCACCTTTCATCAGGTGGCCTTTCCCAGAAGGCCTTTATTTCTTTCAAGCGCAGCATCCCATGCCATAAGCCAAAATGATGAGACCTTAAGAAGAGGGCCCTAAGAGGTCACCAAGGGCCTTTGCAGCCTCTGCAGTCACACCCACCATCACTGGCAGGTCCACTGCCAGGGCCACAAAGTGTCTGAGCCAGAGGAGGTGCAAGAACGGGAGCCCGAAAACAGCTGGGGCCAGAGAGCTCCCTGGGGCCTAGGCACTTGCTAGGTGCCAGCCTTCTGCTCAAGCAGAAACAATCTCTGCTTTTGTCTTTGGCACACAAGGCAGCCCAGGCCGAGCCAAGCCAGGCCCAGCCGCCCTCACAGGCAGCAGGAAGTCCCTGAGCGCTGCCGCGCTGCCTCAAAGCACAACAACAGCTTCTGCCGAGAGGCCTAAGCGCCTCTGAGACCGAGGGGCAACTTCTGGCACAGCCTACCCCCAGACACGCACACAACACACTGCTCTGGCAGACAAGAAATGCACCCGACTCACTCAGTGTCTTCCGGCCCTGCTCCTGCCTCTTCTCGGGCTGCTGGGCTGCGCTGCTGCAGGAAGTGCCAGCAGCGGGGGGCGAGCTGGCTGCTGCAGCCCACGCTGGTCCAGCGGCACCAGGTTGAATTGCAGAGCCTGTGTTGAGCTGGGACCAGAAAGGATTGCCCGTCAGAAGGGTGCCTGGCACACATGCCCCGCCCAGTGCACGGCCAAAGCAAGGCCTTGGGAAGGTGCTGTCAGCCACCCCCAGGCCTCTCCAGCTGGGGCGTTTCCCATGTCCCCTTCTCAAAGGCAACTTGGCAAAAGCCCAAAGGCTACTTGGATCCAGCCCCTCAGGGCCACCTCCATGCTCCATGTTTTCAGCTTTTCTGCAAGACATTGGCAACAAGGGATCGATGGGGCTGCCAAGATCCAGAAAGACATCAGAGCAGGGCCCCAGGGCCTTCTTGCTTTCCTCCTCCTGTCTTTCCCTGGGCAATGAAATCAGCCCGCAACTGGCATGCAGTGGTCTGCTCAGAAGCCCGCAGCATTGCCCTTCTCTGATCTGTTTCACAGATTGCCCCTCTCCATGGCAGCCTTTAGGGAGCGGCCCTTCGGAGACGCCTTCCTGCCCTGCCCAGACCCACCCGCCCTTCACAATGTAGGGCTGCCAAGGATTCTCCTCTCCAAAGGCTGCTCTGACCGGCTGGAAGTGAAGCACAGCCTGAAGCTAATTAGTCCATGGAGAGGGCAGGTCCCCTCCAGGGGCCAGTGTCTGCCAGGTCCCCTGCAAGGCCGGCAACTGCGTCTTTGGGCCGCTCCGTCCGCTGACCACAGGCAGCCTGCACTGACAATGGGCACACGGGGCTGACTCCTACACTGAGAATCATTGAATGCTGCCTCCTGTCTGATGCCAAGAGACATTCTCAGGCCCTCTCAGCATCCCAGCTTAAATGCCAAACTTCAGAACCCATTGGCCAGGGCTCGCTGGCTTGCCTGAAGCAGCACTAGGTCACGGCAGGCACACAGCCGCCCAGCATCTTCAGCCACGAGCAACAAGGGCTGCTCCAAAACTGGAAGCCTGGCCCTGCACCAAAGGCAGGGCCATGCTCAGCTGCCACTCACCGGCTCTGCAAGTTCAGGCTGTGCAGGGAAAGCAGCTGGAGGCTTGATGCTCCTTTGCTCCTCTTCAGCCTCTTCCTCAATGCCAGAGGCAGCCAGAGGAGCTGCTGACCCTGCTGTTGAGGCCTGCAGACAGTCAGAAGTGAGAGAGATGGGCAAAAGGCGATCCCTCAGGAGCTGCTTTCTGTTGAGCTGGGAAAGGACCCAGAAGAAGGGGAAATGGAAGACTTTGATACAAGTGGGAATCTGAGTCATGAAAAGCCCAGGAAGTTGGCTGAATGAGGTGCTACTCCCATCTTGCTGTGCATTTGAGCTTCCCTGCTGCCTAGAAGCAGCAAGATGCCTTGGAGCTGTCCCATTTGCCTTTCATCTCTTGAAAGGCTCTTCCCTGCAAAATCAGCAAACAGCCAGTGCTCCCTTTGCTACTGCTGATGCCACGGGGCACTTGGCCTTTCTTTCAGCCTCCCACGCTGGCACTCCACACTGGACTGCAAGAGGCCAAGCTGGCAGAATTGCCGCCCCATTGTCACACGCCAGCAACGTCACAGCTTCCTTTGCCACTCACCAAAGGCCAGGCTTGCCTCCATCCGCGTGTCAGGTGACCTGCAGCCAGCAAGGGAAAAGGAACCAGAGGCCCTTAGAAAAGTGCCTGTGCTGGCCACTCCTGCAGCACAAGGCAGTCCCAACACAGAGCATTTCCCTTTCCCAACATGCCTCCCGGAGCAACAGCTCTTTCCCACAGCAGGCAAGAGAACAACAAGGACGCTAGAGTAGGCTCTGTCTACATTTGGGCCTCTTTTGCCAAGAGAGAAATAGAAAGACGCTGCTGGAAATGCCCCTTGCTCTTCAACACTCTCAGCTTCCCTTGTGCCCAACAGCTCAAGCAGCATTTTCCTCTTCTCTTTCTTCTCTTTCTTTTTCTTTTTAGATGTAGATTCTTTTAAATGGCATGCCCTAATTCCCATGCCTTGGCTGAAGATGGTAGCTCAGCAAAGCTTCCACAAAGGACCCTTTCCCTGTGGCAGCTCCCTGCTGAAGCAGCCCAGGAACAGCTGCTGGGCTCAGCAGCAAACCCTCCCTGCACTGGACTTTGTGCTGCATTGCCAAGGGAATCGCAGTCTTGGCACACCATCAAAGGATCAAGTCACGCAGCCAAGGCCTCTAAGGGGCAGAATTGGGAGCGAAAGGTGCTTTCCTTCGCTCCTGGAGAGAGCCACCGAGTTGCTAGCAGTACTTCTGAGCATCTCCCCTCCGAGTCTGCAATTAGCAGCTTGTCTTGCTTGAAGCAGCAAGAGGAGGAAATGACAGGCTCCAGTGCCGCGCACTCTCTCGGGGAGGGAAGGCAACCGCTGCAGGTTGCGGGGCAAATACTCTGCACCCGCCCCCCAGTACACAGATGCCCCCTTTTTAGCTGATGCTGCTGGCAGGACATTGACCAAAGCGGTGGCATCTTCATGGCCATTGTGTTCCCAAATAAACTCGGTCACTGCTGCGGCATAAAGAGCAGAGTGAAGCAAAAGCCGGGTGATGCCAGCCCCAGGAGAAACCTTTACTTACGAGTCAGCTGGGTCAGGTAGTAGCCAGAATAGACAACAGAAAAGACCGTGCAAACCGCGGCACAGACCTGCCCGATCATTTTGGCAGCGCTGTGCGGGTTTGCACACTGAATGCCAGCCAAGGCAAAGCCCAGACTCCTCTCGGGGTGCAGGCCGTCTGCTGAGAACTCCTTGAGCACAAGGATCCTCCTGCAGGGAGCGAGCAGAAGAGCCGCTCTGGACAAGCAGGCCTTGCGTGCACCGGGGCAACGCTGTGCTGACAGCACTGTGACGTGGCACCGCTCCCCTGACCTCACAATAGCAGCTGTTCTATGGCTTCCTTGTGCCCAGCAAGGCAACCTTCTGTACAGCTGATGCGAAAGAAAAGCCTGGGAAGTTCTCCTCACTCATAAAGCAGCAGAAAATGTCCTCCCAGTCCATAAGGCAGTGCTCAAGGCGTCCCAGGGGAACTCAGAAAATGGGCCAACCCAAGCGGCATCCAAGGAATCCAAGCAAACGCGCCTTTTGGTCCCAAAAGCTTTGACTGAAAGCAAAAGTCTGCTTCTTCTAGGTGGCATGGGAGCTGGTTCTGAAAAGTCTCACTTCTTCAATGACATTTAGGGGGAAAAAGAAGCAAAGATAATAAAGTTCCAGGAGTATTTTAGGCTGCAGTCACTTCTCGAGCACGCGGGTGCGTGCTGACCTGTGGAGGGGCTTGACAGCTGGCCTGCAAGCAAAGCTGAGTTCATAGAAGACATCCCAATTGATGGGTTTTGAGTGTATCCATAGCAAGGAAGAAGACAAGGCCGTCAGCATGGAAACCGATTAGTAAAGAGAGATGAAATTTTCGTAAGCTAGACTAGTGCCTAAGTAGATGTGTATACTTGCCTTATAAATTTCTGTAAAACTTTTGCCAATTCTATTGACGTTAATTGCTTTGCACCAATGGATATAAGAAGTTCTTGTGGTGTAGTCAGTGACTTAAGATCACGCTTTGTTAAGAGTGTAGAAGCTGGAGAACACGCAGAATAAAGAAAACTTTTTTCTTCTTGGACCCTGATCACGTGTGTATGTCACGTCCGGCCTAATGGTGACAGTTCCCCATCTCTGGATCAAGAGACAAGTATTGTCTGACAGGTAGCTTGTCAACAAACTGGGAAAGAATTGAGTACCTGGGCATGCAGATTTCTGAAGGGAGGAAAGAAAAGTGTTGACAAGAATAAGCCTGAGTTTTAAACGCCTGAAAGAGTCAAAAATAACACGTTGTGGGATATTGTGCCAGATGTTCCACAGAGTTAAAACCAACCACAACTCATTAGTATCTGGACTTCCTTGCCCACTATGCTTAGAAATGTTGCTTGAAGGCACTTTGTATCTAAAAAATCCAGTTCCTGTAGATGACTGTAGACGTAGATCAAAATCCTACCAAAAACTCCGTGTCAAAACGAGCAAGAGTGAGACTTTTGTCCTTGGCAGTAGCTTCCAGGTGCTCCTGGACATCGCCAGGCCTAGACACAACGATGTGTATTCGGCGGAGGGAGAGAAGCCTTATGCTTAGCTCTAACTGTGACCTTTGCTAGCAGATCTTACTAGCAGGTAAGAAATTCCATTTGTTCTGCTCTTAGCCAGAGCCAAGATGGGAATCCAAGTCTAGATCACAGGAGAAGATCACAGGAGCCTCAGCTTTTCCAGAGGAGGAAAAATACAAAGGCTAGTAAATTTGCCCTGGGTTGACAGGGGTTTTTTACAGATCCATAGACAAGTGATGAAGCTTAAAAGATGACAGCAGAGGAAAATCAACAGATATGCTGAAACTGAGTGAAGAGGAAGGAGACTTCAAATTAACTGAAAAGCTGCACCGAAAGCCTCTCTACTTTTTGCAGTTGCTTCAAGTTTAAAATGACAAACTCTAGCAGCACTTCCAACTTATTGTTCTTAATTCTAGATTAAAGACAATCAAAACTGTGTACTCCTGCTTAGAGTATGAAGTAAAGCACAGAAAGGCATTAGAGTAAGAAAAGTTGTGTTTAGAAGGCTGAGGCAGCCTTAGGGCTAGGAGGAATGGGGAGGCGTGGAAATCAGGCCTGTGGGCACCAGTCAAGGAGCATCCAGTCCCTGAGCGGTCCCTCACAGAGGGTATCCCAGCAGATGGAGTCCAAATGGAGCCACAGCTCGGTGGGAAAAGTGCCGGGCTGCTGAGCCGTGCTTAGCAGGGGCTCCTGCATCAAATTGCTCCCTGACAGGTGCGGTATGCTGTGTGTGTGTGCCCAACAGCTGGCAAGAGCAGGCTGGCCCAGATGTGGGAAAAGGCCAAGGAGGCAGCAGAGTGGGAATGGGGCTGTGCAGGAGGCCTGGTGGTTGCACACAGCCGTGGGGGATCAGGCTGGCCCAGATGGTCCCTGGGGCTCTGGGCTGAAAAGGGGGGAAAAGAGAAGCAGGGAGGAAGGGCCAGATGCCGCTATGAGAATGCCATTCCATCCCATAGGTGACATAGTGAGAGGAGGCTGGGAACAAAATGGTCATTCCTGCTGATCACCCTGACATCTTCACGACAAGAGGCCCAGAAAGGAGTGCACATCTGCCTCCTGGTGTTGTCCTGAATGTGAGCTCATTACCTGGCGTTCATTACCCACAAGTCTGGCAGCTTCCCGCGGGCATTCCACGCTTCAGGCAAGCAAAGCTGCTTACCTCACTATGTTCTTTGGGCCTCTGAAGGGGACCGTCCACTTAGCTACAGCCTGGCAAGGAAGGGAGTCTTACAACACTCTGGATATTTTAGACTTTTATTCTCACTCGGCCTGAAACAAAGTATCCCCTCGCTACTTCTCCATCTTCATCCTTCTGTCCTGCAGGTGGCCTGTTCAGGCTGACAGCTTGGAGCGCCTGCAGGCTCCAGTTCGGCTGCAGCGCAGCTTTTCCTCTCACAGCTTAATTCTTATTATGACAATTCTTTCATTTCTACTTCAAAGATACCTCAGAGCTTGCCTCAATTAACAACACTCTATTCTAAGCTAAACAATCCTCTATTATCTAAGATATCTACGTTCCATAGCCCTTAAATGGTGATCCCTATATATCCTAGTTCTTTTAAACTTTCATCTCTTGGAGAAAGAAAAAACAACTCAGCTTTAAATTGAACCTAGCACACACCTAACCAAACCTAACCTAACCTAACCTAACCTAACCTAACCTAACCTAACCTAACCTAACCTAACCTAACCTTACCTTACCTTACCTAACCTAACCAAACACCTAAACTGAGCAAATACGAAAAAAAATCACATTTCCTATCTATGGCACAGCTCCTCTTAATACTCAGGGGATGGCTGGAGCTCTGCCTAAAGATGACACATCCCCTTTTCCCTCCTCTGGGCTGGCGGAGCATAAGGGCCTCCTCAGGCGCAGGTGTCTCCTCTCCAGTCTTCCTGCACTTGCTTGGCTGAGATGATCAGAGCAGCCAGGCTGGAGGCAGGATCGCCTGAGGTCACAAAGGGATGCTGCCCAGAGGAAAAAGAACAAAGAAAGGAACTCTTACTTTCCAGAATCCCATCCTCACGGGCTCAAGCAGGATTCCCTGGCTACCAGGAAGACACACAAAGAGCACCGAGGGCAGCATGTCCCCCTGCGCCTTGCTGTGCTGGGAGCTGCCTGCGCCACGTGGCCCACACTCCTCCTCATGCCTTCAAGCAGGTGTCCTCAGCTGCCAGGGCTTTTTGCCCCTTTGCTTTTTCTTACCTGCAGGAGCTCCTGGGCAGACCAGCGCCTGTCCTCGTCAGCCTGCAGGCAGCAGCGGAGGAAGTCGCGCAGGAGAGCCGAGTGGTGCCTGGGGTTCTGCAGTTTTGGGGGCCCGTTCCTTTCTATCAGTTCAAAAACCTACAGCACACGGATGCAAGAGGACACTGCACCTGCTCCTTTGCTAGCCACAGCAGCTCTCTCCACACAGAGCCCTCTTGCTAAGCTGCACCTTACCCTGAGACGGGCTTCCCGCTCGTAAGGAGCTTCCCCTTCCACCATTTCCAGCCCCATGATGCCCAGGGACCAGATGTCCACTTTGGGGCCGTAGGCTTCTCCTCTCACCACCTCCGGCGCCATCCAGCTGGGAGTGCCGACGCTGGAGCTGCGCTTGCTGCGCTCAGGGCTGAGCTGAGCACAGAGGCCAAAGTCACCTGAGGCCAAAAACAAAGCCTGTCAAAGCCAGCTCCCACTGGCAAAGCGGCCAAAACCATTGCCCACTCCAAGCCTGACCAGGCCTTGCTGAATCTAGCTGAAAAAGCAGCTGAGCTCTCCTTCCACGTGCCTGGAGCCAGGCAAATAATGCATCGGCCACATCCACAACACCCTCACCATTCACGCACTGGCCAAGCGGCGCTTCTGCCCCAGTGGCAGTCACCGAAATGCAAGCGCACGGCAGGTGCTGGAAATGCTGCAGCCCAGCAGGGATACCCACCCAACTTGACAGATCCATCCATGCCCACAAGGACGTTGTTGCTTTTGATGTCTCTGTGGATGACTTGGCGGGAATGAAGGAAATGCAGTCCTTGCAGGCACTGAGAGAGAAAAAGGAGGGAGGGAAAGTTAACGTACAGGATCGGATTTCATCCCACCAGAAAGGAAAGAGCTCGACGGGACTGACGGCTTTCTCAGGGAATTGTGAGCGAGGGCGCAGCATCATGGTGCTGTCACGAAGAAGAGCTTGCTGCTTCAACACTCTTGGAAGTTTTTTCTCGATTTCCAAGCAAAGGCATCCAAGCTCCCAAAAGTTCCGCCGGCCTTGGGTAGGAAGCGCGTCACCTTTTGCTGGGAGGCGGCACGGCAAATATTTTTGGGGAAGCCTAGTGGCAGCAGAGGAGGAAGCAGCACCTAAGAGCTGTTCCAGAATCCGTCGCCATGCGGGCTGCAATGCTATCCTTTGCAGCTGAGGACGGCTCTTTGCCCTTAGCTTGAAATTCTGCCACCTGCATGGCAAGGAATATAGGACAGACAGACAGGCTCCAGGCAAACATTCCCAGGCAAAGCTGAGAAGAGGAAGCAAGTGAAACCAAGCGAGTGAGCCAGCACCAGCGCCAGAGGACACACAGGATGGAAGAGTGCAAGAACAGAGCCTGAGGAGTGCGGGCACAGCGGCAGGCAGTTCACTTCCCATGCTCGCTCTTCTCCTATGTGTGTGGTGAGAAGAGCAGCAGCAGCAGCAGCAGCAAAAGAAAGGTGAGAGCAAGAAATCCCAGCTGTCCTTAACCTCCAGCTGGCAAGCAGCATCCTGGGCAGGCTTGGGGAAGCACAAGCGGGATCCCTCACCTCCCGACAGACAGCGCCTATCTGTCCTTCCTCCGGGTACACCGCGCTGAGCACATCAAACAAGGTGCCGCCGTCCATGAACTCCATGGCCAGCCAGAGCTCCGCATCCACCAGGTAGCTGAAAGAAGAAAACCACGGCATGGAGAGACAGCAATGGGCACAGCCTCAGTCAGCCAGGGGCCCGAGCCAGGTTTTTGCAACTGCTCTCCAAGCTACGTGTGCCACAAGAGATTCATGATCACCAGCTCCAACTCCTCCCACGCTCTGGAGACCAGCAGAGAAATCACCACCAGCTCCCTTCTCTGCCAGGGACCAAAGGGCATCGTCTCTTCGGGCTTGCACTAGCTAAAGCTACATTGACATGAGAATAGGCCAACCTGTCTAAGTAGGTAACGATATTGGGACTCCTGTTGTCCCTCATGGCCAGGATTTCATTGGCAGCCAGCTCCTCGGACATCTCCTCCTCAAGCGACATGATCTTGATTGCCACCTGAAATGACATTGGCCACCGTTTACCTTGAGAAGACGCCCCCTGCTCGAGATCACAAGCAGCACGGAGTGAGTGCTGCTGCAATGAGGCAGCGGGCTGGGCCAAAGTGCCTTGTCACTCGACAGCAGAGCTTAGCAGAAGCACCAAAGGCCATCCCAAATGCATTCTGCCTCCTGAGCCTAGAGTGTACTTCAGAGGAACAGCCTCTGCTGCAGACATGGAGCTGCCACCCAAACCTCCAGGCAGGGCTCACAGCAGCGGGGAAAGCGCTCCGGAGCTGCAAAATGGCATGGGGCTGTTGGCACTTTACCTGTTGTCCGCTGCTGGTGTCAAGGGCTTTATAAACAGCTCCAAAGCCCCTGGAAAGACAAAAGCAGCAGAAAGAGCCCTTTATCCCTTGGCACTGAAATCAAGCCTAGGCAGCAGATCTCCCCAGGCTGCCTGCACGCCTTCCTTAGAAAACACCTGGCTGCGGCGTCTCTTCGGCCAGCAGCACGTCGGCCCGTGAGCCCTCTGCCCTGCGGGGCAGCCTGTCCAAGGGAACACTAAGGTGCAGCATGAAGACCAAGGGCTGCTGGAAATCTCCAAGGCACACGCCCAGCCAGGTCATTTCCAAACCTAAGGGGAACTCTCCTCCTTGTGTGGGCATGCATGTATGTGTGTGTCAAAAGAGTGAGAACAATTAGAGTCAGAAGACTGTCCTTGAGAATCTGACATTTCTTGAGTGGCAAGGTGCTCTTTCAGGCCAGAAAGCGGCAGGGGCAGAGGGCTTCCCAGCTCCTGCTCCTCCTTGCTGCAAGCAAGACAATGCCAGCATCAACTTGTCTTTGATGAGGCCTTCGCATTGCTCTGACCCAGCAGTCCAGGCAGGCGACAGGAGGTAAAGCCAGAGCCTGACCGTGATTGGAGCTTGCCTGACTTCACGCTTGATATTGCACCAGCCAAAGACCTGGCCCACACTTTTGGAAAAGGAGCCGAGGCCACGCTTACCCTCGTCCCAGTTCTTCAAATGCCGTGTATTTGCTCATTGGCTGGCCCGGACTCACAATGCTCCCTGAAAGACAAAAGCAGCGCAGGGCGCTCGCTCGCACACAGAGACGCCGCTCCCCACACCCTCCCAAAGGCAGCCCCGCTGCCAGCAGCTCTGGGCCCTTTGCGGTCCCCTGGCTTCCAGCTGCTGAGACCAGCAAGTGGGAGGGCCATCTTCTCCACCTTTCATCAGGTGGCCTTTCCCAGAAGGCCTTTATTTCTTTCAAGCGCAGCATCCCATGCCATAAGCCAAAATGATGAGACCTTAAGAAGAGGGCCCTAAGAGGTCACCAAGGGCCTTTGCAGCCTCTGCAGTCACACCCACCATCACTGGCAGGTCCACTGCCAGGGCCACAAAGTGTCTGAGCCAGAGGAGGTGCAAGAACGGGAGCCCGAAAACAGCTGGGGCCAGAGAGCTCCCTGGGGCCTAGGCACTTGCTAGGTGCCAGCCTTCTGCTCAAGCAGAAACAATCTCTGCTTTTGTCTTTGGCACACAAGGCAGCCCAGGCCGAGCCAAGCCAGGCCCAGCCGCCCTCACAGGCAGCAGGAAGTCCCTGAGCGCTGCCGCGCTGCCTCAAAGCACAACAACAGCTTCTGCCGAGAGGCCTAAGCGCCTCTGAGACCGAGGGGCAACTTCTGGCACAGCCTACCCCCAGACACGCACACAACACACTGCTCTGGCAGACAAGAAATGCACCCGACTCACTCAGTGTCTTCCGGCCCTGCTCCTGCCTCTTCTCGGGCTGCTGGGCTGCGCTGCTGCAGGAAGTGCCAGCAGCGGGGGGCGAGCTGGCTGCTGCAGCCCACGCTGGTCCAGCGGCACCAGGTTGAATTGCAGAGCCTGTGTTGAGCTGGGACCAGAAAGGATTGCCCGTCAGAAGGGTGCCTGGCACACATGCCCCGCCCAGTGCACGGCCAAAGCAAGGCCTTGGGAAGGTGCTGTCAGCCACCCCCAGGCCTCTCCAGCTGGGGCGTTTCCCATGTCCCCTTCTCAAAGGCAACTTGGCAAAAGCCCAAAGGCTACTTGGATCCAGCCCCTCAGGGCCACCTCCATGCTCCATGTTTTCAGCTTTTCTGCAAGACATTGGCAACAAGGGATCGATGGGGCTGCCAAGATCCAGAAAGACATCAGAGCAGGGCCCCAGGGCCTTCTTGCTTTCCTCCTCCTGTCTTTCCCTGGGCAATGAAATCAGCCCGCAACTGGCATGCAGTGCTCTGCTCAGAAGCCCGCAGCATGGCCCTTCTCTGATCTGTTTCACAGATTGCCCCTCTCCATGGCAGCCTTTAGGGAGCGGCCCTTCGGAGACGCCTTCCTGCCCTGCCCAGACCCACCCGCCCTTCACAATGTAGGGCTGCCAAGGATTCTCCTCTCCAAAGGCTGCTCTGACCGGCTGGAAGTGAAGCACAGCCTGAAGCTAATTAGTCCATGGAGAGGGCAGGTCCCCTCCAGGGGCCAGTGTCTGCCAGGTCCCCTGCAAGGCCGGCAACTGCGTCTTTGGGCCGCTCCGTCCGCTGACCACAGGCAGCCTGCACTGACAATGGGCACACGGGGCTGACTCCTACACTGAGAATCATTGAATGCTGCCTCCTGTCTGATGCCAAGAGACATTCTCAGGCCCTCTCAGCATCCCAGCTTAAATGCCAAACTTCAGAACCCATTGGCCAGGGCTCGCTGGCTTGCCTGAAGCAGCACTAGGTCACGGCAGGCACACAGCCGCCCAGCATCTTCAGCCACGAGCAACAAGGGCTGCTCCAAAACTGGAAGCCTGGCCCTGCACCAAAGGCAGTGCCATGCTCAGCTGCCACTCACCGGCTCTGCAAGTTCAGGCTGTGCAGGGAAAGCAGCTGGAGGCTTGATGCTCCTTTGCTCCTCTTCAGCCTCTTCCTCAATGCCAGAGGCAGCCAGAGGAGCTGCTGACCCTGCTGTTGAGGCCTGCAGACAGTCAGAAGTGAGAGAGATGGGCAAAAGGCGATCCCTCAGGAGCTGCTTTCTGTTGAGCTGGGAAAGGACCCAGAAGAAGGGGAAATGGAAGACTTTGATACAAGTGGGAATCTGAGTCATGAAAAGCCCAGGAAGTTGGCTGAATGAGGTGCTACTCCCATCTTGCTGTGCATTTGAGCTTCCCTGCTGCCTAGAAGCAGCAAGATGCCTTGGAGCTGTCCCATTTGCCTTTCATCTCTTGAAAGGCTCTTCCCTGCAAAATCAGCAAACAGCCAGTGCTCCCTTTGCTACTGCTGATGCCACGGGGCACTTGGCCTTTCTTTCAGCCTCCCACGCTGGCACTCCACACTGGACTGCAAGAGGCCAAGCTGGCAGAATTGCCGCCCCATTGTCACACGCCAGCAACGTCACAGCTTCCTTTGCCACTCACCAAAGGCCAGGCTTGCCTCCATCCGCGTGTCAGGTGACCTGCAGCCAGCAAGGGAAAAGGAACCAGAGGCCCTTAGAAAAGTGCCTGTGCTGGCCACTCCCGCAGCACAAGGCAGTCCCAACACAGAGCATTTCCCTTTCCCAACATGCCTCCCGGAGCAACAGCTCTTTCCCACAGCAGGCAAGAGAACAACAAGGACGCTAGAGTAGGCTCTGTCTACATTTGGGCCTCTTTTGCCAAGAGAGAAATAGAAAGACGCTGCTGGAAATGCCCCTTGCTCTTCAACACTCTCAGCTTCCCTTGTGCCCAACAGCTCAAGCAGCATTTTCCTCTTCTCTTTCTTCTCTTTCTTTTTCTTTTTAGATGTAGATTCTTTTAAATGGCATGCCCTAATTCCCATGCCTTGGCTGAAGATGGTAGCTCAGCAAAGCTTCCACAAAGGGCCCCTTCCCTGTGGCAGCTCCCTGCTGAAGCAGCCCAGGAACAGCTGCTGGGCTCAGCAGCAAACCCTCCCTGCACTGGACTTTGTGCTGCATCGCCAAGGGAATCGCAGTCTTGGCACACCATCAAAGGGTCAAGTCACGCAGCCAAGGCCTCTAAGGGGCAGAATTGGGAGCGAAAGGTGCTTTCCTTCGCTCCTGGAGAGAGCCACCGAGTTGCTAGCAGTACTTCTGAGCATCTCCCCTCCGAGTCTGCAATTAGCAGCTTGTCTTGCTTGAAGCAGCAAGAGGAGGAAATGACAGACTCCAGTGCCGCGCACTCTCTCGGGGAGGGAAGGCAACCGCTGCAGGTTGCGGGGCAAATACTCTGCACCCGCCCCCCAGTACACAGATGCCCCCTTTTTAGCTGATGCTGCTGGCAGGACATTGACCAAAGCGGTGGCATCTTCATGGCCATTGTGTTCCCAAATAAACTCGGTCACTGCTGCGGCATAAAGAGCAGAGTGAAGCAAAAGCCGGGTGATGCCAGCCCCAGGAGAAACCTTTACTTACGAGTCAGCTGGGTCAGGTAGTAGCCAGAATAGACAACAGAAAAGACCGTGCAAACCGCGGCACAGACCTGCCCGATCATTTTGGCAGCGCTGTGCGGGTTTGCACACTGAATGCCAGCCAAGGCAAAGCCCAGACTCCTCTCGGGGTGCAGGCCGTCTGCTGAGAACTCCTTGAGCACAAGGATCCTCCTGCAGGGAGCGAGCAGAAGAGCCGCTCTGGACAAGCAGGCCTTGCGTGCACCGGGGCAACGCTGTGCTGACAGCACTGTGACGTGGCACCGCTCCCCTGACCTCACAATAGCAGCTGTTCTATGGCTTCCTTGTGCCCAGCAAGGCAACCTTCTGTACAGCTGATGCGAAAGAAAAGCCTGGGAAGTTCTCCTCACTCATAAAGCAGCAGAAAATGTCCTCCCAGTCCATAAGGCAGTGCTCAAGGCGTCCCAGGGGAACTCAGAAAATGGGCCAACCCAAGCGGCATCCAAGGAATCCAAGCAAACGCGCCTTTTGGTCCCAAAAGCTTTGACTGAAAGCAAAAGTCTGCTTCTTCTAGGTGGCATGGGAGCTGGTTCTGAAAAGTCTCACTTCTTCAATGACATTTAGGGGGAAAAAGAAGCAAAGATAATAAAGTTCCAGGAGTATTTTAGGCTGCAGTCACTTCTCGAGCACGCGGGTGCGTGCTGACCTATGGAGGGGCTTGACAGCTGGCCTGCAAGCAAAGCTGAGTTCATAGAAGACATCCCAATTGATGGGTTTTGAGTGTATCCATAGCAAGGAAGAAGACAAGGCCGTCAGCATGGAAACCGATTAGTAAAGAGAGATGAAATTTTCGTAAGCTAGACTAGTGCCTAAGTAGATGTGTATACTTGCCTTATAAATTTCTGTAAAACTTTTGCCAATTCTATTGACGTTAATTGCTTTGCACCAATGGATATAAGAAGTTCTTGTGGTGTAGTCAGTGACTTAAGATCACGCTTTGTTAAGAGTGTAGAAGCTGGAGAACACGCAGAATAAAGAAAACTTTTTTCTTCTTGGACCCTGATCACGTGTGTATGTCACGTCCGGCCTAATGGTGACAGTTCCCCATCTCTGGATCAAGAGACAAGTATTGTCTGACAGGTAGCTTGTCAACAAACTGGGAAAGAATTGAGTACCTGGGCATGCAGATTTCTGAAGGGAGGAAAGAAAAGTGTTGACAAGAATAAGCCTGAGTTTTAAACGCCTGAAAGAGTCAAAAATAACACGTTGTGGGATATTGTGCCAGATGTTCCACAGAGTTAAAACCAACCACAACTCATTAGTATCTGGACTTCCTTGCCCACTATGCTTAGAAATGTTGCTTGAAGGCACTTTGTATCTAAAAAATCCAGTTCCTGTAGATGACTGTAGACGTAGATCAAAATCCTACCAAAAACTCCGTGTCAAAACGAGCAAGAGTGAGACTTTTGTCCTTGGCAGTAGCTTCCAGGTGCTCCTGGACATCGCCAGGCCTAGACACAACGATGTGTATTCGGCGGAGGGAGAGAAGCCTTATGCTTAGCTCTAACTGTGACCTTTGCTAGCAGATCTTACTAGCAGGTAAGAAATTCCATTTGTTCTGCTCTTAGCCAGAGCCAAGATGGGAATCCAAGTCTAGATCACAGGAGAAGATCACAGGAGCCTCAGCTTTTCCAGAGGAGGAAAAATACAAAGGCTAGTAAATTTGCCCTGGGTTGACAGGGGTTTTTTACAGATCCATAGACAAGTGATGAAGCTTAAAAGATGACAGCAGAGGAAAATCAACAGATATGCTGAAACTGAGTGAAGAGGAAGGAGACTTCAAATTAACTGAAAAGCTGCACCGAAAGCCTCTCTACTTTTTGCAGTTGCTTCAAGTTTAAAATGACAAACTCTAGCAGCACTTCCAACTTATTGTTCTTAATTCTAGATTAAAGACAATCAAAACTGTGTACTCCTGCTTAGAGTATGAAGTAAAGCACAGAAAGGCATTAGAGTAAGAAAAGTTGTGTTTAGAAGGCTGAGGCAGCCTTAGGGCTAGGAGGAATGGGGAGGCGTGGAAATCAGGCCTGTGGGCACCAGTCAAGGAGCATCCAGTCCCTGAGCGGTCCCTCACAGAGGGTATCCCAGCAGATGGAGTCCAAATGGAGCCACAGCTCGGTGGGAAAAGTGCCGGGCTGCTGAGCCGTGCTTAGCAGGGGCTCCTGCATCAAATTGCTCCCTGACAGGTGCGGTATGCTGTGTGTGTGTGCCCAACAGCTGGCAAGAGCAGGCTGGCCCAGATGTGGGAAAAGGCCAAGGAGGCAGCAGAGTGGGAATGGGGCTGTGCAGGAGGCCTGGTGGTTGCACACAGCCGTGGGGGATCAGGCTGGCCCAGATGGTCCCTGGGGCTCTGGGCTGAAAAGGGGGGAAAAGAGAAGCAGGGAGGAAGGGCCAGATGCCGCTATGAGAATGCCATTCCATCCCATAGGTGACATAGTGAGAGGAGGCTGGGAACAAAATGGTCATTCCTGCTGATCACCCTGACATCTTCACGACAAGAGGCCCAGAAAGGAGTGCACATCTGCCTCCTGGTGTTGTCCTGAATGTGAGCTCATTACCTGGCGTTCATTACCCGCAAGTCTGGCAGCTTCCCGCGGGCATTCCACGCTTCAGGGAAGCAAAGCTGCTTACCTCACTATGTTCTTTGGGCCTCTGAAGGGGACCGTCCACTTAGCTACAGCCTGGCAAGGAAGGGAGTCTTACAACACTCTGGATATTTTAGACTTTTATTCTCACTCGGCCTGAAACAAAGTATCCCCTCGCTACTTCTCCATCTTCATCCTTCTGTCCTGAAGGTGGCCTGTTCAGGCTGACAGCTTGGAGCGCCTGCAGGCTCCAGTTCGGCTGCAGCGCAGCTTTTCCTCTCACAGCTTAATTCTTATTATGACAATTCTTTCATTTCTACTTCAAAGATACCTCAGAGCTTGCCTAAATTAACAACACTCTATTCTAAGCTAAACAATCCTCTATTATCTAAGATATCTACGTTCCATAGCCCTTAAATGGTGATCCCTATATATCCTAGTTCTTTTAAACTTTCATCTCTTGGAGAAAGAAAAAACAACACAGCTTTAAATTGAACCTAGCACACACCTAACCAAACCTAACCTAACCTAACCTAACCTACCCTAACCTAACCTAACCTAACCTAACCTAACCTTACCTTACCTTACCTAACCTAACCAAACACCTAAACTGAGCAAATATGAAAAAAAATCACATTTCCTATCTATGGCACAGCTCCTCTTAATACTCAGGGGATGGCTGGAGCTCTGCCTAAAGATGACACATCCCCTTTTCCCTCCTCTGGGCTGGCGGAGCATAAGGGCCTCCTCAGGCGCAGGTGTCTCCTCTCCAGTCTTCCTGCACTTGCTTGGCTGAGATGATCAGAGCAGCCAGGCTGGAGGCAGGATCGCCTGAGGTCACAAAGGGATGCTGCCCAGAGGAAAAAAGAACAAAGAAAGGAACTCTTACTTTCCAGAATCCCATCCTCACGGGCTCAAGCAGGATTCCCTGGCTACCAGGAAGACACACAAAGAGCACCGAGGGCAGCATGTCCCCCTGCGCCTTGCTGTGCTGGGAGCTGTCTGCGCCACGTGGCCCACACTCTTCCTCATGCCTTCATGCAGGTGTCCTCAGCTGCCAGGGCTTTTTGCCCCTTTGCTTTTTCTTACCTGCAGGAGCTCCTGGGCAGACCAGCGCCTGTCCTCGTCAGCCTGCAGGCAGCAGCGGAGGAAGTCGCGCAGGAGAGCCGAGTGGTGCCTGGGGTTCTGCAGTTTTGGGGGCCCGTTCCTTTCTATCAGTTCAAAAACCTACAGCACACGGATGCAAGAGGACACTGCACCTGCTCCTTTGCTAGCCACAGCAGCTCTCTCCACACAGAGCCCTCTTGCTAAGCTGCACCTTACCCTGAGACGGGCTTCCCGCTTGTAAGGAGCTTCCCCTTCCACCATTTCCAGCCCCATGATGCCCAGGGACCAGATGTCCACTTTGGGGCCGTAGGCTTCTCCTCTCACCACCTCCGGCGCCATCCAGCTGGGAGTGCCGACGCTGGAGCTGCGCTTGCTGCGCTCAGGGCTGAGCTGAGCACAGAGGCCAAAGTCACCTGAGGCCAAAAACAAAGCCTGTCAAAGCCAGCTCCCACTGGCAAAGCGGCCAAAACCATTGCCCACTCCAAGCCTGACCAGGCCTTGCTGAATCTAGCTGAAAAAGCAGCTGAGCTCTCCTTCCACGTGCCTGGAGCCAGGCAAATAATGCATCGGCCACATCCACAACACCCTCACCATTCACGCACTGGCCAAGCGGCGCTTCTGCCCCAGTGGCAGTCACCGAAATGCAAGCGCACGGCAGGTGCTGGAAATGCTGCAGCCCAGCAGGGATACCCACCCAACTTGACAGATCCATCCATGCCCACAAGGACGTTGTTGCTTTTGATGTCTCTGTGGATGACTTGGCGGGAATGAAGGAAATGCAGTCCTTGCAGGCACTGAGAGAGAAAAAGGAGGGAGGGAAAGTTAACGTACAGGATCGGATTTCATCCCACCAGAAAGGAAAGAGCTCGACGGGACTGACGGCTTTCTCAGGGAATTGTGAGCGAGGGCGCAGCATCATGGTGCTGTCACGAAGAAGAGCTTGCTGCTTCAACACTCTTGGAAGTTTTTTCTCGATTTCCAAGCAAAGGCATCCAAGCTCCCAAAAGTTCCGCCGGCCTTGGGTAGGAAGCGCGTCACCTTTTGCTGGGAGGCGGCACGGCAAATATTTTTGGGGAAGCCTAGTGGCAGCAGAGGAGGAAGCAGCACCTAAGAGCTGTTCCAGAATCCGTCGCCATGCGGGCTGCAATGCTATCCTTTGCAGCTGAGGACGGCTCTTTGCCCTTAGCTTGAAATTCTGCCACCTGCATGGCAAGGAATATAGGACAGACAGACAGGCTCCAGGCAAACATTCCCAGGCAAAGCTGAGAAGAGGAAGCAAGTGAAACCAAGCGAGTGAGCCAGCACCAGCGCCAGAGGACACACAGGATGGAAGAGTGCAAGAACAGAGCCTGAGGAGTGCGGGCACAGCGGCAGACAGTTCACTTCCCATGCTCGCTCTTCTCCTGTGTGTGGTCAAGGCAGCAGCAGCAGCAGCAAAAGAAAGGTGAGAGCAAGAAATCCCAGCTGTCCTTAACCTCCAGCTGGCAAGCAGCATCCTGGGCAGGCTTGGGGAAGCACAAGCGGGATCCCTCACCTCCCGACAGACAGCGCCTATCTGTCCTTCCTCCGGGTACACCGCGCTGAGCACATCAAACAAGGTGCCGCCGTCCATGAACTCCATGGCCAGCCAGAGCTCCGCATCCACCAGGTAGCTGAAAGAAGAAAACCACGGCATGGAGAGACAGCAATGGGCACAGCCTCAGTCAGCCAGGCGCCCGAGCCAGGTTTTTGCAACTGCTCTCCAAGCTACGTGTGCCACAAGAGATTCATGATCACCAGCTCCAACTCCTCCCACGCTCTGGAGACCAGCAGAGAAATCACCACCAGCTCCCTTCTCTGCCAGGGACCAAAGGGCATCGTCTCTTCGGGCTTGCACTAGCTAAAGCTACATTGACATGAGAATAGGCCAACCTGTCTAAGTAGGTAACGATATTGGGACTCCTGTTGTCCCTCATGGCCAGGATTTCATTGGCAGCCAGCTCCTCGGACATCTCCTCCTCAAGCGACATGATCTTGATTGCCACCTGAAATGACATTGGCCACCGTTTACCTTGAGAAGACGCCCCCTGCTCGAGATCACAAGCAGCACGGAGCGAGTGCTGCTGCAATGAGGCAGCGGGCTGGGCCAAAGTGCCTTGTCACTCGACAGCAGAGCTTAGCAGAAGCACCAAAGGCCATCCCAAATGCATTCTGCCTCCTGAGCCTAGAGTGTACTTCAGAGGAACAGCCTCTGCTGCAGACATGGAGCTGCCACCCAAACCTCCAGGCAGGGCTCACAGCAGCGGGGAAAGCGCTCCGGAGCTGCAAAATGGCATGGGGCTGTTGGCACTTTACCTGTTGTCCGCTGCTGGTGTCAAGGGCTTTATAAACAGCTCCAAAGCCCCTGGAAAGACAAAAGCAGCAGAAAGAGCCCTTTATCCCTTGGCACTGAAATCAAGCCTAGGCAGCAGATCTCCCCAGGCTGCCTGCACGCCTTCCTTAGAAAACGCCTGGCTGCGGCGTCTCTTCGGCCAGCAGCACGTCGGCCCGTGAGCCCTCTGCCCTGCGGGGCAGCCTGTCCAAGGGAACACTAAGGTGCAGCATGAAGACCAAGGGCTGCTGGAAATCTCCAAGGCACACGCCCAGCCAGGTCATTTCCAAACCTAAGGGGAACTCTCCTCCTTGTGTGGGCATGCATGTATGTGTGTGTCAAAAGAGTGAGAACAATTAGAGTCAGAAGACTGTCCTTGAGAATCTGACATTTCTTGAGTGGCAAGGTGCTCTTTCAGGCCAGAAAGCGGCAGGGGCAGAGGGCTTCCCAGCTCCTGCTCCTCCTTGCTGCAAGCAAGACAATGCCAGCATCAACGTGTCTTTGATGAGGCCTTCGCATTGCTCTGACCCAGCAGTCCAGGCAGGCGACAGGAGGTAAAGCCAGAGCCTGACCATGATTGGAGCTTGCCTGACTTCACGCTTGATATTGCACCAGCCAAAGACCTGGCCCACACTTTTGTAAAAGGAGCCGACACCACGCTTACCCTCGTCCCAGTTCTTCAAATGCCGTGTATTTGCTCATTGGCTGGCCCGGACTCACAATGCTCCCTGAAAGACAAAAGCAGCGCAGGGCGCTCGCTCGCACACAGAGACGCCGCTCCCCACACCCTCCCAAAGGCAGCCCCGCTGCCAGCAGCTCTGGGCCCTTTGCGGTCCCCTGGCTTCCAGCTGCTGAGACCAGCAAGTGGGAGGGCCATCTTCTCCACCTTTCATCAGGTGGCCTTTCCCAGAAGGCCTTTATTTCTTTCAAGCGCAGCATCCCATGCCATAAGCCAAAATGATGAGACCTTAAGAAGAGGGCCCTAAGAGGTCACCAAGGGCCTTTGCAGCCTCTGCAGTCACACCCACCATCACTGGCAGGTCCACTGCCAGGGCCACAAAGTGTCTGAGCCACAGGAGGTGCAAGAACGGGAGCCCGAAAACAGCTGGGGCCAGAGAGCTCCCTGGGGCCTAGGCACTTGCTAGGTGCCAGCCTTCTGCTCAAGCAGAAACAATCTCTGCTTTTGTCTTTGGCACACAAGGCAGCCCAGGCCGAGCCAAGCCAGGCCCAGCCGCCCTCACAGGCAGCAGGAAGTCCCTGAGCGCTGCCGCGCTGCCTCAAAGCACAACAACAGCTTCTGCCGAGAGGCCTAAGCGCCTCTGAGACCGAGGGGCAACTTCTGGCACAGCCTACCCCCAGACACGCACACAACACACTGCTCTGGCAGACAAGAAATGCACCCGACTCACTCAGTGTCTTCCGGCCCTGCTCCTGCCTCTTCTCGGGCTGCTGGGCTGCGCTGCTGCAGGAAGTGCCAGCAGCGGGGGGCGAGCTGGCTGCTGCAGCCCACGCTGGTCCAGCGGCACCAGGTTGAATTGCAGAGCCTGTGTTGAGCTGGGACCAGAAAGGATTGCCCGTCAGAAGGGTGCCTGGCACACATGCCCCGCCCAGTGCACGGCCAAAGCAAGGCCTTGGGAAGGTGCTGTCAGCCACCCCCAGGCCTCTCCAGCTGGGGCGTTTCCCATGTCCCCTTCTCAAAGGCAACTTTGGCAAAAGCCCAAAGGCTACTTGGATCCAGCCCCTCAGGGCCACCTCCATGCTCCATGTTTTCAGCTTTTCTGCAAGACATTGGCAACAAGGGATCGATGGGGCTGCCAAGATCCAGAAAGACATCAGAGCAGGGCCCCAGGGCCTTCTTGCTTTCCTCCTCCTGTCTTTCCCTGGGCAATGAAATCAGCCCGCAACTGGCATGCAGTGGTCTGCTCAGAAGCCCGCAGCATTGCCCTTCTCTGATCTGTTTCACAGATTGCCCCTCTCCATGGCAGCCTTTAGGGAGCGGCCCTTCGGAGACGCCTTCCTGCCCTGCCCAGACCCACCCGCCCTTCACAATGTAGGGCAGCCAAGGATTCTCCTCTCCAAAGGCTGCTCTGACCGGCTGGAAGTGAAGCACAGCCTGAAGCTAATTAGTCCATGGAGAGGGCAGGTCCCCTCCAGGGGCCAGTGTCTGCCAGGTCCCCTGCAAGGCCGGCAACTGCGTCTTTGGGCCGCTCCGTCCGCTGACCACAGGCAGCCTGCACTGACAATGGGCACACGGGGCTGACTCCTACACTGAGAATCATTGAATGCTGCCTCCTGTCTGATGCCGAGAGACATTCTCAGGCCCTCTCAGCATCCCAGCTTAAATGCCAAACTTCAGAACCCATTGGCCAGGGCTCGCTGGCTTGCCTGAAGCAGCACTAGGTCACGGCAGGCACACAGCCGCCCAGCATCTTCAGCCACGAGCAACAAGGGCTGCTCCAAAACTGGAAGCCTGGCCCTGCACCAAAGGCAGTGCCATGCTCAGCTGCCACTCACCGGCTCTGCAAGTTCAGGCTGTGCAGGGAAAGCAGCTGGAGGCTTGATGCTCCTTTGCTCCTCTTCAGCCTCTTCCTCAATGCCAGAGGCAGCCAGAGGAGCTGCTGACCCTGCTGTTGAGGCCTGCAGACAGTCAGAAGTGAGAGAGATGGGCAAAAGGCGATCCCTCAGGAGCTGCTTTCTGTTGAGCTGGGAAAGGACCCAGAAGAAGGGGAAATGGAAGACTTTGATACAAGTGGGACTCTGAGTCATGAAAAGCCCAGGAAGTTGGCTGAATGAGGTGCTACTCCCATCTTGCTGTGCATTTGAGCTTCCCTGCTGCCTAGAAGCAGCAAGATGCCTTGGAGCTGTCCCATTTGCCTTTCATCTCTTGAAAGGCTCTTCCCTGCAAAATCAGCAAACAGCCAGTGCTCCCTTTGCTACTGCTGATGCCACGGGGCACTTGGCCTTTCTTTCAGCCTCCCACGCTGGCACTCCACACTGGACTGCAAGAGGCCAAGCTGGCAGAATTGCCGCCCCATTGTCACACGCCAGCAACGTCACAGCTTCCTTTGCCACTCACCGAAGGCCAGGCTTGCCTCCATCCGCGTGTCAGGTGACCTGCAGCCAGCAAGGGAAAAGGAACCAGAGGCCCTTAGAAAAGTGCCTGTGCTGGCCACTCCCGCAGCACAAGGCAGTCCCAACACAGAGCATTTCCCTTTCCCAACATGCCTCCCGGAGCAACAGCTCTTTCCCACAGCAGGCAAGAGAACAACAAGGACGCTAGAGTAGGCTCTGTCTACATTTGGGCCTCTTTTGCCAAGAGAGAAATAGAAAGACGCTGCTGGAAATGCCCCTTGCTCTTCAACACTCTCAGCTTCCCTTGTGCCCAACAGCTCAAGCAGCATTTTCCTCTTCTCTTTCTTCTCTTTCTTTTTCTTTTTAGATGTAGATTCTTTTAAATGGCATGCCCTAATTCCCATGCCTTGGCTGAAGATGGTAGCTCAGCAAAGCTTCCACAAAGGACCCTTTCCCTGTGGCAGCTCCCTGCTGAAGCAGCCCAGGAACAGCTGCTGGGCTCAGCAGCAAACCCTCCCTGCACTGGACTTTGTGCTGCATCGCCAAGGGAATCGCAGTCTTGGCACACCATCAAAGGATCAAGCCACGCAGCCAAGGCCTCTAAGGGGCAGAATTGGGAGCGAAAGGTGCTTTCCTTCGCTCCTGGAGAGAGCCACCGAGTTGCTAGCAGTACTTCTGAGCATCTCCCCTCCGAGTCTGCAATTAGCAGCTTGTCTTGCTTGAAGCAGCAAGAGGAGGAAATGACAGGCTCCAGTGCCGCGCACTCTCTCGGGGAGGGAAGGCAACCGCTGCAGGTTGCGGGGCAAATACTCTGCACCCGCCCCCCAGTACACAGATGCCCCCTTTTTAGCTGATGCTGCTGGCAGGACATTGACCAAAGCGGTGGCATCTTCATGGCCATTGTGTTCCCAAATAAACTCGGTCACTGCTGCGGCATAAAGAGCAGAGTGAAGCAAAAGCCGGGTGATGCCAGCCCCAGGAGAAACCTTTACTTACGAGTCAGCTGGGTCAGGTAGTAGCCAGAATAGACAACAGAAAAGACCGTGCAAACCGCGGCACAGACCTGCCCGATCATTTTGGCAGCGCTGTGCGGGTTTGCACACTGAATGCCAGCCAAGGCAAAGCCCAGACTCCTCTCGGGGTGCAGGCCGTCTGCTGAGAACTCCTTGAGCACAAGGATCCTCCTGCAGGGAGCGAGCAGAAGAGCCGCTCTGGACAAGCAGGCCTTGCGTGCACCGGGGCAACGCTGTGCTGACAGCACTGTGACGTGGCACCGCTCCCCTGACCTCACAATAGCAGCTGTTCTATGGCTTCCTTGTGCCCAGCAAGGCAACCTTCTGTACAGCTGATGCGAAAGAAAAGCCTGGGAAGTTCTCCTCACTCATAAAGCAGCAGAAAATGTCCTCCCAGTCCATAAGGCAGTGCTCAAGGCGTCCCAGGGGAACTCAGAAAATGGGCCAACCCAAGCGGCATCCAAGGAATCCAAGCAAACGCGCCTTTTGGTCCCAAAAGCTTTGACTGAAAGCAAAAGTCTGCTTCTTCTAGGTGGCATGGGAGCTGGTTCTGAAAAGTCTCACTTCTTCAATGACATTTAGGGGGAAAAAGAAGCAAAGATAATAAAGTTCCAGGAGTATTTTAGGCTGCAGTCACTTCTCGAGCACGCGGGTGCGTGCTGACCTATGGAGGGGCTTGACAGCTGGCCTGCAAGCAAAGCTGAGTTCATAGAAGACATCCCAATTGATGGGTTTTGAGTGTATCCATAGCAAGGAAGAAGACAAGGCCGTCAGCATGGAAACCGATTAGTAAAGAGAGATGAAATTTTCGTAAGCTAGACTAGTGCCTAAGTAGATGTGTATACTTGCCTTATAAATTTCTGTAAAACTTTTGCCAATTCTATTGACGTTAATTGCTTTGCACCAATGGATATAAGAAGTTCTTGTGGTGTAGTCAGTGACTTAAGATCACGCTTTGTTAAGAGTGTAGAAGCTGGAGAACACGCAGAATAAAGAAAACTTTTTTCTTCTTGGACCCTGATCACGTGTGTATGTCACGTCCGGCCTAATGGTGACAGTTCCCCATCTCTGGATCAAGAGACAAGTATTGTCTGACAGGTAGCTTGTCAACAAACTGGGAAAGAATTGAGTACCTGGGCATGCAGATTTCTGAAGGGAGGAAAGAAAAGTGTTGACAAGAATAAGCCTGAGTTTTAAACGCCTGAAAGAGTCAAAAATAACACGTTGTGGGATATTGTGCCAGATGTTCCACAGAGTTAAAACCAACCACAACTCATTAGTATCTGGACTTCCTTGCCCACTATGCTTAGAAATGTTGCTTGAAGGCACTTTGTATCTAAAAAATCCAGTTCCTGTAGATGACTGTAGACGTAGATCAAAATCCTACCAAAAACTCCGTGTCAAAACGAGCAAGAGTGAGACTTTTGTCCTTGGCAGTAGCTTCCAGGTGCTCCTGGACATCGCCAGGCCTAGACACAACGATGTGTATTCGGCGGAGGGAGAGAAGCCTTATGCTTAGCTCTAACTGTGACCTTTGCTAGCAGATCTTACTAGCAGGTAAGAAATTCCATTTGTTCTGCTCTTAGGCAGAGCCAAGATGGGAATCCAAGTCTAGATCACAGGAGAAGATCACAGGAGCCTCAGCTTTTCCAGAGGAGGAAAAATACAAAGGCTAGTAAATTTGCCCTGGGTTGACAGGGGTTTTTTACAGATCCATAGACAAGTGATGAAGCTTAAAAGATGACAGCAGAGGAAAATCAACAGATATGCTGAAACTGAGTGAAGAGGAAGGAGACTTCAAATTAACTGAAAAGCTGCACCGAAAGCCTCTCTACTTTTTGCAGTTGCTTCAAGTTTAAAATGACAAACTCTAGCAGCACTTCCAACTTATTGTTCTTAATTCTAGATTAAAGACAATCAAAACTGTGTACTCCTGCTTAGAGTATGAAGTAAAGCACAGAAAGGCATTAGAGTAAGAAAAGTTGTGTTTAGAAGGCTGAGGCAGCCTTAGGGCTAGGAGGAATGGGGAGGCGTGGAAATCAGGCCTGTGGGCACCAGTCAAGGAGCATCCAGTCCCTGAGCGGTCCCTCACAGAGGGTATCCCAGCAGATGGAGTCCAAATGGAGCCACAGCTCGGTGGGAAAAGTGCCGGGCTGCTGAGCCGTGCTTAGCAGGGGCTCCTGCATCAAATTGCTCCCTGACAGGTGCAGTATGCTGTGTGTGTGTGCCCAACAGCTGGCAAGAGCAGGCTGGCCCAGATGTGGGAAAAGGCCAAGGAGGCAGCAGAGTGGGAATGGGGCTGTGCAGGAGGCCCTGGTGGTTGCACACAGCCGTGGGGGATCAGGCTGGCCCAGATGGTCCCTGGGGCTCTGGGCTGAAAAGGGGGGAAAAGAGAAGCAGGGAGGAAGGGCCAGATGCCGCTATGAGAATGCCATTCCATCCCATAGGTGACATAGTGAGAGGAGGCTGGGAACAAAATGGTCATTCCTGCTGATCACCCTGACATCTTCACGACAAGAGGGCCAGAAAGGAGTGCACATCTGCCTCCTGGTGTTGTCCTGAATGTGAGCTCATTACCTGGCGTTCATTACCCGCAAGTCTGGCAGCTTCCCGCGGGCATTCCACGCTTCAGGCAAGCAAAGCTGCTTACCTCACTATGTTCTTTGGGCCTCTGAAGGGGACCGTCCACTTAGCTACAGCCTGGCAAGGAAGGGAGTCTTACAACACTCTGGATATTTTAGACTTTTATTCTCACTCGGCCTGAAACAAAGTATCCCCTCGCTACTTCTCCATCTTCATCCTTCTGTCCTGCAGGTGGCCTGTTCAGGCTGACAGCTTGGAGCGCCTGCAGGCTCCAGTTCGGCTGCAGCGCAGCTTTTCCTCTCACAGCTTAATTCTTATTATGACAATTCTTTCATTTCTACTTCAAAGATACCTCAGAGCTTGCCTAAATTAACAACACTCTATTCTAAGCTAAACAATCCTCTATTATCTAAGATATCTACGTTCCATAGCCCTTAAATGGTGATCCCTATATATCCTAGTTCTTTTAAACTTTCATCTCTTGGAGAAAGAAAAAACAACTCAGCTTTAAATTGAACCTAGCACACACCTAACCAAACCTAACCTAACCTAACCTAACCTAACCTAACCTAACCTAACCTAACCTTACCTTACCTTACCTAACCTAACCAAACACCTAAACTGAGCAAATACGAAAAAAAATCACATTTCCTATCTATGGCACAGCTCCTCTTAATACTCAGGGGATGGCTGGAGCTCTGCCTAAAGATGACACATCCCCTTTTCCCTCCTCTGGGCTGGCGGAGCATAAGGGCCTCCTCAGGCGCAGGTGTCTCCTCTCCAGTCTTCCTGCACTTGCTTGGCTGAGATGATCAGAGCAGCCAGGCTGGAGGCAGGATCGCCTGAGGTCACAAAGGGATGCTGCCCAGAGGAAAAAAGAACAAAGAAAGGAACTCTTACTTTCCAGAATCCCATCCTCACGGGCTCAAGCAGGATTCCCTGGCTACCAGGAAGACACACAAAGAGCACCGAGGGCAGCATGTCCCCCTGCGCCTTGCTGTGCTGGGAGCTGTCTGCGCCACGTGGCCCACACTCCTCCTCATGCCTTCATGCAGGTGTCCTCAGCTGCCAGGGCTTTTTGCCCCTTTGCTTTTTCTTACCTGCAGGAGCTCCTGGGCAGACCAGCGCCTGTCCTCGTCAGCCTGCAGGCAGCAGCGGAGGAAGTCGCGCAGGAGAGCCGAGTGGTGCCTGGGGTTCTGCAGTTTTGGGGGCCCGTTCCTTTCTATCAGTTCAAAAACCTACAGCACACGGATGCAAGAGGACACTGCACCTGCTCCTTTGCTAGCCACAGCAGCTCTCTCCACACAGAGCCCTCTTGCTAAGCTGCACCTTACCCTGAGACGGGCTTCCCGCTCGTAAGGAGCTTCCCCTTCCACCATTTCCAGCCCCATGATGCCCAGGGACCAGATGTCCACTTTGGGGCCGTAGGCTTCTCCTCTCACCACCTCCGGCGCCATCCAGCTGGGAGTGCCGACGCTGGAGCTGCGCTTGCTGCGCTCAGGGCTGAGCTGAGCACAGAGGCCAAAGTCACCTGAGGCCAAAAACAAAGCCTGTCAAAGCCAGCTCCCACTGGCAAAGCGGCCAAAACCATTGCCCACTCCAAGCCTGACCAGGCCTTGCTGAATCTAGCTGAAAAAGCAGCTGAGCTCTCCTTCCACGTGCCTGGAGCCAGGCAAATAATGCATCGGCCACATCCACAACACCCTCACCATTCACGCACTGGCCAAGCGGCGCTTCTGCCCCAGTGGCAGTCACCGAAATGCAAGCGCACGGCAGGTGCTGGAAATGCTGCAGCCCAGCAGGGATACCCACCCAACTTGACAGATCCATCCATGCCCACAAGGACGTTGTTGCTTTTGATGTCTCTGTGGATGACTTGGCGGGAATGAAGGAAATGCAGTCCTTGCAGGCACTGAGAGAGAAAAAGGAGGGAGGGAAAGTTAACGTACAGGATCGGATTTCATCCCACCAGAAAGGAAAGAGCTCGACGGGACTGACGGCTTTCTCAGGGAATTGTGAGCGAGGGCGCAGCATCATGGTGCTGTCACGAAGAAGAGCTTGCTGCTTCAACACTCTTGGAAGTTTTTTCTCGATTTCCAAGCAAAGGCATCCAAGCTCCCAAAAGTTCCGCCGGCCTTGGGTAGGAAGCGCGTCACCTTTTGCTGGGAGGCGGCACGGCAAATATTTTTGGGGAAGCCTAGTGGCAGCAGAGGAGGAAGCAGCACCTAAGAGCTGTTCCAGAATCCGTCGCCATGCGGGCTGCAATGCTATCCTTTGCAGCTGAGGACGGCTCTTTGCCCTTAGCTTGAAATTCTGCCACCTGCATGGCAAGGAATATAGGACAGACAGACAGGCTCCAGGCAAACATTCCCAGGCAAAGCTGAGAAGAGGAAGCAAGTGAAACCAAGCGAGTGAGCCAGCACCAGCGCCAGAGGACACACAGGATGGAAGAGTGCAAGAACAGAGCCTGAGGAGTGCGGGCACAGCGGCAGGCAGTTCACTTCCCATGCTCGCTCTTCTCCTATGTGTGTGGTGAGAAGAGCAGCAGCAGCAGCAGCAGCAAAAGAAAGGTGAGAGCAAGAAATCCCAGCTGTCCTTAACCTCCAGCTGGCAAGCAGCATCCTGGGCAGGCTTGGGGAAGCACAAGCGGGATCCCTCACCTCCCGACAGACAGCGCCTATCTGTCCTTCCTCCGGGTACACCGCGCTGAGCACATCAAACAAGGTGCCGCCGTCCATGAACTCCATGGCCAGCCAGAGCTCCGCATCCACCAGGTAGCTGAAAGAAGAAAACCACGGCATGGAGAGACAGCAATGGGCACAGCCTCAGTCAGCCAGGGGCCCGAGCCAGGTTTTTGCAACTGCTCTCCAAGCTACGTGTGCCACAAGAGATTCATGATCACCAGCTCCAACTCCTCCCACGCTCTGGAGACCAGCAGAGAAATCACCACCAGCTCCCTTCTCTGCCAGGGACCAAAGGGCATCGTCTCTTCGGGCTTGCACTAGCTACATTGACATGAGAATAGGCCAACCTGTCTAAGTAGGTAACGATATTGGGACTCCTGTTGTCCCTCATGGCCAGGATTTCATTGGCAGCCAGCTCCTCGGACATCTCCTCCTCAAGCGACATGATCTTGATTGCCACCTGAAATGACATTGGCCACCGTTTACCTTGAGAAGACGCCCCCTGCTCGAGATCACAAGCAGCACGGAGCGAGTGCTGCTGCAATGAGGCAGCGGGCTGGGCCAAAGTGCCTTGTCACTCGACAGCAGAGCTTAGCAGAAGCACCAAAGGCCATCCCAAATGCATTCTGCCTCCTGAGCCTAGAGTGTACTTCAGAGGAACAGCCTCTGCTGCAGACATGGAGCTGCCACCCAAACCTCCAGGCAGGGCTCACAGCAGCGGGGAAAGCGCTCCGGAGCTGCAAAATGGCATGGGGCTGTTGGCACTTTACCTGTTGTCCGCTGCTGGTGTCAAGGGCTTTATAAACAGCTCCAAAGCCCCTGGAAAGACAAAAGCAGCAGAAAGAGCCCTTTATCCCTTGGCACTGAAATCAAGCCTAGGCAGCAGATCTCCCCAGGCTGCCTGCACGCCTTCCTTAGAAAACGCCTGGCTGCGGCGTCTCTTCGGCCAGCAGCACGTCGGCCCGTGAGCCCTCTGCCCTGCGGGGCAGCCTGTCCAAGGGAACACTAAGGTGCAGCATGAAGACCAAGGGCTGCTGGAAATCTCCAAGGCACACGCCCAGCCAGGTCATTTCCAAACCTAAGGGGAACTCTCCTCCTTGTGCGGGTGTGCATGCATGTGTGTGTCAAAAGAGTGAGAACAATTAGAGTCAGAAGACTGTCCTTGAGAATCTGACATTTCTTGAGTGGCAAGGTGCTCTTTCAGGCCAGAAAGCGGCAGGGGCAGAGGGCTTCCCAGCTCCTGCTCCTCCTTGCTGCAAGCAAGACAATGCCAGCATCAACTTGTCTTTGATGAGGCCTTCGCATTGTTCTGACCCAGCAGTCCAGGCAGGCGACAGGAGGTAAAGCCAGAGCCTGACCGTGATTGGAGCTTGCCTGACTTCACGCTTGATATTGCACCAGCCAAAGACCTGGCCCACACTTTTGGAAAAGGAGCCGAGGCCACGCTTACCCTCGTCCCAGTTCTTCAAATGCCGTGTATTTGCTCATTGGCTGGCCCGGACTCACAATGCTCCCTGAAAGACAAAAGCAGCGCAGGGCGCTCGCTCGCACACAGAGACGCCGCTCCCCACACCCTCCCAAAGGCAGCCCCGCTGCCAGCAGCTCTGGGCCCTTTGCGGTCCCCTGGCTTCCAGCTGCTGAGACCAGCAAGTGGGAGGGCCATCTTCTCCACCTTTCATCAGGTGGCCTTTCCCAGAAGGCCTTTATTTCTTTCAAGCGCAGCATCCCATGCCATAAGCCAAAATGATGAGACCTTAAGAAGAGGGCCCTAAGAGGTCACCAAGGGCCTTTGCAGCCTCTGCAGTCACACCCACCATCACTGGCAGGTCCACTGCCAGGGCCACAAAGTGTCTGAGCCAGAGGAGGTGCAAGAACGGGAGCCCGAAAACAGCTGGGGCCAGAGAGCTCCCTGGGGCCTAGGCACTTGCTAGGTGCCAGCCTTCTGCTCAAGCAGAAACAATCTCTGCTTTTGTCTTTGGCACACAAGGCAGCCCAGGCCGAGCCAAGCCAGGCCCAGCCGCCCTCACAGGCAGCAGGAAGTCCCTGAGCGCTGCCGCGCTGCCTCAAAGCACAACAACAGCTTCTGCCGAGAGGCCTAAGCGCCTCTGAGACCGAGGGGCAACTTCTGGCACAGCCTACCCCCAGACACGCACACAACACACTGCTCTGGCAGACAAGAAATGCACCCGACTCACTCAGTGTCTTCCGGCCCTGCTCCTGCCTCTTCTCGGGCTGCTGGGCTGCGCTGCTGCAGGAAGTGCCAGCAGCGGGGGGCGAGCTGGCTGCTGCAGCCCACGCTGGTCCAGCGGCACCAGGTTGAATTGCAGAGCCTGTGTTGAGCTGGGACCAGAAAGGATTGCCCGTCAGAAGGGTGCCTGGCACACATGCCCCGCCCAGTGCACGGCCAAAGCAAGGCCTTGGGAAGGTGCTGTCAGCCACCCCCAGGCCTCTCCAGCTGGGGCGTTTCCCATGTCCCCTTCTCAAAGGCAACTTGGCAAAAGCCCAAAGGCTACTTGGATCCAGCCCCTCAGGGCCACCTCCATGCTCCATGTTTTCAGCTTTTCTGCAAGACATTGGCAACAAGGGATCGATGGGGCTGCCAAGATCCAGAAAGACATCAGAGCAGGGCCCCAGGGCCTTCTTGCTTTCCTCCTCCTGTCTTTCCCTGGGCAATGAAATCAGCCCGCAACTGGCATGCAGTGGTCTGCTCAGAAGCCCGCAGCATTGCCCTTCTCTGATCTGTTTCACAGATTGCCCCTCTCCATGGCAGCCTTTAGGGAGCGGCCCTTCGGAGACGCCTTCCTGCCCTGCCCAGACCCACCCGCCCTTCACAATGTAGGGCTGCCAAGGATTCTCCTCTCCAAAGGCTGCTCTGACCGGCTGGAAGTGAAGCACAGCCTGAAGCTAATTAGTCCATGGAGAGGGCAGGTCCCCTCCAGGGGCCAGTGTCTGCCAGGTCCCCTGCAAGGCCGGCAACTGCGTCTTTGGGCCGCTCCGTCCGCTGACCACAGGCAGCCTGCACTGACAATGGGCACACGGGGCTGACTCCTACACTGAGAATCATTGAATGCTGCCTCCTGTCTGATGCCGAGAGACATTCTCAGGCCCTCTCAGCATCCCAGCTTAAATGCCAAACTTCAGAACCCATTGGCCAGGGCTCGCTGGCTTGCCTGAAGCAGCACTAGGTCACGGCAGGCACACAGCCGCCCAGCATCTTCAGCCACGAGCAACAAGGGCTGCTCCAAAACTGGAAGCCTGGCCCTGCACCAAAGGCAGTGCCATGCTCAGCTGCCACTCACCGGCTCTGCAAGTTCAGGCTGTGCAGGGAAAGCAGCTGGAGGCTTGATGCTCCTTTGCTCCTCTTCAGCCTCTTCCTCAATGCCAGAGGCAGCCAGAGGAGCTGCTGACCCTGCTGTTGAGGCCTGCAGACAGTCAGAAGTGAGAGAGATGGGCAAAAGGCGATCCCTCAGGAGCTGCTTTCTGTTGAGCTGGGAAAGGACCCAGAAGAAGGGGAAATGGAAGACTTTGATACAAGTGGGACTCTGAGTCATGAAAAGCCCAGGAAGTTGGCTGAATGAGGTGGTACTCCCATCTTGCTGTGCATTTGAGCTTCCCTGCTGCCTAGAAGCAGCAAGATGCCTTGGAGCTGTCCCATTTGCCTTTCATCTCTTGAAAGGCTCTTCCCTGCAAAATCAGCAAACAGCCAGTGCTCCCTTTGCTACTGCTGATGCCACGGGGCACTTGGCCTTTCTTTCAGCCTCCCACGCTGGCACTCCACACTGGACTGCAAGAGGCCAAGCTGGCAGAATTGCCGCCCCATTGTCACACGCCAGCAACGTCACAGCTTCCTTTGCCACTCACCAAAGGCCAGGCTTGCCTCCATCCGCGTGTCAGGTGACCTGCAGCCAGCAAGGGAAAAGGAACCAGAGGCCCTTAGAAAAGTGCCTGTGCTGGCCACTCCCGCAGCACAAGGCAGTCCCAACACAGAGCATTTCCCTTTCCCAACATGCCTCCCGGAGCAACAGCTCTTTCCCACAGCAGGCAAGAGAACAACAAGGACGCTAGAGTAGGCTCTGTCTACATTTGGGCCTCTTTTGCCAAGAGAGAAATAGAAAGACGCTGCTGGAAATGCCCCTTGCTCTTCAACACTCTCAGCTTCCCTTGTGCCCAACAGCTCAAGCAGCATTTTCCTCTTCTCTTTCTTCTCTTTCTTTTTCTTTTTAGATGTAGATTCTTTTAAATGGCATGCCCTAATTCCCATGCCTTGGCTGAAGATGGTAGCTCAGCAAAGCTTCCACAAAGGACCCTGTCCCTGTGGCAGCTCCCTGCTGAAGCAGCCCAGGAACAGCTGCTGGGCTCAGCAGCAAACCCTCCCTGCACTGGACTTTGTGCTGCATCGCCAAGGGAATCGCAGTCTTGGCACACCATCAAAGGATCAAGTCACGCAGCCAAGGCCTCTAAGGGGCAGAATTGGGAGCGAAAGGTGCTTTCCTTCGCTCCTGGAGAGAGCCACCGAGTTGCTAGCAGTACTTCTGAGCATCTCCCCTCCGAGTCTGCAATTAGCAGCTTGTCTTGCTTGAAGCAGCAAGAGGAGGAAATGACAGGCTCCAGTGCCGCGCACTCTCTCGGGGAGGGAAGGCAACCGCTGCAGGTTGCGGGGCAAATACTCTGCACCCGCCCCCCAGTACACAGATGCCCCCTTTTTAGCTGATGCTGCTGGCAGGACATTGACCAAAGCGGTGGCATCTTCATGGCCATTGTGTTCCCAAATAAACTCGGTCACTGCTGCGGCATAAAGAGCAGAGTGAAGCAAAAGCCGGGTGATGCCAGCCCCAGGAGAAACCTTTACTTACGAGTCAGCTGGGTCAGGTAGTAGCCAGAATAGACAACAGAAAAGACCGTGCAAACCGCGGCACAGACCTGCCCGATCATTTTGGCAGCGCTGTGCGGGTTTGCACACTGAATGCCAGCCAAGGCAAAGCCCAGACTCCTCTCGGGGTGCAGGCCGTCTGCTGAGAACTCCTTGAGCACAAGGATCCTCCTGCAGGGAGCGAGCAGAAGAGCCGCTCTGGACAAGCAGGCCTTGCGTGCACCGGGGCAACGCTGTGCTGACAGCACTGTGACGTGGCACCGCTCCCCTGACCTCACAATAGCAGCTGTTCTATGGCTTCCTTGTGCCCAGCAAGGCAACCTTCTGTACAGCTGATGCGAAAGAAAAGCCTGGGAAGTTCTCCTCACTCATAAAGCAGCAGAAAATGTCCTCCCAGTCCATAAGGCAGTGCTCAAGGCGTCCCAGGGGAACTCAGAAAATGGGCCAACCCAAGCGGCATCCAAGGAATCCAAGCAAACGCGCCTTTTGGTCCCAAAAGCTTTGACTGAAAGCAAAAGTCTGCTTCTTCTAGGTGGCATGGGAGCTGGTTCTGAAAAGTCTCACTTCTTCAATGACATTTAGGGGGAAAAAGAAGCAAAGATAATAAAGTTCCAGGAGTATTTTAGGCTGCAGTCACTTCTCGAGCACGCGGGTGCGTGCTGACCTATGGAGGGGCTTGACAGCTGGCCTGCAAGCAAAGCTGAGTTCATAGAAGACATCCCAATTGATGGGTTTTGAGTGTATCCATAGCAAGGAAGAAGACAAGGCCGTCAGCATGGAAACCGATTAGTAAAGAGAGATGAAATTTTCGTAAGCTAGACTAGTGCCTAAGTAGATGTGTATACTTGCCTTATAAATTTCTGTAAAACTTTTGCCAATTCTATTGACGTTAATTGCTTTGCACCAATGGATATAAGAAGTTCTTGTGGTGTAGTCAGTGACTTAAGATCACGCTTTGTTAAGAGTGTAGAAGCTGGAGAACACGCAGAATAAAGAAAACTTTTTTCTTCTTGGACCCTGATCACGTGTGTATGTCACGTCCGGCCTAATGGTGACAGTTCCCCATCTCTGGGTCAAGAGACAAGTATTGTCTGACAGGTAGCTTGTCAACAAACTGGGAAAGAATTGAGTACCTGGGCATGCAGATTTCTGAAGGGAGGAAAGAAAAGTGTTGACAAGAATAAGCCTGAGTTTTAAACGCCTGAAAGAGTCAAAAATAACACGTTGTGGGATATTGTGCCAGATGTTCCACAGAGTTAAAACCAACCACAACTCATTAGTATCTGGACTTCCTTGCCCACTATGCTTAGAAATGTTGCTTGAAGGCACTTTGTATCTAAAAAATCCAGTTCCTGTAGATGACTGTAGACGTAGATCAAAATCCTACCAAAAACTCCGTGTCAAAACGAGCAAGAGTGAGACTTTTGTCCTTGGCAGTAGCTTCCAGGTGCTCCTGGACATCGCCAGGCCTAGACACAACGATGTGTATTCGGCGGAGGGAGAGAAGCCTTATGCTTAGCTCTAACTGTGACCTTTGCTAGCAGATCTTACTAGCAGGTAAGAAATTCCATTTGTTCTGCTCTTAGCCAGAGCCAAGATGGGAATCCAAGTCTAGATCACAGGAGAAGATCACAGGAGCCTCAGCTTTTCCAGAGGAGGAAAAATACAAAGGCTAGTAAATTTGCCCTGGGTTGACAGGGGTTTTTTACAGATCCATAGACAAGTGATGAAGCTTAAAAGATGACAGCAGAGGAAAATCAACAGATATGCTGAAACTGAGTGAAGAGGAAGGAGACTTCAAATTAACTGAAAAGCTGCACCGAAAGCCTCTCTACTTTTTGCAGTTGCTTCAAGTTTAAAATGACAAACTCTAGCAGCACTTCCAACTTATTGTTCTTAATTCTAGATTAAAGACAATCAAAACTGTGTACTCCTGCTTAGAGTATGAAGTAAAGCACAGAAAGGCATTAGAGTAAGAAAAGTTGTGTTTAGAAGGCTGAGGCAGCCTTAGGGCTAGGAGGAATGGGGAGGCGTGGAAATCAGGCCTGTGGGCACCAGTCAAGGAGCATCCAGTCCCTGAGCGGTCCCTCACAGAGGGTATCCCAGCAGATGGAGTCCAAATGGAGCCACAGCTCGGTGGGAAAAGTGCCGGGCTGCTGAGCCGTGCTTAGCAGGGGCTCCTGCATCAAATTGCTCCCTGACAGGTGCGGTATGCTGTGTGTGTGTGCCCAACAGCTGGCAAGAGCAGGCTGGCCCAGATGTGGGAAAAGGCCAAGGAGGCAGCAGAGTGGGAATGGGGCTGTGCAGGAGGCCTGGTGGTTGCACACAGCCGTGGGGGATCAGGCTGGCCCAGATGGTCCCTGGGGCTCTGGGCTGAAAAGGGGGGAAAAGAGAAGCAGGGAGGAAGGGCCAGATGCCGCTATGAGAATGCCATTCCATCCCATAGGTGACATAGTGAGAGGAGGCTGGGAACAAAATGGTCATTCCTGCTGATCACCCTGACATCTTCACGACAAGAGGCCCAGAAAGGAGTGCACATCTGCCTCCTGGTGTTGTCCTGAATGTGAGCTCATTACCTGGCGTTCATTACCCGCAAGTCTGGCAGCTTCCCGCGGGCATTCCACGCTTCAGGCAAGCAAAGCTGCTTACCTCACTATGTTCTTTGGGCCTCTGAAGGGGACCGTCCACTTAGCTACAGCCTGGCAAGGAAGGGAGTCTTACAACACTCTGGATATTTTAGACTTTTATTCTCACTCGGCCTGAAACAAAGTATCCCCTCGCTACTTCTCCATCTTCATCCTTCTGTCCTGCAGGTGGCCTGTTCAGGCTGACAGCTTGGAGCGCCTGCAGGCTCCAGTTCGGCTGCAGCGCAGCTTTTCCTCTCACAGCTTAATTCTTATTATGACAATTCTTTCATTTCTACTTCAAAGATACCTCAGAGCTTGCCTAAATTAACAACACTCTATTCTAAGCTAAACAATCCTCTATTATCTAAGATATCTACGTTCCATAGCCCTTAAATGGTGATCCCTATATATCCTAGTTCTTTTAAACTTTCATCTCTTGGAGAAAGAAAAAACAACTCAGCTTTAAATTGAACCTAGCACACACCTAACCAAACCTAACCTAACCTAACCTACCCTAACCTAACCTAACCTAACCTAACCTAACCTAACCTAACCTTACCTTACCTAACCTAACCTAACCTAACCTAACCTACCCTAACCTAACCTAACCTAACCTAACCTAACCTAACCTAACCTAACCTAACCTTACCTTACCTTACCTAACCTAACCAAACACCTAAACTGAGCAAATACGAAAAAAAATCACATTTCCTATCTATGGCACAGCTCCTCTTAATACTCAGGGGATGGCTGGAGCTCTGCCTAAAGATGACACATCCCCTTTTCCCTCCTCTGGGCTGGCGGAGCATAAGGGCCTCCTCAGGCGCAGGTGTCTCCTCTCCAGTCTTCCTGCACTTGCTTGGCTGAGATGATCAGAGCAGCCAGGCTGGAGGCAGGATCGCCTGAGGTCACAAAGGGATGCTGCCCAGAGGAAAAAAGAACAAAGAAAGGAACTCTTACTTTCCAGAATCCCATCCTCACGGGCTCAAGCAGGATTCCCTGGCTACCAGGAAGACACACAAAGAGCACCGAGGGCAGCATGTCCCCCTGCGCCTTGCTGTGCTGGGAGCTGTCTGCGCCACGTGGCCCACACTCTTCCTCATGCCTTCATGCAGGTGTCCTCAGCTGCCAGGGCTTTTTGCCCCTTTGCTTTTTCTTACCTGCAGGAGCTCCTGGGCAGACCAGCGCCTGTCCTCGTCAGCCTGCAGGCAGCAGCGGAGGAAGTCGCGCAGGAGAGCCGAGTGGTGCCTGGGGTTCTGCAGTTTTGGGGGCCCGTTCCTTTCTATCAGTTCAAAAACCTACAGCACACGGATGCAAGAGGACACTGCACCTGCTCCTTTGCTAGCCACAGCAGCTCTCTCCACACAGAGCCCTCTTGCTAAGCTGCACCTTACCCTGAGACGGGCTTCCCGCTCGTAAGGAGCTTCCCCTTCCACCATTTCCAGCCCCATGATGCCCAGGGACCAGATGTCCACTTTGGGGCCGTAGGCTTCTCCTCTCACCACCTCCGGCGCCATCCAGCTGGGAGTGCCGACGCTGGAGCTGCGCTTGCTGCGCTCAGGGCTGAGCTGAGCACAGAGGCCAAAGTCACCTGAGGCCAAAAACAAAGCCTGTCAAAGCCAGCTCCCACTGGCAAAGCGGCCAAAACCATTGCCCACTCCAAGCCTGACCAGGCCTTGCTGAATCTAGCTGAAAAAGCAGCTGAGCTCTCCTTCCACGTGCCTGGAGCCAGGCAAATAATGCATCGGCCACATCCACAACACCCTCACCATTCACGCACTGGCCAAGCGGCGCTTCTGCCCCAGTGGCAGTCACCGAAATGCAAGCGCACGGCAGGTGCTGGAAATGCTGCAGCCCAGCAGGGATACCCACCCAACTTGACAGATCCATCCATGCCCACAAGGACGTTGTTGCTTTTGATGTCTCTGTGGATGACTTGGCGGGAATGAAGGAAATGCAGTCCTTGCAGGCACTGAGAGAGAAAAAGGAGGGAGGGAAAGTTAACGTACAGGATCGGATTTCATCCCACCAGAAAGGAAAGAGCTCGACGGGACTGACGGCTTTCTCAGGGAATTGTGAGCGAGGGCGCAGCATCATGGTGCTGTCACGAAGAAGAGCTTGCTGCTTCAACACTCTTGGAAGTTTTTTCTCGATTTCCAAGCAAAGGCATCCAAGCTCCCAAAAGTTCCGCCGGCCTTGGGTAGGAAGCGCGTCACCTTTGGCTGGGAGGCGGCACGGCAAATATTTTTGGGGAAGCCTAGTGGCAGCAGAGGAGGAAGCAGCACCTAAGAGCTGTTCCAGAATCCGTCGCCATGAGGGCTGCAATGCTATCCTTTGCAGCTGAGGACGGCTCTTTGCCCTTAGCTTGAAATTCTGCCACCTGCATGGCAAGGAATATAGGACAGACAGACAGGCTCCAGGCAAACATTCCCAGGCAAAGCTGAGAAGAGGAAGCAAGTGAAACCAAGCGAGTGAGCCAGCACCAGCGCCAGAGGACACACAGGATGGAAGAGTGCAAGAACAGAGCCTGAGGAGTGCGGGCACAGCGGCAGGCAGTTCACTTCCCATGCTCGCTCTTCTCCTATGTGTGTGGTGAGAAGAGCAGCAGCAGCAGCAGCAGCAAAAGAAAGGTGAGAGCAAGAAATCCCAGCTGTCCTTAACCTCCAGCTGGCAAGCAGCATCCTGGGCAGGCTTGGGGAAGCACAAGCGGGATCCCTCACCTCCCGACAGACAGCGCCTATCTGTCCTTCCTCCGGGTACACCGCGCTGAGCACATCAAACAAGGTGCCGCCGTCCATGAACTCCATGGCCAGCCAGAGCTCCGCATCCACCAGGTAGCTGAAAGAAGAAAACCACGGCATGGAGAGACAGCAATGGGCACAGCCTCAGTCAGCCAGGGGCCCGAGCCAGGTTTTTGCAACTGCTCTCCAAGCTACGTGTGCCACAAGAGATTCATGATCACCAGCTCCAACTCCTCCCACGCTCTGGAGACCAGCAGAGAAATCACCACCAGCTCCCTTCTCTGCCAGGGACCAAAGGGCATCGTCTCTTCGGGCTTGCACTAGCTAAAGCTACATTGACACGAGAATAGGCCAACCTGTCTAAGTAGGTAACGATATTGGGACTCCTGTTGTCCCTCATGGCCAGGATTTCATTGGCAGCCAGCTCCTCGGACATCTCCTCCTCAAGCGACATGATCTTGATTGCCACCTGAAATGACATTGGCCACCGTTTACCTTGAGAAGACGCCCCCTGCTCGAGATCACAAGCAGCACGGAGCGAGTGCTGCTGCAATGAGGCAGCGGGCTGGGCCAAAGTGCCTTGTCACTCGACAGCAGAGCTTAGCAGAAGCACCAAAGGCCATCCCAAATGCATTCTGCCTCCTGAGCCTAGAGTGTACTTCAGAGGAACAGCCTCTGCTGCAGACATGGAGCTGCCACCCAAACCTCCAGGCAGGGCTCACAGCAGCGGGGAAAGCGCTCCGGAGCTGCAAAATGGCATGGGGCTGTTGGCACTTTACCTGTTGTCCGCTGCTGGTGTCAAGGGCTTTATAAACAGCTCCAAAGCCCCTGGAAAGACAAAAGCAGCAGAAAGAGCCCTTTATCCCTTGGCACTGAAATCAAGCCTAGGCAGCAGATCTCCCCAGGCTGCCTGCACGCCTTCCTTAGAAAACGCCTGGCTGCGGCGTCTCTTCGGCCAGCAGCACGTCGGCCCGTGAGCCCTCTGCCCTGCGGGGCAGCCTGTCCAAGGGAACACTAAGGTGCAGCATGAAGACCAAGGGCTGCTGGAAATCTCCAAGGCACACGCCCAGCCAGGTCATTTCCAAACCTAAGGGGAACTCTCCTCCTTGTGTGGGCATGCATGTATGTGTGTGTCAAAAGAGTGAGAACAATTAGAGTCAGAAGACTGTCCTTGAGAATCTGACATTTCTTGAGTGGCAAGGTGCTCCTTCAGGCCAGAAAGCGGCAGGGGCAGAGGGCTTCCCAGCTCCTGCTCCTCCTTGCTGCAAGCAAGACAATGCCAGCATCAACTTGTCTTTGATGAGGCCTTCGCATTGCTCTGACCCAGCAGTCCAGGCAGGCGACAGGAGGTAAAGCCAGAGCCTGACCGTGATTGGAGCTTGCCTGACTTCACGCTTGATATTGCACCAGCCAAAGACCTGGCCCACACTTTTGTAAAAGGAGCCGACACCACGCTTACCCTCGTCCCAGTTCTTCAAATGCCGTGTATTTGCTCATTGGCTGGCCCGGACTCACAATGCTCCCTGAAAGACAAAAGCAGCGCAGGGCGCTCGCTCGCACACAGAGACGCCGCTCCCCACACCCTCCCAAAGGCAGCCCCGCTGCCAGCAGCTCTGGGCCCTTTGCGGTCCCCTGGCTTCCAGCTGCTGAGACCAGCAAGTGGGAGGGCCATCTTCTCCACCTTTCATCAGGTGGCCTTTCCCAGAAGGCCTTTATTTCTTTCAAGCGCAGCATCCCATGCCATAAGCCAAAATGATGAGACCTTAAGAAGAGGGCCCTAAGAGGTCACCAAGGGCCTTTGCAGCCTCTGCAGTCACACCCACCATCACTGGCAGGTCCACTGCCAGGGCCACAAAGTGTCTGAGCCAGAGGAGGTGCAAGAACGGGAGCCCGAAAACAGCTGGGGCCAGAGAGCTCCCTGGGGCCTAGGCACTTGCTAGGTGCCAGCCTTCTGCTCAAGCAGAAACAATCTCTGCTTTTGTCTTTGGCACACAAGGCAGCTCAGGCCGAGCCAAGCCAGGCCCAGCCGCCCTCACAGGCAGCAGGAAGTCCCTGAGCGCTGCCGCGCTGCCTCAAAGCACAACAACAGCTTCTGCCGAGAGGCCTAAGCGCCTCTGAGACCGAGGGGCAACTTCTGGCACAGCCTACCCCCAGACACGCACACAACACACTGCTCTGGCAGACAAGAAATGCACCCGACTCACTCAGTGTCTTCCGGCCCTGCTCCTGCCTCTTCTCGGGCTGCTGGGCTGCGCTGCTGCAGGAAGTGCCAGCAGCGGGGGGCGAGCTGGCTGCTGCAGCCCACGCTGGTCCAGCGGCACCAGGTTGAATTGCAGAGCCTGTGTTGAGCTGGGACCAGAAAGGATTGCCCGTCAGAAGGGTGCCTGGCACACATGCCCCGCCCAGTGCACGGCCAAAGCAAGGCCTTGGGAAGGTGCTGTCAGCCACCCCCAGGCCTCTCCAGCTGGGGCGTTTCCCATGTCCCCTTCTCAAAGGCAACTTGGCAAAAGCCCAAAGGCTACTTGGATCCAGCCCCTCAGGGCCACCTCCATGCTCCATGTTTTCAGCTTTTCTGCAAGACATTGGCAACAAGGGATCGATGGGGCTGCCAAGATCCAGAAAGACATCAGAGCAGGGCCCCAGGGCCTTCTTGCTTTCCTCCTCCTGTCTTTCCCTGGGCAATGAAATCAGCCCGCAACTGGCATGCAGTGGTCTGCTCAGAAGCCCGCAGCATTGCCCTTCTCTGATCTGTTTCACAGATTGCCCCTCTCCATGGCAGCCTTTAGGGAGCGGCCCTTCGGAGACGCCTTCCTGCCCTGCCCAGACCCACCCGCCCTTCACAATGTAGGGCTGCCAAGGATTCTCCTCTCCAAAGGCTGCTCTGACCGGCTGGAAGTGAAGCACAGCCTGAAGCTAATTAGTCCATGGAGAGGGCAGGTCCCCTCCAGGGGCCAGTGTCTGCCAGGTCCCCTGCAAGGCCGGCAACTGCGTCTTTGGGCCGCTCCGTCCGCTGACCACAGGCAGCCTGCACTGACAATGGGCACACGGGGCTGACTCCTACACTGAGAATCATTGAATGCTGCCTCCTGTCTGATGCCAAGAGACATTCTCAGGCCCTCTCAGCATCCCAGCTTAAATGCCAAACTTCAGAACCCATTGGCCAGGGCTCGCTGGCTTGCCTGAAGCAGCACTAGGTCACGGCAGGCACACAGCCGCCCAGCATCTTCAGCCACGAGCAACAAGGGCTGCTCCAAAACTGGAAGCCTGGCCCTGCACCAAAGGCAGGGCCATGCTCAGCTGCCACTCACCGGCTCTGCAAGTTCAGGCTGTGCAGGGAAAGCAGCTGGAGGCTTGATGCTCCTTTGCTCCTCTTCAGCCTCTTCCTCAATGCCAGAGGCAGCCAGAGGAGCTGCTGACCCTGCTGTTGAGGCCTGCAGACAGTCAGAAGTGAGAGAGATGGGCAAAAGGCGATCCCTCAGGAGCTGCTTTCTGTTGAGCTGGGAAAGGACCCAGAAGAAGGGGAAATGGAAGACTTTGATACAAGTGGGACTCTGAGTCATGAAAAGCCCAGGAAGTTGGCTGAATGAGGTTCTACTCCCATCTTGCTGTGCATTTGAGCTTCCCTGCTGCCTAGAAGCAGCAAGATGCCTTGGAGCTGTCCCATTTGCCTTTCATCTCTTGAAAGGCTCTTCCCTGCAAAATCAGCAAACAGCCAGTGCTCCCTTTGCTACTGCTGATGCCACGGGGCACTTGGCCTTTCTTTCAGCCTCCCACGCTGGCACTCCACACTGGACTGCAAGAGGCCAAGCTGGCAGAATTGCCGCCCCATTGTCACACGCCAGCAACGTCACAGCTTCCTTTGCCACTCACCAAAGGCCAGGCTTGCCTCCATCCGCGTGCCAGGTGACCTGCAGCCAGCAAGGGAAAAGGAACCAGAGGCCCTTAGAAAAGTGCCTGTGCTGGCCACTCCCGCAGCACAAGGCAGTCTCAACACAGAGCATTTCCCTTTCCCAATAGGCCTCCAGGAGCAACAGCTCTTTCCCACAGCAGGCAGGAGAACAACAAGGACGCTAGAGTAGGCTCTGTCTACATTTGGGCCTCTTTTGCCAAGAGAGAAATAGAAAGACGCTGCTGGAAATGCCCCTTGCTCTTCCACACTCTCAGCTTCCCTTGTGCCCAACAGCTCAAGCAGCATTTTCCTCTTCTCTTTCTACTCTTTCTTTTTCTTTTTAGATCTAGATTCTTTTAAATGGCATGCCCTAATTCCCATGCCTTGGCTGAAGATGGTAGCTCAGCAAAGCTTCCACAAAGGGCCCCTTCCCTGTGGCAGCTCCCTGCTGAAGCAGCCCAGGAACAGCTGCTGGGCTCAGCAGCAAACCCTCCCTGCACTGGACTTTGTGCTGCATCGCCAAGGGAATCGCAGTCTTGGCACACCATCAAAGGGTCAAGTCACGCAGCCAAGGCCTCTAAGGGGCAGAATTGGGAGCGAAAGGTGCTTTCCTTCGCTCCTGGAGAGAGCCACCGAGTTGCTAGCAGTACTTCTGAGCATCTCCCCTCCGAGTCTGCAATTAACAGCTTGTCTTGCTTGAAGCAGCAAGAGGAGGAAATGACAGACTCCAGTGCCGCGCACTCTCTCGGGGAGGGAAGGCAACCGCTGCAGGTTGCGGGGCAAATACTCTGCACCCGCCCCCCAGTACACAGATGCCCCCTTTTTAGCTGATGCTGCTGGCAGGACATTGACCAAAGCGGTGGCATCTTCATGGCCATTGTGTTCCCAAATAAACTCGGTCACTGCTGCGGCATAAAGAGCAGAGTGAAGCAAAAGCCGGGTGATGCCAGCCCCAGGAGAAACCTTTACTTACGAGTCAGCTGGGTCAGGTAGTAGCCAGAATAGACAACAGAAAAGACCGTGCAAACCGCGGCACAGACCTGCCCGATCATTTTGGCAGCGCTGTGCGGGTTTGCACACTGAATGCCAGCCAAGGCAAAGCCCAGACTCCTCTCGGGGTGCAGGCCGTCTGCTGAGAACTCCTTGAGCACAAGGATCCTCCTGCAGGGAGCGAGCAGAAGAGCCGCTCTGGACAAGCAGGCCTTGCGTGCACCGGGGCAACGCTGTGCTGACAGCACTGTGACGTGGCACCGCTCCCCTGACCTCACAATAGCAGCTGTTCTATGGCTTCCTTGTGCCCAGCAAGGCAACCTTCTGTACAGCTGATGCGAAAGAAAAGCCTGGGAAGTTCTCCTCACTCATAAAGCAGCAGAAAATGTCCTCCCAGTCCATAAGGCAGTGCTCAAGGCGTCCCAGGGGAACTCAGAAAATGGGCCAACCCAAGCGGCATCCAAGGAATCCAAGCAAACGCGCCTTTTGGTCCCAAAAGCTTTGACTGAAAGCAAAAGTCTGCTTCTTCTAGGTGGCATGGGAGCTGGTTCTGAAAAGTCTCACTTCTTCAATGACATTTAGGGGGAAAAAGAAGCAAAGATAATAAAGTTCCAGGAGTATTTTAGGCTGCAGTCACTTCTCGAGCACGCGGGTGCGTGCTGACCTATGGAGGGGCTTGACAGCTGGCCTGCAAGCAAAGCTGAGTTCATAGAAGACATCCCAATTGATGGGTTTTGAGTGTATCCATAGCAAGGAAGAAGACAAGGCCGTCAGCATGGAAACCGATTAGTAAAGAGAGATGAAATTTTCGTAAGCTAGACTAGTGCCTAAGTAGATGTGTATACTTGCCTTATAAATTTCTGTAAAACTTTTGCCAATTCTATTGACGTTAATTGCTTTGCACCAATGGATATAAGAAGTTCTTGTGGTGTAGTCAGTGACTTAAGATCACGCTTTGTTAAGAGTGTAGAAGCTGGAGAACACGCAGAATAAAGAAAACTTTTTTCTTCTTGGACCCTGATCACGTGTGTATGTCACGTCCGGCCTAATGGTGACAGTTCCCCATCTCTGGATCAAGAGACAAGTATTGTCTGACAGGTAGCTTGTCAACAAACTGGGAAAGAATTGAGTACCTGGGCATGCAGATTTCTGAAGGGAGGAAAGAAAAGTGTTGACAAGAATAAGCCTGAGTTTTAAACGCCTGAAAGAGTCAAAAATAACACGTTGTGGGATATTGTGCCAGATGTTCCACAGAGTTAAAACCAACCACAACTCATTAGTATCTGGACTTCCTTGCCCACTATGCTTAGAAATGTTGCTTGAAGGCACTTTGTATCTAAAAATCCAGTTCCTGTAGATGACTGTAGATGTAGATCAAAATCCTACCAAAAACTCTGTGTCAAAACCAGCAAGAGTGAGACTTTTGTCCTTGGCAGTAGCTTCCAGGTGCTCCTGTGTCGCAGACATCTTTCATGAAAAATCCTTTCTTAGGATTTTTCCTTGTGAGAACCTGCAGTTTCAGCAACCAAAAGTAAACAATGGTTATCTGCTGCTGTGGAATGCAACAGGTAGACCCGTGATTGGTCTCCTGTGGATCTTTGGATTTACTGACCACTCATGGCAGAGCTGGCTCTTACCCTCTGTCTGAGACACAGATCTTTGTTATTCATTCTTTTCTATTCTTAGCTTAGCTAGCTTCTGAAGAAACCTTTTCCTTTCTATTTCTTTTTAGTATAGTCTTAATGTAACATATATCATAAAATAATAAATCAAGCCTTCTGATCATGGAGTCAACATTCTCGTCTCTTCTTCATCCTGAAAACCCTTGTGACCACGGTCACAATTGGTGACCCCTCGACTGAGGAGGACAATCATCACTTGGTGAGACCACCAGAGGAGCATTGCTGCACTGGGTAAACCCCGAATGTGTGGCATTGATGGTTGCTTCCCAAGTGACCACAGAAGTGGATTCTAGCCAGGAGCTGAAGAACTGAAGATCCGGATTTGGACAGAGTTCACAGCAAGGCTGACCACAAAGAGAACCTTCTGAAAAGCCTCCAGGAAGATGTTCAGAAAGCTCAGCAGAACCATGCAGATAGCCAGAGAGTCCTGGACACTGTCACAAGGTACTGTTGGTTTTTCCCCTCCTGAAGATGAGGCCATTCGCAGTTTGTGGCTGCTCATGTGGAGGACTTCCCCTCTAGAGGATGATGTTCCATTCTCCTCTTCAGAGAACAAACTAATTGCCTGTAATGAGTTAATGTCTTAGTTTGTTCATCAAGACTATAGAAGGGGGAAAAGCCAATAATAGAAAAACCGCAAGAATAGATGTGACCAACTAATATGTTGCAAGATGAATATAACGGGCTAATATATTGCAAAATAACTGTCATAAGGCTTAAACCACAAACTGTCAGAAGCTAATATGTTGAAAGGCTAACTAAGCAAATGTGTAACTATATGTAGCTATGTGCCTATATATGGTAAAGGCTATTGTAAGACCTTGAGGAAGAGGACGGGAGCCTTCATCCAGACGACCACCAGAAGGCAGAATAAGACCCCCTAGCAACTATCGGCACAGACGCAGAGAACACCGGAAGGACACCCAACAACAACAGATAAAAAGGAGGACTGAACTGCAGGGTGGTGTGGGCCGATGGTGGAGTGGTGACTCCCTGGCTACACCCAGCACTCCCGGGTGGGTGCAAGCCTTTTGTTGGCTTCACCCAGTGCTGTAATTTGCCTGTTATCGCTTGCTCTATCAATTAATAAATTACATTTCATTTGGACTCACTTGTCGGTGATTGATTCCTCACCGCAACTTATAACACCAGACAAGATGTCCGGAAACTTTCGCAGCACAGAGCAGCCTGCTGAAGCCCAGAGGACACTGTCACAAGGTACTGTTAACTCTTCCCTTCCTGACAATGCTGCCATTCGCAGAATGTGGGAGGACATTTGGGAGAGGGTTCCTATGGAGATGCAGGTTCCATTCTCCCCCTCAGAGGAGAAAATTATTACCCTCTGGCGAGAATGGGGTCATGAGGACAGAGCTCCTCTGGTGACGAGACATTTCTATGAGTTTTTTAGTTGGACAAAACACCTTGGGTTTTTTGTTGATGTTCTGTATGCTTTTGATATATATATATATATGGGAATGTATGGAATCGATTTTCGATGACACTCGTTATCAGGGTTTTGGATATCCTCAGATTTATCTGTCATTCAGAACTCACTACCCAGTTTTGAAATGGAAAGCAGCTTCTTTTCAGTGGATTGCCGACTGCAGGGGTCAAGCTCCCTTCCCGCCGGCCCCGGCAGGAGTGGACCCGGTCCAGGAACACGACCTGCTGCTTCCTGGCCCGCCTGAATCGCAGCGGGGGGTCGAGGCTTTGCCCGCAGCTGAAGGAGAGGTTTTTTCTGCGCCTTTGGAGCATGCTCAGACAGAGCCGCTTTTTCCCCCGCCTCGTTGCCCTCAGGGGAGATCTGAGCTTGGCCTCCGGGTCCTGCCCCGGCCAGCCCCGCGGACCCCGCCCTGGCCAGCCCCACAGACCCCGCCCCAGCTGGCTCCGCAGGCAGCGCCAGTCCCCGTGGTGCCGCCTCCCGGGCCTGCGGGGCCTCCCTGACCAGCCCCGCGGGCGTGGCCGCCTCCCTGGGCAGCCCCGCCCGCGGCTCCGGCTGTTTCAGCGACTGCGCCTGCGCGGCCGATCCCAGGGCCAGGGGCCGACCCCCCGGCCCTGCCTCCCCCCCGGCTGTCCCGCTGTCTCCCGTGTTGGCTCCGCCGGTTTTGCTGTTTTGCCCGTGCTGCAGCTTCTGGAACCCGGAGGAGACACAGCTGCTGCCTTCGGCCCAGTGGGGGATGCACTCCCTCCGGCCTCGCCACCTGCCGCCAGCCCGGTCCCAGTTCAAGATGATGCTGAAAATGACGCCGAGCCTGCGGAACCATCACCAGAGCTGCCCGTGGTCCCACCGCCCCCAGTGGCAGCTGCTGTGGCACCTGCAACCAGCGTGACTTCCCCCCCATGTTTTTCAGGCTGTCCTGGGGCTGCCCCTGCAGGGGAGCTGGGACAGGGGAAGGGGGTGTCGGCCTCTCTTTCCATGGAGGAGGCATGGCCCGACAGCTGAGTGTGGGCGCAGCCCGGCTGCCTGCTTTCAAACTCAGCGTTTTTCACGAGCCAGTTTGCGTTTGGTTGGCAGTTCCCCCTTGGGGCTTGCAAAGCTCCCTGCCATCCCTCGTGCACCCCAGTGGCGTGGGGGGGGTGGTTCCTGAAAGTTCTGCCTCTGGTCTCCAGCCCGGAGGGGCTGGGGGTGGTACCGAGGGGCAGAAAGTGGGAACACCTTTTGCATTTGCATTGCAGGGGCGAGGGAAACAGCGGAAAGCGACCATCGCTCGCTTGCTGTGGGGAAAAAACATCCCCGGACCCAAGATGAAGATTCTCAGGACAGCTTCTATTCCCCCACTGCCGGTATGGGCCAGTGGTTCGGGGGGAAGGAAGCGTTTGGTCACTCATCTGCCATTGCATTGGCAGCAGGGTGCTGGTCTGTGACAACGCAGAGCCCACCTCGTGGGTCGGGTCTGGGCCGTTTGGCTCGGTTCCCCGGGCCAGGGCCACTGCCCGGCCAGCTGCTGGGTTTGGGGGCTTTGCTTCCCCCGTCAGAACCTGGGCCAGCGTTCTGTGGGCAAGGTCTGGGGTTCCTGATCCTTCCAAGAGGGCCAGGGCCCCCTCAGGGCCTCAGAGACTCCTCTCTGCTGCTGCTGCTCTTTCCAAAAATGAAAATAAAATTTAAAAAAAATTAAATAAAAAGAGTTGAGCTAGCAGCAGCTCAAAAGCATTGAAGAGGCAAAAATTAGCCTCAGCCCAAGTGGTTCAATAACAGGCTGTTGCCAAGACATTCTAGAAATTTTCTCAGAATTGTTTGATGACTATGAATGGATTTTTGATAACTATTGATGGATTTTTTTTTATCAATTTGTTGTTTCAGGATTCTGCAAGCCTGTTTCAGGACCAAAAGAAACTTTCAGAGATGTCAAAGAGGAACATCTTCACTCCATGGACTTTCTCCTGAAACTCGGCTGTTTGGACTTGGAGCAATGAACTTTCTTTGCAATTGTTTTTTGCATTTTCTTATATTGTAAGATTGTTTTAGTGATATGATAGAATTTTATGTTCTCCAGGTGAAGAATTTCCCTGATCATTTCACATCAGCACTTGATTGAGGTTTTGCTTGGCAACAGATAACCTGTCAAGTGTTGGTTCTTTCCTCTGCATGAGCCCAGCAGAAAAAATTACAAACACTTTTCTTTCTAATTTAACTAAAATAAAAAAGGGTGATATGTCACAGACATCTTTTATGAAAAATCCTTTCCTTAGGTAGGATTTTTCCTCCTGAGAAGCTGAGAGGCCTCAGGAATGAAATGTAAACAATAATTATCTTCTGCTGTGGAATGCAACAGGCAGATCTTTGATTGGCCCAAGTTGGATGTTTCTAATTAATGGTCAATTACAGCCCAGACAGGGGCTCGGACAGAGAGTCTGAGCCACAGGCCTTTATTATCATTCTTTCCTATTCTATTCTTAGCTAGCCTTCTGATGAAATCCTTTCTTCTATTCTTTTAATATAGCTTTAATGTAATATATATCATAAAATAATAAATCAAGCCTTCTGAAACATGGAGTCAAATCCTCATCTCTTCCCTCAACCTGAGATCCCTGTGAACACGGTCAGAGGGGACACGCAGGGTCCTGCTGCCGTTCTCCTCCGCACTGCGTTCTGGGCCCGGACAGAGAGGAGCAAGGGCAGCTCAGGCTGCAAAGGTCCCTGTCCTGCTGCTCCAGCTGCACAGCACCATGGAGTTAAAGGTCGTGCTGAGCATGCTGAAGGGGACAAGGACCCTGGGTTTTAGAAGAGCCAGCTTGAGGATGCTGTGAACCCAGCCATGTGGGATTCCATGGCAAGCATCCACTGAGGGCAAAGGAGCTTGCAATGCTGGAAGGTTTCACAAAGAGCTTCCTCAAAGCACAGCAATGCTCCATGCCTACACACGGACAGGAACAGGGCAGAACCAGAGACCACCATGGTCTAGCAGTGAGCTTTGGGTGTGCCTGAAAGCAAATGGAGCAGCAGCAGCAGCAGCAGCAGGGAGTGGCTGAGACTCAGAGGCGCGACTGTCCCAGCGGCCGCAGCGCTGTCAGGCAGTGCCTGCACACTGGGTGCGGTTCCGGCGGCTCTGCTCTCCCCACAAGCCAGAAATCGCAGCCCCTACCTCAGATCCAGTCAGAAGCCCAACCAAGCGAGACCAGAGGCAGGGGACCCTTCCCATCTCTCTTGGGCATGGCTGCAAAACAGCTGCTGCGTCTTCCTGCGCCTGTGTTTGGGCTGTGCTGAGCCCAGAGCCGGCCAGCTTGTGCTCCGCTGTGCCAGGAGCGTTCTGGGCGGGCAGGAGAAGGGCTGCGTGCACAGTGGGGAAGGGGCTCACCAGAGCTTCCTGTGGGAACAGGGCTCCACTCCCAGGCTGGGAACAGCCTGGTTTTGCTGCCCTGAGCGTGGGCAGGAGCTCAGGCACGTGCAGAGGCAGAGAGCAGCTCTTGTTTATAGGGGCCCTGGGCTGCGTGCCGCAAGGGACACGTGGAAACAGACTTGGGGGCAAGGAAGATGAGCTCCAGCTGGAGTGCCTGTGCTGCAAGAAGCAGAAGTAATTCAGCCCTGCAAAGGTTTCTTAAGTGTGTGTTGGTGTTCCCTGGGCAATGTAGGCATTTGGGGAAATGCCTTTGGAAGAGAGGGGCTTGCTTCTCAAGCAAAGTGCTTCCCCGGGAGCCCCCAGTGAGATCGGTGCAAGTGTCTCCATTTGACTCCCTGTGTCTCCTTCAGTCCTTGGGGCCCCTTGCACTTTGCAGAGGGGCATGCAAAGGGAGAAGGCTGTGAAGAAATACGAATTATGTTCTCTTGATGCAGAGTGTGATTTTATACCCTCTCTCCTATGGTGCAGATGCTCTTCATTTCTACTGTGTTGATTATTCTTATCAATACATATTTTAACTTGCTCTGGCATTCTTCCCATAGAAAAGCTTTCCTTGGGTATTTGATTTACGTCTGCAAATGTTGATACGTAACTTCAGGTATCTGAATTTAGCCCATTTCTCCTCTCGCTTTCATTTCAGAAAATGTCAGAATTACAGATGTACACACTAAAGTATCCAAGATTTCTGTGCAACAGAAAGATGAGTAAACAGTAGTACAGCCCAATCTACATTACCTTTAGCAGTTACCAAAACCAGTAGGTATTTAGAAAAGTGTGCTTTCTTTCAGCAATATTACAAATCGATTGTTATATACAAATTATAATATTATAATATTATAATATTGGCTTTACACAAATATTAAAATGGATTCTATATGTGTGATATTAAAGTTGTGATCTTTATAACATTGTTATAAAGATATAGTTTTTATTTCTGTTGTTAATTAAGCTTAGAGAGCTCCCAAGGCCTTGAAAATACTTGAGACTGATTTTGCAATAAACTATCTTTTAAAACTCTGTTTGGAAAGCAGAAGGTAGGAACATCAGTCATCTGTTGTGTTTGACTTTATTGTTATTTGAGATTGTAGTAAATACTGAGCACGAGCTGGGATGCAGATCGTAATTGCTCATCTTTCCAAAGACAGATATGGATACTATTAAACTGTGCCCTGTTTATTGTTCCTAACTGACTAATTGACTGCAGTAGTTTTATAGCGCTTTTTTATTGTTGTAATGTCTAAATGTAGTGGGAGAATATATATTTGACTTGGGGTAGTTTGGCTTTTGTTTTTCGAATAATAAAACCACTCTCTTCAGCCTGGTGAAGAAGAAATCGGCTTCTGTCCTTGTATACAGCTATGGGTTTGTTTACACAGCTTCTCCTTCCCTTCTCTGCCTAGGCTTTCCCACCTGCAGTTTTCAGTAGAAAAGCAACAAACCTTTGAAAGGCTAAACCTCAACATAACTGTGACCCTCAATCAATACTTCCTTCTTCCAATTTCTTAAGATCTCTTTGTCCTGGGCACTCAGTATGGCCTTTTTCCTCAAAGTTCTTTGCTGTCTTGAATGCTTACAGCGTAACAGGTAATCCCTGATCTATTTTCAACTCTCTGCTCAGATGCAGACTGCTGGAAGGGAGGTAGGACTGGTACTGGAGACCTGGCAGCTTGTCCAGGAAGCAAAATTTTTGAAAGAATGGTAATGTGGAGAAGCATGCAAGTCCGGGTGGTGAACTCATAGATGCAAGTACTTGCCGTTTCCTGTCAGGGTTTTACAGTTCAAGGGTATGGTCTCTTCTTATTTCTGTCCCTTAATGCTCAATCCTTGCCACACTTCTTCAACTTCTTTTGCATTTCATCTTCCGTGTTTTCTTCCTCTCTTCTTCTTTCTGTGACTTTCTGTGCAGGATGGATAACCTGCCATACACTGTCAGCTTGCTCAGTGACCGAGTAGTGAGTGATATGATGGTGTAGAAATTGGAGGTGCACAGTAGGCAAACGTGTCATGCTTCTGTGTGCCCTCTGCAGGCAAACCTGCTTCCCAAACCTTCAGTCAGGCTTGGAAAAAAGGCTTGTCACCACTACTTTGTTGTGGTTTATGCATTGATGAAGAAACACTTCCATCTCAGCCCGCTTAAGCCACTGCAGAGCAGGAATTGTTGCTTTGGTAGCAGATGTGCTGGCAGGGTCCTTACAGCTCCACAAGATGTGCCTCTTCTGGAACAGATTTCTGCATCTTGGTGCAATAAAATCTATGCTTTAAATGGCACCAGGGCAAGTCATGCACTCATGTAGATGTGTTTTCAGACATAGATATTTCTATATATGCCTAGTGAATGGCCTCCTGGGGAGCAGGGACAAATGAGGAAGGGGGCTGATAAAACATGCTTCTGCTTCAAGAAAAACCCCCGTCTTCCCTTTCCAGAGAAGGATATAAACTTTTTCTTGATTGGCCTAAAGGGGATAAACAAGTCCCTCCATGTCCTGATCTTTTACTAGTCTCAAATTATTTAGAAAAGTTGTAATTTTTTTGTTGTTGTGGTGGGGGGTTGGTGGTGTTTGGGTCTGCACTTCAGACCTGTTCTCCCAGCAGCCAGGGACCTACAGCTGCTGTGGGTGGGGCAGGTGCTCAGGTAATTACCAACAGGTGCTTGGTAATTGCTAACAGCAGTTGAGGTGAGAAGTTGGCTTGTGCCTGGCTGAGGGCTTGAGGACTGTGGTGAGAGAAGGGATAGGGAGTGGAGTGGAAAATATTAGTTACACAAGCAAATCTGAGGTGTAGGTGGCATTTAACTGGATTAGGTACTGCATTTCATGGACTTGATCACAATTTATGAAGAACTGAACATTTAACTATGAGATAGGACTATTTAGTTGCTATTCTAAATGCTGCATTTACTAATATGTAATGTAATTTCTTTGTATTTTGCTCAGAAGCTGTCTCAAAAACATTGAAGTCCAAATAAAGTCTTCATAAACACAAGTTAATAGCTTACTTTTTGTTAAAAAGGGAAGCTGAAAGGGCCAATGGCTCTTGCATTCAGTAATTCACACATTTTAAAAGAAGTGGCTCTCTCCTGTTCCTGTGGCTAGCTTGTCTCTTCAGGCTAGGAAACATTTCTGGGAGCATTTCCTTGCTGCTCCTATATCTCTATCCCTGTGGAATCTGATGCTAATACTATATTTTTCTAAAATTAGAAAATTTTAAATTTCTGTAGGCCCTTTCATTTTGTAATTTGCACCTGTCACTTGAGGGGGAAAAAAGGTCTGATAAGGTTTTTTTCTTGTAGGCCTCTCAAATTGCAGCCCATTGCATTTAGCTGCAAAATTCTTAGTCATGCTAACAGGATGCCTGAAATGGAAACTGGTGGAGAGTAAAAGAAATTGCCTGGTGCAGATGCTATCAACTATTTTTAGTTCCTGACAGTCCAGTATTTCCCTTACTCAAGGACTGTTCATATTTCTTTCTCTTTTTCTTGCAGCTCTCAGTTCTGTGATGACCGAGAAACAAAAATACAAAGTAAGGGTATCCAGAGTAGATGGACTTTATGAGAATTAGGGGGCAATTTGACCATACACTGATCTGTATGATTGCCTTCTTCTGTGAAAGATTGTAGTGGTGTTGTAATATATGCTGGGAAATAATTTATGCTATAAAAGCATGTATTTCATCAAGATTGTGAAATCCAAACAAGTCTCTTACCACAAGCAGCCCGAGAGGCAGACGTCTATTCAAATTCCGAAATTCCTGAAGGCAGCAGGAGAACAATCAGCACTTAGCTTATGAATAGAGGCACCCAGCACAATGATCACCATTATCCCGAGTCATGGGCAGACACCTCAGAGCGATCATTGCCCTGTTGATAACATCGATCAAGATGGCCAAAGTCGCCAGAAAGGTACATGTGAATACCCGACTTCCCCGATCCATCAGCGCTGGCTGTCAACAAGGAAATGGCGATGGTCCAGCTCTGCACAGGGAAAGAACCAACTATGAATATGCAGAGTTACAAAAGAAACTGGGACTCCTTCGCCTCGGGCATAATAAACTGTACAAAGCATCCCTGCAAGAAGTGGCTCTCATGAACAATGAACGGGGCAGGGTCCGATGCGATAGAGGTGGGATCCAGGTTCACCCAGCGCCGGCCCCTAGCTCGACGCTGTCTCTTTGGCTGTGGTGGTTTTGAGGACCGTATTTTGGTCGCAGAAAAAGATAAATAAATCTTTTCTCATTTTTGATAATTTGGATTTCGGTTGATCATTTAATAGAGTGGGATTGCAATCATTTCTGCTGGTCAGTATTTTTAGTGTTAACACAGCTACCCAGGGAGCCAGACAGGTTTTATGACTCTCTTTGGAACGGAAAGAAAAAGAGAAGAAAATGTGTCTGTGGTATTTTCCTACAGCAGTTCCACATGCTATTGGTGGCATGTAACAACTGGATTTCACCTCTAGTAACTACTTGTGGTGCAGTCTTAAGCGCGCTAGTTGTGAGAGCTGCTTCTGTAGAAAGGTGATTTCTACTACTGCTGTGTTAATTCTTCCTATAAAATTTAAACAACCCAACAATTTCCTAGTTGCTTCTAGTTGTTTACACAAGTGCTTGTATTTGTACCCCTGGTCTTGGATCTTTTAATTCTGCACTCAAGATACCCAAAAGGTGCAAGAGCTGTATGTACCCAAGCCAAGGGTGTGTTTGGATGGTGGTCTGGGACAGAGAGTATTCTCCTCTGGAGTTAAAACTGGCCAAGTTTCAGCTTTTTATTGGCAGGCATTTTTAACTGAAAAAATAACAGCTTAGAGTTTTTAAATCCCCAGAGTAGATAATGTAAACATAGAGCATAATTTACAAGCTCGCTTTGGGAACTGGTTGCAATTAAGTGTTGCCTCCTGAAGTGTCTCAAGTTGTGGGTGTCTTAAAGAAGAAGAGAAATAGGAATTTACGAGACAGGAAACAGAACTCCAGAACTTTTCACTACACCAGGTCCTGTACTGAAGTGGCTGTTGTGAAAAATGCAGCCAGGACCACGGAACCTAGCAGTCTGAAGAAACTGCTGTACAGCAACAGCTTAACTTCAATGTGCTTGAGCCAGTGCTGCTGGCAGCATTATCTCTGCATCCTGGGACACTTCCCGGTTCCTGTGCCTTGACACTGCCTCCACATGGGGCTGGGGATGGAGTTTGGGTCTATGAACTGGCTGGTGGTGAGAAACAGGTTCATTTTTGTCAGATGAGGTGATGGTGTGCACGTCTCTCTGGCTTAGTGCCCTTTGTGAGCTTCTTACTTCAGCCAGAATCTGTGGAGTGTTTAAAGCTTGCTGCTTTTTTGGGGGGGTGGGTTTTTTTGGGTACTATTAAGAGAAATGAGTTGTTGATGTCCCTGAAATGTTCCATTTTCATCCTTATGCAAGAAAGTGAGGAATAGACTCTTTTCATCCCTTGGGTAATTATTTGCTTTATTATTGCACTGAAGTGAGATAGGATTAATGTAGGTTACAGGTAGTAACAGAATATGAAATAAGACAACAAAAAGCACAAGAGCAAAAGATAAAAATAGTCTCAGGAATTAACCTAGTACTTTGAGAATTTATGAATTTTCATAATGCTTGCAATGATGCCTAAATCTATTTTTCCTTTCAGTTAAAGAATGTGTTTTCAAGTATTTTGCATACAGGATTGACGGGGGATGTACAAACTTGAAGAATTTCAAGTGTGCAGCTTCAGGAATGAAGTAATAAACTTTTGAATCAGGTTCTCAACCTGAATAAACTGTTGAGTACCCCACAGCAATTGCAAGTTATATATTCATATATATATATATATAATTGCAAGCTAATAACAGTGCAATGAAAATACAATAGCCCCCTTAGCATTTTCTCCCTGGCCTTGTAACATTTTTTTTGTGCCTTGTTCCTTAGTTTGCTTTCCAAACCATTCCATATCCTCAGGAGACCTTGAGAACAATCTCATGAGTAGATCTGGAAAATCAGTTTTGAATATAGGAAATTAAATGAGGAATCACACTTCATAAGCTTGGGCTTCTGGATTGAAAACTTCAGATAATTCAAGCAGACATTGCTGAATGCTCATCCTGGTCTGGCAGGCTCCAGTCTCTGAAAGGTGGGCAACTGAAACCTCTGTGTTTGCACAGAAAGGCAAGTTATGGGATAGCTAGTGAGAGGAATAGTGCATTTGTCTTTACAGACAAGCTGTGGGTCTGCTGATAGATAAAACTAACAATGGGAAGGGTTCCACTGATTGGTGAATGGAAAAAGAGATTTGCTTTTACAAATAAACTTTAGGTTTGCTGATAAATGAAATTGGACATTGAAAGATGAAAGAAACAATGGGGAAGAAAAACCCCTCCATTCCATAAGAATTAAAAATGAAAAGGGTGGGTTATACATCAGAGGGAAATCTTCAGTATCAGGCATATTGGGGAGTCTGTCCCTCTCAAGTACCTCAGCCAGTGGGGAAAGAGAGAAGGGAAATGGGGCCGGGAAATTGGGATAAAAAGGAGGCTGTGTCCTCCAAAAATTCGAGAGATCCCAGGGGAATGCCCCATGGCCTCTCCCTTTATTCAAATAAAGTAAAAGGACTCCTCTGTCTCCTTTTTGGACATAAACCTCTGGTGTTTGTGGATTAATTTTCCTAACGTGCTGCTGCAGATTTTGGAGACCATTGTGCATAAGAACAGGCACAGGACCAGACTTGGGGCTGGCATCTCTGCATTTCCAGGATGGCCCATGGACAGGGTGAGGTGGTACCCGTGCACTCTGCATCAAGCTGTGATTCTATGGAGACTTCAGCAAGAGAGGGTTTTTTCAGGCTGATTAAACCTTCATCCTTGCTATGCTTGCTGTGACATTTGCATCTCTCTTTTGTAAAACTTCAGAAATCTTAATCATCTTTGGCCCTGTGAAATGTTACAAACATCAGCAAAAGTATTCATAGTTTCCATGCAAAAATACATACATTTTGACATTTGGGAACTGGAAGGAACTAATTTCTATTGTTGATGATACACAAAGAGGGCAGGGTGGTGCCTTGGGGCCTATGTCTGCTACTGTTGACTGGAAAATACCTTTTGAAGTGGCACCCTATGGCCCTGGATGGCCAGAACGGAGGTCCAGGAGGCGAGACGGGTGTTTACTACTGAGTCTTTGACCCTTTAAGCCAAATAAAAGTTATAAATTCTTAGGATCATGTATTTATAAAACAGAAGTATAAAGTATAAAGAAGAGAATGTTGTAGTGTGTGTGTGACACCTTGAACATACCACATTATACTAACAGACTCTCCAAACATCCATTCTTTTTTATGACCATTATCCATTAGGAAATGCCATGTAAAACTTATTTCTTTGTTGAGAAGTACCTCACCTACTGACAATTAGAATTGCTTGAGGAGCGGGGCCGCACCTGCCTGCAGAACTGACCATGGGCCAAGGGAAGGTGCTGCTGCCCAGAGCCAGCCCGAGGTGTCCCTGAGGATTTGTCACATCCTCTGCCTCCCCTGGCAGTGCTGCCACAGAGCCCAGCAGGAGGGATTCCAGGGATTTGTCAGCACGGGGAGGCAGAGCGTGAGCTCCCACTGATATTTCCATCCAGGGCTGGCACTTTCAGGCCAGCAATGACAAATTCTGCAGCTCTGGCTGCACAGTTGCTGTTGGCACTGCTGTGGCAGCCTCTGCCACCAAGCAAGAGCATCTGCAGGGGCAGGATGGTGCAGAGATGCCTCTCAGAGAATGGAGAGAACACCTTCAAACAGCATCTGGCAGAGTTAATGAAGGGCTGGTAAATCCCTTTGAAGGGGACAGCTCATAAAAACCTCTCTCTGTGAAAAGAAGAGACAATAGGAGTGAAGAGGGAATGAGAAAGGGGAAGGGAAAGGTCAAAAAAGAGGAAAAGGAAAGAGAAAGGGAGAGAGGGAGAGGATAGAGGCCTTGGAAATTCTGATTTGATCTAAAGGACATTTTCTGACAACATAGATATTTGCTACAATAAATAGTGCTTTCCCACAGGCTTTGGCTTTCTAGCTCTTGATATTAACTGAGCCCAGTGAGTTTTAAAAGAGAGAGGAAAAGAATTAGTAAAAAGTTTTCCTTCAAGACCAAATATCTGCCAGAGACTGAATGCTATGGTTAATGGCTTTTGAACATTGACAGGAATGATCAAAGCATTAAAGTAATTAAACAGGGCTCTCAGTATCCAGCACAAGTTGTACTGGTGAGGAGATTAAATAGAGATTCTCATTGCCCTGTGTGTTTTATACTCTTGAAAACAGAGGCTTAGTAACAGTATTTCATGCACACACAGTAACATAAAGAATGACAGCTCATGCCTTTTTGTCCTGGTAAGTATTTGCTGCAGCAGCCACCTTTCTTCCAAGTCATGATGTGTTCAATGCCATTTTTCCCTGTTTTCTGTTGAAAACTGTTTCCTATCAAAGAAGGATTAGTACCATATGTAGTCTTTTCTTCTTGTCAAGGAACAAGCTTAAATCTCCAGGCAAATATAAAAGGCTACAAGATTTTAGAAGTATGTAAATTACAGTGTTAATGAACCTGACTTGAATTCAGTTTTGACTTCTGAAGAATTAAAACTCCAAATGGGAATGACACAGCCTCACCTTTCCTTAGCAATATGTGAAAGGCCAGAACAAGAAGAGGGAATCTGGTGCCTGCTGAAATCAACATGTCCTGAGAAATTATTGTTATTATTGAAAGAACAGTTTAAATTACAGGAGGGTCTCTTGCCTTGCTGAGCCCTCAGCCCTCTGTGATACACCTCACCTCAATGCAGACTTCAGGTGGTTTGGGGTTTTCTTTTTCTTTCTCCAAAACACCAAGAGATCAAAATTCTTGGTAAAAACAGGACTTCTACTTTCAGTCCAAGCCAAAGAGAAGCTCTGCAGGGCTTCTTCCTAGATACACATAAAATACTCTGGTGATCTTATCACACCCTGTTCTCAAACTTTTGGCACCAGCTTCTACTCTGGAACACCATGACTTCCTTGTAATCTGAAAGAGGGAACAAATCAAACCTCAACAGCTGGTCCTACTTTGAAAACCAGTGTTCCTCCCACCAGAAACTTCCTTTCCTGTTGTGACAGATGAGTAATGTGATGACTGACTCTCACAATTAATAGACAAATATCATGTATATAAGTTAAGAAAAGTTTTATAGATTTATAGTTATGCTGCACCCCATGCCCTGGTTATCAGGGGAAAACTGGGGTTGGGACATCTGGGAGGGCTGGCTTGTCACTATGGCGACACCTGAGCCCCAATCAGAATTTGAGGAAGAGATCTCCACCACTGGACAGCGAAGAAGGGGTTGATGGACAGAACTTTGGGAGGGCTTAAAGGGTTAAAAAGGGAAAGCCTCCAGCGGGAGGGGGCTGAGCACATGGTGAGGAAAATCTTTTGCTGCTGGTGCTGTAACCTTTTTTCTTGATTCAGTCTTCTGTTGTATTTTTGATAAGGTTTAATAAACTTTCCTAAACTATGAGAAGTGAGTAGCTATTTCTCACACTGTGGTCTGCAACCCTCACTCTTTATTACAATAAAATTCTTCTTTTTATTAGGTTTACATCAGTTCCATACGCTTTTATGAGCTTTTTATGCCTTTTTATCTATATATGTTTAAGACCACTATCTGCTTATTGCAACATTCCAGGAATCCCTTTTGACTCTTCTCTCCATACTCCTGCAGAAGGTCAGGTCACTGTGGGTTTTACACCAATAACAATCCAGGTTGTTCAGATCCTAGGTGTGACGGGCAGGCACAATTTCCCTGCTGACACAGGGACTGAAGACAAACCCCTCTGTTGTCACTGAAAACAAAAGAAAGGAGGAAGTTTCTGCCCATTGCAAAGTCCCCGTTTGCCCTGAAGGACTCTGCCTCTTCTTTCTCAGCAGCAGCTCAGCAGCCGGACGCCAAGAAGGACAAGAGAGGGAGGGGTGGTTGATTTGTGTGACAATTTAACAGCACTTGCACACAAGAGCTGAGTCTGTCAGCAACATCTCTGCAGAGGCAAGTCCTTGCTGAGGATGCAGAGCTGTGTCACTTGTGTTTAGTTCACATCGAGTTAATGGCACGGTGGCTTTTCATGCTGCAGGTGTGGCCCCTGTGACAGCAGCCTGTTCATCCTTCAGGGGGTTTGCACCCACAGGGACAGTGCTGCTCCTGCCAGCACACCCCAGTTTGTCCTCATGCCAAAAAGCCCAGGCAGAACTTACTTCTTAAAGGAACGTTTTCCTTTTGCTCTCAAACCAAAGATTTAGATGTAATGGTATAATAGGAACAAATCTTTTCCCCTGCTGTCTCTTGGGACAGGAGGAAAATCCTATCACATCCAGATAGCAAGGCACTGATTTCACTTCCACTCTGGAAATGACTTGCAGGAGCAATTGAATAAAATTCTCTGCTGGAACAGTGAAGTCCTGCCATGTGGAAGGGGCTAACAGTGGGCCTGTTAGCTAAAGGAGCGAGAAGAAGCTGAGAAGTAAGAAGAAACTGATAAGGAGCTCTCTCCAAGGCTGTAGCCAAGGAGACTGAGAGAAGAAAGATAGAGGAACTTTGCAGCTGGATGAAACATTTTTAGAAAGTTAATTAAGTCATTATAACTTCTCACCAATAGTATTATGTTGATATATTGTAGCCAATAGTAAAGATAGAAGAAAGATAAACAATTAGAAAGTGTATAAAAATCAGCCATATTCAATAATAAAGTGTTGCCAACTGAGACTGCTTGTAGTCTCTGCTTTATGTCGTGACCGCCTCGACAGCGACACTGCCACTCTAAGTCAGTGTGGTGCCTGAAGGGTTTTGTAGCAGGTTTGCATCTAAGTTGATGCTACAGAAGTTTATGAGGTCCAACAGAGACCTAAGGTTTGCACAGCAGAGTTTAGGCTGACAGCTAAGGGACCATAAATTAAATGGTCTTTCCAACCCAGAAGGCTGATGAGAATTGTTGGTATTTGTGCTCTCCTTCCTTGTTTAAAGGATAGCAACATATTTGATGAGATTTTGGCATTGCAGCTAAAGATCATGGCCAGATGAAGTCACCTGAGTGGTTGTTGTGCATTTCTAATTGTGGAGGTCAATAATCAGTGTAACTGCTTCTGGTAATCCAGCTCCAGTCTCACACAGAGCATTGCTGGTTGGTCACTCTTATCTCCACAGCCCAGCAGAGATCCTGTTTTGGATGGCTCTCACTGCTCCCAAGGCCCCAGGGACCAGCCACTGCCTCTCCTCCTTCTGCTTTCCCTTCCAGGATCAGAGATTTCCTGCTGCTTCCTCCACGTCTGAGACAACTGGAGGAGATGAGGGGCTGAGGATGTGGCTTCTGACAGAGAGTTGATAACGCTCAGCTGAGTATTTTATTCTCCTGCCACTAAGCTGTCAGGCTGCTGCTGGAATTCCTCCTGCTTGGAAATGGCTGGTGTGAGCAGCAGGAATTGTTGCTGGCTGGAACTTTTCCAAGAGCTGGACAAAAGAAGCATTTTGTGGAAGGCCACCAGCTGCCCTTGGTCAGCAGCACAAGGTGTGAGGTGCCCTTTGAAGGCCATCCCTGCACAAGGACAGCCTGGCCTTCTCCAGTGCCCAGAGCACCTTCCAGGCTTTTGGGCTGGCCTCGTCCCTCACCCTGGAGAAGCAGGTTGCTGTGGGAACTCTCATATCCACAGTTTCTGGCTGGATTGCCGTGTCTTACCACAGACAGCCCTGGAGACACCAGTAGAGACTCCATCGGCAATAAAAGGGGACTTTGTTCCAGCTTTTCCCTTGGACCAGCATGCAGCAAGCCCACCTGGGCCTCATTCAGCTCTGTGTGGGCTGGTAGTCAGCTTCTGCTGGGAATTTAAAGCTTTTACCCTACTTTCCACAGCAAATAGTGGAGCAAACCCAGCCGCACCAACCCCCAAATTTCACTCTAAAAACCACAATTTTCATTTTCCTCTATTCAAGCCTTGAAGAAAAGAAACTTTACTTGAGTAAGCTGGAGGCACAGTGTCCTCCAAGATCATTCTTGAGTAGGACAATATTGCAGGAGAAGACTGGCAAACCCAGAGGTTACTGGTGCTTAGGAAGCTTTGCAAAACCTTCCCACGTGCGGTGCTCTTGCAGCCTCCTGAGCTCCTGGAGCCCTCACTCAGCTCAGGCACAGTTGGGACAGAAGGGGATGGTTCCATCTGTCAGATGTGGGGACAGGAGGAGGGAAGACTTTGCAAACGCTGCCACGAGGGCAGGGCTGTTTTCATTGATGGTGCCAAGTGGTAGTACATCATCTTTGATTAAATGTGAGGTGCTGAAGGGCAAAAATTCTCAGTGCTAAGGAGAGAGTGTCTCCACTTACACAGCAAGGTAAGTGAAGGGGAAAGTGCAATCTGTATTTCATGGGAGGTGTTCAGTTTTTAACCAAACATTTTTGCAGAAGACGTGCCCAGGCAGGGGTGATTCAGAGCATTTTATCAGCCTCACAGAGTATCCCCACATCTGCTTGGCCACATTTTCTCTCTTTTTTCATTGTGAATGATTTCTCCTGCCAGGGTTGCTCCTGCTTGGAGTTCTACTCTCAGTGGAGCCCCAGAATTTTCTCAGCAGGCCTCTGCAGCGAGTTCTGAGCCAAGGTGGGGCTCTGCTGCCAGCCCAAATCTGCGCTTCCCCTGCCCAGCCTGAGTGCAGGTGGGGCATGTGCTGGGCATGGCCGGAGACTTGCATGGCCAAAATCCTATATATATATCCTATACAGAACTATACAAATCTCAATTTAGGTTAAAAACAGGAATTTATTCTATTATTACAACCTTTCTATGTAATAATATACAAATAATAACTTCAGTTAATTTATATCCAACCTCCACAACAACGCACTATACACAAAGATCAATTAGGTGTTTAACAACTTAATTTATTACATATTACTACAAGGATTAAGCCCATCTAGGAATACAAAAATATCTCCATAGATATGTAAATAGAATTACATCCAGAAACAGATAAATATGCATATAAAAATAGACTTATATACCTATACAAATACCAATATTCCTATTTTAAAAGCCATATAACAAAAATTGTATCAAAAGAGATACCTACACAACTTTACCCACAGGAAATAGAAATTAACACAGATATAACAATATCCATGTCTACATACATAAATTTATACACATATATGTAATGTCAAAAAAAAATATATATATACATAGCATACATTCATAACAAAATAAATATACATAAATATAAGAATATACACATGGAAATAAACACATACAAATAGCAGCCCACATATGGAAATACACATATAATAACTGTGGCTACGTTCAAGTCCGTGTATCTTTAAACAGCACTCGAAGCAGAGGGATCCCAGCTGCCCCATCTTCAAAGCCTCTCGCTCGGTCTCCTCCTCCCGTGCAGAGCAGCTCTCCTGGACAGCGACAGCAGATGGAACACCTGGCAAGCAAAGGGAACACTGAGTGAGTATGGGGACGTTTCCCTTGGCAGCAGCTGCACTTCCATCAGGGAAGAGGCAATGTCAGAGCCTCCCCAGGGGGGTCAGAAAGAGAAAGCAGCCGAGCGGGCCAGGCTGTGGTGAGCGCAGCCGCGGCGGGACTGTCCCGCAGCCCCGGCAGCCCGGCAGAGCCGGCACAGCTCCCGGCCCTGCCGGCACAGCTGCCTTGCCCAAGGACAGCCCCTGTGCCGGCCGGGGCAGCTGCGCTGAGCAGCCCCAGCACGGGCAGGGCCCGCTCCTGCCCCGCCGGGCAGTGCCCACGGCCACAGCCCACGGCACCCTCAGCCCCACCTGCCTCCCCGGGCCTGTGGCCTCACCCGGGCTCTCTCCAGGCTGGCAGCAGCAGGTCCCGTTCACTGCTCTTGCTGCTGGCCTTCAGCTCCTCCCTGCTGGCTCCCATCAGTCTCCAGCTGTCCTCAAGGTCTTCATGGCAGCTGTGGCAAAAGTGGAGGCTCTGGAATTGCTTCCAAGGCCTGGCAGAGCTGCAGTCCCGGAGCCCTCTGTGCTCCCTGCTGGCCCCCTCCATCCCCTCAGCCCCGCCATGCTCTCGGTGAACCCCCAGCCCCCTTCAGTTTCTTCAGCCCCTCACAGTCCTCTCACCTCCCTCAGTCCCTTCTGACCCATCCTGTCCCCTGAGACCCACCACCCTGCCAGCCTGTGCCACTTGCCTGTCACCTCAGTGCCACCATGGCCCTCGGCTGCCCCACAGCCCTCAGCCCCAGCAGCAGCTCAGGGTCACCGTCCCTTCAGCGCCCCCTGAGCCCCCTCAGCCCCCTCTGTCTCACCGTCCTTCAGCAGCTCCTCAGGGGACAGTGCCTGGGGCCAGCGGCAGCTCCCACCGCTCCAGGGACAGCCGGGGCTGGAAGTGCTGCTCCGCCCGGCCCGGCCGCCAGCTCGGACCCAGCACAGGGACGGGGACACAGGGGGCACCGGGGCAAAAGCAAGAGGTGAAAAAGGCAGCTGAGGGGGGAAAGAGCTAAAAATGCAGCCTAGGCCTACACAAACAGCAATCTATCCATCAATCTCCCCATCTAAACATTCCTATTCCTCTTACTATATAACTATACACATTCATAAATGTAACTGCATACATATGCATATATATATATATAAATATTTTACACATATAAAAATCTAACTCTGAAAATCTATAAATGTAAATATATAGTAAAATATAATTATATCACATCTATAACTATATACATATCCACATTTAACTATACAGATCTATCAAGCTATGTCCATATAAATAGAACACTATCATCTATAAATGGAACTATAACCACTAATAAATAGAACCATAGAAATCTATAAACATATCTACAGACAGAGGAGTTCTACCTGCCCAATGGTCACAGGCTCTCCCCTGTCTCTTCCTGCCGTGCAGGGCAGCCCTCCTGGAGATGTTGGTCAGATGGCATCTGGGAAGCAAAGGGAATGCTCAGTCAATATTGGCCCTTCTGCACCTCTCCCTTGGGCAGCAATTGTCCTTCGATCAGGGGCTGTCAAAGATGGCCTGAAAGGCAGACTCTCACTTGGCAATTTGAAGCAATCTGCCCTTAAAAGAACAGGGACCATTCCAAGTGTTCAAAAGGGTGTTTCAAAACACTGAAGTATCTTGATAAAGTCTCAGCCCCCGCAGTGCAAAGGGCACCCAGGAGAGCTTGAAACACAGACAGTCCCAGCTGCCACAAGGAAGCCCAGCCTTGTTCTTTCTCTGAGCTGACAGAGAGACCTCAGCCCTCACTGAAATGGCTGAAGCTGAAGGTGCTGGGAGCTGAGTCATGAACCAGCTCCATTACCTGGCATCTACAAACTGCCCTCTGCAGTGAGCAGCAGCTGCTCCAACTCGACCATCAGCTCTGGCAGGAAGGGCTGGGAGGGACAGAGCTCCCTACGAGGCCTGCAGGCTGCACCAGCTTGGCTAAGGAATGGATCCACAGTGCTCCCTCTCTCCTCTTAGGCCTCCCTAATCAGGGGTCATTCAAGCTTTTCCTTCTGATACTGGAGTTACTGTGATTTTTCTATTGGTTGGCCTCTGATGTTGTGCTCCTTGTTTTTCTTGTGGGTCAGGACCAGTACCAGCAGAGTGGTATTACATTTAGTCAGTGATTTGGACTTCTACCCTGACTTTTTGCTCTTTTTTTCCCCTGTTCCTTCAAGAGTCGCTCAGCCTGGCCTCTCCTGGCACCCTGCAGCAAATTTACCCACCCACTTCAGCACAAAACTGGGACACCTGGCTTGGTGACACAACTCCCACAAGGTCAGGTTTATTCCCTGCTCTCTTGCCACAGCAGAGGACTCAGTGTCAGAGCCTCTGGAGAAGCGTGGAGGGCAGGGCTCAGGGAGGTTGTGCCAGTGCAGGATTTGAACTAAAGGCATCAGGAAGCACCAACCCTGCTCAGAGCAGCCATCTCACAGCTCTCTAAATCAGTGTGGGCTCTGTCCTCACCAGGCTCCTGGGGCTCCTGGGAACTGTTCCTGCAGCTCTCGGTGCCAGATGAAACCTCCTCTGCTGCAGCTCTGTTCACAGGCTCCCCTCCTGAAGAATCAGGGGCAACACCAACATTGTCCTGAGCAGAAAAACAGAAAGAAAGGAACCCAAAGATCACTGTCTATTTTGCTGGAATCATATCAGGGATACAGTAACTCTCCTTCTCCACTCCCAAAGGACATGGAGCACAGAGGAGGGAACACTGCCCCCACGGTTCACATGACAAGCCTTTTAAACTCAGGATTCAGGGGGCCAAGGTGAAACTGAAGCTCTTACAAAATGACCTTTGAGACAAAACATGAACACAGAAAACCAGAAGACACCAAGTGAGGGGACGTGCCCCCACGCTCTGACCCTGCCTTATCCCAGAGCTGTGAGAAATCAGCCAGCACAAAGCCAGGGGCTCTCCTTGCTGCCAGCACGGCTGCCGGCAGGGGCAGAGCTCGCTCCCAGCCCTGCCCAGGGCTGTGTGCTGCAAACCCACAGGCAAAGCACACATTTCTGCCTGGGAGTCTCAGCACCCGCAGCCAACCGCTCACACAACCCATCACAAGGTGCTGCTTCTCGGAGCCCTCTGCTGCTGCCCCACGCGTGTCATCCAGGCAAACATTTATGCACCCTGGGTATTTCCAGGATCACATTTGGGATCAGTGGCAAAAATCTGTACATCGTCAGGGTAGGGAAAAAAAACAACCCAAAAGACAGGAAAAGCCAGACAACCAAGTAGTGTTTCTATTCCACTGAGGAAGCAAATGTCCACCATGAAGCAAATTACCTTTGGTCACAAAGATATTCTCACTATGACCAGTTTCAGAATATTCATCTCTTCTATCATAGCTCATTCATCAGAACCCTAAAGATTCTAAAGATGGTTCAGAGCCTGCAATGTTTCCTTTTCTTATGGAATAAAATGCTTCTCTAAACTGCTATGTGTGACTTTACAGAGGACAAAAGTCATGCCACTTGAGAATAAGGTATTGGTAAATCCAAAAAATCCCACTCCCCCCCTTGAGTCATAATCACAAATGTACTGCAGGCAATGGGTCAGCACATCAACAGAAAGAGAGACATTCTTTGGCCAACACGTGTCATAATCTGCAAAAGGACAGAGAGCTGCAGCTGCAGCCCAGCCCCAGCCACGGCTCTGGGAGCGCCTACAGGCACGGCAGGGCTCACACAGTGATAGTGGAGCCCTGGAAAATGTTAAAGATAGACTTTGAAAATGTTAGGCTTTGTGTTTTCTCAGATCACTGCACCTGCGTAAGCAGTATGATAAATGATATAATTGCTAGATGTGATGATTGTTTAGTAACTAAATATAATTATTGTATAATCATAAGAAGAATCATGAGAAACTATGGTAGAAATTTAAGGGGGAACCATGAGAAGCTATGTTTAGCTGAAATCTGTGCCTACAATAGAACAATATAAGTTTAATAATTAACATGAAAGTTATATAACGATAGAGTATAAAACACGTTCACCTCGAACATATGGTTGCAATCAGATTTGGGTGGAAACTACCCCGATTCCCAGAGCTCTTAAATAAAAAGCACTGCATATAATCGCTTATGTGATTATGTGTTTTTGAATGCTAACAACAGCAGCAGCAGCTGCAGCCCAGCCCTTGCTTTGCCTTGGCCTTCCCACCCAAAAGAGGCACAGCCCACATCTGCTGCAGCTGGGACAGAGGCACCTCTGGCATGCCCCTCCCTGCACGGGACACTTGGCCTTCAGTGCCAATTCTCCAAACACTCTTCTCCTCTTTCCCAGCAAGTAAAACCTCTTCTTCATTTCTTCCTCATCCCCTCTTTTAGAAATCTTTCTTAACCAAGAATAATTCAATAACTAAATAAGAATGAAATAAGTTCAATTAAAGAAGCCTTTGCTTGTCAACCGTGTCACAAGGTTCAAAAGCTCTCAGTCCAGCCCCTTTTATCCCCATCCAATGGAATTACCTGAGCAGAGGGAGATCTTTCAGACAGGGACCTCCTGATCTCCCGAATCATTTTCTCTACAGCAAGGCCTAGATCTGCTGGTGGCCATTCCTCCTCCCCAGGCGCGTTCTGTGCTGAGCTGGAGGCCGTCCATGCTGCACAAGCTGCACTGCCAGCGGGAGCGCTGGGCCCTGAAGTGCCCGGGCTGGCTGCAAGAATCCAAACACATTGGTCAGGCTCCACAACGTGGCTGTGGGACACAGAGCTATGGTGCTGCTGTGGATCAAACATCACGGGAAGCACACAGGCAAACCAGGCAGAGAATCTTTCGGCCTCCTAGGTGCCCCTTGCTAGTAGGCTTGACAACTTCTGGCCGAGAATGACAGAGCCTTGTGGAAAACGACTTGAAACGGTCACTTTTCACGACCTTTCGGAAAAACAGGACTACAGCTCTTTTCCTACCTCGTGCGTCGTAGGCTGCGGGCTGCTGCTCCCTGTGGAGCTGCTGGAAGCTGCAGGGCTGCACCCCGAGCACCTCCCGCTCGGCCGGAGGCAGCTGCTCCCCGTAGAGCTCCTGCGAGCGGCTGCGGGGCCCCTCCCGCCCGAGCGGCAGCGGCCGCTCCCCGTGGAGCCCGAGGAAGTGGCAGGGCGGGATGCCGAGCACCTCCCGCTCGGCGGGCGGCGGCCGCTCCCGGTAGAGCTCCTGGAAGCGGCTCGGCCCCTCCCGCCGGGCCGGCAGCGGCCGCTCCCTGTGCAGCAGGTGGAAGCCGCAGGGCGGGCGCCGGGCGAGCAGCGGCCGCTCGCCGGGGGGCTGCTGGAGGCGGCCGGGCCGGGGGCTGCGCAGCTCCCGCCCGTCCGGCAGCGTCCGCTCCCTGTGCAGCAGGAGGAAGCCGCTGGGCGGGCGCCCGGCCGGCAGCGGCGGCCGCTCCCTGGGCAGGGGCTGGAAGCGACCGCGCCCGCGCCGCCCGTCCGGCAGCGGCCGCGGCCCGGGGAGCTGCTGGGAGCCGCAGGGCGGGCGCCTGCGGCCCTCCCGGCCCGCCGCCGGCCGCTGCCTGTTGGCCGCGCTCCGGCGCTTGATGCGGAGCAGGAGGTCGGGGCGGTCGCGGCGAAAGCAGGGGTTGCAGTAGTGGAGCCAGGCCCCGGCATCGCCCGGCGCAGCCGAGCCGACCCAGCCCGGCACCTTGCGGAAGCCGTAGCGGTAGAGCTGCCGCACGAAGCTGCGGAACTGCGTGGCCCTGAAGGTGTGCGGCACCGGGGCCGGCCCATGGCCACGGCCCCTGTGGGCGTGGCCCGAGCTGAGCAGCTCTCGCTCCAAGAGGCAGCGGTCGATGAGCAGCCCCTGGGCGCGGCTGTCCCAGCACACGGAGCGGACGCGGGGGCTGTTCACCAGGCGCCAGAGCTTGGCGGGGAAGGTGCCGGCGCTGAGCCCGGCGGGCAGCGGCAGCTCGGCCATGGCGTCGATCGCCGACTGTGGCCACAACGCCCGCGGCGCAACGGCCGCGGCTGCGCTGGCGGCGCGCGGCCTGAGGGGGGCGCTGCGCTCGGGCCCGCGCGCGCCCAGCGCGGCCCCGGCGCGGGCCGGACTTGGCGGGGACGAGCGCGGCAGAGCCGGGGCTGCGGGCACAGCGCGGGCGGGGCGGCTCCGGGGCTGGCCGCGCTCGGCTCGGCAGCGCCAGCTGCGAACCCCCTCTTTCTCTGGCTGCAGGCATCCTTCTGCCTTGGCCTTGCGCTACAACCCCCAGCCAGCAAGACAAGGAAGATAAAACAGCCGCTTCTCTCGCAGTCAGCCTCCTGCTGCTCTTGATGCCTGCGCTTATTCCTGCCCAGGTCCCAGACTTCTCATTTCCCATCCTTGAACTCCATCAGATTCCCCTCAGGCCAGTTCTTTAGCCCGCCGAGGTCCCTCTGAATGGCGCAATCATTAGGGCTCTCAGCTGCTCCTGCCAGCTTTGTTTTGTCTGCAGACTGTCTGAGGGTGAGCTGCTCCTCCAGCCCGGCCATGAATGAAGACATTAAAGAGCACCTGCCCCAGCATCAGCCCCTGGGGCTCAGAGCACCCGTGACTTGCCTCCAGCTCTACTTTGTGCCACTGATGACAGTCCTCATCCATTTTTCAGCCTTCCTCGCTGGGCATTTTGGCAGTTTGTGTTTAAGGAAGCTGTAGGAGACTGTCTCAAAGGCTTGGGGAAAGCTGGGGTAGACATCATCCATTGCTCCACCCATATCCATCCCTTTGGCTGTCCTATCACGGGCATCAGGTAGCTTAACCATCACTCCCAATCAACTTCTCTGTTTGTTTGGATCGGTTTCCAGGATTAGTTACTCCATCACCTGTCAGGGGATGGAGGCAAGGCTGACTGACCTGTATTTTCCTCTCCTTCTTACTCTCTTGGAAGAAATCAGTCTATTAGAGCAATTCTGGCTGGTTTTAGCTAGGCAATTCCAGAAAAAATAACCAGTAAGAAAAATGAAGCTCTAAATGGAGTCTCTTAAATTCTTCTTTCTGCTACCATTCTAGGCCTCCAGAAAGATTTTGTTTTCTTCCCAGTACTGGACAGCTGATTAAAAAAAAACCAACAAGGCAAATGTCTCCTTAATAGAATATAATATACCTATTATTCAGAAGACAATAACGTAGATTTTTCTTTCAGGATTAGACTGAGATGAAAGGACTTGAGAGGTTCCAGAACTTTGATATTTTCTTGTCTCCAACTGTTTGGAAAACTGTTAGAACATGGTGAAGACACAGTGCTTTTGAAAATGCCATTCTGAAGTCTTGTATGCTTGTATTACATATAAAAGTACCTGCAAGAATTTTAGAAACCTGTAGCTCAGATTCCTTACTTTCAAAATGAGGAAATGCCAGAATTAGTTTGATCTTTGGTTTTTTATGTTGTGTTTCTGATTCCTACATTTTTATATGCATATGTATCTTTTTTTAATAGCATGGTCACATACTCCATTTTCCTTCCGATCCCAAAATCATCAGTGCTCAGAATAGCCAATAAGCAACTAATCAATATTCTTTTTAATCTCTTTTATTTCATAATAAACTCAGACACCACTGATCTTTTGAGAATCCAGACTTGTATGCAAAGTTTGCAGGGAAGATTGAGCTCTCAAGCCCTGTGAATTTTCTCTTCTCTCCTTTCCCATTTCCCTTTTCCTTCATCTCTGGCCTGACCTCAGGGCCCTTTCCCCTCGTGTCAGGCCCTCTGTTTGCTGCACTCCAGGGAAGCTCTCAGCTGTGGCTTCCCCAGCGTGGCAGCTCCAGGCTTGGAGCAGCAGAACCCAACTGTGGCTGAGAGCCCAGACCCCCCCTGGGCCAGCTGGGCTTTCAGCTGCCAGGGCAGCACGCAGGGAAAGGGGCAAGAGAGAGCTGAGGACGCTGCCAGAGCAGCCCTTGGGCAGTGCAGGGTGAGAGTGGCTTAAAGTGCTGCTGAGCCCCACTGCGGGGGCACAGGAGGCTGCTCTGCCATGGCCGCGGCTGTGCCGCCCATCCAGACAGAAAGGCAGAGCCAGCAGGCTCTGATGGGGGAGAGCAGCTCCATCCCTACCAAAACTTGGTCACTCCTGCTAAAACCTCTCTTTGTCCTTCTGTCTGAACACTGACACTGCTTTGGAAAACAGAATGGAGGTGACACGAGACAATCGATTATAACTTGTAAACAAATTTCCATGGGTTTTTTGGTTTTGTGAAAAATGCATGTATTTTATGATTGGCTTTGTGCAAATATTAAAATGAATGTTATATGTCTTGTGTTAGAAAGTAATGCTGTATTAAGTCTCTTAAGTACTGTGTTAAATATAGTTTTAGGTTATAAATATTGTTAAAATAGAAACGATGCTATGTAGGATACTTTTTTTAAAGGAAGGGCTTGCAGCAAGGTAGCAGCCACAGGACACCTAAATCTTTCAGAGAAAAAGAATTTTTGGCCCTCTTATCAGAAGAAATGAACTTCTTCCCGCCTCCAAGGCACTGTTAGGATTCGGAGGAAGAAGCTGACCATGACCAGACAGGATCCTGTGTTTGAATGGAATTTATGCATCATGTATGAAGTGTATGAATATGCAACAGGCTGTTGCTTTTAAGGGTTAATCCTGTGTTAACCGGGTGTCCTTTTTCAGGCTTTTGCTGCCCAGAAAAAGGTACCTGGACGTCCGTAACTCTTTGTATTTGTTGTCTCATATTGTCCTAATTCAAATTTCCAAATTATTACTACTCTAATTGTATTTCTATTTTTATAACCATTTTATTACTATTAAACTTTTAAAATGTTAAAAACAAGTGATTGGCGTTTTTCAGAGTTTGTTGTGGTGTTTCAGTTTGGTTTGGGTTTTTTGCAGGTGTGCGAGGCTTAAATGTGTCCTAAAGTTCTTGTGCATGCATGAGGCTGTAGAGTGGCCTCCACGGGGATCTCCTTGGCTCTGCACAAGCCCAGAGAGCAGCACTGGCACCTCAGGCCGAGCACAAAGGAGCACAGGATGATCTGCAGGGTGCTCTGTGACAACAGGCACTTGGAGCTGTTGTCCAGTGTGTAAGAACTACATCCCCTTTTCTTCAGATTCTCCTAAAAATGCCCACTGATGTTGTTTTGTATGATGCAGCTCTCCTAAGCCCCTATTACACTGTATCTGCACGAGCATTCACACAGGTGTTTGCTAAAACAATTCTGCTCCAGCTGAAAAGCACCGGGTGCACTGAGCAATAGCAGCAGATAAATGGACATAGAGAGACTTCAGGAGCAGAAGCAGCATTAAAACCCTGACAATTGTGGAGATGTGAAAATACAGAAATCCACCAATGGTAGCAAAGCCCACACATCTCCACTGGGTTCTGCAGAATGGCAGCAAATAATGCACAGGTGTGGAGACCATGAACTGATTGGTGCTGCACTTATTTGTCAGTGAGCAGAGCTGTGGGAGGCAGGGATTAAGGGTGATTTTGGAACAGGAAGAAGAAAGGGACAGACAAATTCCAGGTGGAGGCAGAGTGGCTCTGCTCTGCTGACCCAAGGAGAGCAGGGAACAAGTTGGAAAGGAGTAGGAAAAAAGAGTTTTGTAAAAGGAAACCTTGCTATATAGGCATTGGTGTTCTTGCCACAGCCCACAGAGCTTAGAGCATGAATATTCATCCCATTTAAATATTCCTGCAAGATGTAAGAAAAATTCCTTTCCATGTGGTTATTTACACAAACATACCCATGAACAAATAAAAAAACTGCACAACTACATGTATCATTAAACAGGATACTCTGTAGATTCTCACATTAACACTTGCAGAATTATATATGGTACTTCCAAACATATAGAGACTCTTGTTCTCCGTTTGCTTCTTTAAAACTCAAAAAATGTAATGAAATTCTCTTTCAAAACTGCAGAGCCTGCTGTGTGGCTAAGCAAGCCATTATTTGCTTGCTCACAATCATCTCTTCCTTGTGTGTTAGTCACTGATGCATTAATTGCTTATCCAAACTTGAAACGGTTCATGAGTCATTCTGAAGAGAAACTAAATGTGAGGGAGCCCATTTGAATGGAATTCATGTCCTCTGCCTCTTAAAGCTGAAGGTCTGTATTTATTACCTGTCAGAATGAAGTCTTGTTGCCTAATAAATGGGAAAATAGGAAAAATGCTGACTAGAGCACCATGTTTCAAGGGATCATTGCATTTTAGTTTTATTTGACCAAATCAGTAGTCAAAGAGAGAAAGGACTGGTCAATTACAACAGAGAAAGCAGGTGAAAGAGATGTCTAGGTCTGCTGCAGCTGGAGTCAAAAATGAAGTGTGTGGGTTTTGAAGTGGGGAAGGGATTCCAGATCAGATGATTTTAACTAACTTGCATTACTAAATGCATGATCTTCAGACAAACACGTTGGTATTCCTTGTATTGAGGAAAGGAAGGGTATTGGGGAAGATGAAACAGGAAAGCCTTATAAATATGATTGTCTGGCAAAAGATTGTGAGAATATAGAAACTATAAGCAAGATTGAAATGAAAGCAAGCTTTGAGATACCTTAGTTAGTGAACAACTGGAAAACAATGGTGTGGCCCAACTGAAGGTAATCCCCTTTTGAGGAAACAATTCCCTCTGCTTGCAGGCAGGTCCAAGGTTCAGAGCAGACCCTACTAGCTCAGCAGAAGGGGTCCAAAGAGGAGTTTTTAGGGTTTAAAATGTAACACAGTATGGTGATGTAATGATTCTTACAGGCTGGATGTAAATGCTATAGGATTTGTATCTTGGACTAGATTGGTTAGTGAGAATTAGAATGTTCAACAGAGAAGAAGATTTATTGTATTGTAGCGGGAACCTCGCTCTCTTACGCTCTTCCCCTCTTACTCTCTCCCCCTCTCATCCTCTCTGCCCCTCTCTCCTCCCGGGCCTGCTCCGAGCTGTGCCTGGCAGCTCCAAGCAGGGCCCTGCACCCAGGCCCTTTGCAATGAGCCGCAGGTTCCACGGCCTGGCTGCAGAGATCTCTCGTCTCCGTCCGTCCCGGCCGTCCCACCCCCCAGTGCTCCTACAGAAGGGGAGAAAGAAGGCATGGAGTTTCCAGGAGTATCCAGATAAATCCACTTTGTTCTGGATCAATACGGAATTTTCATGAAGCAAAAGCATTAAGTGGAGGGCTCTTCACCCATTTCTTTTTTTACTAAAATTCTGTGAAAGATACTATTTTGGAGTGTAAAAATTTTCATGTTGAAAACATGAATGTGCTGAGAGAATTTGAAGTCTGGGCCAATGACAATTCACTGTTGAAAATCCAACTTTTCAAATTAAATGACCCAGGATGAAGTAGGAAACACAAGTCCTTCCCTTGAACCTTGATTTGCCTCTTCTAGCTCATTCCTGAAAGTGGTAGGCAAAGAGGATCCCACAGAAATCAGAGGAGCATCAGGGTCTATCCCTAAAAGGCAACTGTAGATGGGAAACAACTTGGGAATTAGAGGGACATCAATGAGCCACTTGTGAGTCCAGCTGTTAGTGAAGAGCCCTTTTCCAAAGAAATGCCAGCTTCTCTCAAGGAAGCTGAGCAGCAGGACATTATGGCTCATGTAGCTGGCAGGTACAAACAGAGAAAGCGGGAAATTTCTGGAAATGAACCCTGTATTCACTGATCACAGCAGGATGAAGAACCCATTTGATCAGACTCTGGCTCTTAGTAAGAAAGGAAGAAAGCTCTATTTATTATATCAGGCCCAGCTGTTCATGGTCAGAGGTGGTATCAGCTGCTCAGCAGAAGGCACAGCTTTAACTCCAGCTCATCATGCCTGGAGGCAGCCCTGGAAGTGCTCCTGCACTTCAGCTGGTGCCAGGGCACAGGGACACCCGCACACCCTCCCTAGACCCCTGTATGCCATAAAACTAAAGGCATCTCCCCAGCCAACCATCCAATCCAGCACTTAGCACAGAGCATGTCACTGCCAGTGACATCTGCATGAAAAAATACAGAGAAAAGTGCAATTACAAAACATATTGGGGGCTCAATATAATACAGGAGAAATTCAGATTTTGGTACTTACCTTCATAAATGAGCATACCTACTAGCTCTTTTCCCTAAATTAATTCATGGTTGAACGTCTGCACTTTCCATAGCAGTGTCCTAAAATTCTTGCATTCATGCATTCCCAGCTAGCAGAGCTCTCACACAACCTGTTTTTTCTCTGAAGTGTATGGAAGGACTTAGTTCAGATGAACTGTGCTGCTTCCTCTGAAAGATATAAAATTATGGAAATAATATCTGCAAAGCCATAGGTTCTTTAAGGCAGGCCTCTGGTATGTAAAATAGGGAGTGTTTACATTAAGCATCATGTGCACATAAGATAACGATCAAACCATGTTCTTACCTTCATGAAAAATAGTTTTTGTGCTCTCAGATATGGCACAGCCAAATAAGGCCGAGCTCAGACACAAATGCGTTCCTCACCACACAAATGGCCAAACAAATGACAGCTGCCAGTGACACTTTTCCTGCGGTCCCGAGTGCCCCAAGCGCGGATCCAAGCGGCGTCTCACCTGCTCAGCTCTTTCCGGCCCGCGGATCCGGGCCCGTCCCGGAGCGTCAGGAGCAGGGATGGGAGCTCAGCAGCTCGGGCTCGATGCCGTGTGCTCCGCTCGGGGCTCCCGACAGCTCCTGCGGGGCCGGAGCAGCCCCGGGCAGCGGGAGCAGCTCCTGCTGCGGCAGCCGGGCAGCCTCTCCCCAGACACACAGGTGACTGCACACCCGTGCATTCAGGGCCAGCTCCATTCTGCTGCCCTGGGGCTGGCGCTCTCCACTGTGTTGCTGTTAGTGCACATTGGTGTGTTGGTCCTGGAAACACCCAGGAACAGGCAACTCTCAGGCGCACATTCTGCTCCCCGGGATGTGCTGCACAGTCCCTGCCTGTTCCAAACACCAATTTGGTTTTGTTCTGAGAGCTGTGTTTTCCATCTCAGTGTTTGACCAGCTGAAGGCCCCGTTGATTATTTTCATTCAGCATTTGTGGATTTCACACATTTGCAGTTGTGCTGACTGCTCCTTCCAGCTGCGCAAGGACAGCCAGTGTGGACCTTTTCCTATGTAAAATGCATTGTGTGAGGACTGTTGGGCTGGAGGGCCCTTCTGTAATGTTATTGCCCCAATTCCTTCTGCTGAGAAAGATAATTGGATTCAGGCAGTTAATCCATTTTGTAGATGCTGCAAAATCTAATCTGTGACAAACACATGATCAAGTATATGGGTATTGGTGTCAGTTCCTTTCTTCCTTCCCAAACTAGGAAAGCCATTTTTTCTAAAATCCTCTAGCAAATGGCTGTTCCATACTGGAACTTCTCAGCATTAAAAAATTGCATTGACATCTCTATAAAATATTTCTCTGAATTTTCTTTCTCTCTTTTAAACTCTCATTGCAATCTAGATGGAAACCAATGTTCAAATGGCAGAATTTCTCTGCCAGTCCAAATACAGCAATTTGCCTAAACGTAATTAAACTGAAGTTTGGTGCAAACCTACACAGGCCTATGTAGATAAGAAAAAGATGAATACTGATTATTCCTAGGCAGGATAGAGAAAAAATAACCTATGGTTAAATCACGTAATGTGATATATCATATTTATTTATTTATTAAATAATGAAATCTTTTTATTATTTTTATATATCATGTCGCGCTAAATCCTGGTTTATTGTTTTCCTATTAAAATGTCATTGGTGGATGAAATAAAGCAATGAGTCAAATTAAGAAAAAAAATTTTTGAATATTTTTCTGACAAGATTTTTTTAAGATTCAGAGGTAAATAACAATCATCTGATACAAGAAGTTGGTGAAACTGCATTTTGCCCTTTAGTCAGAATCTTTGATTAGCTCTATCCAGTGGTTTCTAGATCTGGCTGAAATGAAGTAGCTTTTTACAGATAATATATGGAAACTTTGAGGGAGAGATTAAAAAAAGGCATTGACAGATCCTGATATGTGATTTATTGGGGTATTTAGCCATGTGCATAAGCACATGAACTGCAGTGATCTGCGACAGGATTCATTTGCCTAAAGGATCTGGCTTAACTTGGAATGCACAATTTGGAAAGAAGATTCCATGGACATAGACAATGAAGTAAGCTTTAAAAACTTGACAACAGCAGAGGAGAACTAGTGAAAGCCTTACTCAGAAATGAATAGAGAATTTTCTTTTTTCTAAAATTATAAGAGCATATTTGTTTGTGCCTCACCTCTGCCAAATGCTTTCTGCAGTTCAGCACGGGGAGCCATCCTAGACCAAATCCAGACGCAGACGAATCTCTCAGATAATCACAGCTCACCCCCTCTGCTCCTCTGCCTCGGTGAGCTGCGGGAAGGCGTTGCTCCAACCCAGCTTGTTTTCCTTTGGAGGCCATTCCAGATTGTGAATCCAATGGCTATGTTTGGCAAAGGACATGTGCTCTGTGTCATGCCATGGTTGGCCATCTTGATCGATGTTATCAACAGGGCAATGATCGCTCTGAGGTGTCTTCCCATGACTCGGGATAATGGTGATCATTGTGCTGGGTGCCTCTATTCATAAGCTAAGTGCTGATTGTTCTCCTGCTGCCTTCAGGAATTTCGGAATTTGAATAGACGTCTGCGTCTCGGGCTGCTTGTGGTAAGAGACTTGTTTGGATTTCACAATCTTGATGAAATACATGCTTCCCAACAGGCCTCCCGGAGCAACAGCTCTTTCCCACAGCAGGCAAGAGAACAACAAGGACGCTAGAGTAGGCTCTGTCTACATTTGGGCCTCTTTTGCCAAGAGAGAAATAGAAAGACGCTGCTGGAAATGCCCCTTGCTCTTCAACACTCTCAGCTTCCCTTGTGCCCAACAGCTCAAGCAGCATTTTCCTCTTCTCTTTCCTGCATTTTAGATCTAGATTCTTTTAAATGGCATGCCCTAATTCCCATGCCTTGGCTGAAGATGGTAGCCCAGCAAAGCTTCCACAAAGGGCCCTTTCCCTGTGGCAGCTCCCTGCTGAAGCAGCCCAGGAACAGCTGCTGGGCTCAGCAGCAAACCCTCCCTGCACTGGACTTTGTGCTGCATCGCCAAGGGAATCGCAGTCTTGGCACACCATCAAAGGGTCAAGTCACGCAGCCAAGGCCTCTAAGGGGCAGAATTGGGAGCGAAAGGTGCTTTCCTTCGCTCCTGGAGAGAGCCACCGAGTTGCTAGCAGTACTTCTGAGCATCTCCCCTCCGAGTCTGCAATTAGCAGCTTGTCTTGCTTGAAGCAGCAAGAGGAGGAAATGACAGACTCCAGTGCCGCGCACTCTCTCGGGGAGGGAAGGCAACCGCTGCAGGTTGCGGGGCAAATACTCTGCACCCGCCCCCCAGTACACAGATGCCCCCTTTTTAGCTGATGCTGCTGGCAGGACATTGACCAAAGCGGAGGCATCTTCATGGCCATTGTGTTCCCAAATAAACTCGGTCAGTGCTGCGGCATAAAGAGCAGAGTGAAGCAAAAGCCGGGTGATGCCAGCCCCAGGAGAAACCTTTACTTACGAGTCAGCTGGGTCAGGTAGTAGCCAGAATAGACAACAGAAAAGACCGTGCAAACCGCGGCACAGACCTGCCCGATCATTTTGGCAGCGCTGTGCGGGTTTGCACGCTGAATGCCAGCCAAGGCAAAGCCCAGACTCCTCTCGGGGTGCAGGCCGTCTGCTGAGAACTCCTTGAGCACAAGGATCCTCCTGCAGGGAGCGAGCAGAAGAGCCGCTCTGGACAAGCAGGCCTTGCGTGCACCGGGGCAACGCTGTGCTGACAGCACTGTGACGTGGCACCGCTCCCCTGACCTCACAATAGCAGCTGTTCTATGGCTTCCTTGTGCCCAGCAAGGCAACCTTCTGTACAGCTGATGCGAAAGAAAAGCCTGGGAAGTTCTCCTCACTCATAAAGCAGCAGAAAATGTCCTCCCAGTCCATAAGGCAGTGCTCAAGGTGTCCCAGGGGAACTCAGAAAATGGGCCAACCCAAGCGGCATCCAAGGAATCCAAGCAAACGCGCCTTTTGGTCCCAAAAGCTTTGACTGAAAGCAAAAGTCTGCTTCTTCTAGGTGGCATGGGAGCTGGTTCTGAAAAGTCTCACTTCTTCAATGACATTTAGGGGGAAAAAGAAGCAAAGATAATAAATTTCCAGGAGCATTTTAGGCTGCAGTCACTTCTCGAGCACGCGGGTGCGTGCTGACCTATGGAGGGGCTTGACAGCTGGCCTGCAAGCAAAGCTGAGTTCATAGAAGACATCCCAATTGATGGGTTTTGAGTGTATCCATAGCAAGGAAGAAGACAAGGCCGTCAGCATGGAAACCGATTAGTAAAGAGAGATGAAATTTTCGTAAGCTAGACTAGTGCCTAAGTAGATGTGTATACTTGCCTTATAAATTTCTGTAAAACTTTTGCCAATTCTATTGACGTTAATTGCTTTGCACCAATGGATATAAGAAGTTCTTGTGGTGTAGTCAGTGACTTAAGATCACGCTTTGTTAAGAGTGTAGAAGCTGGAGAACACGCAGAATAAAGAAAACTTTTTTCTTCTTGGACCCTGATCACGTGTGTATGTCACGTCCGGCCTAATGGTGACAGTTCCCCATCTCTGGGTCAAGAGACAAGTATTGTCTGACAGGTAGCTTGTCAACAAACTGGGAAAGAATTGAGTACCTGGGCATGCAGATTTCTGAAGGGAGGAAAGAAAAGTGTTGACAAGAATAAGCCTGAGTTTTAAACGCCTGAAAGAGTCAAAAATAACACGTTGTGGGATATTGTGCCAGATGTTCCACAGAGTTAAAACCAACCACAACTCATTAGTATCTGGACTTCCTTGCCCACTATGCTTAGAAATGTTGCTTGAAGGCACTTTGTATCTAAAGATGCAGTTCCTGTAGATGACTGTAGATGTAGATCAAAATCCTACCAAAAACTCCGTGTCAAAACCAGCAAGAGTGAGACTTTTGTCCTTGGCAGTAGCTTCCAGGTGCTCCTGGACATCGCCAGGCCTAGACACAAAGATGTGTATTCGGCGGAGGGAGAGAAGCCTTATGCTTATAATAAATTCCATTTGTTCTGCTCTTAGCCAGAGCCAAGATGGGAATCCAAGTCTAGATCACAGGAGAAGATCACAGGAGCCTCAGCTTTTCCAGAGGAGGAAAAATACAAAGGCTAGTAAATTTGCCCTGGGTTGACAGGGGTTTTTTACAGATCCATAGACAAGTGATGAAGCTTAAAAGATGACAGCAGAGGAAAATCAACAGATATGCTGAAACTGAGTGAAGAGGAAGGAGACTTCAAATTAACTGAAAAGCTGCACCGAAAGCTTCTCTACTCTTTGCAGTTGCTTCAAGTTTAAAATGACAAACTCTAGCAGCACTTCCAACTTATTGTTCTTAATTCTAGATTAAAGACAATCAAAACTGGGTACTCCTGCTTAGAGTATGAAGTAAAGCACAGAAAGGCATTAGAGTAAGAAAAATTGTGTTTAGAAGGCTGAGGCAGCCTTAGGGCTAGGAGGAATGGGGAGGCGTGGAAATCAGGCCTGTGGGCACCAGTCAAGGAGCATCCAGTCCCTGAGCGGTCCCTCACAGAGGGTATCCCAGCAGATGGAGTCCAAATGGAGCCACAGCTCGGTGGGAAAAGTGCCGGGCTGCTGAGCCGTGCTTAGCAGGGGCTCCTGCATCAAATTGCTCCCTGACAGGTGCGGTATGCTGTGTGTGTGTGCCCAACAGCTGGCAAGAGCAGGCTGGCCCAGATGTGGGAAAAGGCCAAGGAGGCAGCAGAGTGGGAATGGGGCTGTGCAGGAGGCCTGGTGGTTGCACACAGCCGTGGGGGATCAGGCTGGCCCAGATGGTCCCTGGGGCTCTGGGCTGAAAAGGGGGGAAAAGAGAAGCAGGGAGGAAGGGCCAGATGCCGCTATGAGAATGCCATTCCATCCCATAGGTGACATAGTGAGAGGAGGCTGGGAACAAAATGGTCATTCCTGCTGATCACCCTGACATCTTCACGACAAGAGGCCCAGAAAGGAGTGCACATCTGCCTCCTGGTGTTGTCCTGAATGTGAGCTCATTACCTGGCGTTCATTACCCGCAAGTCTGGCAGCTTCCCGCGGGCATTCCATGCTTCAGGCAAGCAAAGCTGCTTACCTCACTATGTTCTTTGGGCCTCTGAAGGGGACCGTCCACTTAGCTACAGCCTGGCAAGGAAGGGAGTCTTACAACACTCTGGATATTTTAGACTTTTATTCTCACTCGGCCTGAAACAAAGTATCCCCTCGCTACTTCTCCATCTTCATCCTTCTGTCCTGCAGGTGGCCTGTTCAGGCTGACAGCTTGGAGCGCCTGCAGGCTCCAGTTCGGCTGCAGCGCAGCTTTTCCTCTCACAGCTTAATTCTTATTATGACAATTCTTTCATTTCTACTTCAAAGATACCTCAGAGCTTGCCTAAATTAACAACACTCTATTCTAAGCTAAACAATCCTCTATTATCTAAGATATCTACGTTCCATAGCCCTTAAATGGTGATCCCTATATATCCTAGTTCTTTTAAACTTTCATCTCTTGGAGAAAGAAAAAACAACTCAGCTTTAAATTGAACCTAGCACACACCTAACCAAACCTAACCTAACCTAACCTAACCTAACCTAACCTAACCTAACCTAACCTTACCTTACCTTACCTAACCTAACCAAACACCTAAACTGAGCAAATACGAAAAAAAATCACATTTCCTATCTATGGCACAGCTCCTCTTAATACTCAGGGGATGGCTGGAGCTCTGCCTAAAGATGACACATCCCCTTTTCCCTCCTCTGGGCTGGCGGAGCATAAGGGCCTCCTCAGGCGCAGGTGTCTCCTCTCCAGTCTTCCTGCACTTGCTTGGCTGAGATGATCAGAGCAGCCAGGCTGGAGGCAGGATCGCCTGAGGTCACAAAGGGATGCTGCCCAGAGGAAAAAGAACAAAGAAAGGAACTCTTACTTTCCAGAATCCCATCCTCACGGGCTCAAGCAGGATTCCCTGGCTACCAGGAAGACACACAAAGAGCACCGAGGGCAGCATGTCCCCCTGCGCCTTGCTGTGCTGGGAGCTGTCTGCGCCACGTGGCCCACACTCCTCCTCATGCCTTCATGCAGGTGTCCTCAGCTGCCAGGGCTTTTTGCCCCTTTGCTTTTTCTTACCTGCAGGAGCTCCTGGGCAGACCAGCGCCTGTCCTCGTCAGCCTGCAGGCAGCAGCGGAGGAAGTCGCGCAGGAGAGCCGAGTGGTGCCTGGGGTTCTGCAGTTTTGGGGGCCCGTTCCTTTCTATCAGTTCAAAAACCTACAGCACACGGATGCAAGAGGACACTGCACCTGCTCCTTTGCTAGCCACAGCAGCTCTCTCCACACAGAGCCCTCTTGCTAAGCTGCACCTTACCCTGAGACGGGCTTCCCGCTCGTAAGGAGCTTCCCCTTCCACCATTTCCAGCCCCATGATGCCCAGGGACCAGATGTCCACTTTGGGGCCATAGGCTTCTCCTCTCACCACCTCCGGCGCCATCCAGCTGGGAGTGCCGACGCTGGAGCTGCGCTTGCTGCGCTCAGGGCTGAGCTGAGCACAGAGGCCAAAGTCACCTGAGGCCAAAAACAAAGCCTGTCAAAGCCAGCTCCCACTGGCAAAGCGGCCAAAACCATTGCCCACTCCAAGCCTGACCAGGCCTTGCTGAATCTAGCTGAAAAAGCAGCTGAGCTCTCCTTCCACGTGCCTGGAGCCAGGCAAATAATGCATCGGCCACATCCACAACACCCTCACCATTCACGCACTGGCCAAGCGGCGCTTCTGCCCCAGTGGCAGTCACCGAAATGCAAGCGCACGGCAGGTGCTGGAAATGCTGCAGCCCAGCAGGGATACCCACCCAACTTGACAGATCCATCCATGCCCACAAGGACGTTGTTGCTTTTGATGTCTCTGTGGATGACTTGGCGGGAATGAAGGAAATGCAGTCCTTGCAGGCACTGAGAGAGAAAAAGGAGGGAGGGAAAGTTAACGTACAGGATCGGATTTCATCCCACCAGAAAGGAAAGAGCTCGACCGGACTGACGGCTTTCTCAGGGAATTGTGAGCGAGGGCGCAGCATCATGGTGCTGTCACGAAGAAGAGCTTGCTGCTTCAACACTCTTGGAAGTTTTTTCTCGATTTCCAAGCAAAGGCATCCAAGCTCCCAAAAGTTCCGCCGGCCTTGGGTAGGAAGCGCGTCACCTTTGGCTGGGAGGCGGCACGGCAAATATTTTTGGGGAAGCCTAGTGGCAGCAGAGGAGGAAGCAGCACCTTAGAGCTGTTCCAGATTCCGTCGCCATGCGGGCTGCAATGCTATCCTTTGCAGCTGAGGACGGCTCTTTGCCCTTAGCTTGAAATTCTGCCACCTGCATGGCAAGGAATATAGGACAGACAGACAGGCTCCAGGCAAACATTCCCAGGCAAAGCTGAGAAGAGGAAGCAAGTGAAACCAAGCGAGTGAGCCAGCACCAGCGCCAGAGGACACACAGGATGGAAGAGTGCAAGAACAGAGCCTGAGGAGTGCGGGCACAGCGGCAGGCAGTTCACTTCCCATGCTCGCTCTTCTCCTATGTGTGTGGTGAGAAGAGCAGCAGCAGCAGCAGCAGCAAAAGAAAGGTGAGAGCAAGAAATCCCAGCTGTCCTTAACCTCCAGCTGGCAAGCAGCATCCTGGGCAGGCTTGGGGAAGCACAAGCGGGATCCCTCACCTCCCGACAGACAGCGCCTATCTGTCCTTCCTCCGGGTACACCGCGCTGAGCACATCAAACAAGGTGCCGCCGTCCATGAACTCCATGGCCAGCCAGAGCTCCGCATCCACCAGGTAGCTGAAAGAAGAAAACCACGGCATGGAGAGACAGCAATGGGCACAGCCTCAGTCAGCCAGGGGCCCGAGCCAGGTTTTTGCAACTGCTCTCCAAGCTACGTGTGCCACAAGAGATTCATGATCACCAGCTCCAACTCCTCCCACGCTCTGGAGACCAGCAGAGAAATCACCACCAGCTCCCTTCTCTGCCAGGGACCAAAGGGCATCGTCTCTTCGGGCTTGCACTAGCTAAAGCTACATTGACACGAGAATAGGCCAACCTGTCTAAGTAGGTAACGATATTGGGACTCCTGTTGTCCCTCATGGCCAGGATTTCATTGGCAGCCAGCTCCTCGGACATCTCCTCCTCAAGCGACATGATCTTGATTGCCACCTGAAATGACATTGGCCACCGTTTACCTTGAGAAGACGCCCCCTGCTCGAGATCACAAGCAGCACGGAGCGAGTGCTGCTGCAATGAGGCAGCGGGCTGGGCCAAAGTGCCTTGTCACTCGACAGCAGAGCTTAGCAGAAGCACCAAAGGCCATCCCAAATGCATTCTGCCTCCTGAGCCTAGAGTGTACTTCAGAGGAACAGCCTCTGCTGCAGACATGGAGCTGCCACCCAAACCTCCAGGCAGGGCTCACAGCAGCGGGGAAAGCGCTCCGGAGCTGCAAAATGGCATGGGGCTGTTGGCACTTTACCTGTTGTCCGCTGCTGGTGTCAAGGGCTTTATAAACAGCTCCAAAGCCCCTGGAAAGACAAAAGCAGCAGAAACAGCCCTCAAATCCAGTCTCTGGGCAGCTTATTCTCGCCTTTTGGGGCAAAATTCGGCATCAATCCCTTGGCACTGAAATCAAGCCTAGGCAGCAGATCTCCCCAGGCTGCCTGCAGGCCTTCCTTAGAAAACGCCTGGCTGCGGCGTCTCTTCGGCCAGCAGCACGTCGGCCCGTGAGCCCTCTGCCCTGCGGGGCAGCCTGTCCAAGGAAACACTAAGGTGCAGCATGAAGACCAAGGGCTGCTGGAAATCTCCAAGGCACACACCCAGCCAGGTCATTTCCATACCTATGGGGAACTCTCCTCCTTGTGCGGGTGTGCATGCATGTGTGTGTCAAAAGAGTGACAACAATTAGAGTCAGAAGACTGTCCTTGAGAATCTGACATTTCTTGAGTGGCAAGGTGCTCTTTCAGGCCAGAAAGCGGCAGGGGCAGAGGGTTTCCCAGCTCCTGCTCCTCCTTGCTGCAAGCAAGACAATGCCAGCATCAACTTGTCTTTGATGAGGCCTTCGCATTGCTCTGACCCAGCAGTCCAGGCAGGCGACAGGAGGTAAAGCCAGAGCCTGACCGTGATTGGAGCTTGCCTGACTTCACGCTTGATATTGCACCAGCCAAAGACCTGGCCCACACTTTTGTAAAAGGAGCCGACACCACGCTTACCCTCGTCCCAGTTCTTCAAATGCCGTGTATTTGCTCATTGGCTGGCCCGGACTCACAATGCTCCCTGAAAGACAAAAGCAGCGCAGGGCGCTCGCTCGCACACAGAGACGCCGCTCCCCACACCCTCCCAAAGGCAGCCCCGCTGCCAGCAGCTCTGGGCCCTTTGCGGTCCCCTGGCTTCCAGCTGCTGAGACCAGCAAGTGGGAGGGCCATCTTCTCCACCTTTCATCAGGTGGCCTTTCCCAGAAGGCCTTTATTTCTTTCAAGCGCAGCATCCCATGCCATAAGCCAAAATGATGAGACCTTAAGAAGAGGGCCCTAAGAGGTCACCAAGGGCCTTTGCAGCCTCTGCAGTCACACCCACCATCACTGGCGGGTCCACTGCCAGGGCCACAAAGTGTCTGAGCCACAGGAGGTGCAAGAACGGGAGCCCGAAAACAGCTGGGGCCAGAGAGCTCCCTGGGGCCTAGGCACTTGCTAGGTGCCAGCCTTCTGCTCAAGCAGAAACAATCTCTGCTTTTGTCTTTGGCACACAAGGCAGCCCAGGCAGAGCCAAGCCAGGCCCAGCAGCCCTCACAGGCAGCAGGAAGTCCCTGAGCGCTGCCGCGCTGCCTCAAAGCACAACAACAGCTTCTGCTGAGAGGCCTAAGCGCCTCTGAGACCGAGGGGCAACTTCTGGCACAGCCTACCCCCAGACACGCACACAACACACTGCTCTGGCAGACAAGAAATGCACCCGACTCACTCAGTGTCTTCTGGCCCTGCTCCTGCCTCTTCTCGTGCTGCTGGGCTGCGCTGCTGCAGGAAGTGCCAGCAGCGGGGGGCGAGCTGGCTGCTGCAGCCCACGCTGGTCCAGCGGCACCAGGTTGAATTGCAGAGCCTGTGTTGAGCTGGGACCAGAAAGGATTGCCCATCAGAAGGGTGCCTGGCACACATGCCCCACCGAGTGCACGGCCAAAGCAAGGCCTTGGGAAGGTGCTGTCAGCCACCCCCAGGCCTCTCCAGCTGGGCCGTTTCCCATGTCCCCTTCTCAAAGGCAACTTGGCAAAAGCCCAAAGGCTACTTGGATCCAGCCCCTCAGGGCCACCTCCATGCTCCATGTTTTCAGCTTTTCTGCAAGACATTGTCAAGAAGAGATTGATGGGGCTGCCAAGATCCAGAAAGACATCAGAGCAGGGCCCCAGGGCCTTCTCGCTTTCCTCCTCCTGTCTTTCCCTGGACAATGAAATCAGCCCGCAACTGGCATGCAGTGCTCTGCTCAGAAGCCCGCAGCATGGCCCTTCTCTGATCTGTTTCACAGATTGCCCCTCTCCATGGCAGCCTTTAGGGAGCGGCCCTTCGGAGACGCCTTCCTGCCCTGCCCAGACCCACCCGCCCTTCACAATGTAGGGCTGCCAAGGATTCTCCTCTCCAAAGGCTGCTCTGACCGGCTGGAAGTGAAGCACAGCCTGAAGCTAATTAGTCCATGGAGAGGGCAGGTCCCCTCCAGGGGCCAGTGTCTGCCAGGTCCCCTGCAAGGCCGGCAACTGCGTCTTTGGGCCGCTCCGTCCGCTGACCACAGGCAGCCTGCACTGACAATGGGCACACGGGGCTGACTCCTACACTGAGAATCATTGAATGCTGCCTCCTGTCTGATGCCAAGAGACATTCTCGGGCCCTCTCAGCATCCCAGCTCAAATGCCAAACTTCAGAACCCATTGGCCAGGGCTCGCTGGTTTGAGAACAACAAGGACGCTAGAGTAGGCTCTGTCTACATTTGGGCCTCTTTTGCCAAGAGAGAAATAGAAAGACTCTGCTGGAAATGCCCCTTGCTCTTCAACACTCTCAGCTTCCCTTGTGCCCAACAGCTCAAGCAGCATTTTCCTCTTCTCTTTCCTGCATTTTAGATCTAGATTCTTTTAAATGGCATGCCCTAATTCCCATGCCTTGGCTGAAGATGGTAGCTCAGCAAAGCTTCCACAAAGGGCCCTTTCCCTGTGGCAGCTCCCTGCTGAAGCAGCCCAGGAACAGCTGCTGGGCTCAGCAGCAAACCCTCCCTGCACTGGACTTTGTGCTGCATCGCCAAGGGAATCGCAGTCTTGGCACACCATCAAAGGGTCAAGTCACGCAGCCAAGGCCTCTAAGGGGCAGAATTGGGAGCGAAAGGTGCTTTCCTTCGCTCCTGGAGAGAGCCACCGAGTTGCTAGCAGTACTTCTGAGCATCTCCCCTCCGAGTCTGCAATTAGCAGCTTGTCTTGCTTGAAGCAGCAAGAGGAGGAAATGACAGACTCCAGTGCCGCGCACTCTCTCGGGGAGGGAAGGCAACCGCTGCAGGTTGCGGGGCAAATACTCTGCACCCGCCCCCCAGTACACAGATGCCCCCTTTTTAGCTGATGCTGCTGGCAGGACATTGACCAAAGCGGTGGCATCTTCATGGCCATTGTGTTCCCAAATAAACTCGGTCACTGCTGCGGCATAAAGAGCAGAGTGAATCAAAAGCCGGGTGATGCCAGCCCCAGGAGAAACCTTTACTTACGAGTCAGCTGGGTCAGGTAGTAGCCAGAATAGACAACAGAAAAGACCGTGCAAACCGCGGCACAGACCTGCCCGATCATTTTGGCAGCACTGTGCGGGTTTGCACACTGAATGCCAGCCAAGGCAAAGCCCAGACTCCTCTCGGGGTGCAGGCCGTCTGCTGAGAACTCCTTGAGCACAAGGATCCTCCTGCAGGGAGCGAGCAGAAGAGCCGCTCTGGACAAGCAGGCCTTGCGTGCACCGGGGCAACGCTGTGCTGACAGCACTGTGACGTGGCACCGCTCCCCTGACCTCACAATAGCAGCTGTTCTATGGCTTCCTTGTGCCCAGCAAGGCAACCTTCTGTACAGCTGATGCGAAAGAAAAGCCTGGGAAGTTCTCCTCACTCATAAAGCAGCAGAAAATGTCCTCCCAGTCCATAAGGCAGTGCTCAAGGCGTCCCAGGGGAACTCAGAAAATGGGCCAACCCAAGCGGCATCCAAGGAATCCAAGCAAACGCGCCTTTTGGTCCCAAAAGCTTTGACTGAAAGCAAAAGTCTGCTTCTTCTAGGTGGCATGGGAGCTGGTTCTGAAAAGTCTCACTTCTTCAATGACATTTAGGGGGAAAAAGAAGCAAAGATAATAAATTTCCAGGAGTATTTTAGGCTGCAGTCACTTCTCGAGCACGCGGGTGCGTGCTGACCTTTGCTCTGACTCGCTTTGGAGGCTGTCCTCCGTTTGTGTCAGGGAGACGCTTGCTTAGGTCTTGACGCAAATCTCGTCTGCTCCTGTTTGCTATTTCTCTGGCAACTGAAAGTCTCAGAACATCCCAAAGAGACGTGCGCTGATTCTTGGGCTGCCACACTTTTGTTGTGTCAGAGCTCTGGCAGTGGCCTGCAGCCCGCTGCTCTGCAATGGCCTGCAGATATTGAGCCCAAAGGAGGCCCCTTTGGAACAGTCCAAAGCAGCAGTGGGATAGATGTTTGCCCAAGCTCCATGCTCCCTGTAAGATTCCCTGCAGAAATTTGGATAGCCACATCCCAGTACAAATGCGATGCAGTCATTCCCTTCTCTGTCAAAATCTTGAGGCAGACCCTGGAGGCATCTTGAAAGTGGAACAAAATCCTGGGTGAGAGGGGGAATAAAGTGCACGCAACTCCTCTGCAAATCAACTCTGTTCACCTGTGGAATCATGAGCCTTGGCTTAGCTTTCTTTTGTGGTGACTCAGCACAGATATGTTGTCTGATGTTCGACAGGACCGTGTCTTTGAGAAGCTTTAGAATGGGCTCCTCAGACTTTGGGTTTATAGGATTGGATTGCAGTTCTGCCATGTGGAAGATCTGAAGAGCACATGTGAGTAGGAAATAGGTTTGCCTTAGCATCCCAGGACATGTCAGCTATTTTTTATTTTGAAGAGATTTTTCACAAGTAGTGGTGACTTGAAGACATCCCAGGATTTGATTGCCCATTTGAGTCACATTATTGCAGGTTGACTTTTTAACCCAACACTTTCAAAACCAGGGATTACCCAAATGGATTTTCTCAAACTTCTACAAATTTCCCTTTGCTTTGTGAGCAAAGTTTCCTTACAGCTTTTTGATCAACTCACAGATCTTCTCATTTCCCCTACTTTGGCCTTAAGCACTAAAGCACCTCTTTTGGAAATGCAGCTAAAATGCAACCCTTTCTGCTACTTTGTGTAACTTTTCTTGCATGAGATGGAAATAGTCAGTTGTGCTCTGCTTTATAGCATATTTCATAATTGTAGGACTGAAAACAGACCACAGGAACTTCTCCCAGCATTAGAAAGTATGTAGAATAACATTATAAAGATGCCCTGGCAATATTCATTTTATGCTTTATATGTATCTTTATTAAATTTATACTTCAGAGTAAATGTTACCTTGCAGGATTTCAGATCAATTCTAGGAATTGATTTCCAGCAGTCTAATTTTCCTGTAAGACTGGACAGGGAAACGAATCATTTAGTTTCTAAATTTTCAAATGCTAAATTTCACTAAATTTTCAAATACACTCATGTTTCAGTATGTCCAGCTCTCTCAGTTGCTGAGGGTTGGACATTGATACATTTACTCAGATCCCTGGTGCTGAAAGCAGCCTGACTCATTTCATCTCCTCATGCCCTGGCTGAGCTCCCCTCTTTCCCCTCCCACCCATTGGCTTTTGTCTCCCACCAGCCCCCCTGTGAAGAGCCTGGCTCTGTGTTCTCCATCTCCTCCTCGCTGGCACTGCCAGGCTGGGATGAGGAGCCCCTCAGCCTTCCCTGCTCCAGGCTGGACAAGCCCAGCTCCCTCAGCCTCTGCTCACAGCCCAAGGGCTCCAGCCCCACCTTGGAGGCCCTTCCCAGGCCCTGCTCCAGCTGCCAGACATCTTTCCTGCCCTGGGGAACCCAACCCAGGCCACAGTGACCTGGATAATCCCCGTCCTTGATGTCCTGGTGACACAGCCCTGGCCCCTTGTCCCCTGTCAGGCTCTGGGGTGGATCCTGTGGAACATCCTTTGGTGGAGGCTGTGGCTCCAGGTGGGCCGGGGGGATCCCAGGGGACAGGGACCCTGCTGGGCATGGACAGCATTGGACTTGTTGGGAGAAACAGTGAGGGGGAGCTGGGGCAGAGTGAGCAACCCAGTGACCTGACACAGCCCTGCTGGGATGTCACACAGCCCCTCTGGGATGTCACAGCCTCCTCTGTGATGTCACAGCCCATTCTGTGATGTCACACAGCCCCTCTGGGATGTCACAGACCATTCTTTGATGTCACAGAGCTGCTCTCTGATGTCACAGACCATTCTCTGATGTCACAGAGCTGCTCTCTGATGTCACACCAGAGTCTGTGATGTCATAGTCTGCCCTGTGATGTCAGACCTCTGCCCTGTGATGTCACAGCTGGCTCTGTGATGTCACAGATGCAGTCTATGATGCCACAGCTGCTCGATGACCTCACATGATCCACTCTGTGATGTCACAGCCCACTCTGTGACCTCATGTTACCAGATGATAAATTGTCTCCACCAGCTGAGCTGACACCTGGAGATTGTTCTCCACAACCCCAGGCCTGTGGAGACCACTCAATGCCCATTGTGTGAGAAGGAGAACTGGAAGTTCAGCAGCCTCAGTGTCCTGCCAGCTCAGCCAGGCCCACGGGAACATTGGGCTCCACGAGCACCAGGGACCAGCAGAGAGATGCCCAGGACAGAAGAACACATGGGTTAAGAGGAGGGGAAATATGTTAATGATTTTGGGGAAATGATTATCACATGTGTGAAAAAGAATAGAAAATCACCAAATTTGCAGATGACACCAAGCTGGGTGTGAGTGTGGATCTGCTGGAGGGTAGGAGGGCTCTGCACAGGGCCCTGGACAGGCTGGATCCAGGACCCAATTCCAACAAGGTGAGGTTGAACAAGTCCAAGTGCCGGGTCCTGCACTTTGGCCACAACAACCCCTGCAGCTCTACAGGCTGGGGACAGAGGGGCTGGAGAGCAGCCAGGCAGAAAGGGACCTGCAGGGACAGATGGACAGCAGGCTGGACATGAGCCAGCCGTGTGCCCAGGTGGCCAAGAAGGCCAATGGCTCCTGGCCTGGCTCAGGAATGGTGTGGCCAGCAGGAGCAGGGCAGGGATTGTTCCCCTGTGCTCAGCACTGCTTGGGCAGCACCTCGAGTGCTGTTTGCAGTTCTGGAGCCCCCAGTTTAGGAAGGACATGGAGGGGCTGGAGCGTGTCCAGAGAAGGGCAACAAGGCTGGGGAGGGGTCTGGAACACAAGAGCTTTGAGAAGCAGCTGAGGGAGCTGGGCTTGTTTATCCTGGAGAAGAGGAGGCCCAGGGGAGACAAGGCCGTGTCAGGGTACAGGTTGGACTTGATGATCTCCATGGCCTGTTCCAGCCTTGCTGATTCTGGGATTCTCTGAAAGAACCCTTGGAGCAGCTGCAGGATGAGCCCTGGGCCTCCTCTTGAGGAGCTCCAGCAGCCCAGGTCCCTCAGCTTCTCCTGGCAGCCCCAGAGCCCATCCTGTCAGTCGTGCAGAGCCTGTGCAGCTCCTCCTCACTGCCCAGAACAGGGAGCCCCAGAGGCAGACACAGCAGCCCAGATGTGCCCCCCTGGCCTGGGGTGCCTCTGGCAAGGGAGCAGCAGCAGGCACTGCAGGAGCCTGCAGACAATTCCTGCAGCACTTGTAGGATGATCCTGCTGCCCAAGGGACGTTCCCATGGGGCCAAGTCAGGAACTGCAATGGGCAGTGGGGCCAGAGAGGAAAGGGCAACCAGGGATGGGCTGTTTGCAGGGGAGGGAACGGGGGTGGGCAATGGGAGGAAATTTGCACAAGGAAAGACTAAAGAAAGCAAAGGTGAAGCAAAGGAAATGCTCAGGGCAGTTTGGGGGTGGCTGCCAGGCAGCCCTGGCTCTGAGCAACAGCGTCTGCAGTGGCACAGGAAACTCCCAGCTGATGGGAACAAACTTTCTGGCTGAGTGCAGAGGCCAGGACAAAGCTGAGTGGTTTCCCTGGTGTCCCCCAGCCCTTGCTGGCCCCAGGGCTGATGGCATTTGTGCTCCCTCAGGTTCATGTCCCCACAGCAACAGCATGGGGGTGCTCCCCCTGCTGTGGGCAATGCAAACAGGGGCTGCTGAGCCAGTGCTGCCGTGTCTATGCCTGCAAGGATGGGGCACCTGTGTGAGCTGGGGGAGAGGCCAGGGCTGCAGAGGGGGGATGTTGTTGGCAGCTGCATGAGGACGCTCTGGGACGCTGCCCTGGGCTGTGCAGCGCACTGGGGATGGATCAGCCCCTGCTCTGCTGCTCCTTCCCGTCTGCCCCAGGGCCCTTGCAGAGCCCCAGGTGTTGCTGCCCTCAGCTGCCATGGCAACCCTCAGGACAAAGCAGTGCCAGGGCTGTTCCAGGTACAATTGCAGTGACACTCGTTGGTGCCACCAGGTGCCACGGCAACCAATGCCCGGAGCCGTTGTGATGGCTGGTGGCCATGGAAAGCTGCCCTGGGCCCCTTGCTCAGGGCTGCTGTCAGTGCCCAGAGCCAGAGGGGATCCCTTGCTGGGGGCTGTGCCATGGCCACCTGCCCTGTGCCGCGCTGGCCGCTCAGGCACCAGGAACCAGCAGCCAAGGGCACTGCCAGGGCCAAAGGCCAGGTCAGCCAGACAGAAAGGGGCAGGGCTGGGCACTGTTTCCATGGCAACCGGCACTGGGGGGGACACCTGGGTCACCTGGCCTGGCAGTTGCCATGGAAACCCCTGGCAGGCACTGAGGGCACAGCCCCTGGCACTGAGACACTGCTGGGCCGGGTGCTGAGCACAGGGCTGAGCACGCAGAGATGGTTTTGTTCTTGCTGAGCTGCAGCACAGCCAAGGCCTGTCCTGCCCCTCGTCCAGCCACGCTGGGGAGGGGCTGGGGCTGCGGGGGAGCTTGGCAGGGACACAGCCAGGACAGGTGACCCCAACTGACCCCGGGCATAGCCCAGACCACAGGACATCATGCTCAGGGTATGAAGGGGGGGAACAAGGAGGAAGGGGGGAATTTTGGAGCGAGGGCTTTTGCCTTCCCAGGTAACGCTTAGGCAAGAGGGGGCCCTGTTTCACCAGTGGGCAGGGTCACTACCAAAGACACAGACACCAGCTTAAGGAATTGTGTCATTTATATCATGCACAGCTGCAAAGAATTACAAAAGGATAAGCTCAGCAAAGCACATCATCATTAGCAAAGAATTACAAAAGAAGCTCAGCAATCCATCCAGTCATGACTACCAAAGATTGCCTGCAGTGATTAAAGAAAGATCCATCAGCAGTTCCCCTCAGATTTTACCATCACCCAGACCCACACATCAGCTGGGAAGCCAAGGACTGCAGAGCCACTCCCAGACACTGGGAATTCCTGCAGGTGCCTCCACCTCTGCAGGCAAGGAGGCTCCAAGCCCACTGGGAGAGGACACAGCTTTTCCACTGTTAAACAAACAAGCTGACATCACTGCTCCTGTGGCAACATCTGGTTTCATTCTCCTCATTGGTTCCTCCCAAAGCCTGGCCAGGGCTCAAGGAGGAACCAAGGGAGTTGACTTTGATCCTTCAGCCCCAAACAAGGCCAGATGGGGCCGGGTCTGGTTTCTCAATACAGAAAGATAAATCCATGTTTTATCAAGGAACACATGCACTGATCATGTTGTTAATAATGCTTCCTTAAGGAGTGAATACAAATACAACATTTGGTTGGAAGGTTCATCTAGAGGTGAACTTTGCCTCAGGGCCTGTTCAGGCCTTGGGACTTTGATCGGTCCTGGGACCTACAATGAGCTACAACCTTCCTAACCATTCTTTCAATAACACAGTTTAGATTGAGATATTAGGCATAAAGGCATATCCTCTTGTGCTTCAATTAAGTGCTGTTTAATTGCATTACTCTGAGCTATTCACCTTCCTTTTAAAACATGCCTAAATAGTTGCTGGTATTCTCTCTTATTTATCAAATGCCTCTCTGTTCTAGAGACTGCCTCTTTTAAGACAAGTCCCAATACTCCACTTCCCAGCACAAATCATCACAACAACTCTAACATGGAATGTCAGAGTGCACACCAAGTGCACAGGCTGCAATGATGACAGGCACTGCCACCAATGCATGTCACAGCAGCCTCCACTTTGGCAGCCATGAAGCCAATCCCAGCAAGAAGAATTTTCTTCTTTCTGCCACTCTTCTACTGCTCTTTGTGTCAAGGTGATTGCTGACTGTTGGCCTTCAAACCCATCGCTGAGAGCAGTGCAACATTCCTGTCCCATGAGAGCCCAGGCTCCTCCTTGGCCAGCAGGCAGATCATCCAAGGCCATGGGGTTCTGTGGAGTCCCCAGTTGTGTTTGTTGGAGCTCACAGGATGTGCTATTGGACATTTTAACAGCATCATTTGCTACTTCTTCTAATCATCCATTCAGCTTATTCCTGTCAACTCCACACGATGGGGCAGCACACATGGGCCACAGGGTGAACCAGAATCTTTTGCTTGCTGAAAGCCAAGGCATTCCTTGGGGGGAAAATGTTCTCTGGGCCCCAACTCTTCCTTGTGGTTGATCCTGAAGGACCCAAAATGGTGGCCCTGCAGCCAAGAGTGGTGTGACACTGACACCGAGCAGCTCCAGCAGCCCAAGTTCTACTGACATTGGCAGTGATGCAAAAGCACAGAAATCCTCTCACACTGTGGCCTCTGGAACTAGAACAGGCTTTGGTTTCTCCTGAAGGCAAATCTTAAGGAATCCTGTCCAAGTGATCATGGTATTCCTGTGTTCTCTTTAACTGTCCCTTCCCTGACAGTGACGAGTCAGAGCCCGTGGACAGAGTTCTGGCCACCCCACAGGGTGGGCCCTCCAAGGGAGCCCCATTCCTGCCAACTCCAGCTGAGAACACACCCAGCAGTTGGTGACATGCAGCACTTTGCCTACCCTGATCTTTACATTTTCATAGCTCATCATTACATTTTGATGACTAACCCCTTGGTGAAACACTAGAGGTGTTTGTGGCAGACAAAGATTCTGGCTGACTATCAAGGTACACCTTACAGACATCAGTAGTACTTTAGTGACACCGTTCTTCATTCTTTTTTCTCAATCTCATTCACATTAGGAACAAGAATTCTGTTGTCCATGGAGCTGGCACCTTTTTAATTCCAGAATAATGCCCCCAGGCCCTTTGCTGTTCAGCTTTACCATGTTGTCTGTGGCTAACAAGGCTTGGGGGGCCCTTTCCCCTCTGGCTGGAAGGGGCCGGGTCCCAGTCCCTGAGGGGCACCCGGGCTCCTGGATGCAATTCCTGTGCAAGTCCCTCAGTGTCACAGCAGCCTTCACATGGAGCCCTGTGGATCAGAGCATTTCCCAAAGGGGCCCTTGGGGCAAACAGGCAGATCTGGTCTGGCAGCATGTGTAAAACAATATCCTGTCAGATCTACTTGTTCTCACACACAATCCTTGGCTGCAGGGACACATTCCCCTTGTTCCAGCCCAGGTTTCAGGACTCAGAGTTGTCTTTCCCAGGAGCTGCTCCTTCAGCTGCCTCGGGAGGGCCTTTTGGCCTCTGGACCCACACTCTGGCTCCATTATTAGGGCTGCTGGATCCAAACCCTTTATCTCCACAAACAGTGGTGACTGGAGCTGGATCTCCTTTTTTCACAGTTGTTCTTAAAATTGCAATATTGATAATTGTGCTACCCTGTCATGGGGTTGAATAATCCAATCTTGTTCACTATTGTTTAACAGAATTACTGTAATTTCTCCTGGATATTCTGCATCAATTCCTCCTGCCATGACAGGAACACTTTGCAAGGCCAAGCTCCAAGGGAGCAGTTACCAAAGCAAAGTGTTCTGGAGGAATCTGAATTCCTGTTGCAGAATTGATAGCTCTCATTTGCTTTGAATTTATCCTAATTAATTCCAATGCATGAAGGCCCAGCCCTGCAGCCTCTGGGCTGGCCCTGCCAGGGGCCATCACAGCCAGAACAATTTCCCAGGCAGCCCAAGTCTCACTGCCCATGGTTGGATTTGCAAACTGGGGGCAGCCGTGCACAGCCAGGGGGTTCCCATTTCCCCCGTGGGCCATTGTTGAGGGCATGGGGCACATCTGGGAGATGGGTTCTCCATGGGAAAAGGTTCCCATCTCCTCATTTTTCCAAATGCTCTTTTAACAACCCCTTCACCCGTGCAACCAATCCTGCAGCTTGTGCATAGTCCAGTACATGAAAAACCCTGCAGGCTTAATCACTGTATTTTTCACAGGAACAGACAAAGCATTCTGCATCACAGTATCAGCACACCCTGTAAAAATCACCAATTTCCTCCCTTCCTCCTTTTTTCATTGTATACAATCTCACAAAGTTGACCATTGACATTAGGGTCCTGGCCAATCCTGTTCTGTAGGGTATTTAGTGTTACATCCCTGAGCAGCCAAAGCTACCAAATTAGTAATGTCAGCACTATTTCACATTATTCCTATTTTTTATGTAGATATTGATATAGACATATCGAAATATAGATACATATTAAAAAGATATAACTACATATATAAATATATATATTAATGTCTTATACTATAAATAAGTATATAATGATACAATATATCAATATTTCACTTGCACAAATGCATCTGAGCTCAAGAAATAAACCTTCTTCTGTTGCTCCATGTGGGAGCATTCCAACAATAATTGTTCCTTCTGAAGGTGCTGTTTCCTATGTACTGTCAACAAATTCATCTTTGTCTGCCCAAACCCACAAGGTCTTTTCCTTTTCCATATGCAACTTTTGGATGCATTTGAAGACATCCAGGGCTGCAGCTTCTTTTACCCGACTGCCCCACTGCTCACATGGAGCTCCGACCTCAGCCCACTCCAGAGCCAGGGAACTCCAGGGAAGGGCTTCCCATCTGGGAATTTCTGATGGCACTGATTCCTCACATTGACATTGAACAAGTGACATTTTGCTGGGATCTGGCCAGACTGTGCCAGTTTGGTTTCACCAGTGGGCAAAGTCAGCACCAAAGACACAGACTCCAACTGAAGGAATCAGTGTCATTTCCTGCAGTTCACAGCAGCAAAGAATCACAAAAGGAGCAGCTCAGCAATGCACCCAATCATCCCCACCAAAGATTGCCTGCAGTGATTAAGAAAGATCCAGCAGCATTTACCCTCAGCCTTTACCATGCCCCAGATGCACACAGCAGCTGGGGAAGCTGTCACAGCCAAGGGCTGCAGAGCCACTCCTGGGCACTGGCAATTCCTGCAGGGGCCTCCAGCCCCAGCTGAGGCTCCAACCCCGCTGGGAGAGGGCCCAGCTCTGACAGTGCTGAATGAACAAACTGACAGCACTGCTACTGTGGCAACATCTGGTTTCATCCTCCTCTTGGGCCCCTCCCAAAGCCTGGCCAGGGCTCAGGGAGGAACCAAGGGAGCTGACTTTGACCATACAGCCCCAAACAAGGCCAGATGTCAGATTTCATGGCCTTGTCTGGCTTCTAAATACAGAAAGCTCAATACATGGTTCAATAAGGAGTGGCTGCATCTATCACAGTGCTAATGACCATGCATATTTCATTAGGGAGCAGATACAAAGATAACCTTTGCTTGGAAGGTTCATCCAGAGGCCACCTTTGGCTCAGGGCCTGCTGTTCAGGCCTCACTCAGGGCTGGTGTCCAGGCCTTGGCACTTCAGGGACGTGCTTTAGTGCTGGGCTTGGCACTGCTGGGTGAGCGGCTGCACTGGGTGAGCTCAGAGGGCTTTTCCAACAGAAAGGATTCTGTGATTCCATGATTCTATCCACTGCCTTCAGCTGGGGCTATTTTAGCAGCATTACTTTGCTCCAAAAGTTCCCTCTTGCCGAGCTCCTGTGGCCTGAGGCTTCATCTCCTTCAGCTCCTGGTGCTGAGCTGCTCATGCTGAACGAGACGACTCGGAGAGAAGAACACAGTCCATCCAAATCCTTCTGGGACACGCAGAGGGGAGGCTGTGCAAACAGGAGCATTGGTTGCTGTGGCCTCCTCTCTGCCCTTCACGCCTTTCAGTGCTTGGAACCAGCCAAGAACTTTCTCCAAGAGTGCAACGGAGCAGCTGTTCCTGCTCCCGGGCCTGGCTCTTCCCAGTCTCTGCCCTTGCCTGGTTCTGTCCCTCTTGCTGTGCCCTCTCTTCCCCCAGGGCTCGCTGGCTGCTGCCCAGGACTGTGGCACTGGCCCAGATCCAGTGCTCCAGAGCCTCCTTTCTGTGCCCTTGGAGCTGCCTGGGCACAGCAGCCTTTTCCATCTGCAAGCTCCCCATGGACAGGGAGTGCCCAGCTCCGTTCCTTGCACAGCCTCCAGGAGCCCAGGGCTGCCATCTCAAGTCCCTGCTGGCACTGGGGGCTCCCAGGTGCCTCAGGCTGCTGTGACACCGCTGCACACGGGAGGGAACAGGGGCAGGGGCTGTGCTGAAAGTCAGCTCCATCTGCTGCTGCTGCTGCTGCTGCTGCTGTGGGGTCATTTGTGCAGCCCTGGCCCAGAGTCAGGGATCAGATGCTGCCAGTCTCTTCCAGCCCTGGCTGCTCAGAGGTTGGGCCTTGGAGCCTCAGGTGGCCAAAGGCAGCTGCTGCTGGTCCCTCTGTGTGCCCGTGTTCAGCAGTGCTGCTCCATCAGTCTGTGCCCAGCAATGGGGAAAAGGCTCAGCCCTGCAGGGCCAGGAGCTGCCGGGCTCTGCCTGAGCAGCTCAGCCAGCAGGAAGGGAGCTGCTCCACACGGGAACCAGGAGCAAAGGACACTCCTTTTGTAGGACATGTTTTCTGTTAAAAAAAAAAGACAAAGAAATTAATAAATCACAGAAGAGAATGTGAAAGATAAAAACAAAACCCAAGTGTGTAAAGAAAAATAGTGCATAACTTTGGATTAAGAGGTAACTGATCTTTCTTAAAAAGAGAACTCAGGTATTTATTTTGTAAATGTGATAATGGCATGGATCCATCTTACTGGCCTCAGTAACCTTTTTAAAAAAGATTTTGGGGTTTGTTTCCAATACTGCAATTTTGAATTGTGGTGAAATTGGTGTGAAGGAAGAAGAAATTGCTTTGTGCCCTGCCAGCTCCAAGCAGGATTGGGAATCTAAACTCTGTCAAAGCCCAAATCCTTGAGAAGATGACCTTCCTTCTCAGCCTGGGAATGAGCTGCACGTTCCCTTTGAAACTGTCAGGGATTTCTTAGAGTCACAAAGTCCCACTGACAGCTTTTTGCTCTGGTTTGGCAGTGCAGAAGGGCAATTCTCCATCCATCAGCTCCAGACTGCACTGCCTCAGGAGCATGGCCCACTCACCAGCTTTGGCCCACTCGTGGCACTTCTAGAGGAGGAAGAAAGTGCAATTGCACAATTCCAGCCAACCAAGAGGGAAGAATGGGACAGACAAAACACCCTGTGCAGATCCAGGCGTTCAGCTGGGACTGTGGAGAGTTTGGGTCCTTGCCAGTTGGATGTGTGTCCCCAGCTGCAATCTCTGGGCCTGCAGCAGAGTCTCACTCACCTGCCAAAGCAGAAAGCTCAGGCGCTGTGCTCGCAATGGGCTCATCTGATGCAAAGCTGTCAGAGCAATGTGAGGGCAGAGCCAGCCCAGCTGGGCCCAGGGCTGAGCCCAGCAGAGCCCTGGCAGAGCCCAGAGCAGCCTCAGCACCCGCAGAGCCCAGCTGCAAGGAGAGAAAGCAGAAAGTGCCCGTCAGCTGAGGGCTCCTGTGCCCTTGTGCCAAGGCCTGCGGTGCCCAGGCCATGCTGGCTGTGCCCAGAGCTGTGCCCAGAGCTGCCCATCCCTGCTGCCTTTGGCAGCAGAGCAGGAGGACAGGACATGTGCCCAGCCTGCAGCCAGCCAGGGCACATGCAGCCCTCAGCAGCTGCCCAGAGCAGGATGCTCCTGTGCTCGCTGCCATCTCCCAAAAGCTCTGATCCCACCCTGCCAAGCACACAGGGACCCACCTCACGCCACCCACGGCTGGAAGAAAAGCTGCTCCCAAACCATGTCCACAGCCTTCTCCAAGAGCACGGCCCATCCACACCACAGCTGCTCCCAAGCACCTCCCCATCCACACTGGACCACCTCGAACGCTTCCTCTGGAAAAACAAACAACACGTTCTTGAAAAGAGATTAGAGACAAAAAGGGAAAACAAGAAAAACAGTAAAAACTCTTATCTCTGTCAGGGCCTTGAGGAAGGCCCAACTCCTACATGGCGGGGAAAAACCCAGCCATGGCTGAGGGAAGCCCACTCTTTCTCTCTTCCCCTCTGCACTGCCCCCCAAAATCACGGTGGTCCCAAAGCAAACAAGGGCTGCTTATGGCCTCTGACAGCCAATTGCTCAGGGCTCGCCAGCGCCCCAGCCCCTCAGGCTCTGCCCCAGCCCGGCCAAGCTGCCCGGCAGCAGCTCCAGAGCAGCCCCATCCAGAGGCACCTGGGAGCCCTCAGCAAGGCAGGCAGCAGCACACGGGCAGGAGGACACGGATGGCGCTTCCTGCCTGGCACAGGGCTTGTGGCCATCTCCAGGCACCGCTCTGGCAGGGATCCCCGCAGCTCCGGCCCTGCCCAGACGCTCTGGCGGCACCACAAAGGCTTCAGCAGAACCACCACAGGCCAAGGGGCTTCTGGCCATTTCCCCTTGCCCACTGCACGCCTGGGCAGCTGGCTGAGCACAAGCACCCTTTCCCCCTTCAGGGCCCCACCACCCCTCAGCCTGCTGTGCTGCTGAGCACAAGCACCCTTTTCATCCTTTCCTGCCTCTTGCCCTGCACACCCTGGGCAGCAAAGAAAAGCTCCTGGCAGTCTGTATATCATAACACATTCTAGAATTGAGGTATTTACAGTAATCTATAATAATATATATCATTATAATATACTCTAGAATTTATTTATTACAATATAGACAAAAAATGGAAAAGAAGAAAAGAAAAATCTTGAAGAAAAAGAAAATTACCCCTGGCTCAGGTTGCCCCAACAAAGACAGCCTCCCAGATCAGCTCTCCTCCTCAGTCATCCGGCAGAGCAGGCAGCCGAGCCCCGACAGGCGAGGCCGAGTCCTCCATGCCCTGCGCAGCTGATCTTGCAGCCTCTGCATGGTGGAATATCGCCCACTCTGTATTGCCAGGAGGACATGCAGTGTTTCAAGTGCCAGCGCTGACACGGCACTGCTCCTGTCCTTCGTCAGGCGTTCCAGGGCTGCAAGAAAGAGGAACAGAGCCACGGTCAGAGCCGGATCCGCGGGGAGCCCAGGAGAGCCCCCTGCAAGGGCCATCGCAGCCGGCTCTTGCCATGGGCAGGAGGGAGCAGGGAGCAAGGGGATCAGGCCGAAGCTGCTGGCCACCAATGGCCCACGTGGCCCTGAAAGCTCAGTGTGCTCTGGCCACGGGAGCAGAGCCCTCCACAGCCAGGGCAGGGCTTGCAGCTCTCCCCCCGGCAGCCCGCGCTGCCAGCCCGCTGCCCTCACTCACCTCTGCAGATCAGCTGCAGCTCTTGCTGCTGCCCCCTCAGGCGCCGCCCGGCCATGCCTGTGAACACAGAGCCTGTCACGGCGCCAGCGGCACAGCTCCCTGCCGGCGGCGCTGCCGGCGCTGTGGCCACACGGGCTGCTGGCCCGGCAGGGCTCAGCCCGGCCCTTGCCGCACGCTGCCGCCCCAGGGCAGGGCGGAGGGTGGCAGCAGCAATGCCCAGGCCAGGCGGGGCTCCACGGAGCCAGGCCCGGCTGGAGCTGCCGGGGCAGCAGGCAGGGCCGGGGCCGAGCTGCGGCGGGCCGGGGAGGGAGCCCGGGCTTGTGGCTCACCCATGAACCTGATGGCCGCCTCTCGCAGGGGCTCCTGTGGGCTCTCCAGGTAGCGCAGGGCCCGGCGCACGTGCTCGGCCGCTCGGCTCCTGTCCTCTGCCAGCTGCAGAGAGCGGCAGGAGGGAAGGGTTGGCGCGGGCTCAGCCCCTGGGCGGGCGCTGCCTGCGCCCAGCCCCGGCCTCCCCTGCCCACACAGCCCTGAGGCGCGGCCAGCAGCCGCTGGCCAAGGGCTCCCGAGGGGAGGGGGCAGCGGGCCGGCTGCTGCCCGGGGAGCCGCGGTGCCGGCCCGCAGCCCCGCCGGGCCGGGGCTCCATGGACACTCGGCTCGGGCCTACGGGAGCCTGGAGCAGAGCCCGCGCGGCCCAGGGAAGGCAGAGGCGTGTGGGGCGCAGGCTGGCGCCCCTGGTTGCAGCGCTGGGCAGGAGCGCAGCTGCCAGCCGCACTCGCTGAGCAGCACGGTCAGGGGGCTTCTGCAGCCTGAGGCTGGGGCTTGCAGGCCGTCCTTACCAGGCCCTCGCCGAACCTCCAGGTCTGACCCAGCTGCAGCATGTGTTGGAGATCCTTCCTGCGCAGGAATGTGGCTGAAGAATGCAGCGTTTCCCGGGAGTCCTGGAGAGCAGCAGAGACCTGGAGATGGCACCAGAGCCCAGGGCCCAGGACCCGCACAGGTCCCTGAACCAAGGCCAGGAGGAGGCTGCAGCCCACCAGGCGCCAGAGCAGGAGGCAGCCAAGCCCCCTGCCAGAGGGCCAGCGGCAGCCGGTGAGTCCTCACCTCTGCCACATGCTGGTTCTCATCATTGCAGTGGAAGAACAGAGGGAGCAGGCTCTGGTGCACGTATGACTTCAGGGCCTTTTTTTCCTCTTCCGGTGAAAAATACAGTATCTCTCGGAAGATGAACATGGAGCACGCCTGCACCTGGCTATCATCCTGTATGAAAGGAAGAAAAAGAGCCCTCAGCATCGGCTGCTTCACACCCATCTGGGCACAGGCCTGAAAATGCACAGGGCACAAAGTTTGCAGGCAGCAGCCAGTGGCCGTGGCTGGAGGCGCAGAGCCTTACGTTGTCAAAGAGCGGGAGGAGCGCCCCAGCCAGCTGCAGGGCGAGGGGGCTGGCTAGCGGGGCACCATTGCACAGGAACAAACGGCTGAGGAGAACCATGGTCATCCTAAGCATCTTGCTGTCATTTTCCTGCAGCAGCTCCACGAGCCTTTCATGCAGGCTCCACATTCTTATTGCGGCCTGTGTGGAACACGAGTGTGTGAAACGCCATCCTGCTGCCGCAGGGCCCAGAGGCCAAAGGCCTGTGCCAAAGCACTGGAGCAGCTGGAGCGGGAGGCAGGAGAGCTGGGAGCAGCTGCCTCAGCGCCCCAAGGCCAGACAAGGCCAAGCGACTGCCTTCCCCAGCCCCACGCTGGCAGCACGGCTTCAGCCGCTGCCTTCTTCTCACCGAGACACTGGTGCCGAGCACCAGGAGGCCTCTGAGGGCCAAGCGACGCATCTCCCTGCACTCGCTCTGCAGGTTCTTGGACATGACCTCCAGGATGCTGTCACGGCATTCACTCAAGTTCAGGCAGTCCAGGATCTGAGAGGCACAAGGCCGGTGATGGGGGAGCCCCACAGGGCCGGGCCCAGGCAGCAGCACAGGGCGCGGGCACCATCCCGGGCAGCTGCGGCCACGAGAGGGCAGAGAGCCGGGAGGCAGCTCAGCCAGGCAGCGCTGGCCTTCAGGCTCACCTCCACAAGGAACGCCATGGCGGCCAAATCCCAGCATGGCGTGTCTTTCCTGAGCAGCCCCAGCAGGTGGAATGCAACTGCGGAACACGAGGCTTCGGATGCATGGTGCATTTCTCTGATAGGAGGAAATGGGAAGCAAAACCCTGAGGCAGCAGGGCTAAAGCTCTGCCAGGACTGACTCACAGTGGTCTGGCCTTTCTCCAGCACCCAGCAAGGGGGAGCCGGGCCCTCTGGGAGGTGGCTGTTCTTGGGCACGCCCCTCTCCCAGCCTTTTGCAGTCTCCTTGGCTGTCCCTTGGTGACAAGGCCTTGTGGCCCACGACCACGGGGCCCCACTGTGTGGGGCACCCTGGGCACAGGGCACATTTGCCAGGGGCAGTGGGGGAGCAGGGCGTCTCACCTGGCCAGCACGCCCACAGCACAGTGGTAGGTGTCAGCACAGAGCAGCGTGTCCCAGCCACGCTTGTCTTCCATTGCCACCACAACATCCTCATAGTGCAGTCGGCAGAGCAGGGCCTTCAGGGTCTGCTCTGCAAAGCTGTGTGCGAAGCAAAGCCCAGGTCACGCTGGGAGCACTGGCTCCTGCCCTGGGCACGTGGCAGGGACAGGAGGACTTGCATGGAGCACCTGTTGGGGTTGGTGGCAAGGCCGTGTTGCTGCTGGCATCCCTTCCAGAAGGTATCGGCCGCCTCTGGCATATCCAAGGTGCTGAAGAGCACTTGGAAGAGCAGATGCACAAAGAGGCGGGGGAAATGCACGGTCACCACATGTGGGACACAGGGCATCTGGAGGATCTTCCACATCACCACAGTTGCCTGCAAAGGACAGAGCAGCCTGAGCTCAGTGTCGAGGTGTCCATGTGGCAGGGCCCAAGCGTGGCAGGGAAAGGCCAGCGGAGACGCAGGGGGAGCACGGGGCCTGGTGGCTCTGAAGCTGCCCCTGGGCCAGGTTTCAGCCCAGCAGGGAGAGGCAGCGAGACACCGTGGTGGAGGGAGGATGGAGACCTGATGGAGAGGTGAGCTTGGGCTGAGCAAAGGCCAGTTGCAGAAACTCACAGCCAGGGCAAGGACAGCCGTGTGGTCCCCATCGGAGGTGCACGTGCTGTGCTCTGGCCAGTTGGCCAGCACGTCAAGGAGTACGAGCATGGCCGTCTCTGCAGTCCTGCACGAGCACATGATGGTCTTCCACATGGTGGTAGCAGCTCTGTGGGGTCAGAGCTCTGTCTCAGGGGGGTTTGGGACACAGCACTGTGGCCTGGGCCGCAGTGGGGAGCTGAGCTGGCTGCCAGCCCTGCCTCTGCCCACTGGCCCTCAGCACGCAGGCAGCCCAGCCCCGTGGGGACTGGCCCCTGAGGAGCAGGGAGGGAGCATGGCAGCACACTGGGGACTGGCAAAGGGAGGAGCCAGAGGGCCCTGGAATTCTCTGTCTGTCAGACCACTGGGACAGGCTGTACAGGGTGATGGGCTGCTGAGCCCTGAGCCTTGTGGGCACGTGGGCCCCGTACCTGTCACATGATGGGGCCACACACAGGAGAGCCATCACCACATCAGCGGGCAGTGCCTCTGTCAGATCCAGAAGGGGCCTGTACAGGTTGTACTCAGGAAACTCATTGGCCATGAGCCACTGGTGGATGTACCTCACCATGGCGGGCACCTGGAGAAGGCAGGGGAGACTTGGAAAGCTGCCAGAGGGAGTCATGTGCCCAGCTGCCCCAGAAACGTACTTCCCTTGCCACCACACTGCCATGGCCTCAAGGCTTACAGTGAGCAGCAGGTGGGGCTTGGGAGGCCAAGCAATTGCTGGGAGGATGGAAGGCAGGCCACAGGCTGCTTACTTGCTTTGGACTGGAAGGTCCCTCCTCCACAAGCATATCCAGCAGGGCAGCGCTGGTCTTGGTTTTGAAGATGGGAGGGTACGCTCTGACCACAGTGCCCATGACGCTGGTCTCTTCCTCTCGAATCCTCTTCATGAATTTGCACACCATCTGTAGCAGAAGGGCAAGAAGCCAGGGATGTTGCAATGAGTGCTCCACACACGGTGCTGGGCTGAGCAGGGACAGCAGGCCCAACCCAGCTGGGGGTGGCTGCCGGTACCTGCGCTGTTCTTCGGAAGCGGCCACGGGTGCGTTCCTGCTCTTGTGTGCGCTCCAGGGCTGCATCTGGCAAAGAGCAAGCGCAACCAGAGCTGAGGGGCTGCGGGAGAGGCCGGAGAACACAGCCCAGCCCTGCGCTGCCCAGGCAGGGAGAGCCCCGGGATGCTCCAGGGGGATGGAGCACGGCCACTGCGGGGTGTCTGCCCAGCCCCTCTTCCGTCCTGTCCGTGGGCATTTTTCCAGGGCATGGCATGGCATGGCATGGCATGGCATGGCATGGCATGGCATGGCATGGCATGGCATGGCATGGCTCCAGCCCTGCAGCCCAGCTCTGCCACTCACCCTCCTGCGGTGGATGGAATGGCACCATCTCTTCCGTCTCCTGTGCTGGGGTAGCTCCAGGGCCTTCCTCCTCCTCCTCCACGCAGGCCAGCTTGGGCACTCTCGGGGCTCTCCGCTCCATGGCTGTTCCTGGCCCGCGCCCCAGCAGCGAACCCCGCCGGGGCCGCTCCTGCAGGGCCTGGTGCGCCTTCCCTGCGGGCGGGATGCGTCTCTCAGCGCTCGGCCCGGGGCCAGCAACGGCCCCCGAGCGCCCCTCAGCCGCCCCGGGCCGGCCATGCCCAGGCGTTCGCTCTTTGGAACGCGGCACGGGAGGCTCGGGGCCGGCGGCCGCGCTGCCGAGCGGCGGAGCTCGGGCCGGGGAAGCCGCAGCGGAGGCGGCGGGAGCGGCCGCGCCGCCTGTGTCCTCCGCGGGCCCCGGGAGGAGCCGGGGCCGGGGCCGGGGCCGGGGCCGGGGCCGGGGTCGGGGTCGGGGTCGGGACTGGACCCTGCCTCGGGCCCGGGGCCGGGCTCGGGCCAGGCGGAGCCGAAGGGCGGCGATGCCGCCCCCGCACCAGGAACTGATGCCCGCCCAGCAGCGCCACCGCCAGTACGGCCAGAGCCGGGCGGAGGCGAGAGCGCGGCGGGACGGCCGGGGCCGGGCACGGGGCAGCCCCGCCCGGGGCCGGGGGCGGGCCGGGGGCATGGCCCGGCCCGGCAGGGGAGAGGGAGGCGGGGAGAGGAGAGGGACGCCGGGCAAGGGACCCCGAGAGAAGGGTGCCCGACAGCGGGGAAGGGAGAGAAAGAAAGAAAGAGAGAAAGATTTTTCTTTTCTATCTCCTTGTGCTTCCACTGCCGCTGCTGCTGCCGCTGCTGCTGCTGCCGCCGCTGCCGCCGCTGCAACTGAAGCACCGGGGACGTTCGTCCCCGTGTCCGTTCCCCGCTCGCCCCACGAGCCCCACGTTCGAGCCCCGCGCGCCCCGGGCACAGCCCCTGAGTCTGTCCAAACACGGGAACTTTGCAGCGGTGAGCCCAGATGCAGAGCCCTGACTCCTGCACACTGGCACAGCAATCCCCTCGCTTGCTGCTCTGCATTGTCCTTGCTGAGGGGCAGACACTGTCGGGCCACCTTCCCTTGGTGTAGGATTCCTACCTGACCCCAGCACTGCACTTACAGCTCCAGTGTTGCTTTCCCGTAAAAACAGGGGAAGGTAAACTGTGTGTGGCTCATGGTATTTTAGAGTGTCTAAAAATCACTAAGTCACCGATCTTAGAGGTGAGGTGCATCGGGAATTACATGGAAAAGGGGAGCATAGAAATAAATAGAGGAAAACATCTTGGATTGTTTCTTTCATTTTCATTTCACTTCTGGAAAGCTGTTTCAGTATTCCAGGAATCTTCTCCTGTCTGCTCTTCCCAAGAATCTCTCATGGAGAACAAGGTCAAGCTTCTGTCACAAGATTTGCCACCAGGAAATTATGCCACTGGTGAAATTTTCATGATGACTCTTTGTGCTGGTTTAGGGCAAATTTTGGGAGGAAACCTCCAAAAGGGTCCATCTAGAAAGCAAGTTCAAGCGGCCTCTCCCCCTACTAGTTGAGGAAAAGACTTCCCTCTAGAAAAGTGAAAAAACCCAGTTTATTTAACAAGTAAAGTATTCACAAGGATGAAAAATGAATAATATTAAATGAAACCTCTGACAGTGCTGAAGAGATGGCAAATTCAGAAAGTCCTTTTTGTGGCTTGTAGTTGGCTCACTCGGTCTCTTCTAAGTCTCTATGGTGCTGGAATGCAGCGTCCCAGAGCTCGGTGGGCCACAGGTGTGAGCTGCCAGTGTTTTTCTGGGTTTTCAGTCCAGAGCAGGTTTAAACAGTTCCAAGAAAAAGGAAAGTCACAGTCCAAAGGAACTTCTCTGCCCCAGCTAGCTAAAACCAAATTGCTAGACCTGGGCTGTGAAGGCACCAGGATATTTCCAAATCTGGGCACTGTCAGTCCCAGCAAACACCAGATCTGGATGGTGCTGGAGCCAGAACTTGCAAATTTCCAAATTTTGGCTTTCTGTGCCAGCAAATCACTGGACTTGGGCTGTGCCAGCACCAGGAATTTTTCAGATCTGGGCACTGGCACTGCCAGCAAACACCAGATCTGGGTGGTGTCATTGCCAGTGACAGAAATCTGCCGGATTTAGGCTCTGCTGGCACCGGGAGATTTCCAAATCTGGGTTCTGATGCAGGAAACACAAGATGTGGGTGGTGCCAGACCCAGTAGCAGGAAGCTGCCACGGGTTTTGGCTTTCTGTGCCAGCAAATTGCTGGACATGGGCGGTGCCGGAACAGGGAAGTTTCCAGATCTGGGCACTGGCAGTGCCAGCAAACAGCCCATTTCAGGCTCCAGGCTCCAGGAAGGACTGGATCTGGATGCCTTTTTCTTTGCCTTCCTTCTTTCCTTCCTTCTTTCCTGGGGTCCTGCTGCCAGCAAACCCCAGACTGGGCGGTGCTGGCAAGGGGAAATTGCCAGGTTTTAGCTTTCTTTGCCAGCGAATTCTGGACATGGGTGGTTCCAGAAGAGGGAAATTGCCAGATGTGGGCACTGGCAGTGCCAGCGCACACCAGATCTAGGTGGGGATTGTGCCAGCACCGGGAAATTGCCAAATGTGAACTTTCTGTGCCAGCATATTGCTGGAATTATGCTGTGCCGGCATCTGAAAAATTCTGGATCTGGGCACTTGTGGTGTCAGCAAACACAAGATTGGGTTGCTGTAGGTACCAGGTATTTGCTTGGTTTTGGTTTTCTTTGCCAGAAAATTGCTGCACTTGGGCTGTGCTGGCACTGGGAAATTGCTGGATCTGGGCACTGGCAGTGCCGGCAAACACCAGCTCTGGGTGGGGCCAGCACCAGGTATTTGCAAGGTTTTGGCTTTCTGTGGCAGAAAATTACTGGACTGGGGCTGTGCCAGCTGGGAAATTCCCGCATCTGGGCACTGATGGTGCCAGCAAACACCGGACCTTGGCATTGCCAATGATGGTAGCAGGAAATTGCCAGAATTTGGCTTTCTGTGCCAGAAAATTGCTGGACTTGGCTCAGCCAGAACCGGGAAATATCCAGATCTGAGCACTGGCAGTGGCAGCAAACACCAGGTCTGGGCGCCTGTATTGGCATCAGGAAATTGCCTGATTGTGGCTTTCTGTGCCAGCAAATTGCTGCACTTGGGCTGTGCCAGAATACGGAAATATCAAGATCTGGGCACTGGCAGTGCCAGCAAACACCACATTTCAGGAAGAATTGGATCTGGACCCATTCCCTCCCTGCCTCCCTCACTCAACAAGGTGCCAGAGGGGCTGGAGAGCAGCCAGGCAGAAAGGGACCTGCAGGGACAGATGGACAGCAGGCTGGACATGAGCAGCCGTGTGCCCAGGTGGCCAAGAAGGCCAATGGCTCCTGGCCTGGCTCAGGAATGGTGTGGCCAGCAGGAGCAGGGCAGGGATTGTTCCCCTGTGCTCAGCACTGCTTGGGCAGCACCTCGAGTGCTGTTTGCAGTTCTGGGCCCCCAATTTAGGAAGGACATGGAGGGGCTGGAGCGTGTCCAGAGAAGGGCAACAAGGCTGGGGAAGGGTCTGGAACACAAGAGCTTTGAGAAGCAGCTGAGGGAGCTGGGCTTGTTTATCCTGGAGAAGAGGAGGCCCAGGGGAGACATGGCAGTGTCAGGGCACAGGTTGGACTTGATGATCTCCATGGCCTGTTCCAGCCTTGCTGATTCTGGGATTCTCTGAAAGAACCCTTGGAGCAGCTGCAGGATGAGCCCTGGGCCTCCTCTTGAGGAGCTCCAGCAGCCCAGGTCCCTCAGCTTCTCCTGGCAGCCCCAGAGCCCATCCTGTCAGTCGTGCAGAGCCTGTGCAGCTCCTCCTCACTGCCCAGAACAGGGAGCCCCAGAGGCAGACACAGCAGCCCAGATGTGCCCCCCTGGCCTGGGGTGCCTCTGGCAAGGGAGCAGCAGCAGGCACTGCAGGAGCCTGCAGACAATTCCTGCAGCACTTGTAGGATGATCCTGCTGCCCAAGGGACGTTCCCATGGGGCCAAGTCAGGAACTGCAATGGGCAGTGGGGCCAGAGAGGAAAGGGCAACCAGGGATGGGCTGTTTGCAGGGGAGGGAACGGGGGTGGGCAATGGGAGGAAATTTGCACAAGGAAAGACTAAAGAAAGCAAAGGTGAAGCAAAGGAAATGCTCAGGGCAGTTTGGGGGTGGCTGCCAGGCAGCCCTGGCTCTGAGCAACAGCGTCTGCAGTGGCACAGGAAACTCCCAGCTGATGGGAACAAACTTTCTGGCTGAGTGCAGAGGCCAGGACAAAGCTGAGTGGTTTCCCTGGTGTCCCCCAGCCCTTGCTGGCCCCAGGGCTGATGGCATTTGTGCTCCCTCAGGTTCATGTCCCCACAGCAACAGCATGGGGGTGCTCCCCCTGCTGTGGGCAATGCAAACAGGGGCTGCTGAGCCAGTGCTGCTGTGTCTGTGCCTGCAAGGCTGGGGCACCTGTGTGAGCTGGGGGAGAGGCCAGGGCTGCAGAGGGGGGATGTTGTTGGCAGCTGCATGAGGACGCTCTGGGACGCTGCCCTGGGCTGTGCAGCGCACTGGGGATGGATCAGCCCCTGCTCTGCTGCTCCTTCCCCTCTGCCCCAGGGCCCTTGCAGAGCCCCAGCCATGCTGTTTGCCCCCAGCCTGCCCACGGCCAGCCTGGGGCTGCTCACCGGGGTTTCTGTGCTGAGCATTGGCCTGGCCGTGTTCTTGAGAGAGCCTGGGCAAGGAGCCTGGAGCCCCCAGGGCCTGGCCTGAGGCGTCAGCGCTGCCCCAGCAGTGTCCATGGCCTGTCCCTGCTGCAGCCCCGGCACTGCCACCCCCAGGGCTGTGCCCGGCCCCGAGAGCACTCAGGCCCTGCAGCAACACCAGGGCCACCAGGGCAGCGGGGCAGGGCCACGGCAGCAGCACTGGCAACACCAAGTGCTGCTGCTGCTGCTGGGCACAGCTGCTGGGCCAGCCCTGATCTGCCCCAGCTCTGCACACAGACATTGCTACTGCAGCTCCAGAGAAGGCATCAAAAGGGCATCTCTGCAGAAAACTCTGCTGGGAGATGCTTTAGTTCCTTTAAAGGCACCAAGAGCTCATTGACACAGTCTGTGGCCACAGGGAAGACAGAGAGAAACAAAATGAGAAACGGCACAAACAATGACATTTCTTTGTGGACAATATGAAAAAAACTAAAACAAAGAAAAAGAACAGCCAAATTGAAACCAACAAGAAGTATTAAAGATGAGTTTTATTACAAGTGATTTTCAGAAATTGGCAAGCAGATTAATGTTCCTGAAAGCATCCAGTCATCAGTCTCCACTGCAGCCTTGAGCTCCTGGTTCCTCAGGCTGTAGATGAGGGGGTTCAGGGCTGGAGGCACCACTGAGTACAGAACTGACAGGGCCAGATCCAGGGATGGGGAGGACATGGAGGGGGGCTTCAACGGAGCAAATATGCCAGTGCTGACAAACAGGGAGAGCACGGCCAGGTGAGGGAGGCAGGTGGAAAAGGCTTTGTGCTGTCCCTGCTCAGAGGGGATCCTCAGCACAGCCCTGAAGATCTGCACATAGGAGAAAGCAATGAACACAAAACAACCAAATACCAAAGAGGCACTAACTGTGATGAGTCCAACTTCCCTGAGAGTGTTGGAGTGTGAGCAGGAGAGCCTGAGGATCTGGGGCACCTCACAGAAGAACTGGCCCAGGGCATTGCCATGGCACAGGGAAAATGTATTGGCTGTGTGCATGAGAGCATGGAGAAAGGCACTGGCCCAGGCAGCTGCTGCCATGTGGGCACAAGCTCTGCTGCCCAGGAGGGTCCCGTAGTGCAGGGGTTTGCAGATGGACACGTAGCAGCCGTAGCACATGATGGTCAGCAGTGAATACCCTGCTGTGATAAAGAACAGAAAGAAAAAGAGCTGAGCAGCACAAGCTGAGTAGGAGATGGTGCTGGTGTCCCGGAGGGAATTGTGCATGGCTTTGGGGACAGTGGTGCAGATGGAGCCCAGGTCGCTGAGGGCCAGGCTGAGCAGGAAGAAGAACATGGGCGTGTGCAGGTGGTGGCCGCAGGCTACGGCGCTGATGATGAGGCCGTTGGCCAGGAGGGCAGCCAGGGAGATGCCCAGCAAGAGGCAGAAGTGCAGGAGCTGCAGCTGCCGCGTGTCTGCCAATGCCAGCAGGAGGAAGTGCCTGATGGAGCTGCTGTTGGACATTTGCTGGGGCTGCACATGGGCACCTGTTCATGGAGAAAGGACAGCGAAGAGTTAGAGGAGATCCCTGTAACCAAAATCAAAGCCATTTCCCATACACTCTCCCCAAAACACACACAGAGACATCCTTTTGTGTTCAAGAGTTCTGGGGTTTTTCTTATAAGCTTCCCCACATGTCTTCTGGTGTTTTTGGATATCAGAAACCCTCAGCATTTCTGCTGCACTCGGGGAGAACAGAGCAAGTTCTGTGAGGCAGAGTGATGAGTGGAGACTGAGGAGAGATGGTCTGTCATTGTGACCTGTTCAGAGTTTCTCTGGGCTTTAACCTGTCTCAGGTGGAGGGTGATCACCTTCCCATGCTTCCCCTAAAATGTCACCAGGTACTGCTGAGAGCAGATGGATCCACCCCAGCCCAGCTGCACATTTGTAGCCAAGGACTCGCATTGCTCATTTCACCAACCCAGCAGCATTTTCAGAGTCAGAACACCTCTGCCTTTCCCCATCAATCTCATGACTCAGAGATGCTCTAGGACAGGTTTGCACCCTGGATTGAAGCTCCCAGCTTGGACTGAAATCTCAGGGAGACTCCCAAGTGTCCTTCTGATGGCATTGGATTGTGGGAGATGCAGCTCCTTCCCTGGCTGCCCTGACAGCATTGCCCAGAGCCGGGCACTGGGGACAGCATCACCCTGAGCCAGCTGTGCCCCCTCCAGAGCCCCCAGGGCCGGGCAGCTGCTCCCAGCCCTGTGCTCTGCAGAGGGAACTGGGCCCGGGGCTGCAGAGCATCCAAGTGTGATTATTCTCTCATTCCCTGATCTTCTCTCTGCTTTCTGGAGATTTTCCTCCTGCAGGTGTTTCCCTGTGCCTGATCTCTCCCTGCCAGCACTCACAGACCCCAAATCTCTGTGCACTCCCTGTGCCCCTACAGCCTGTTTGCAGGGCATGGGCTGGGGGCAGGTTCTGTTTGCAGCTTGGAGAAAGGACAGCTCAGACTGAATCTCATGGGTCCAGCAAAGGTGATGCTGGTCTGGCCATGGGCAGAGGAGTGGCTGAAAGCATATTAGGGATCTCCTGTGAACCTATTGATCACTAAAAGTAACAGTTCAGATGTCTCAGGCACTTGTCAAAATCCATAATCATCCTTTAATATTTATCGCCCCCCCCGCCATTCTCCAATAATAGGAAACTGAAAACAAAGTCTTAGGAAATTTCCTCATTTTTATCAAAATCCTTGTCTTGGGAATATTCTGTGACTGATTAGAACCCCTCAGTACATCAGAGCGTCATGAGCATTTCACCTCCCCTGCACCAGAAATACTCAGAGTGGTACTCACAGGGTCTGCAGGCACTGGGATGTTGCAGCTTTAGGAGATCAGTGCAGGAGCTGCAGCTGCATTGTCCTGCAGCCAGAGGTTGCTGTGCCAAGGGCTGGCAGTGATTGTGCCCCAGGCACTTCTCAGCCCCTTCCCAGCCCTGAGTGATTGAAGCTCTCTGTGCCTCTGTGCTGTGCCCGGGCTGGCTGCAGGCAGTGCCCCAGCCCTGCTGGGCTGTGCACAGGAGCTGCTCCTGGCCAGAGCTGTCTCTCTGCAGCTCTGCTGCCCTTGCCAGGAGCTGCCTCTGGGCCAGGAGCCCGGCCCAGCTCAGCAGCACAGACACAGCACCAGGACTTGAATGAGCCTCTGGGGCTTTGTGCTCAGGCCCTGAACATCAGTCCCTGAGAGGGAGCTGAAGAAATCTCTCCAGAACTCCGAGTCACAATCCAACTCCAAAGTTTCTTGAAGTTTTAATGGGCCCCACTGAGGGATAGGACTGAGAAAGTGTCCCCAGGCCCCAGGCAGAGCAGAGAACTGCAGGCTGTGATGACAGGTGGGGACAAAGAGAAGCCAAGTCTGGGTGCCCTGGGGCACAGCAGGGTCTGTGCCACCAAGGGCTGGGAGGAGACACCTTGTCCTGAGGCCCTGGGGCCTCCTGGCACAGCCCCAGCCAGGCTGGGCACTGTCAGCCCCTTGTCCTGCCCTCAGCATCCCCCCCTAGCCCACATCCCAGTGGCCTCAAGGATCTGCTGGAAGGAGTCCCAGGGGAGCCTTGCTCAGGAATGGCCCTGGGGGCTCCTGAATGCTCCCAGGGACTGCAGGTTTTTCAAAGGACTTTGGGTTTTGCTTTTGCCTTGGAGTCTCTGAGAGGTCTGTGCAATCATGGCCCCAATTATCTGCTGTAATTAGTCCCTGGAGAGGCTTTGTCAGTAACAACACTCAGTGGGGCTCATTCATGCCTCAGGGTACTATTTCAGTTATTTTAAGGTACCTGGTGTTTCCCTTTTGATACAGACTCTGGGAGAGGTTTGTGCAATCATGGCCCCAATTATCTGCTTTAAGGAGTCCCTTGAGGGCTTTGTACTGACACTCAGTGGGGCTCATTAATACTTTGAGATACTCAAGATTTTTAAGGTACTTTGTGTGGAGGCTGGAGAACTGGCCAAGGAAAAGCCTGCTGTACTCCCCTGGAGGACCAACCCCTAAGCCATAACCTCTGGTTAGGGAGAGCAAAAAGATCACCCCCAAAATCCTTTGTTGCTTTATGTTGATCCCTTGCAACGCCTTGGTCCTTCCCCTTTGCTCTGCCCCTGTGCCCTGATCCCATTCACTCTAGTGTTCTGTCCTGCCCTTCGAGATCCCAATATAAAGCCCTGCTTTCCCTGCCTGAGTGGCTTTTTGTCCCTGGACCCTTTTGAGGATGAAGCTCAGGAAAGGTTCTCCTTGGAACCCCACACCAAGACCCCGTCTCTCCTCCTGCGTCGCCGGGATCACAGAAGAGCTGAAATCACTCGGCATGAGCACAGACATTGCCTGTGCCCCGAGGTGTCTTCTTCCAGAAGTTTCTTCGGGAAGGTTGCAGCGCTCTGAGCACCACCTGCCACAACCTGTGGCACCCAACGTGCGGCCTCTGCAAAGAGATCCCTGAAGAAGTGTCTCCTGCAGCCTCCCACTGCAGGACAAAAGTCGCTGTTGGCGCAGCCACTTTCCCCAGGAGAAGCCCTCACGTTTTAGTGGGGGCTGTCCAAAGGGCGACCGGGACCCTCCGAAGACTGAAGAGGCCGAAGAGCTCCCGGAGTAGCGGAGGCCAATTGAGGGGCTGAGCACCTGCCCAGCAGATTTTCATTGACCCAATGGGCAATGGCCCAAAGAGCAACTGTAAGTTATATATATATATATATATATATGAGGGTCTTCTGTTTTTTCATTTTCCTTTTTCTGCTGGGTGTGGGAACAAAGTCTGAGGATGGGCAACAACCTTAGTCACCCTAAGCTGAGTCCTCCTCAAAGACACATCTATTCCAAGGTTGTGGGTGCCCTTGTTGATTGGAGAATTTGTTTTTCTAAGGGAAATTGGAAAGCTTTTGTTCATTTTCTTTCCAAATACTTTGTGAATGTTATGAGGGAATTGGTTTTATTGCTTGAGTTTTGGATGTGGTTGGGATCAAGTTATTTGTTTTACAAATGGAGGGAAATTTTAAAGTGGGGAAGTTTTAACCTCTTTTCCATTTATCCTCTTTTTCATTCTATTTATGATTCAGTTAAATAATTGGGGGAAAATTCAGGAAAAGTTTTTGGTCCCCAGTTCAAAACCACTTCCCCTTCTTCCTGTCCCCATGTACCCAAAACCCTTCCTCACCTGAGGGGCAATGGGCAGGCAGTCGTTGTCACTTGGCCCAGGGTTGCTATCGATCCCCTGACGCCTCCCGATCTCCTCTCTCCCTTTGCCTGGACAGCAAAGCGTCTGCTGCCCTGGACCTTCCCCTCATCCTCCCTCCTGTGCCCCTTTACCCACTTCCCCCTCCTGCTGATTCCCCACAAAACAGTGCCAGCAACGTATCCAGCCCCACCATTTTGTTGCTCCATTTCCAACTTTTCCTGCCCTTACACCCCAAAGTGGCCACCTCCCCACCTCTCCTCCTCCCTTTTCTGTGCCCTCCATTGCACTCGTCTCCCCCCTTCCCCCCATGTTGATGGGTGTAACCACACCAGGACCCCCCCAGTGGTCAGGAATCCCCTCCCCATCGTGGACCCCATTGCAGTTGTGTATAAACAGGGGAGAAGGACAACATCACCCAGCTCCTGGGACCCCATCCCCTGTAGGGACACCTCCTCAGCAGAATGTCCCCGGGTTGTCCAGAGCCGTGCCCCTGCCCCAGGTGGGGATGGCGTGCTGGCGGGGTGCCCTGCTGCTGCACAGACCTGCAGGGACAGCCCCTGCCAGTGCCCGTCACCAGCGGAGCACACTGCCCCTGGAGCAGGCAGGTTGGAGCTGGGAGACATCCTGCCCCGTTTGGGATTTCAGGAGGCAGCACCCACTCGGGGTCACAGGCCCATGGACATGAACACTGGTGGAGGAAAGATCTAATGTTAAAAACATCATCCAGGCAATGCTCTTTTGACAAGTTCTGCCCTGAGTTTTCCTTAAGAAGATCTGAAATGTTCAATGTCACCAGCAAAAGCTCCTGCAATGGCTGCAGGCCAGCAGAGCAGGGCTGTCAGCTGTGAAACAAGTGCTGCCACAAGCAGCAGCTCCCCCAGGGCAGCAAATCAAGAGCTGGGAAGGAGCTGATCTGAAGGCCAAACCTCCTTAGCTCCTTCTGAAAGAGCAGGAACAGTTCCTCATTCCAATGAGGTGGAATGCTGGGCACCACAGCTCCAGGTGAGGACTGGACACAAGTTTGCTCCCACTGAGTGCTGTGATGGGTTCTGCAGGAGCTCTGGGCTCCTGTGCTTGCCAGGCACAATGAGGAGAGAAGAAGCCAAGTGCACTGATGTGGGAAATGGATTTGTAGAAAGTTTTCAGGGCCTAATAGAAGGCCCACACAGTATGAATCTGTTTATAAACCTTGAGACAAGAAATGCTAACTTAAAAATGCCATGGAATAGGACAGATATTGTTGAGAGAGGAATGGAGGTGGAAAAAAGTTTCAAAAGATGGCCTTGCAAATAAGACTTTGGAAAAATAGAGCTATGAAAGATGCATTGTAGAGGGACCCACAAGGGGTAGTTTTAAATAATTGGCTTTAAGGCATCTACAACATGGCATGGCAAAAGTCTGATAGACCAAGAAACACTTATAATGTATTGTAATTAGGAAATAGTTGGCTTCTGATTGAATTATAACATCTGTATTGTCTCACCCTTCTCATGAGACTGAAAATGGAATAAAGGTTTTTAAAACACCTCTCAGTGTCCCCATCTCTAGGTCAAGAAAAGAGTATTATCCAACACACTGACACACCTTTGCCTCGAGCACAACCCAGCCTGGACCAAACACACTGAAAGGTTTCCCCTTTGGGCCATAACTCGAAACGTCAGGTCTGCTGTTTGACAACTCAGGTTGGTTTGGTGTCAAGGAGTTTCCCTCAGAAATACTGGGTTTGTCTTCCTCTGTGCCTTCCCCTCAGCAGCCTTGGGGATGCTCCTGTGTGAAGCCATCTGTCTCACACAGTTTGAGACAACTTAAAACAGGATATTGTGCAATAAGTCATCTCCTCTAAAGTGTTCCAACAATCCCTTTCCAGCAATAGGAAATTATTACTAATAGATGAAAGTGGAAAAACCCCAGCAGTTTATTAACAAACAGAATCCCCCCATGACAGGCGTTACAAGAAGGCGCCAGGTTCTCTCTCGGCAAGAACAGGAGCTGTCACGGAGCAGTTCCAGCAGCTGATGGAAGCTCGGTGGCTCGTGCGGCGTCGACTTTCTCCCATGGCAGAGCTCCATGGAACGGTCAGGGCAGGGGAAGCAGCTGGGCTGGAGCCCCTCGCTGTCTTTTCTCCCCGGCGTGGCTCAGCTCACAGACTCTCGGGCTGGGAGCGGGGCCGCTCCGCTTCTGCCGGCACCATGTCCCTGGGCTTGGACAAACAGTTTTCTGCCAGGAGAGCCCTGCACACTGCTCCACAGATCTCCCAGAAAGGCCCAAACCAACTCCAAACACTCTGTCTGCAGCAGCTTTTCACAAAGGCCTGCAGAAATCCAGGACAGCTGCAAGTGAGTGTCGCAAGGCTCTTGTCTTGTTCCTGACAGCAGAATTCTTGATGATCTGATGCAATTTTATTCAAATGTAACAAGAGAGCTGAGATATTTTGTTAAAATATTTCATGAAGAGTAACAAGCCTTGGGAGCATGAGGTACAGGACTGACGTGCGAAAGCATGAGCATATCCTCCAAAGTGGCCAGTTTAATTGTCCATTTTATTACTCTTGTACTTATTCCACACTAATATGGAAAACCAAGCTTTTCTTGGAGGCAAAACAGGCATGGGATACACTACAGTCCCTCGCAGGCTCACCAGGGCTGGCAGTGACAAAGCAGGCAGTCTGCTTCATTGTGAACCACTACAGAGCTACATCCCAATCTGGTTTAAGTAGCGTGGTATTATTAAGAGCTCCTTTTCTGCATGAGATACAAAAAGGAGATCCCAAATGATCTTCATGCAAGCATGCAGTCAAGAACTGGTCCTGCTATGCTAATGAAGCGTTTGCTTTGGCAATTACACTCTTCCCATTCATCTTTGGATGCAGACACTTCAGGTTCTCCCCTACACCCCTGCAAGGCTGGCAGTCGCTGGTTCCCATTTCCTGTTCTTCCCTAGAGATGGTGCAGTGGCTGCTTTGAGACAAAAAGCCCTGAGATCTGGACAGCTTGAAGGAGCATGAAATGCTAATTAAGTGCTCATATTGGTAATACCCAGGTCTGCACTGCCCAGTGCTCTGAAGCAGCAGCAGCAGCAGGACCATGCATCATTCCTGCTGGTGGATGTTCATGTTTCTGGTGTGCAAGAGCAATGGCTTTGAGGAGGAACAAAAATGCCCCTCTTCAAACAGTGGGTGTGCAAGGAGATGTGAAGTTTCACAGCCTTTTCTAGGATATTTCAGAAAGATCTAAGAGAATATTGTGGCATGGAGTAGGTCCCTAATTTTGTCTCCAGAGAAATCCCCAAAGGGCACATTCACTCTGCTGCTGATGGCAACCCCATAAGCTCATGGACCCGTTTTCCCTGCAACATGCCACCCTGCCTGGGCTTTACTAGGCCAGGACTAGACCCAGAGCTCAGCAAACACCTGCAGCCAGGTGACATTGTGTGACATCAGAAGCTGGCAACCATGAGGACTTTGCTGTCAAAAAGTTACAGTTTGCACTGGGCCCAGAAGTGTTTTTCCCTAAGGCAAAGCACATTGAAATGAAATGTGAAGTTTAAAAGCTTCAAATGATTATGAAAGGAAACTGCAGAATAATTTCTGGAAGGGCAGCATTGTCAATGACCATGCAGCCCACCAAGAGCTGGAGCTGAATCCAGAATTGCTTCTTCCAGCTGTGCAGGAATTCATTACACTGGCAAGCACTGGTCCATGGGAACAAATGATCCCCAGGCTCTGGGCTGAATGGCACCCAGGCTGCAGTACAGATTGGAGGAACCCTTGTCACTTGTTATTGGCCTCCCAGTGCACTCATCCTTCTGCAAACAAGGTGCAAACAACACAGCTGGACTGCTGTCCTGGGTAAATATACATACAGGTGACTCTGCCAAAGCCATGCATCATTTCCCAGGGAAAGACATGACCTCTTCTTACCTATGGAATTGTGATTGAAGACACCTGTGAGCCAGATCTGTGGGAGATTGCAAAGGAGGAAAGCTTTGGCATTTGGGCACACTTCTCTTGGTTTCTTTGCTCAGGCCTTTGGTGAGCCCAGAACACACCTAGGTAGAAAACCTTTGACTAGACAGGATCTTTTGGATCCATTGTCCCCCAAACAGGTCAACAGGTGACCCTGTTGTAATGCCAAGTAACAAAGAGCAGCACAAATGACACAAAGAAAACATGGCCAAAGAGGAAGAGGAGAGGCCCAATGAGGAAAGGATGTGGTGAGACACTGGCACATTGAGTGAGCTGCACTCCCATAATCTCTAGGCTAGCAGGTCCTGGTCTCACATACTCCTTTTGGTTTATTTAAATTTTATTTATTTATTTATTTACTTTTTTCATCATCAAAAGAAAATATATACAATTAAAAATATGTCAGCAATTTTTGAAGACAGAATCAACACACATTAATTCAAAACTACATCTAAAGATCAGAACATATGTACAGCTGTAACTATGAAGCCTAAGGCATCAATCCTGTTCTACAAACACTCTTCATACAGGTGGCAGCTTCTTCCTGAGCTTGGAGGAAAGAGAGCTCTTCTGGATGGGAGGCGAGGACTTTGTGGGTGAGGGAACATCGGAAGTGTCCCGAGAAAACTTCTCGGTAAGACTGTAACCAGCCAGATCTGCAAAATGGAGATACAAAGTTTAACAGAGGCCACCATGCAAACCTAAAGCAGCTGCAGCTCCATATTTCATGGGACACATTTCCTGGAAATGTCTAAACAGCTGCACAGGGAAACATGCTCCTGCTGGCAGACACTTGAGGCAGGCCAGGGCAAAACCCTGAGCCACTTCCCCAGAGCTAGCACAGGCACAGCCTGGCCTCTGGGCTGCCCTGGGACAGCAGGGAGCCCAGAGCCCTGTGCTCTCCAGGAATGGCTCAGCTGCACATGCACCCTCCTGCTCCTCTGCCTGCCCCACAGCTCAGCAGCCCTGCAGCTCCAGGGGCACTGGCAGCAGCACAGCTCCTTGCAGGGGCACATGCAGGGCACAGCTGTTCCCTGGCAATGTGCACAGCCTCTCTGCGCTGCCACAAGACCCTTCCACCCAACAGAGACTGGCCCAGCTCCCCCCTCACCTCTGTGTGAGGCTGAGCCATGGTTCCCTTCACCTTGTCCTCCATCTGGAGCTGCTCCAGGCCCCCCATGCCATGACTAGGAAGGGCAATGGAGAGAGCAAGGGCAGATGCAAACCCTTCCTTTGGATTTGGTCATTTTTGGCACAGCTGAAAAGGCAAATCCAGAGGTGTCCAACTCAGCGCTTCCTCAGCTTTCTGGAGAACATCTCGCCCTCACCAGCCCAGCATTTTGGAGAGGTTTTCCCGCACGTGTGGAGGCTTGCTGGCAGCACATTTCTTCAGCTGGGTGCCCATCACCTTGTAGAGGGCAGAGGCGAGCTTGGTGGCCACGGTGCGGACATTGGCGCTCCGCACGGGCAGCGCCTTGTTCTCCAGGAAGGACCAGAGCACGGGCAGGGCGTCGCGCTGGACGACTGCAGGGCTCCTGGCATGGACCCACTGCACAAGCACTGCCGGGACAGAGACACAGCTCCTTAGCCACAACCTCAATGCAAACAAGGATCTACCTCTGCTTTTGCTTCTGGCAAGCCTCTCTGGCCAAGATCAGCAAAACAGCACACAGAGCCCCTTGATCCAGAAACGGGCAAAGCAGCTGATCATCCTGGAAACAGAACCACCAACCCCTCAGGACTAATTGCTCCAACCAGAGCCTTGTCCCTGTGGCAGACTTTGCACCTTTACTAAATTATTTCACAATCTCTTGCTGCATGAACAATGAATGAAATGTCCAACTGCCTTTTATTTCCATTAAGAAATTTTCTAAACCCACCCTGAAGATTTGGAAATGCACCATAGAGAGGAAATGGAGAGATTTCTAATAAAAGGGAAGATTCTATTTTTGTACCTTTGATGTCAAGAGCCAAATGCCTAATCTGGCTCTTCCCTTTGCTCAGTGGCACACAGCAAAGGGCAGGATTAGAACACACCTCAGAACTCCAGCCCACCAGAGATAGCTGCTGCCTGACAGCTGGATGAGAAACATCAGGGACCAGCTGGTGTCTTTGGCAGAATGCTTTTGGGGCTTCCTACAAAGAGCTGTTTCAAACCTCAGGGTGTCTTAGAGAATTACCCAGACCCCATTGCCGTGGCATTTGGGCATCTCCACATTTTAATGCCACTTCCCCTCCCAATGTTAATGGCATTTTTTCTTATAATGTCCACTGAAATAGGGGCATAGAGAAAGAAAAATGCTACACAGGGGACTGAAATGTAGCCAAAACACGAGTGTTTTCTCATATTGTCTCTGAAATCTCTCTGCCCGTTTTCTGAACTGAACTGTATCAAACACAGACAAAAAGTTACTACCAACAGGCTTCTTGCATGGCAGATTTGGCTGAGAGATCAAAACCTGAAATGCTCTGGAGACCATTCTTATTTTCTTATCAGACAAAATGTTATCTAGCAGCCATTTAATATTCTGTGGTGGAAGAGACTTTATTTTCTCAATGCTGTTAATCCACCAGCAGTCATCAACATTGAAAGCACTCCTGCGAGTACCCAAAACCAATTCTGCTAAGCAGGAAAGGGTTATGGTACCCATTTTAAAATGGGAATTCATTTGAGTTTAAGTGCAATTAAAGACATTGGTGACTACTGAACGTGAGGAACAGCTGTCTGTTCCTACTAAATCTCAGAGAGGACATCTGCTTTTCCTAAAGTAGTCCTAATTTATGGTTAATTGCTTTATTTGAAAAAGAGATCAAAAGAACTGCTAAACTAAATTCCCTATTGCTGGAGATCTACTTTATTCAAATGCTCTTTAAAGGGCCTTTGACGTTCCCAATTGCTGAACGTGCCCTTTTGAGATTCCTAATGAAGACACAAAGTGTATTAAACCTTGCATTCAAAGATGCTGGCATCATTAGCAGTGGATTTAGCCCCAGGTAAAGCAAGGCTATCAATCATCTTCTCTACTATATATTGAGATTATCCTTTTTCCATTCCTTGGCTCTTGCTGACATAGCAAGCTCCTCTGAGGAATCAATTATCAGCTGCATTTGTAGCATTTTGGACAGTGCTGGCACAGGCAGACACTGTTTGCACACCCTGAAAGGCTCAGTCCAAGGCCACTTGGACAGCACAGGCAGGGAGCCTCAGCCCTCTGCTTCTGTCCCTGTGCCCCAGAGGCTGCCTTGCACTAAACCCGTGCCTCTGATACCTCTGTTGAGTTTTGACCTAAGCTGTGACCCCCAGGCTCTGCACGGTTCAGCCTCAAAACTTTCCAAGAGAAAAACAAGAATTCCATGAGGACAAAACAAACTGATGCCCGGAAAGAGCATTTGCCACCATTTCCCCTCAAAGATCACAGATGTCCCTGAGCCTCCCAGAGAGCAGCCAGCTGGGGTATTTGTAGCCCCTCCCTTTGCTGGAGGTGGTTCTGAGATGCCCCAGTGAGAGCTCAGCCCCGAGGCCGAGCGCTGCCCCCATCTCAGATGCTGCCCAGCTCTGCAGCAGCCAGGGCAAACCTGCCAAATCCACCTGCCTGGGCTATTGGGCAGCAGGGACAAGCTCAGCACCTCCTGATGTGGAGGAGCTGCTCTGCTGTCTGTTCATAGGCATTCCCTGTCAATACTCCCTGGGCAGAGCTCTTGGCTTAGAAGGGGAGGCCATGCCTGTGATACGCTCGGTGACATCCAGCAGAGCTTGGCCACTCAGGTGATTCCATTGGTAGCTGAACTCTTTCAGCAGTGACACTTGATCTACAAGGGAAACACATGGTTCTGCTCACTTTTCTCAGGTCATAGGAGAAAGGACAGTGGGGAGGCAAAGGGCAGGGCCAACCCCATTTTATAAAATCAAGTACATTTCTGCTGGGTTTTGAATCCTTTTCTTCATTCCTTCCAGCCTCCTTGGCAGGGTTTTAAATTCCAAAAGAAAAGCTCTCCTTTCACATTTGTAAATGCAAACTTGTCTGCTGTAGCAGGAGCTGTGTTAAAACATTTCACATCAGGGACCTCAAGAGTTCAGTCACATGGAAGCAGTGAAAAGGTTTTGCATCCCAGAGCAAAAAGGAAGAAGCCCATACTTGGGTCACAGAAAGGCACTGAGTCAGGCAGTTCCTGAGTTCACAGAGCAACTGGGGAGGAGAAAGTGCAAACTCCCCTTGAAGACCTGCCTCTTCAACACTCCTTTTTCCAGGCATATTTCCCCAGTGCAGCATTCTCAGAGCTGACATAAATCTGTGTGGCAGAGGAATTTAGAGCAGCCCTTGCCTATGTAGTTAATTGCTGTGGCCATCTTGCCCCATGCAAAACAACATGTGGAACAAGGCATCATTGACAGCTGGGTTTATACCTGTTTGTTCTAAAGAAATGAACTTGGTGAATGATAAGTTCCCCATTGAAAATAGAAGACAAAGAAGAAAAGTGGAAAATAGGCAGCTGATGCCTCTAATGTAGAGCCTTGCAGGTGGCTGCTCTGCAGAAGCTCTGATGGGTCAGTGTCCCTTCATGCCAACAGCAAAGCTGTTCATTTGGGAAGTCAGACAGGGCCTAAGCAAACTCCAAACCCCCTTTGCCTCTGAACTGCAGCAAAGCTGTAGCCCAGGACTTGCTCTTCAGACAAGCAGCACAGAGCCAAGGGCTCCTGGGACTGTTGGGAAATGCTGATCACATTCCAGCCTGTTGGGGATGGTGCATAAGGACTGCAGCTGCACAGCTTCTGGTGGGTGTCAGCTGGAGTGTTCCACAGACAAGAGCAGCTGTCAAGGCACTCAGCGCTCTCTTGTGCAGGAGAGACAGAGACGAAGTTGAGGAGAGTCCCTGCCAGGGCTCAGCCTTACCCAAATGAGCAATGGATTCTTCCAGTGCTTTCACAGCTGCCCCACGAACCCTGGCATCCTTTGAATTCAGGTTCTTTGTTATTCCTTCCACCAAACCAATGATCACCGGGTTCAGGGCATCTTTCAGGGCTCCTGTGATTTCAGCCAGCACGCCCAGCGCCCTCTGCTTCACTTTCTTGTGGCTGTCAGATATTCTCAGGACAAAATAATCAAAAATCTGTGAAGAGAACAAGCAATGTGAAAGCTGGATTCAAATGTCCTTGTTTGAAGAGTGGCTGTAGCAGTCAGCAATGTCAAAGATGAAAGTGATCCTTTCTCTCAGGCCAGCACTCGCTTGCACAATTTCACTGTTTTCCTGTGGGCCACTCACTGGAATGGTGGCCCAACCTCATGCTGGTTGAAAGATTTTCTTCTGTTTTTAGGAGGTTTGGCTGGGGACAGAATAGTTCCTATGGCATTTCTCTCCATCTCTAAATCATTAAATCAATTCCATTTATTAATGCTAAAGAGTACCTTTGCTTTGAATGGAAGCAGATGTTTACAATGCCCGGTTTTCTATACAGTTGCCTCAAGTACTGAGGGCAGTTATGACTTTGCCAAAACTATGGCTGGAGGAGATAGAAGTTTTCTTTTGTTTGTCTCAGAGGCTGTGTCTGGAGAAGAGCAGGGCTCTGATCAACTCTTCCAGGATCCAGACCATTTCTCTAAGTAACAGGTGGACTTCTGAAATGTCATGTGCTGTACAGCTCTCATAAGAGCAGGTTCAGTCCCTTGACAGCCTCATTGTCAGGCACCTTTTCCTGGAAAAAGGGAAGAAGCAGCTACTGGGAGGAGAAGGCAGAGATGAGTCCTTCGCTGTTTTCTTCCTTTTCCAAAGAGAAAAAAAGACCGCCAAGAAGGGTGAGCATTGTCTTTACCAAGAGGAATAGGAACAAGGATGGAAATGAGTAGCCAGAGCTGTGCCTGTGTAAGACAAGATGGAGTTCATAGAAATGTTGTTTTTGAAAAAACAACTGGGTCTAAACGAACCCAGCCTGATACTTCTCTTCCCTATGCAAACCCATTTTTGGTCTAGAGAACAATTGCCATGCTTTCAGGGGCTGGATTCCCTTCACTTCACCCAACTGGGAGTAGGAGAGAGCAGCAGTTACACCAGCAGAAAATTCTGCCATCATCTGATGAACAGTATCAATAGGCACCTGCCAGACAAATACAGCTGGACTGAAATAACTTGTCCTGAAGCCTGGACCTGAATTACATTTGTCTGGGTAAGAGGGACCAGCATGTCCCAAACAGCCAGGACAGAGTGCCAAGACACACTGAATTAACTTTGCTGCTACAGGCTTAGGAAAGGAGCTAAAGGAAAGGAGCAGTGAAGATACCCTACATACTTGGACAATGTTAGTGGAGATGAGATGGGGGTTTGTTCTGCACAGGTCTTGGAGGAGTTCCACTCCTTCCATCCTTGTCTGAAACCCCTTGGCTTCCAGGAGATGGTAAAGCTTCTGGAGCAGCTCTGTTTCTTCCACAGCTGGAGGTGACGTGACCTGGGCTTTTGCACGGTGTAGGAGGTGGCCATCAGAGAGAGATTTCATCCTTGAAAATAAAACCAAATGAGGACCTGGTGGTGATAATTATCATAGCATGGCATCCCTGTCGAGGAAATAATTAGCATTGGCTCCATGATTCCAGAAGGCTGAGGCTGATCAATCACTTTATTGTACTGTACTATACTATACTGTACTATACTATACTATACTATACTGAAACTCATCACCCTTACAGACAGTCAGATACAGACAGACCAGATTGGTCAATTGAATCCAAAACACCATCACCAGTGGCCAATTAAGAAATTACCCTTTGGTAAACAAATCTCCATAACACATTCCACATGTTCACAACAAGAGGTGCAGCAAGTGCAGATAAGAATTGTTTCTCATTCTTTTCTCTGATCTTCTCACAGCTTTCCCCAGGACAATGCCTGGGAAAGTTGTGCCTGCTGCTCTCTATGGAGAGAGCTGCAGCCACAGACAATACCTTCAGTTAATTGTGAGCAAAACATCTTGAGCAGCTTTCCCAATTATGTGATTTCAAGCTGGAAAATCATGAGGCTCTGAAGAACAACGTGGACCTCATGACAATCATTATGGCAGACAATCTGCAAGTGACATTCTCAGCACTGCTCACTCAGGAAAACCAAGGATGAGATGCATCTGATCTATCTTCAGATGGCTGCCAGGGCACACAGGTCACATTGCTTTGTGGAGAAAGAGAGACACTACTTCCAAGTTTAAATGCCTCCTCATATGGGAGGTGTGTGTCTTACAATAAGGAAACTCATCACTCTGGAGAAGTGTCTCTACAACCAGGCATGACAATCTGGAAAAGCAGCTCAGATGCATCTGAACAGGTAAACAGGACCATATTTGAAGGATTCAGAAAATCAGTAACAGAGATAAAAACAGAAGCCTGACATGCCAGAACTACACTCACATTTCATTTGCTTCCCTAGAGACTAGATGCACAGCTTAACAACCCCACTGGGAACAATTCTCCTGATCAACCTGTCTCTTCCATGAGCACAGGAAGATGCTAGCTGTGCTACTGAGGCATGTGACCACTTTCCTGCCACTGCTGAGCAGGACAGAGCTAAACAAATCCCCTCTGCTATCAGAGGAGAACAGGTACAAGTAGCTCTGCCAGTGGCATGAAGAGACAGCAAGGAGCAAATTCCTGTCTTAAATGCTGATTGCAGCACAGGGAGAAATACACCAAACATGCTGTCCATCAAGCAAGTTACATGAAGGACAGGAATATCAAGACAAAAAATCCACATTCAGACACCTGTTGACTGAAGTTGTTCAGAAATTGCCTTGCTCCTTACTACTCAAACTTGGTACTGTTTGAGGGTAAGAAAACCATGATTCAGCCAGGCCAAACCACATGGATGAGAACTGCATCTTTGTGGAATGGCATCTTGCATCCAGACTGAGATTTCTCATCAAAACACCCATCTGAAAAAGACTCCACTCAGATGGAAAAAAAGCCCTGGTTGAATTTACTTGTCCCAAGTCAGGCAGCAGAAACTTGGCCCTCTCCCAGCCTCCACAGCACTGCCCTTGCCACTGCACTGCATCGTCTGAGCTGCAACCAACGGGTGTCTTTTTGTCTCTCCATTTTTGTGGAAACCCCTCCAGAGAAGTTGTGTTCAGCACAATGCAGAAGTCGACATTTTTTATCCTAGAGCATTTGTAGGGAAAGGAAACAATCTGTGGCACTGGTCATGTCTTCCAGGAAGATTTTCCTGAGGAAGAGACATGTAAAGCTTGTCATGTGCTTTGTCACATCTGACAAAAGTGCTCAGTACCGTTTGCTAGAAGACAATGTGGCCTGGGGCTTCTTTGAGCCATCGTTCCTCTCCTTCACTGGCTCCTTGACAGATGGGCCTTCAGCCTTCTGGTTTGCCATGCCCTACAAAGACATAGAGAAACCCCATCCATCTTTAGAATATAAACCAGGAAATTCCCTGTTGAAAACACAAGTTAGAACCAGGATCACTGCTACCAAGGCTTAGGGAAACATTTCCTAACTTACAGATGGAAACAGAGCAGGGATTGAGTGATGCCAACTCTTTGTTTTCAACAGCCCAAGGCAGGTTATGGGTGATACCAGACTGAGCAGCAGTCTAAAATCCCAAATTCCTTTGTCTTGAGCATAAATGGGAATAATGCAAACTGGCAGGCAACGAGTGTTTGTGAAGGAAGCAGCAGAACAAACTGGACTCTTTGGGGGTTGGCCCATTGTGTTGGAAGTTGATTTGGTTCAACACTCACTCTCCCTGAGCCTGCACAAAGGCAGGCTCCCTTCTGTAATGTTGATAAAAAAATAAAATCCCCCCCATCAAACAAACAAAGGATTTTCCACTGGATGCTGCTGAATTCACCAAGCTTCTTCCAGCTCCACAGGGCTTGACAGCAGGGCAGCATTCCCAAAAGACAGACAGTCATTGTAGTAACTAGGATTGACTTGGACATCTTTTGTAAATTTGGAAATTTTCTTGGCACTACTACTTCCAGTGTCCTTTGCAAAGACTCTGTTATCTTCAGAAGCACAATTCTCACTTAATTGCTTTACAGGGGGCAGAGTAGGGAGAGCATGGTGGGGGTTACTCTTAAATGTAAACCCATTTTCTCCTCTTTCCCTTCCCTCTTTGTGACCAATATTGAAAATATTCAAAACCCCACTTTTTCCCTAATAATATCAGTTCCTTCGTGGCCTGCTGATGAACAGGCTGAGGATCAACAGCTCATTCCCAGGAGCAAAATGATTCAGCAGAAGAGGAATGAGCTAAAGACAGATTGGGTATGTTTGATCTCATATTAGCAGTGGCAATACTTGCACAAAGGAGACATTTCTCCTGCCAAGCACTTACTTCCTTCTTAATTCTTGTCAGAATATCTTCCAGGTCACGGGGGGAAAGAGATTGTTCCAGAAGCATTTTAAATTGTTGATGAGTGAGCAACATCTTCACCATCTCCTGTCCATAATGCCTAAGGAAGGAAGGAAGGAAGGAAGGAAATGAAAAAAAAGTGAACAAACACAGGAAGAGTGTTAACAGAAGAGGCTGATACCTCATGATAACTCATCAGGTGCAATCCCTGCAGGAGAAGGCATTACCTACCCAGCAAAGAGGGAGATTTACCTCACTTGACACTGCACAGTGCTGTCAGCTGAACACAAGAGGCAGGAGGAGAATGTGGAGCAACAGAAAAATACCATTTCACTCTGAAACTGGGGGTGTGCTTCTGTGGCATCAAAGGATCCCAGGGAACAAGCAAAACACATCTGCTTTGTTGTCAGAGCCTATTAGCAGTGTCTTGCTGCCATTGCACATTAATTTGCCTTTCTTTAACTGGCAGGGAAGCCAGGACAAAACACCTCATGCATCCTCTTCATTATTCTATACTATGTGTATGCACAGGGGCAGCTAGTTGCTCTGGTGTTCTTGGCAGCTATTCATGGGAATTTCATCATCAAAGGAAGGGGATTTTGGTGGTTTGGGTTGATTTTACCACTAGGAAACCACAGTTTTCTTCAAGAAGATATGTGGAGCTCACTGAGCCACAGATAACAGTATTCTAGAAATCTGCAGAACAAGTTTAGAAAGACTGAATATGTTGGCTAAAGACCCCTGAAATATTTCTAGGAAAGTCTGAAGTTAATGAGAAATGGATGTTTGGGATCCTTCAGTGATGAACATTAGTCAACTCTTTGGCTTTGTGTTGTGCACCTAAGGCCAAACAAGACTGTTGGACTGGCTGATCTGAGCTCTTTTGATCTCAGTAAAGAATCCTTCAAGCCACAGGAAAAAGTTGGCAATGCTCCTTTTTGCTGGCCAACCTCAGGTTTCCCAGTACAGCCATTTGCCCAGGCAGCCCAGAGCGGTGGTCACAGCACCAAGGCTGACAGAGCTCAAGAAGTGTTTGGACAAGGCTCTCAAGCACATGGAGTGACTCTTGGGGTCACTGCACATGGCCAGGGGATGGACTCCATGACCCTGATGGGTCCCTTCCAACTCAGCATATTCCATGATTCTGTGACCCTTATTCACACCGTGAGGTAACTTCATATTCCCTTTAGTTTCCATTCTTGTGTGGTTTCACCTTTAGAGCCAGACACAAAAGGGTTTTCCTGTTTTAGGAGGTGAAATGAAGATCATTACCTTGTGTCCTTGTGACAGTCCTGAGCAAGCTTCCCTGCCACGTGTGCCAGCCTCTCAGCCCAGGCTGTGCCTGCGAGCTTGGTGACTCCAATTCTCTGCATCAGGGACAGGAGGAGTTGGGCCGCACACTGCCGCACCGGGGCGTGGCCCCTGCTGGGGAGGAGAGAGCAAACCCTGGGCCACAGGGACCAGGAGCAGCAGCAGCACAGGCCTTGGCCAGAGCCTGCTCCCTGCCCTTGCTGGGGGAAGGAGCCTGGGCTCTCCCTGCACCTTCAGACACCTGCAGAAGGTTCTGTCCTCAGGTAAACACAAAGTTAGCATTGTACACAAGGCCTGCCTGCACGGAAGAGGGAGGAATTCAGTCTCCCTGCACTGTCTGATACTCAATTTCTTTCACAGTATTTACTCGGAGAAAGATTCAAGACATAGATGACATATGAATAATTTAGAGATTAAGGACAATTGATGCTGACCCATCAGAGGGCACCCACTACACAGAGCTGCAGCAGGATTGAGGCTCTTTCCACCCATTTATCCTCAAATCTGCAGAACTTTGGAAAACAACAAATGCAGGGAAAACACATTGTGGGCCATGAAGTTGCAGAATATCCAGCAATGCAGCCTGTTTCTTCTGTGGGGCTTGGCAACGGATCCATCTGAATGTTTTACCCTATTCCAAAGCTGAGGAAAGGGTGGCAGGCAGTTTAGCCAGGTTGTCCTGTTCTAGAGAGTGTCTCTTGGGAACTATCAGGCCCAGCACCAACATTTAAGCAGCATTTGCTTCAACTGTCCCATGGCAGTCAGCCTGTGAAGGTGCCTGTAAAGTGATTCATCATCTCAAGGCTAACATGAAACATCAGTTTGAATAGAAAGTAGAGCTCTAAGGCCAGGACAGTCATACAAGGCTCCTTTGGCCGGAGCTGCACCTGCTGTGCAGGCTGGGCCACACCCAGCAGATTGTCCCCCATGTGCTCCACGCCCCAGAAAGGACCCTCCTCATTTCTCAAGTTAATGGCATCATGAGGAGACATGGTTTTCCCAGGGCCTCTGTGGTTAGTGCTGTGAAATACCAAACACTGCTCACAGCTGCAATTGCAATTGTCCCTCTTCCCACAAAAGCACAAGGCTCTATCCTTGGCCTTTGCAGGCACTTTCACTTCCCCACTGATCACCACATCTAGGAAAATCTGACAGGCTGGGAGAACTCCAGGAAGCAGCGGGAAGCTGAGTCAGAGGAGCTTTAGTTTGGATATCAGGAAAAAGGGTTTTTCACCCAGAGTGGTTGGGCACTGGAACAGGCTCCCCAGGGCAGTGGTCACAGCACCAAGCCTGACAGGGTTGAAGAAGCATTTGGACAACAATCTCAGGCACTTGGTGTGACCCTTGGGCTGTTCTGGGCAAGGCCAGGAGCTGGACTCGATGGTCCTGATGGGCCCCTTCCAACTCCCCATATTCTACAGTTCTGTGATTCTGAGAACTAATAGGCTGCAGGAGGGCAGAAATAGGTGACAAGAGGAAAGAAGTGAGGTTGGTCGGAGAATCAAGTCACTGAGTCCACACAAGATGCAGGATACAGGACCCTTCCCTCCCACCATTCCCATTCTCTGTATCATCCCTTCTCCCTCCCACGCACACGAAGGTGAAGAACATCACTAAAAGAAGAAGAACCTACTTGACTCCCATGTCCATGAGAGCAGTCATTGCTCGTGCAGGAGTCACATTCTCCACCATGATCCCCAGGGTCTGACTGGCTGCTTTCTGAACAAATTCTGGGGAGTTGGACACCATCTGGAGAAGGACCCGAGCAACCTCATCCACCTCAGAGTCCATGTCCTTCTTCAAGGTCACAAAGAGCTCTCCCAGAATGACAATGGCAGAGTAGGACACCTTGGAACGGAGGTTGGTCACCTGGGGAAATCATGAGGGGAAACATAAGAATCACATTGGAAAGAAAAGCAGTTGCCTTCAACAGAAGTCCCAGGAAATGACAACACATCCCACTGTGTCCAGAGGAACATACAAGTACCAGAAGAGCAGGAGAGCACAAGCACAGAAAGGCACTTACTCTGGCACCAATTTCTGGCCTCAGACCTGCTCACTGCAGGCCATAAATAAAAATTTCATTAAGTGTTCTACTTGACCCTTCTAAAATGTCCACAGCTTTGATTTTAGGCCCTTTTACTGGAAAATTAAAGCAAGAGCTGCTTTCAAATCATAAAGGCACAAGTGATAAAGATAAAAGAGTCAGGTGCTCCTGTTCAAAAAAGCAACACCAGCAGTTGAAGCACTCAGCCAGGAAACAGAAAACACAGGCTCAGGTCTACAGACTCATTTGCAGTGTTGAATTACAACTTGGGCAGAGATTGGGACTCTGGCAAATAACAGCATTAGTGTCTCAGTTTCTGCATTTGCACATTGCATTATAAAGGCACCACACTCAAAGATGAGTGTCAGATACCCAACCTGCCAGTAAATACAGCTGCATGTGCCCACAGATCCTGCAGATAGCTGGGAGACATTGGAAATCTCAGGTCTAAAACCAGAAATGAAGGCAGACCCTGAGCACACATGGAGATGAACAAGCTCATCCCTACTCTACACACTGTGTATGAAGTGTGGGGGACAATTCAGAGCAATGTTCTCACCTCGCTGGTAAGTGCCAAGCAAACCTCACGAAGTCTACAAAGCAGGACCTCTGAATGGGACCCAGCCAGGTGTTGGATGCTGAAGAGTCCCTTCTCCTTCAGCTCCCTGAAAGGCAGAAGATTGATTTTTCTCTCCACCAAGGCAGCAGCCTCTGAAATGACCAAGCTGGCAGCTCAGTTGAACAATGGGAGGAGCTTTTCAAGGAGTATTTCATGAAATCGGGGAACGCGTTGCCCCAGGATGCTGTGGCTGTCAAAAGCATTCACAAACCCAAGAGGCAAAGAGAGGGGTTTCAGAGTGGCCATTTAAGAAGACAGCCTTTCTGAAATCTCTGGCACATGAGGCCCCTCTGTCACTGCTTCCTAGAAGCTGTGAGACCGGGCCATGCTGCTGTTTCTTGTCACCTCCCTGTACCTGTCCCTGAGACACAGTGCCACCGGGCTGTTATTGGGGCATTTTCCTTCTTTGTCAGCCCCAGCAGGCATTCAGCAGGGAGAGTCTGCACTGCCACTCTGGAGCTGAGTTTCCACTCTACAATCTCGGCCTCTCTGTCACCCCCTCCACTCCACCTCACACATTCCCCAAAAAAGCAGCAGGATGTCTGCTGGGACTGCCTCAGCCTGCAGGAAGGCCAAGTGGGTCCTGGCCTCTCCTGACCCACAGCACAGCTTTCTTTCATCCCAGCATGGAAATACAGAAATTGTATTATCACATCACACAGAGGGCCAGGAGCTTTTTATTTTGGCTGCAAGTGTCCACAGGGCATTGGGGAAGAGGAGAAAAAGAGTGTTTTGCAGCAAGCAACCTGGCTACTCAGGCAGGATGGTAGGAAAAGTGTCTGGAAGCTGCTTTTTAGGACTTTGGTTGTTCTGCTGAAGCCTCTGACAGAGCCGATGAGCAGATCCCAGAGCTGTGGAGCGTTCCTGGGAAATTTGTCCTTGGATATGTCTACGAATGCTCTCCCAGCCATGAACTGCCATCTGTGTCCTGTCCATATGTCACTGCCTTGACTGTTGAGTGTCTGAGGTGCCTCTTGAGGCTGCTATGGACCTCCTTCACCAAGGAATGGATTGTGATACAACATCCCTTTCTGCTTATGTTTGGGCACTGACAGAGCCTGGACCCCTCTGGCTGAGCTTGGGCTCTCGCCAAGCAAGATTGCAAATGAGAGCAGCTCATGGTCCTCAGCTCCTCCCTCCTGCTGTGACAGACAGACATGGCCATGGGGACAGAATGGAGCTGCCCCATCTGCCAGGTCACTAAGAAGGATGTGAATTTTTCTCTGCCCTGTCACCACCAGTTCTGCCTGGGCTGCATCCTGCAGTGGGCAAAGAGAAATCCAGCGTGCCCACTCTGCAGAAGAATGATAGAAGCTGTCAGGTTTTCTGAGTAGGATGAACAGGACTACATACAATTTGCCATCAGCTCCCCCAAACAATTGCTAGAGTCCAGCAGGGAGAGAGCCTGGCCACCTTGCTGAAAACAGCCCCCAAGACCCTGAGATGGCTGCTCCATCTTCCCCACGGGGAGCACTGTCCCCAGCTGATCAGGGGCCTGCAGGACCAGAGCCTGTGGATGGCCTCCTGCCCAAGGTGTGCGCCGAATTTTTCAAATAACAATGTCATCTACTGGACCAAAGGTGGCCCTGGCTGCACCAGAAGCTGGAGGGAATATGCCAGCACCAGAGATGGCTGGTTAAAGAATTCATAGAGCAGCATCCTGCACGCCCTCTGTGCCTATGATCAAGTTGCCAAAATCTTGATGCCAGTACTGCAGCTTCTCCTCTGTAGCAATCTGAATTGCTGCTAGCATAGTCCAGGGTAAAGAAGCAAAAAGGACCTTTGCATCATCTCCACAGATGTTTTATTCAGCTGTGCAGGGAGATGTTCAGGTCCCAGCACCCACACACAGAGGGTCTCACTTTGTCTCCACAGGGGCCTGGGGCTGACCCTGATCTCAGGGCAGTACAAAGATAAGGGGGCCAATCAGGGAATAGGGAAGGTGTGGCTCAGGAACACAGGAGCAGACACAGGAACAGGGGAAGGAGCCAATGGGCTCTAACAGCTTTTTGAGGGAAGCTTCTCGTGTCTCTCTAGACCAGGGAATGCCCCCCCAGGGTCTCCACAATTCCCCGTGTTTTATATTATTAGGAAAGCTTCTCTGAAGGATCAACTGAATCAACACAAAATGACAAAAACAATCAAAAGCACTCATAAGACAATTGTTCAAAATGCAAACAATTCTGAGTTCCCAATGTGCCAACAGATTTCTTGGAGTGTCTTAGATCTGGCAGGAGGGATGCAGGGTTTTCTTAGCACAGTTTATCAGGAAACTGAGTCATTCATACTGAACCTCTGGTCCATGGCCTCCTCACTGTCATTGTGCAGCAAGGAGGCCCAGAGGCTGCTGTGCTCTGGTCCTGCCAGGGATGAGAGCAGCGGCTCTGTGGCCAGTGCCAGCTCCAGCTCCAGCAGCTCACAAGAGGAGGCTCCTTCCAGAAGCTCTGTTGGCTCCAGTGTGGCAGACCAACAGAGCACACTGGAAGCCACCCTCCATTGCAGCCACCCCCCAGCTGCGCCCATCATCCCTGCAGAGCAGGACCTGCCCCAGAGGACCCGCGGCAGGAGCTCAGGACAGTGGCAGGTCCCTCTGCCCAGGGCAGAGTCACAGAACCTCTGCTCCTGGCTGGCACAGGGGCTGCTTACCCTGGTGTCCCACGGAGAGGAGGGATCCTGGGCCCCAAACTCTGCCCAGCCCTGCAAAAGGCCACCTTGCCAGCAGTGCTAGCAGTGCTAGCGAGGTTCCTGCAGCCATTCAGTCAAATAAGAGGAAACAAATGTCTCTTTATCTGACACAGTCTCTGCACACAGCTTTCTCCCCCTCCTCCTGGTGCCTTTCCCTGACTCCAGGAAGAGCTGCAGGAAATGCTGTGTGAGCCATAAAAATGGAAGAGTTACTGATAAAAACACTGGGGTGATGCTTTCAGAGGAGTCATGAATGGAAGATTGACCAACCTTCCAGCCAATGGTATGCCAAAAGTTTCCATTCTTTAAATAATTGACTGCAATAAATTAGTAAAAAGAAAGATACGGAAACAAATTAAATCTCCCACAGCTGCTGGCTTTCCTCAGGCTCCATGGCCTATGTATTGCTAGACTTACTTCACTTAGGCAGAATATTAACTGCCCTGACTTGTTGGAGACTGACCACAAGGTCTCATCTGTGGTGAGCAGTCACTAAAATTAGCTCAGCAGAGGCATCTTCAGCTGTCCAAGTGTAGCAGAAATACATATTCTCTGCTTCATGACTGTGTGGCAACAGCTGCTGGTGTGGATTCGTCAGCGTTGCTTCATGGATTGCTCCTGGGAAGGAACTGTGTGCACAGGCACAGAATGATGGCTTCGATCCCCTCTAATTACTCCAATCGGATGATGGCCAGAACTTTTAGGCAAAAAGCATCATGACAGAATAATTTACAATATTCTCCAAACTACTCCTGTGGTTTTGATTTTCTTACTGATTAGGTTCAGTGTCTGGCCTCAAGAAATCAGTCCAGAAATAACAGGCAAACTTTAGCTTGCAAGTTAGAGTGCAAGTCCTTAATCTGCCATTTTTGCAGTATCTACAAACAACTTTTCAACATATTTGCAAAAAAAAAATCTTAGTTCTTGCTATACCTATCCAGAACCTGACTCTGTCCTTGTTTCATTTTGATTTGAGATCCAAGCATGATTTTTTTCTGGACAGGGAAGTAAGAACCAGCTGCAAATACAGACTACAAGTGTGAATCTATACTGCAGGAACTGAGCTGTAGCTTGGAATTAAAGGCAAGAAGTGATGCCATGGTAAATGTGAACATTTAGTGCTGACACAGGAGCCTTCTGCAATGCTCCACCAACCCATGGTTCACCTTGCTACAAACTCTGATGTTACAAAGAGTGTTGAAGAGCTGACGATAAGTAAAAAAAAAATAGCCAGAATGTTAATTTTTGTTATTATGGTGAACAATGACTATCTAATAATTCAGATCTCATAGAAGTGAGTATTCAGATTTCCACTTAGTACATGCTGGCAATTTTAATTTGAAATCAACAGGTTTATCCAAATCAAGTTATCCATAGGAATTAATTTGCTCTATGATCTAAATAAAAATGCCTCATTGTCTGGTAAATGTAGTAGAATTTTGCAAAGTCAACAGTCCACAGATTTTCATTTCTTGTTTAGTGGCTATTCTGCAGGAAAGCTTTTACAGACTAATCAGTTTGTATGTAATTAAAATGCCAGTACCTTTCATCTAGCCATTTTGGTATTAGAACAAAACCATATGACTGCACAGCCTTTTAAAAAATATTTTAAAATAAATTTTCAAATCAACAGTCTGAGTAGGACTCAGAATAAAAACTCTACCAAACTTCAACTCCATTGGAAGATTCCCTTGTCACCCTGTGAATCAACTCTACATTCAGAAGATTAAAAGTCCCAATTATGGTGGTATTTTTTGGTATGGTTAGGAATTGGGGAAGGGTCTTCTTCCTTCTCAACTCCATGCTGCAGTGCCTTTGGGATGTGGCCTGCTGGCCGTTGTTTGTGCAGCCCTGGTATTTCTACATGAGGCAGAAAGTGCAATTGCATTTCCAGCCAAAAGCCCATGAGGAGTGGGGCAGCCGGAGCTGTGCCAGACACAGGCCAGCAGCTGTGCCGCGAGAGGGTTTTGGTTCCTGCCCGGTGCAGCTGGTGCATCTCTTCCGTGACTGCCTCCCCTTCCCAGGTGCCCGGGGATAGTAGGTGCAGGGTTCTGCAAGGGCTATGGAACAGGGTGGGGATGTCTGCTGGCAACAGAGTGCAGCGGAGAGCAAACAGTCCAGGATGTTCCTGGAGTGTGTGACAGAGAACTTCTGACACAGCTGGTGACTGAGCCGGTGAGGGAAGGCACTGCTGGACCTGCTGTTTGTGAAGAGAGAAGGGCTGGTGGGTGACAGGAGGGTTGGAGGCGGCCTTGGGCTCAGTGCTCACAAAATGCTTGTGTTTGATTCCCAGAGAAGGAACAAGAGACGTTGGGGAAGTGTTTACCGGCAACAAATTGTGAATTTGTTAAGCTTTAACAGGTGGTGCTGAGTCATACCTTCCCTCAACCCAGTGGTTAATGTGTGCAAGTGGATATCTTAGCCTTGAGAATAAAGACAGTGGGCCTACTGAGGAGGTAGCTGCAATGCATTCAAGGAGAAGAAGGATCTTAACCATGGAAGGAGAATTTGAGGAATGGGATGTTCACCACATGACCACCAGAGACCCTCAAGAGACCACTACTCTAAATGTCAGTAATTTTGGGGAAGTGATTTAAACATGTCAAATACTTTGTGAGAATGTTTAGCCTGTGAGTTTGAGCAAAGAAATGAATAAAAGTAATGAAAGGAATGTCTTAGTTCCATGGATACACACACGTGGGTGTGCATGTTTCAGGGAAGTGATTCCCCACGCACCCAGCACTGAAATAAAGTAATGCCTCTTTTCTCACACTGAGCTGGCAGTGTGGATCGGGCCCTGCTCAGTAACTTTCCTTTTGGTCATTTCTATTGAAGCATAAAGAATGGTTGAAATGAGATCTTTTCCAGCTGTTTCCATCTTGTTTACCTTTTGGGGGACCAAGGTTCTGTGCTGCAGGTGAGCTGGGTGTGTGCAGAGCAGTGCAGCCCCAGAAACCCCTTGGTTTGCCCAAAGGTTGCCATGCCTTGCTCCCAGGTGTGCCCAGCTCTGGCAGGAGAAGGAGCCCGCAGCGCAGTGGGCACCGTGCCCTGCCCAGCCGGGGCTCTCTGGCACAGAGCAGCATCAGCGCCAGCGCCGTTCAACTGCTCCTGCCTTGGCTTCCCTGGGACACAGGAGCCTCTGGAAATCAGCACCGCCAGCCGCGTTCCCAGCTTGGAGCAGCTGCTGCTGGCGGGCAGATGCTGCCAGGTCCACTGCTGCCAAAGGGGAAGAAAGGCAGAGCAGAGGAAGAGATGTACATACACAGCAGCCCTGGGAACATCCAATAAACATGCAGATATATGGGGTGATTTGTTAGGAATTACTTCAGCTGCTATGCCAATAGTGCTTTCTCTCCTGGTTCTGTACAATGCTTTGGGCCATTTTCTTGGTCTGGTTTCCTTTGCTTGGGTCCCATCTGAATACTCACTTGGGGTACAGGCTGTAGGTGCTTGGGGCACTCTTGGAGTTCCTCTTGGATCCCTTGAACAACAGGGTTTGGCCCATGGGGGGAGTTTGTGCTGCTTTGTGTCAGAGGAGAACTTCCAAGGCCATTTTGTGTTTGCTGTAGGGAAGGTTGGTTACTGCTTTGCATAAATTCACAGACTAACATGCTTTGTGATGCTTTGCTTTGTCATACTTTGCTTTGTGATATCAGGGCATGGTTGCCACATCGTCGTGGTGACATCAGAAGGTTGCCTTGTTGCACGGAAGGCCTCAGTGCCAGAGCAGCCCTAGGGCTTGCTGAGATCAGGAGCATCCTCCTGATTGTCGCCTTTGTCAGTGTGTAGCTGCACACTGACAGGAGTCTTGGCTTTTGTAGTGTTGGGGTAAACTTGAACAACAGTGCTACAATGATTGAGCAACTCGCTGCTGCAGTTTGCACCATGTATGGCACTGTTTATTCCGCCTATTTCATGACTAGCCTGGCAAGTAAGTAGAGGTTTCAACTCTATTTAGGTTAGGGTGTAAGCTAACCTGGCTTTTGCATGTCTTCCTGCTCTGTCTTAGTGACTGGGTTGATTTTGAAAGAGAAGGAGCATTAGGATGCCAGTGGTTTGGTAAAGCTCCTGTCAGGGCGTTCAGCTAAAAAGGGGGTGCCTGTAGCCACAGGGGCAGCATTTGCAAGGGAACCTGCAGGGCTTCCGTTCCCTCCACGGGAGAGTCTGTGGCAGCAGAGTCTGTCATTTCCTCAGTTTGCTGGATCACGCAGGACAACTTCCAAAATGCAGACTGGGAGGCCTTCTCAGAAGGCCTTCTAAAGACTTTGTAGTTCTCCCCAGAACTGAGGGAAAGCTTCTTTTATTCTAAATTTTGTAATGAAAGGATTTGACTGTCTATTTTGACCCTTGACTGAGTGCTAAAATAGTGATTCCCTTTGCAGTGAAGTGCAAACTCTAAAGCCATGAGTGTCTGCTCCTGAGCCCTGGAGCTGCTGCTGTGCTGTTTCACAGTAGAACTGCCACAGCTCAGGGGGATTTTGGGGAAGCTTTTCTGGGTGACTGTTTTCGGCAGCTTAATGGGAATTAGTGCATGCAACTTCTGTTTTTTAAAAAAGTACCTGAAAGACAAGAGAACAAGAGTTGCTTTATCCGTTGAACAGAACAGAAGCATTGAGTGTTGAAGAACAATTTGCATTTCCTTGATCACGTTTGTATTCATTTACTGGTGTAGGCACAACCAAGATTATTGTCCTGATCTCTTGCTGGCTGTGTGAAAGAAGTATGTCACGTGAAGGGATGTTGATAAAGAAAAATACTCTCTGTTTGGGTTGACTTCTTCTCTTCTGTGGGATTCAGCAGCCCAGGCAGTTTTCTCACAGCACTTGTTCATTTTCCCTTGCCCACTCCAGATCACATGATCCGTGTATTCAGAGGTGCTGATCCTGAGGTGAGTGAGAAAGGAACATTTCATGTTCCTGGTGCTTAAGAATTGTAGAGCAAGCTGTGAGCTTGGCCTGTGGCAGCAGAGTGTAGAGGGCCAGCTGGGTAGGCTGAAAGAAAATCCATTTCCATGTCTGCAGCAGCAATAACATTGCCAGGCATTGCTGGCTTTTTCCTGATTTTCCATTTCAGAACTTTCAAGGAATGAAAAGCTCATTTTGCAGAGAGAATGTTGCTTCTTGATAGCAGCCAGGGCATAATGTCTAATTCAGAACTATTAGCAATTCTGTTGAATTAGCCCATTTAAATTCAGTCGCAGTGACTTAGAATCCCATTGTTATCAAAGTTTCTGATTTGTCCTTAGTGCAGCTGGTTGTAGAAATAGAGCTGAGTAGAATAAAGTGCTGAATAGAAATAAGGTTATAAATTGTAGGTAACTTTCTGTCCCTCACACTGCTGTCTGTCCACAGATCACAGAACCAACAGCAGTCTCTCCTCTGGCTCCCTCTGCTCATGGAGAGGAGGCCAAAGAGGAGGCAAATGAGGTGGATGAGCGCCAGCCTCCAGCTGTGGTCACACCACAGCCTGACCATTCTGAGCCAGTAAGTGCCAGTTGTGTGTGCTGCTGTCTTTGGTGCAAGGCAGAGCTGCAAGTTTCTGACCAGCCGGCACTTGCTGTTGCTGGCTGAGGATGCTGAGTGCTGGAGTCCTGCCAGGACCTGGTGATTGCCCCCAGCCTCTGGCAGCTGGACAATGGGCTTTGATCTGTCATGCTTAGGCAGCAGCTTCCTGGCATTTTGATAGGGGCCAGCCTGGAGCATGAATGCTCCCTGATCCCAGAGCAGGGAGCATGTCAAAGACACTGTGCTCAGCCTTGTCAGATACACAGGGGACACTGTGGCGTGGAGAGACCTGTCCCCCTGCACAGACTGGCCAAGTAGCTGCAGGCACAAAAAAATGTTGATCTGACCACACAACTCTTTGTGGTGCTTTGTCCCCACAAACTTCTTGGGTGTGCTTACTTGGGACTATTTCAGAGACACGCTGGGGATGTAGAGCTGCTGCTTGAAGTCAGGGATTTTGGTGCCTTTGTTGTCAGGTTGCTCTTCTGCCTCTTCAGGCAGAGCAGCCAGTAGCAGAGCAGATAGGTGCTCTGAGTCTGCCTGTTTCTTGGTCTTTGATAAGCTGCAAGGAGATGACTGTGTTGTCCATGAAGCTGGGGGGGGGGGGGCATTCTTGTCTAGTGTGGCAAAAGAAACAAAGTGAGTAGTTCTGAACCCTTCTTCTGAGGCAAAAACCAGACGCTGCATGTGTCTGTTGATACCTTCTATTGTGTAGTTTGCTTTGAAAACTGCATTGGAGCCTGGAGTGGGAGCAAAGCTGCAAGTCCTTGACTGCTGTCTTGTAATGCTAAAACCAGGATGTACACCTTGCAATGATGCCTGCTGTATCTGAAGTGAAATGGGCACCTTTGTGGCTGGGGAGCTGCGTGGGCCAAAAGGACGCAGGGCTGGCGGCCTTGAGCCGCTGAAGATGAGGCAGCGTGTGGCCAGGGGGCCAAGAAGGGCCAGGGCACGGTGGCCGTGTCAGCAGCAGGGGGGCAGCAGGAGCAGGGCAGGGAGCGTGGCCTGTGCTGGCAGCGCTGCGGCCACCGCTGCAGTGCTGGGTGCAGCTGTGGGCCCTGGGAAGCAGAAAGTCCTTGAGGGGCTGCAGCGCGTGCACAGAAGGACAGGGGAGCTGGGCAAGGGGTGCAGCACAAGGCCAGCGAGGAGGTGCTGAGGGAGCTTTAGCCTGGACAATGGGGGCTCATGAGGGACCTTCAGGCAGACTTCCATAGATCCCTGCCTTAGATCCACAGATCCAATGCTCAGCACAAGGGCTGTTTCCCTGCCAAACATCCCTTCACTGCATCCAAGTGCTTTAGACACTGGAGTAGGTAACACTTTCATATTTTGTTTGTTTATTTGTTTGTTTGTTTGCTAGAAGGAGAAGCCTTGTGTCATTTCTCCTTCTCCAGGGAGCAAGGGAGCTTTTTCTCAATCTTTCCTGCCCTTTTCCAGCACTGGCAGAAACACATCACTTTCAGGTTAACGGCTCCCGTGTCTTTTGGCAGCCCAGGGAATCAGTGTGTGTTGTATTTGGGAATTGAGCAGGAAATCAATGCCCTTGCATTCCAGCTGGTGCTCAGAGATTAGAGGAGCTGGGAGGGGCTGGGCTGCATTTCTGATTCCAGGCACTTTAGCACCATCAGTGTGCTCGAGTCCAAGAGAAGAACTTGCCCGAGCACAGATGCACAGAGTGCAGTTCCCAGTGCAATGCTCTGGGTCTGATTGCATTCCATAAGGACCCACACGCTCCAGATTCCCCAAGAGTGTGGGTTACTGAAGCAACAGGAGAGCAAGTTCAGGATGGCTGCAGATCGGGGCACTGCTACCGAGTGTTGATGTGTGTAGCGACAGAAAGGACAGTATTGATTCAGGGTGACCCCCACGTGGCGAATAATGTGCTTTGACTCTATGATTTAGAAGGTTAAACAAATGCTTTCTTAAGCTATGTTATATCACACTAGTACTATATTAAAACTATACTAAAGAGATACTATACTAAAAAGCTACTAAAGAAAAACTTGTGACTGTCTCCAGACAGTCACGACACAGCTTTTATCTAATTAACTAATCAAGCTAAACAACTATCACTAAAATCCAATTAACAAATCACTTTTAGTAAACAATCACTAGAACACATTCTACATGTACTAAACAACAAGAACAGCAAGTAGACATAATCATTGTTTTCTCTTCTTCTCTAAGTTTCTCACTACCTCCCCTTAAAAAAACCTAGGAGAGAGAATTATATCTCTCTGTGTTCAAAGAATGTAAATACCACAGCACAGTAAAGAGAGATTATAAAAATGAGATCTGTCTGTCTATCTGTCTATCTGAATCTTCCTGGCTCTGCTCCAAAGCAGTGGAAGATGCAAAGCTCACCGCAAGGCATCCCTTCAGGAGAGGAGTAGAGACAAGTTCCATTGACTGATCCTGAGCAGGCAGAGATGTTTCCCCCTCTAGAGATGGTTGTTTTTTCCCCTCATGTTTTCCTACTCCAGCCTTTTCTGACCTGAAGCCTTCTTTTTATCCTTTAAATTTTTGCATGTCCTAAGGGAGTGGAACTATCCCATGCTGTAGCTGGGGTCTGGTGACTTTGCCCATACATGCATTACATGACACATGGTTTCCTTCGCTGGCATCCCCAGGGCTGTGTAAGTGCATTTGTTAATGGGGCCTTATGAGAAACTCTGTTACTGCTGGTCAGAATTCTCAGTTGACAAAAGAGGGAGAAGAAACACCTTGGTCCTCCTCCATATACTGAGATGGCCATAGAGGTTCTCTGACTTCCATCAGAGATCTTTGCATGCATCCTTATCTCCTGAATGACCCCATTTTCTAAGAAGAGTGTAGATGTCAGGAAGGAGGAATGCTGGTGCAGGCCTGAAGGGAATGTGAACTCCAGAAGTGTCTCTCACAAGGAGTGAGCTCACCCAGGAAGCCACCTGCAGGGCCAGGATGGAGCTATGGGACAGGGCGGGGTGTCAGTCACCACTGAAAGACAAACGGACATGGCAGAAGCAGAGGGAGGCCCTCACCAGACCCTTGAGAAATGCCACACCTTCCCTGTCAGCTGCCTGAGAGGCTGCTGGAGCTTCAGTCCCAGATGGCCCCTGATTGTAGGGCCAGGGTCACTTTGGAATCTGTGCCTCCCCACGGGCAGAGAAGGACCCAGCAGAGCAGCAGCACAGTGCTTTGGGAGCGTGTGAGCCCAGCAGTCTTTGAGTCTTGGCCCACAAAGGTCATACGGGAAGTTGAAACCCATCTTCTCTTGCTTTCTGTGCAGGTGCTTCTAGAGAAAGAGCAGGAGCAGACTGCCTTATCTGAGATGCCATGCCAGATTCAGGGAGAGCTGTTCCCTGCCCGAGAGCAGGAAGAGCAGCTCGGGCAGCAGGTGGAAGAGCCAGAGGAGAATGGCCAGGTTAGCCTGACTGGCCAGGGGACAGAGGGAAGGGCAGGAAGAGGGGCATAAACCAGAGCTCCTGGGACTGAGGAGGCCAGGAAGTCCCACAGGCACTGAAAGGACAGAGCCTTGGAATCTGCAGAGACCAGCACCAGGACAGGATGGTTACAGTGGAAGCAGAGCTGGGTAGAGAAGCAGAAAGAAGGGGCTGAATAAATGTGATTTTGAGGCTAAAAGAGGGAAAAGTTGATCTTGATGGCAGCTCTCAGTCACTTGCTCTGCTTTTGTGTGTACAGAACATCAAGGCAGAGCCACAAGCAGAGCTGCCTGAAGCTCAGAGTGACATCATGGCAGCAAAGAGGAGGAATGAAGACATCCAAGAGGAGAAGAATCTCCCTATGCAGAGGGGCAATCAACAAAAACAGGTGAATGAAGGAATGGCAGCCACTCCACGCATGAAAGAGAGTCCTTTCCGTTGTTGTTTACAGAAAATTGATGAACAGATGCAGGCACAGCTGCAGGAAACTGAGGCTAGGATCAAGGCAAGGAAGCAGAGGCTAGACGAAAAAATTAAAATCATCAAAGAGAAAATTAATCGCCTCCTTCAGGAACAAAAGGCTCTAGAAAAGCGAGTGAAACAGCAATAGCCACTGCAGTCACCCAAGGGGTGGTTTCTGCCCTCCTTGCCTTTCCAGTGCAGAGCAGCAGGGGGTGGGTGATGCCTCTGAGTGCCATCCTGATGAGGCCTCTGTCAGAGCTGCTCTGAAGGGCACTTCCTGGTCTGCTGAATCTCAGCTGATGCTCTAGACAGTGGCATTACTCCCTTGGCCATTTAGCCAGCAGTCATCCGAATGAACTCCTGCTGGCTTCTTCCAGGTGACCTTGTTTCTTGAGGTGTTTTTGCAGGTGAACATGGTCACTCACATAGATCTGGAATACGAGCTACAAGCTGTCTGTATCCCTTGTGAATCTGCTCCTGTCCTTTTCTCTACTTTCTTCCCAGTCGATGACTCCTGGCTGACGGGGACAAGCTGTAGTCTCTGACTGCTTTGTTCTGTTTGACTTGAGGTGGAAGTGTTGCCATCCTACCTGGCAGCCTGCAGAGAGTTCCAGCAAATGACGGGCAACCAAGAGCCCCGAGGCTGGCATGAGGCCCAGGAACTGAACCATCCAGAGATGCTGCAGGATGAGCACGTCCTGAGGAAGGTGCAGAAAAAGAGAATTTCATGGCAGGAGGTAGAACATTAGAATGAGGAGCTGCAAATGTATCTGCAGACCTAGGAGGGGGAAAGGAGTCTTTGGGAGGAAGTGGAGCGGTCGTTGCTGCAGTCATCCTTTAGAACAAGAAACTGGCTATGACCTCGAGTAAAACCAGCCTTTGGTTTTGACCATTTGGTTTCACAAGTGGACATCCAAAGCAATCCAGTTGAAGAGCTCTGCATGTGGCTGACAGCAGCTTCCTAAGGGCTTGCATTTCAAATGGCAATCTCTCTTGCATTTCAGGGCAATCTCTGCCACACCTTCCTGACATAAACTCATTTCTTGTCTCAGATCTACACCGACTCTGACACTGAAGCTGCTGCAGAAGCAGCAGTGCTGTCCCAAGGAGCCTTTGCTCTCCAGCTGAAGAAGTGGAGCCTGAGCACTTGGTTCACCTCCCGTGCTGACCCAGCTGCTGCTCAGCAACAGGAGATGGCGGGTGACTCCCTGGAGCAACTGAGTACGTCTGGTATCTTTCTTATCTGAGGGACAGTGTATTGTGTGCACGTGTCAGCATAGCTGTACTAAAGGGTTCTCCTCAGTTTAGTGTCACAGAAGTGCTGGCGTTGCTCCGAGGCAGCAAGAGAGAGCTCTGGGTGTTCCTGCTGCCTCTGAGGGCAGCTTAGACTGGCTGGAGTTTGCCTGGGCTTCCCTCTCTGCCGAAGGCAGAAGCAGGCATTGTTCCTGGATCAGCAGAAGGCTGTGACTGCTTGAGTCCTAGCCACTGGCAGAAGCTCTGCTGAGATCAGTCTCTAGGAGAACACATCAAGCCCTTTGTGATTCTGCAGCACAACCCAATGAATCTGCTTCTTGCCCTTAACAGCTGCCAGTGCTGTGCTCTCAGATAAGATCTGGTAGGGTTGAGAAGAGAGCCCAGTGGATTCTGTGTCTACCATCACCTGTTGGGACAAAAAGGGCACTGATCTGCGCCTCGGTGTGGCTGATCTCAAAGCCCATCCTGTTGTGTCCTGAATGGGGGCAACAGCTTGTACGGGGCTCAGGCTCACTCTGGCTTCTTCCAGTCAGTGCCTGTCAGTGCTCATGCTTGGGCTTTGCCAGCCTTGTTGTGGTCGCTGCCCTGCCCCTGAGGGCTGGTGGGAGTGCAGAGGCTGGAACCTTCCTTAGCTGGGAGGGTCCCGCTGCTGCCCGGCTGCTGCAGCGCAGAGCTGCCTGAGGCAGCAGCCCCTTCTCTGGGCCGGCTGCTGCGTCGCACAGCCTGGACTCACAAGAGGGTCAGCATCTCCTCTGGGCAGCTCTCTGTGTCACAGGGCGCCTGAGGAGCACTGCTGTCCTCTGTGCCCATGCCCGCCGTGCCGAGTTGGGAAGATGGGGACGTGTGCGGTGCCGAGAGGGCGAGTGCAATGGGAGCGACTGATCCGCGCTGTCGGGGTGAAGAGAAGCGGCGTGGTTCTTCATGCGGGGCACGGGCAAGGGCATCTTTGAGCTCAGCCTGCTCATAAAGGGTGAGGGTCCTGACGCTGAAAGCCCCGTCGGGATTGCTTCTAGCATGAGCTGCTCTGGTTTACAAACGCAGAGGCATTCTTCTGGCAAACTGCTGCAAGCTGGAAAAGATGGGAACACTTGGCAATAATTCCTCCTGTTCTGAACTTGACATCTGTTCAGAGGAATTGATTCTAGATGTCCAGGTGCATTTAATCTTAGCAAGTAGGAAACCTTTTCTAAATCTCACAGTGTTTATTCCCAAGAAAACAAAGGCACTGTTAGTTCCAGCTCTCCTTAATGTTTCTAGATGACAAACTTACTTGCCTTGGTAGGTGTTCTCTTCTGGTCTCAGTCTCTGAATGTATCTCCCTGTGCTTCCCTGTGTCAAGAGGTCTCTCACTTCAAAGGATGCTAGAAATCAGTCTCTGTGCCAGCCACTTGTGCTGTGGACCTGCTGTTCTTTTCTTGTTGTTCCAGTTCCTGTTCCTGTTGTTCTTAGCCAGCTGTCCACAAAGGGAGGGCTCAGAGCCCCAGACAGTGGGGCTGCCTTTTGTATCTCCTAGAAGCTGGGATCTCTGCTTTAAAGTGAACATCTTGCATTTTGTTTCCCTCAGGGAGAATGGCGAAGATGGAAAATCCTATTATAAAATACATTGAACTGGAAAATATTGGCAGTGGGTGAGTCCAAGCAATGTTAATTTTACCAAACTATGCATCAGGTGTTTTGCTGGTGGAATAGGTATCAAGTGTGAAGTCAGACAAGCTGCAAATGTGTTCAGGCACTGGGCTTAGATTGTCAGTGCTGATCAGAATTTCTAAGTGTGCTCAGAAGGCATTGTCAAAGACATCTCCATGCTTCCAGTGTCCTGCAGGTCTTAGGCATTTACAGCACAGATCTCCTGTGTGGGCTGGCTTTCACTGCAAGATCTAAATGGCTTCTCCTTTCTCTGCTTCTGTTTTGTTTCTAGGACTTTTGGAGATGTTTGTAAAGCACTCGACACTGCCACAGGAGGAGAGGTAAATGTCAACAGCACCTGCAGATTCTGCTGCACTCGAGGGCTTTCCCTTCTGGTGTGAGCTGTGGCTGGAGCTTTGGGCAGAGCTATGCTGAAAAGGCACAAGAAGCACAGACTGGTGCCAGCCCGCAAAATGCATTTGGGACTTTGTCCTCCTCAGCTGCCGGAAGGAAGGCACGGAGGGCAGCGGTTCCTTTCAGAGAAGGACGCGCTCACTCGCTCTCCATTGCTGAAACAAAGGTGGTGCCTTCGAGCACCTCACTGCTCTTTGGGGCACAGCTTCAGAGTCCTGAATTCTCATTTCTGGCTGCCAATAAATACATCTGAAAGTTACCGGTAGTTCCTTAGCCACCTGCTGCACTTGGGAACTGCACATAGGGAGAGATCTGCAAGGCGTCCCTGAAAGCCCTAAGCCCTGCCCATAGCCCAAGATGTATCCACAGAGTTTTAAGGCATGGATTGCTTCTTCTGAGTCGCAAACAAAGCAGCAGAGAGTGTGGTCAGAGCTTTGTGGGTGATAACCGAGACACCGCTGTTACCAAGTGGTCAAGGCAAAATGTCAGTGGCCCCACGTGTCCTGTAACTGGCTCCCAAGGGAGCAGAGAAATGGGCTGTTGGAACGTCAGTTCCTAATTACTGCAGTGCCTAATCACAAGGCAGTTTGGCACAGCTCAGCTGTGTCATTGCAAAATCACTCGCTCCATGTGCCTTGTGGTCTCGTGCCACCAACCTCTCAAGTTACTGATTTTCAATGTCATTTTAGGTGGCCATAAAGAAAATACGTCTTCAAGGACTGAGGAAGAAGGAACTAAAAGTCAATGAACTCATGGTCATGAAGGTGAATAGGAATCCCAACCTGGTCAATTGTTTAGACAGGTGAGTTGTGCTTTTGTCCCATGAAGGTTTGTTCACATATTGCAAACATGCAAGGTAAAATCCCACTTTGGTCACTGGCAGAAAATAGAGCTGTAATTATTGGCTAATTATTATTGCTCCTTTCATCTCCAGTGGATGGGAAGAGATTGCATTTTGTCTGCATGAGTCTTCACTGGCACATGGTATTTGAAAATTGTTCAAAAACCTGGATGTGTCGTGTCTTCCTAAATCAATGATCTCTATATTCACAGCCACCACTTTGTTTTGGAGCTTGATTTTTTTCAAGTGTCTTCTTAGGTCCAGGTAAACTAACAAGGATTTCCCTTGGATTGTTGCCACTGTTTTCCATTGCTATGCATGCCAGGAAGACTAGGTGCTTTTTTCCAGAAACACCATGTGTGACAGGTTTTTTATCTGGGCTGTTACTAAACTGCACATTTTGCTTGCTGCCCATCTAAGACATCTCCTTTTTCTCAGCTGTGCCTTTCTCCTTGAGACTGCACAGATGGCAAACAATGCACAGCCAAGAGGGAATGTCTATTCCTTTATTTTGTCTTTGTCTCAAAGGGACCTGAAAAGAAGAATCAACCCGTCTTTTCCACACAGCAACCTAGCCATGTACATTCATCTCCACGCCCTTGTTTCCTTCTTTCAGCTACCTTGTGGGTGAGGAGCTCTGGCTGGTTATGGAGTACATGGATGGAGGCACTCTGAGCAATGTCATCAGCAAGACCTACCTGTCTGAAGATGAGATGGCAGCCATCAGTCGGGAGGTCAGCAATCCCATGTGTTTCCAAGGGCTTGGGCAGGATTGTCTGGGAAACAGGGGCTCAGAGCTGGAGTGATTTCCTGTGCCAAGCTTTGTTTCTGTGTTGCTGCTATTCTATGGGCAAGTAAAAGCATCTCAAGTGAAAGGCCTGCCAGTGCCCCTGCACTCCCTGTACTCAGTGCCAGTACTCTTATCTCCTGCTGCTGTATTCTCGCTCTGTCTCTTGTATTTGTATTTGCTGTTCTCCACCTTGCCTCTCTAAATGTTTGCCTGGAGTCTGTCTTCACTGCATTCCTTGCCTGTAAAAGCAAAGGTGCTGGTGGCAGGATTTGAAATGATCAGCAAAGAAAAAAGACTCATGTCTCACAGTCCTCAGCTGAAAAGGATAGTAGTGCAGCCAAAATGCTCTTTGCTTCCGGAAAGTGACTGGTGTGATACTTCCAAGCCTGTGCTGAGGCCAGCAAGAAAATCTTTGTCATGCAGCCTCCCACCCAAAAGTGATCTGCTTCACACCAAAGGGAGGGACTTTTCCTTTCAAAACCCCTCCTTTGTCCTCTGCATGGAAAAAGCACGTCCACTGCAGCAGGAGTCATCCTGGCTGGTTTGCAGGGCACAGCCTACAACAGCAAGTGCTGTTGCTCTTTCAAAAGCTGACGTGCCTTTCCTTAGAAAAGTCCTGCTCTGCAAGTGTTGGAGCAGCAAGCTCTTCCTCTCAGTGGCCATTACTGTTCTGCCATTACTCTCCATTCCCCTGGAGAGGGAATCTTTTAGATTCTTTGTTTCCTTTCTGGTGTGATGAAATCACATCACTCATTTTTGCCCTCCTGTTTCTGTTTTCTCGCTCAGTGCCTGCAAGGACTGCATTTTCTGCACTCAAACCGCGTCATCCACCAAGATGTGAAGAGCTGCAACATCCTTCTCAAAACCGACGGCTCTGTCAAGCTGGGTCAGTATATTCTTGGTCAGGTGCAGCATTCCAGGGATGTGGGTGTGGGGCTGCTTGGAGTGACTGCCAGCTCCCCAGAAATGGTGCTGGTGGCAGTGCAGGGACCCCTGCTGCGAGCTGAAGGCACAGTTGCAACGTGCACAGAGGTATAAGGAACCACAAGCAGTCAAGAGTGGTGTTGCTCTGTGTGTGTCCCTTCCAGACAGAGGGAGCTACAATCTAAAGCTTCAGGGGCATAAAGTCCACTGCTGTGAGCAGCGTTAAGAAACCTGGGTTTTTTTGGAAGCGGCCAATTCCATACTCCCTTGGCTAAAGCCCCAAGGAAATCGAGCGTGCACATTTCTCCAGGAGATTCAACAGCACATTCTTAGCCTGAGAGTGGGGAATTCTTTTGCTTGGTTTCCTAATTGGAGCTGGCTTTCATGGTTTGTTGTTTTCTCCACAGCTGACTTTGGCCTCTTTGCTCAGCTCACCCCTGAGCAGGGCAGGTGGAGCTGCGTGGCCGGCACTCCTGGGTGCCTGGCGCCTGAAGTGGTGACAGGTCAACCATATGGCCCCAAAGTGGACATATGGTCTTTGGGAATCGTGGGCATCGAAATGGTGGAACGAGAAGTTCCTTACTGGAATGCAACTCCTGTCTTGGTAAGGTGCAAATACTCACTGATCCCACTGTCTTTCTCACCTGTCCCATGTTCTGTGTGCCATTGGACAAAATCCCATTGCCATCTGCTGGCACCGCTTCCACCAAGGTCTCCTTCTAAAAATGCCCCTGCAACACATCAGCATCTGCTGTAGCTTTGGTTGTATCAGAAAGGGAAGTGGCAGTTCAGAAACCTAACCAGTTCAGAAACCTGCCATTTTGGCCTCCAGCCATGCCTGACATTTCTCACTTGTTTTTTGAACAATGTTGGAACTCTGTTTCTGAAGGACAAGAATTTTTCAGTGGAGAGGGTAGACATGTGATAAATATTCTGAGAAATGGAGGTTAGACCTTCCCAGTTTCAATTTTATAGAAAACATAAGAAAAAAAGGAAAAAGAAAAGTAAACAAAAAAGAAAAAGAGAAAAAACCTACTACCAAAGCAATGCCCAAGCAGTTCTGCTTGCTTTCTCATTTTTTAAACACAGCTCTTCTCTTCCATTCTGTAGCATCTTTTCCAAATGCTGTGGGTCTTCGAAACTTTCAGGCTTTCAAGTCATCTGTACATGGTTCAGTCATGTGTGTGGGTGGCCTGGATAAGTTTAGGATGTGTTTTTCTCCGACTGCAGTTAGAATTGTTTGCCAAACCCTTGGCTGTTTCTTGGTACTTTAACAAGTTGATGAGCTTGCAGGCAGGTGCCTGGGCTGGGATCCAACGTGGGCAGTTGACAGCGGTGCTGTGTTTCTTTACCACAGGAGCAGGGCCATCCCTGGCCTGCACAGTTCTAATGACAGGGAGGACTCCAGCTCCCCACCATGGCCAGTGGCTGAGCTCAGCTGAGAGTCAGGATAAAACCCTCTTTGTCACCTCTGGTGATGTGGGAAAAGGAAAGAAAGCCGCATAAATTATTTGTACACAAGGGGAGTGCATTGCCATTTCTGGATTTGAAATTCTCCTTTGGGTTAAAGAGGATAATAGCAAAGTCTCTTTGGTCACCATCTATTTCAGTGCCACAAGCACAGAGTTATCGTTACAGTGGTGGGCATTTTTATGGAGACTCCAAGGCCTCTTGCCATTCATATTTTTGTCTATTTGAGATGGATTCTGCAAGTTGAGGTTTGAATAGTTCCAAGTTGGTGTCCTATGTTTCTAAATACCATCTTGCAAAAGCAGAATGAGCTCTCTCCCTCTGACTTGTCAGCATGTTAGAGCTTGGTTCCACACGAACCACACTGGATAACGATCAGCCAATGTCTTGCCAATCTACACTGTAATTCCTTGGCCTGAGGAGTATCAGAAAGACCTGCTGAGCTCCATGGACACTGTCAGCTGCATGGAAGTGAGCATCCTTGGCCTTGCTGAAGAAACTGGAGCTCAGCTTAGTTTAGATGCTCTTGAGCAGGAGAAAGGCTGGAATCGTCAGGTGTTTCCAGAGGCTGGCGTGCCCAGAGGGACTGAGCTCTGGGGAGCAGCTGGATGTTTCTGCACATCATGGAAAGGGATTGCCAGACAGCTCAAGCCTCACCACAGGCAAACACTCCCCAGCTCTTCTCAGGCAACATTTGCTTTGGGTTTCAAGTTGTTCCCACTTGTCTGTCTGTGAAGATGCCCCTAAAACCACAAGACAAGCCTCTCAGAACTGGTGTTACATTTCCAGAAATGAAGAAAAGAAGCCCAAACACAAGAAAGTTGCTAGGGCACTGGTTTTTAGAGAGGAACTTACCCCACTGTGCAATTTCTTCTCACTGGGAAACATGCTTCAAACTGGGGCATGAGTGTGTAAAGGCCACAGAGTCTCTTCTGCTTCTTGTGCAGTGCTGCTGAAACACTCAGTGATCGTGTTTCTCTCCTAGCCCAAGCCACATTCTGCACGTCACCAAGCCAGAGCCTGGTGATGTGGAGAGCCTGCCAAAACCTCCCATTTGTTTCCTGGCACTTTCTGGGATGGGCCTACCATTAATGCATTGACTTGAGCAGCCAAATGAGTAGAGGGTGACCGTAGGGATGGAACCTCTCCTTCTGATTTGACCATGAAAAGTTTTTCTTTTCCATGTAAGGAAAGCAGAAATTTTCAGGCTGCTGAGAGACAGAGCTGCAGGTGGCTCCTGTGTGTCCAAGCAGGCGTTTTCATCCCAGTACATTTGTGCATGCATCTTAATGTGTCTGTGTTGAAGATGAGATTCCAAATGTTTGTTTCCTTACCTGAGGAGCACCTGGTGGATTTCCTTTCTTTCCTTCCAATTCCCATTGTTTTCAAGAACAAAGCAAAAAGCTGGATTAGTTTTGTTTTATGGCAGCTGCTCTTAAGGGACCAAGAAGCACTGCAGAGATACTTTTCCATGTACTAACCCTTGGATATAGTAGAGTTAGTATAGCAAAGTCCTTCTTCCAAAAAGCCTCTCAAGCTGGTATGAATCTTCAGGGAAGGAAATGTGCTTGTGGTGGTGTAGTTCCCACTAACTAGGTCAGTCAATGAAATCAGCTGCCAAGGCAAGATCTGTGGGATGTTGGAAAAGCTGTGGCTGCATCGGAGTTTGGGTTTTTGGTTGGTAAAGGAAAGTCATCTCTGGGTCTCTGCCAGGGCAGAAACTGCCACTGCAGAGTGGCGCTTAATCAATGGGACCCAGGAGAGCAGTTACAGATAGGAAAGAAGCAGGTGTAGCCTGGTGTCTCCTTTTTCCCCAGCCTCAACTCCTGATAGCCACAGGAGGAAGACAAAAGCTGCAGCAGCCCAAACTATTCTCATCTTGCCTGCGTGACTTCCTGAGCTGCTGCCTGCAGAGAGACGAGGCGCGGCGCTGGTCTGCCAAGGAGCTCCTGCAGGTAAAATGTGAAGGGGCTGCAGGTGAAACAGGGTCTGAGGGACGGGCTCCTCCTCCACTCAAGTCCAAGGCATCAGATGAGCCCCTTTCCTCCTCACCTCCACTCTTGGTGCTCTTCAAATGAAAACGGTGAGGAATCCTAGACTGGGCTGGGCTGGCAGGGCCCTGTAAAGGTCCTGTGGTGCAAGTGTCCTGCAATGAACAGGGACATCTTTAAAGAGATCAGGTTGCTCAGAGCCCTTTGCCACCGGAGCCTGAATGGTTGCAGGGATAGGGCACCTACAAGCTCTTGGGGCAAGCTGTGCCAGGGTGGCACCATGCTCCCAGTAAACAAGTTCTTCCTTAGACCTACTCTGATTAGATGCCCTTTGTGTTTAAAAATATTTGTCCATATCCTATTGTAACCAGCCCTGTTAAAGATGTCCCCCACTTTCTTCAAAGCCACTCTGAAGTCTTGGAAAGTGGCAATAAAGTCTCCCTGGGGCCTGTTCTTCACAAAACTGAATAACTCCACCTCTTCTCCGCATTTCCTGAGCAGAGAGGTGCTCTGTCCTCTGACTGTTTCTGTTGCCCTCTTTTCTAATTTGGTGGAGTGTTCAGTTTTATCTAATGGCAAAAGAATTGAAGTAGAGCAATGCAGGGTACAGAGACACGAAATGGTGGTGGAGGAACCCAAGGAAGCCAGTCCCAGCTGAGCAGTCAGAGATTTGGCTGTGGCAGGAGGGGCTGTGGGGGCTCACTGTGAGCCTCTGAGGGGCCCTGGTTTGTGCCCCCCAGCCCACCCTTGGAGGTTTCTGGCACACAAACAGGGACAGCTGGGAGGGACTTGTCCCAGCCCCATCTGCTGCCTGGCACGCTCAAGCAGACAGGAACTGCGCCAGGGTTCCTGCCAGCTTGTGTGGCAGAGAGGGAACTGCAGGACCCAGTGCCACTGGGCTGGCCCTGCTGGGAAGGAAGGTGCCATCCAGCACACGAGGGGCAGGGCATGGAAAGGCAGACACTGCTTTCTGTCCCTGTGGGAATTAGCACAGTGCCTGTCTTTCAAAGACAGGGACCTATGTGAGTCATTGGAGTTTCCTGAAAGGAAGATAACCCAGGGACAGAAAGCACCATTTCTAGAGCACTGGCAGGGCAAAGATCCCAACAAGATAAAGAAACCTGAGTAAATGGATGAGTGGGATTCTGGGCCAGGTTTGCCTGTGATGGCAGGGTCCTGCACATGACTGCTGGGTAGCAGATGGTGCCATTGCTCCTCTTTCTGGGTCTTTTTAGGACCCAGAGAAATCCCGATTGAGCCTGTGAAGCACTGAGCTTGGAAAGTAATGGTTCACTCTTCACTGTTCTTTGTATTTTTGTTGTTTGTTTTTTGTTTGTTTGTTTGGTTTGGTTTGGTTTGTTTTTTAATTTGTTTGTTTTCTTTTTTTTTTTTTTGTATTTGTTTTTGGTTTTTGGGGTTTTTTTGTGAACAGCATCCATTTGTAACATCAGCTGAGGCTGCATCCACCCTGAGACCACTCATCATCTCAGTGAAGAGGAGGATGGAGAAGCAAACAGTGCTATAATCATATCAGGACCATTTTCTCCATAGCCATCTTAGAGTAGGATTGTAGAGTAGGACTGTAGAGTAGGATTTAGAGTAGGAGTATGTGGAGAAAAGACAAAAGACTCTGCACAATTCAACGTGAATCAAGGAGAAGCCATTTATTGTGCTTCTAAGCATAGTTTATAATTAGTTCCTATCCTATAGGTTTCTATAGACATGCATTGTTTGGTTGGTTCCTGCACTTTGTCCAGCATCTCTTGACTGGTAGCTCTATTTTGTCCTGAGGCAAGCACGCATCTTTTTCTTAATCTAATTGGTAGATGCTGTAAGGGTCATTTTATTTGGGTTGCTACCCCTTTGTCTGTCAGCAACTCTTCTGCTTCACCTTTTTATCCACAAAGTTGAATGCAGCTTTATTAAAAACCTGACCTAGTTCTAGAAGGTTAGTTAGTTTAGTTAGCTCCAGAAGGTTAGGCTGGTTCATTTAGTGCCTGTCCATTTTTCTGCAAATACCACCCCACAGGATTATAGAGTAGGATTGTAAAGAAATAAAGTTTCTGAAACTTTAACTCATCTGGAAGAATCCTTTCTTTCTCACCCTGTGAACAAGCTGAGCATTTCCTTCTGAGTTGTCAGCTGTCTATTAAAGGTGCAAATGGCTTCTTTGGTGTTGTGAAAAGTACATATTACAGGATAGGCTCTTCACAGATATTAAAATGAACATATATATATATAAATATATATAAATATATATATATATAAATTAATATACTGTATGTGTTATGTTGTCTTAGTCAGTAGTACTGTATTTTTTTCAGTAGTGTGGTATGTTGCGGTGTGATGTCATGGTTTGCCTCAGATACCCCAGGTTCCTCCCTGATAATTCCCTGCCAGGTGTGTCAATCATCCCTCCTTTCCACACCCTGACCCCTGCTGAGCGCTGTCTGTCAATCCTGGCATTCCAGAAGGGCGGCGAGTGATTGGCAGAATTCAAAAGATGCCCTCCCCTCCTGGAAGGACATTGGGCCATCCAGGTGTCCTCTGTCCCTTGAGACTTCCCCACCCCATACCTGGCTGGTGGTCCCCCGTGTTCCTTCCCTCGCCCTCTCCCCTGGCTAAAAGGGCGAGCAAACCATGCGGTTGGGAGTTCTCCTGGAGCCGTTGATGGATTCAGAGGCCTGTGGGCCAGGAATAAAGCTCTGGATCAAAACCCTCCATCAGAACCGACTCCTTTCCTTCACCTCGCCTTAAAGCTTCTCCACCAAAGGTAAACCTGAACTCCTGCGTGCCTGGACTTGCCTCCAAGCGCCCAGCTGCAGCATCCAGCCAGCCAAAAGTGTCTCTGGGGTAAAATTCCACAGTTGCTGCTATTTGGTCAAGCAGCAAAGGCCAGACAAGCTCATGTACGTCCCGTCTGGCTATATTCACAGAATCACAGAATCACAGAATTTCTAGGTTGGAAGAGACCTTCAAGATCATCGAGTCCAACCCATGTTCTAACACCTCAACTAGATCATGGCACCAAGTCCACATCCAGTCTTTTTTTAAACACATCGAGGGATGGTGACTCCACCACCTCCCTGGGTAGATGATTCCAGTATTTGACCACTCTTTCTGTGAAAAACTTCCTCCTTAATTCTAGCCTGTATCTCCCTTGGCGCAGCTTGAGACTGTGTCCTCTTGTTCTGTCTGTTGCTGCCTGGAGAAAGAGACCGACCCCCAGCTCACCACAGTCACCCTTCAGGACGCTGAAGAGAGTGATAAGGTCACCTCTGAGTCTCCTTTTCTCCAGGCTGAACAACCCCAGCTCCCTCAGTCGTTCTTCATAGGGCTTGTGTTCCAAGCCCCTCAGCAGCCTCGTTGCTCTCCTTTGGACACGCTCAAGCATCTCAACGTCCCTCCTAAACTGAGGGGCCCAGAACTGGACACAATACTCAAGGTGTGGCCTCACCAGTGCTGAGTACAGGGGAAGAATGACCTCCCTGCTCCTGCTGGCCACACTATTCCTGATACTAGCCAGGATGCCATTGGCCTTCTTGGCCACCTGGGCACACTGCTGGCTCATGTTCAGCCGACTGTCAACCAGCACACCCAGGTCCCTTTCCTCCTGAGCGCTGTCCAGCCACACCATCCCCAGCCTATAACGTTGCAGGGGGTTATTGTGGCCAAAGTGCAGGACTCGGCACTTGGACTTATTCAACTTCATCCCATTAGATTCTGGCCATCCATCCAACCATTCCAAGTCCCTCTGCAAAGCCCTCTGTCCCTCTAACAGATCGACACATGCTCCCAGCTTAGTGTCATCTGCAAATTTGCTAATGAAAGACTCTAAGCCCTCATCCATGTCATCAATAAAAATATTAAACAGAACTGGCCCCAGCACAGAGCCCTGAGGGACACCACTGGTGACTGGCCGCCAGCTGGATGCAGCACCATTCACCACCACTCTCTGGGCCTGGCCATCCAGCCAGTTCCTAACCCAGCAAAGAGTGCTCCTGTCCAAGCCACGGGCTGCCAGCTTGTCTAGAAGTATGCTGTGGGAGACAGTGCCAAAGGCCTTGCTGAAATCCAAATAAACAACATCTACTGCCTTCCCTGCATCCACTAGGCGGGTTACCTGGTCATAAAAGGTGACCAGGTTGGTCAAACATCACCTACCCCTCCTAAAGCCATGCTGACTGGGTCTGATACCCTGGCCATGCTGTAAATTCTGTGTGATGGCACTTAATATAAACTGTTCCATTATCTTGCCAGGTACTGAGGTCAGGCTGACTGGTCTATAATTACCAGGATCCTCCTTTGCACCCTTGTTGTGAATGGGTGTCACATTGGGCAGCTTCCAGTCATCCTGAACCTCACCAGTGAGCCAGGACTGTTGGTAAATGATGGAGACTGGCTTGGCAAGCTCATTTGCCAGCTCTCTCATCACCCTGGGCTGGATCCCGTCTGGTCCCATAGATTTATGAACATCCAAGCATTTCAGTGGTTCTTTGACTGCCTCTTCTTGGATAATGGGGGGACCATTCTGCTCCCTGACACCATCAACCATTCCAGGCGGGCCGGTGTCTTGAGGGCAAGTCATCTTCCCACTAAAAACTGAGGCAAAGTAGGCATTAAGCACTTCTGCCTTCTCCTCATCTGCAGATGCTAAGTTCCCTCCCTTGTCCAATAAAGAACAAAGGCTGCTCTTACCCTTCCTTCTAGCATTAAGGTATTTGTAAAACCACTTTTTATTATCCTTTACAGAAGTTGCCATTCTAAGTTCAAAATGAGCTTTGGCCTCCCTATTTTTTTTTCTGCATGCTCCAGCAGCCTTCTTGAATACTTCCTTAGAGACCTGACCCTCCTTCCAACGCTGATACATCTTCTTTTTATTCCTAAGTACCTCCAAATAAAAAAAAATTGGTAATTATTTCAGTGGTAAATATAGTTTTAGGTTATAACATTATGTGATGTAAGATACTTTTTTAACTAGCTCAAGAAAGAGATGGGATAATCAAGAAATTCTTTGCCCAGAGATAACAGCAACAGGACACCTAAAGCCCCAAGAGAAGAATTCTTGCGTCCTTATTGGAAAAGACCAACTTTCTTCCACCTCCTTCCCGACTTTGAGGAGCCAACTGGATTAAGGGGGAGAACTTGACAATAACCAGAGAACACCCTTTGTTTGAAAAGAATTTATGCATCATGGATGAGATATATGAATATGCAACAGGTTATTGCTTTTAAGAGCTAATCCTTTGTTAGCCTGCGTGCTTTCCGGGCATAATTGCCCAGGAGGCACCAGGACTGTCTGTATGTCTTTGTTTTTATTGTCCTTTACTGTTCTAACTCTGATTGTCCGAATTGTTATTACTCTAACTTTTATTACTATCTTAATAACCATTTAATTGCTATTAAACTTTTAAAATTTTAAAACAAGTGATTGGTGTTTTTTGCAGTGTACTTTGAAAGTTGGGAAGACTCTTCATTCATCATCTCCAGAGCACACTGCCCTTGGCCAGCACACTGGCCCATTTTGGTACATCTGTGGCACTTCTAGTTGAGGCAGAAAGGACAATGGCATTTGAAGACAAAACCAAAGGAAGAATGAGGCAGCCCAAACATCTTGTGCAGATGCAGGCCTTCAGCTGTGACTGGAGAGCATTGGGGTTCCTGCCACTTGGATTTGTATCCCTAGGTGCAATGTCTTTGGCGGGAGGAGAGCCGTGCTCAAGTGAGAAAGCAGAAAGATCAGAGAGGGTGCTCGGGAAGGTCTCCTGTGGTGCAGAGCTGTCAGCGCCTGTGAGGTGAGAGCGGGCCCGGCCTTGCCCGGGGTGGAGCCCCAGCAGAGCCCCGGCAGAGGCCGGAGCAGCCTGAGCCCCGGCAGAGGCAGGCTGGAAGGAGGCCCTTGGAGCTGCAAGAGGCAGCAGCCGGGCCCTGGGTGCCTGTTCCTGGGAGCGGGCGAATCCTCCGCTCTCAGAGCCCAGGTGGCAGCTGGCTGCTCCCGAGGGGAAGTGCAGCCGCGCTGGGCACAGCCCAGCCTGGAGGCATTGGCCGTCCGGAGTGTGCCCAGGAGCAGGGAAAGGCCAAGGGCAGCCGAGGGCCGCTGGGCTGGCTGAGGATTCCTCCTCTTCTGCCGGCTGCCCTGCAACTCCTGGCAAAGGTCAGCAGTGTGTGCAGCACTCTGGGCACCGGGGCAGGGAGCCGGGCTGCTCGGCAGGCTGGAGCACAGGGCAGCCTCCTTCAGGCCCGGCACTTCTGCCAGGGGAAGCGAGGCCAGCGTGAGGCAGGGACAGCTTGGCAGGGCACGTCTGCAGGAGCCAGCGCCTCACGCAGCTCTGGCAGGAAGCGCCTGCAATCCTGCAGTTCTGCACTGAGCCAGAGCAAAGGGCTGAGATGCAGAGTGTTTGGCAGAAATATTCAGGCCCCCCAGGCCAGCCTGCTTTGTGCTCTCTGGTGCACAGCAAGCGCTGTGCAATGCAGCTCTGAGCTGCTGGGAGAGAGGGAGTCAGGGATGTGCCTGAGGTGAGTCAAGGGGTTAGCTGAAAATGCAATTAGGGTAATTGAAAAGTGCAGATGAGTCGAGGGGCCAGCTGGGAATAGAATTGGAATAGTAGAAAATTGCATATTTTAGTTAAGATTTTAAAATGAGGTAAGAAGCTAAGTTAGTAATACAGCTAGCAGAAATCACGCACCTTAGTTAAAGAGTACCAAATATATTAGGAACATAAAGCTAGGAGTGACAGGGATAGAGGAAGCAATTGTGAAGGAGCAGAGACCATAGAAATACCTTGCCTTAAGAATAATTGAACAGTTAGGAGAGGCTTGGACCATGACCAGCCGGTCAAAAGGTCTTGCCAGCTGGCCATGGGAGAAGAGTTCACCATGAGGAAGACAGCTTTCTTCCTCCCATACAACCACTCCCTCATTTCAAACTCCCACCAATCCAGTTAAGGGAGTACAATTGCGCAGCTGTAATAGATATTCAGCTGATAAAAATACGAAGCAGGCAGGTAATAATTATGTATTATGGGTCCTTAGAAACCTAATGTAAAACCTTTTCTGTAGAAATACAGAGCGGGAGTCTGCAACTCCTTGCACGTGTCTTTGGAAAGATGTTCACGTGTATCCAGCACTGCAATAAATACCCTTCTTTTCTACTATAATTAGTTGAAGAGTCATCTGTCCGTGCTTCAAGGGTTATGCTGGAGTAGTGAACTGATTTGGAAGGGAGCAGAAGAGTTTCAGCAGGCAATTTTTGGAAGAGATGGAAGGCTCTTGTGACTGAAGGGAAAGCTATTTGGAATGGAGTAATAATCCCAAAGTCCATACAATTGTATCTTTGTGTCTGAATTTAAATCAGAATTATTAGAGATAGCTTCATGCAATTTGTCTAAAAATTTATCAAAGTCTTCATTCTTCTTTGGTGAATTTGTGTAAAAGACATGGTGTGTAACCCATCTGGAAGTGCAAGGATAGCATTATATGTTAGTTGTTGGCTCATCTGCAGGACTTGATCAATGCTCCTAGCCTGGGCAGTCCAGTAGCCCAGGGCCCCTTGCCAAGTAACTGTTGTGCTGTTAAACCATACAGAGGATCACCCTGCACTCTCGGTGCTTCCTGAGCACACTTTTCCTCCCAGCTTTTATGACACATCACCTGCTGATGGGGTGGCATTATAAGCCTTATTGGGGTATACACATCAGCTGGAATTAATGTGCTAGATGTAAAACTATACTGCAGAAGTGACTGTGCAAGTTGGGATTTTCAGCCAAATTGTGAAATTGCAGCTCTCAACTTTTCTAAAATCTTCCAAGTGAAAGGTTCTCAAACTCTACTTGCAGCATTAGTTACTACAGGAAAAGCCTCTCCCTCATTTGAGAGAAAAGTCCCTTCTTTCTGGAATAACTTTTTTCTACCTTAGTTTCTGAGCTGCTTCTATTTCAGGGTCACATTCCAACTCTAATTCCACATTCTTTACAGCCTGAGATGGAGGATTTTGTTTAACCGGCATCGAATGCTGGCTCAGAGACAGAACAGAGTTTTTGCAAGACAAGGGCCATATTAAGCCGATGCACAATCCAGCCTGCTTGTAATAATGGACAATGGACACGTTCACAAAGAATGAATTATGGACATATTCAGAAATGGGGTCGGTGTATTCTTGAAAAAGATAGAAAAAGAAGAGTCATCAGGACTCAGCAAGTTTGTCAGCGAGCTTGAGAAAGTGAGCCATGGGTGGGCCAGACAACCAAATCAAGACGCGTGAAAAATTAGATGATCCAATCAGCATTCTATTTTAGACGTGTGAACAGGTAGGATAAACCAATCATGTATTAGCTAGAGACACGTGGACAGTAGAGATTTATTATAAATAGTCTTTTTAGGAATATTAAATTTAGGTTCACTGGATCATATTGGTTATGTTGTGATGTCCATGAACCTCTGCACCACGCACTTAAGGGTGTGATGGTGTTCCCCAGGAAATGTACACATTTGGGGAGGTGCCCTTGGAAGCGAGGGGCTTGATTCCCAAGGAAACTGCTTCCCCGGGAGCCCCCAGTGAGATCGGTGCAAGTGTCTCCATTTGACTCCCTGTGTCTCCTTCAGTCCTTGGGGCCCCTTGCACTTTGCAGAGGGGCATGCAAAGGGAGAAGGCTGTGAAGAAATACGAATTATGTTCTCTTGATGCAGAGTGTGATTTTATACCCTCTCTCCTATGGTGCAGATGCTCTTCATTTCTACTGTGTTGATTATTCTTATCAATACATATTTTAACTTGCTCTGGCATTCTTCCCATAGAAAAGCTTTCCTTGGGTATTTGATTTACGTCTGCAAATGTTGATACGTAACTTCAGGTATCTGAATTTAGCCCATTTCTCCTCTCGCTTTCATTTCAGAAAATGTCAGAATTACAGACGTACACACTAAAGTATCCAAGATTTCTGTGCAACAGAAAGATGAGTAAACAGTAGTACAGCCCAATCTACATTACCTTTAGCAGTTACCAAAGCCAGTAGGTATTTAGAAAAGTGTGCCTTCTTTCAGCAATATTAAAATATATTGTTATATACAAATTATAATATTATAATCTTGCCTCTACACAAATATTAAAATGGATTCTATATGTGTGATATTAAAGTTGTGATCTTTATAACTTTGTTATAAAGATATAGTTTTTATTTCTGTTGTTAATTAAGCTTAGAGAGCTCCCAAGGCCTTGAAAATACTTGAGACTGATTTTGCAATAAACTATCTTTTAAAACTCTGTTTGGAAAGCAGAAGGAAGGAACATCAGTCATCTGTTGTGTTTGACTTTATTGTTATTTGAGATTGTAGTAAATACTGAGCACGAGCTGGGATGCAGATTGTAATTGCTCATCTTTCCAAAGATAGATATGGATACTATTAAACTGTGCCCTGTTGATTGTTCCTAACTGACTAATTGACTGCAGTAGTTTTATAGCGCTTTTTTATTGTTGTAATGTCTAAATGTAGTGGGAGAATATATATTTGACTTGGGGTAGTTTGGCTTTTGTTTTCGAATAATAAAACCACTCTCTTCAGCCTGGTGAAGAAGAAATCGGCTTCTGTCCTTGTATACAGCTATGGGTTTGTTTACACAGCTTCTCCTTCCCTTCTCTGCCTAGGCTTTCTCACCTGCAGTTTTCAGTAGAAAAGCAACAAACCTTTGAAAGGCTAAACCTCAACATAACTGTGACCCTCAATCAATACTTCCTTCTTCCAATTTCTTAAGATCTCTTTGTCCTGGGCACTCAGTATGGCCTTTTTCCTCAAAGTTCTTTGCTGTCTTGAATGCTTACAGCGTAACAGGTAATCCCTGATCTATTTTCAACTCTCTGCTCAGATGCAGACTGCTGGAAGGGAGGTAGGACTGGTACTGGAGACCTGGCAGCTTGTCCAGGAAGCAAAGATTTTGAAAGAATGGTAATGTGGAGAAGCATGCAAGTTCGGGTGGTGAACTCATAGATGCAAGTACTTGCCGTTTCCTGTCAGGATTTTACAGTTCAAGGGTATGGTCTCTTCTTATTTCTGTCCCTTAACGCTCAATCCTTGCCACACTTCTTCAACTTCTTTTGCATTTCATCTTCCGTGTTTTCTTCCTCTCTTCTTCTTTCTGTGACTTTCTGTGCAGGATGGATAACCTGTCATACACTGTCAGCTTGCTCAGTGACCGAGAAGTGAGTGATATGATGGTGTAGAAATTGGAGGTGCACAGTAGGCAAACGTGTCATGCTTCTGTGTGCCCTCTGCAGGCAAACCTGCTTCCCAAACCTTCAGTCAGGCTTGGAAAAAAGGCTTGTCACCACTACTTTGTTGTGGTTTATGCATTGATGAAGAAACACTTCCATCTCAGCCCGCTTAAGCCACTGCAGAGCAGGAATTGTTACTTTGGTAGCAGATGTGCTGGCAGGGTCCTTACAGCTCCACAAGATGTGCCTCTTCTGGAACAGATTTCTGCATCTTGGTGCAATAAAATCTATGCTTTAAATTGCACCAGGGCAAGTCATGCACTCATGTAGATGTGTTTTCAGACATAGATATTTATATATATGCCTAGTGTAGGCCTCCTGGGGAGCAGGGACAAATGAGGAAGGGGGCTGATAAAACATGCTTCTGCTTCAAGAAGAACCCCCATCTTCCCTTTCCAGAGAAGGATATAAACTTTTTCTTGATTGGCCTAAAGGGGATAAACAAGTCCCTCCATGTCCTGATCTTTTACTAGTCTCAACTTATTTAGAAAAGTTGTAATTTTTTTTTTTTGTGGTGGGGGGTTGGTGGTGTTCGGGTCTGCACTTCAGACCTGTTCTCCCAGCAGCCAGGGACCTACAGCTGCTGTGGGCGGGGCAGGTGCTCAGGTAATTACCAACAGGTGCTTGGTAATTGCTAACAGCAGTTGAGGTGAGAAGTTGGCTTGTGCCTGGCTGAGGGCTTGAGGACTGTGGTGAAAGAAGGGATAGAGAGTGGAGTGGAAAATAATAGTTACACAAGCAAATCTGAGGTGTAGGTGGCATTTAACTGGATTAGGGACTGCATTTCATGGACTTGATCACAATTTATGAAGAACTGAACATTTAACTATGAGATAGGACTATTTAGTTGCTATTCTAAATGCTGCATTTACTAATATGTAATGTAATTTCTTTGTATTTTGCTCAGAAGCTGTCTCAAAAGCATTAAAGTCCAAATAAAGTCTTCATAAACACAAGTTAATAGCTTACTTTTTGTTAAAAAGAGAAGCTGAAAGGGCCAATGGCTCTTGCATTCAGTAATTCACACATTTTAAAAGAAGTGGCTCTCTCCTGTTCCTGTGGCTAGCTTGTCTCTTCAGGCTAGGAACCATTTCTGGGAGCATTTCCTTGCTGCTCCTATATCTCTATCCCTGTGGAATCTGATGCTAATACTATATTTTTCTAAAATTAGAAAATTTTAAATTTCTGTAGGCCCTTTCATTTTGTCATTTGCACCTGTCACTTGAGGGGAAAAAAAGTCTGATAAGGTTTTTTTCTTGTAGGCCTCTCAAATTGCAGCCCATTGCATTTAGCTGCAAAATTCTTACTCATGCTAACAGGATGCCTGAAATGGAAACTGGTGGAGAGTAAAAGAAATTGCCTGGTGCAGATGCTATCAACTATTTTTAGTTCCTGACAGTCCAGTATTTCCCTTACTCAAGGACTGTTCATATTTCTTTCTCTTTTTCTTGCAGCTCTCAGTTCTGTGATGACCAAGAAACAAAAATACAAAGTAAGGGTATCCAGAGTAGATGGACTTTATGAGAATTAGGGGGCAATTTGACCATACACTGATCTGTATGATTGCCTTCTTCTGTGAAAGATTGTAGTGGTGTTGTAATATATGTTGGGAAATAATTCATGCTCTAAAAGCATGTATTTCATCAAGATTGTGAAATCCAAACAAGTCTCTTACCACAAGCAGCCCGAGAGGCAGACGTCTATTCAAATTCCGAAATTCCTGAAGGCAGCAGGAGAACAATCAGCACTTAGCTTATGAATAGAGGCACCCAGCACAATGATCACCATTATCCCGAGTCATGGGCAGACACCTCAGAGCGATCATTGCCCTGTTGATAACATCGATCAAGATGGCCAAAGTCGCCAGAAAGGTACATGTGAATACCCGACTTCCCCGATCCATCAGCGCTGGCTGTCAACAAGGAAATGGCGATGGTCCAGCTCTGCACAGGGAAAGAACCAACTATGAATATGCAGAGTTACAAAAGAAACTGGGACTCCTTCGCCTCGGGCATAATAAACTGTACAAAGCATCCCTGCAAGAAGTGGCTCTCATGAACAATGAACGGGGCAGGGTCCGATGCGATAGAGGTGGGATCCAGGTTCACCCAGCGCCGGCCCCGGGCTCGACGCTGTCTCTTTGGCTGTGGTGGTTTTGAGGACCGTATTTTGGTCGCAGAAAAAGATAAATAAATCTTTTCTCATTTTTGATAATTTGGATTTCGATTGATCATTTAATAGAGTGGGATTGCAATCATTTCTGCTGGTCAGTATTTTTAGTGTTAACACAGCTACCCAGGGAGCCAGACAGGTTTTATGACTCTCTTTGGAACGGAAAGAAAAAGAGAAGAAAATGTGTCTGTGGTATTTTCCTACAGCAGTTCCACATGCTATTGGTGGCATGTAACAACTGGATTTCACCTCTAGTAACTACTTGTGGTGCAGTCTTAAGCGCGCTAGTTGTGAGAGCTGCTTCTGTAGAAAGGTGATTTCTACTACTGCTGTGTTAATTCTTCCTATAAAATTTAAACAACCCAACAATTTCCTAGTTGCTTCTAGTTGTTTACACAAGTGCTTGTATTTGTACCCCTGGTCTTGGATCTTTTAATTCTGCACTCAAGATACCCAAAAGGTGCAAGAGCTGTATGTACCCAAGCCAAGGGTGTGTTTGGATGGTGGTCTGGGACAGAGAGTATTCTCCTCTGGAGTTAAAGCTGGCCAAGTTTCAGCTTTTTATTGGCAGGCATTTTTAACTGAAAAAATAACAGTTTTGAGTTTTGAAATCCCCATAGTAGATAATGTAAACATAGAGCATAATTTACAAGCTCACTTTGGGAACTGGTTGCAATTAAGTGTTGCCTCCTGAGGTGTCTCAAATTGTGGGTGTCTTAAAGAAGAAGAGAAATAGGAATTTACGAGACAGGAAACAGAACTCCAGAACTTTTCACTACACCAGGTCCTGTACTGAAGTGGCTGTTGTGAAAAATGCAGCCAGGACCATGGAACCTAGCAGTCTGAAGAAACTGCTGTACAGCAACAGCTTAACTTCAATGTGCTTGAGCCAGTGCTGCTGGCAGCATTATCTCTGCATCCTGGGACACTTCCCGGTTCCTGTGCCTTGACACTGCCTCCACATGGGGCTGGGGATGGAGTTTGGGTCTATGAACTGGCTGGTGGTGAGAAACAGGTTCATTTTTGTCAGATGAGGTGATGGTGTGCATGTCTCCCTGGCTTAGTGCCCTTTGTGAGCTTCTTACTTCAGCCAGAATCTGTGGAGTGTTTAAAGCTTGCTGCTTTTTTGGGGGGGTGGGTTTTTTTGGGTACTATTAAGAGAAATGAGTTGTTGATGTCCCTGAAATGTTCCATTTTCATCCTTATGCAAGAAAGTGAGGAATAGACTCTTTTCATCCCTTGGGTAATTATTTGCTTTATTATTGCACTGAAGTGAGATAGGATTAATGTAGGTTACAGGTAGTAACGGAATATGAAATAAGACAACAAAAAGCACAAGAGCAAAAGATAAAAATAGTCTCAGGAATTAACCTAGTACTTTGAGAATTTATGAATTTTCAAAATGCTTGCAATGATGCCTAAATCTATTTTTCCTTTCAGATAAAGAATGTGTTTTCAAGTATTTTGCATACAGGATTGACGGGGGATGTACAAACTTGAAGAATTTCAAGTGTGCAGCTTCAGGAATGAAGTAATAAACTTTTGAATCAGGTTCTCAACCTGAATAAACTGTTGAGTACCCCACAGCAATTGCAAGTTATATATTCATATATATATATATATATATATATATATATATATATATATAATTGCAAGCTAATAGCAGTGCAATAAAAACACAATTGCCCTTTTCCCCCCTTAGCATTTTCTCCCTGGCCCTGTAACATTTTTTTTGTGCCTTGTTCCTTAGTTTGCTTTCCAAACCATTCCATATCCTCAGGAGACCTTGAGAACAATCTCATGAGTAGATCTGGAAAATCAGTTTTGAATATAGGAAATTAAATGAGGAATCACACTTCATAAGCTTGGGCTTCTGGATTGAAAACTTCAGATAATTCAAGCAGACATTGCTGAATGCTCATCCTGGTCTGGCAGGCTCCAGTCTCTGAAAGGTGGGCAACTGAAACCTCTGTGTTTGCACAGAAAGGCAAGTTATGGGATAGCTAGTGAGAGGAATAGTGCATTTGTCTTTACAGACAAGCTGTGGGTCTGCTGGTAGATAAAACTAACAATGGGAAGGGTTCCACTGATTGGTGAATGGAAAAAGAGATTTGCTTTTACAAATAAATTTTAGTTTTGCGATAAATGAAATTGGATTAATTTTCCTAACGTGCTGCTGCAGATTTTGGAGACCATTGTGCATAAGAACAGGCACAGGACCAGACTTGGGGCTGGCATCTCTGCATTTCCAGGATGGCCCATGGACAGGGTGAGGTGGTACCCGTGCACTCTGCATCAAGCTGTGATTCTATGGAGACTTCAGCAAGAGAGGGTTTTTTCAGGCTGATTAAACCTTCATCCTTGCTATGCTTGCTGTGACATTTGCATCTCTCTTTTGTAAAACTTCAGAAATCTTAATCATCTTTGGCCCTGTGAAATGTTAAAAACATCAGCAAAAGTCATCATAGTTTCCATGCAAAAATACATACATTTTGACATTTGGGAACTGGAAGGAACTAATTTCTATTGTTGATGATACACAAAGAGGGCAGGGTGGTGCCTTGGGGCCTATGTCTGCTACTGTTGACTGGAAAATACCTTTTGAAGTGGCACCTTATGGCCCTGGATGGCCAGAACGGAGGTCCAGGAGGCGAGACAGGTGTTTACTACTGAGTCTTTGACTCTTTAAGCCAAATAAAAGTTATAAATTCTTAGGCCTATGTATTTATAAAACAGAAGTATAAAGAAGAGATGTTATAGTGTGTGCGTGTGTGTGACACCTTGAACATACCACATTATACTAACAGACTCTCCAAACATCCATTCTTTTTTATGACCATTATCCATTAGGAAATGCCATGTAAAACTTATTTCTTTGTTGAGAAGTACCTCACCTACTGACAACAATTAGAATTGCTTACAGGGCCTCAGCTGCAAATGCAAAACATTCAAAACTCAAACTAATTGGCTACATTAGAAAACACACTTTGCTTTTCTCCAGAGGTTGATTGTGAGCAATTTTGTGAGCTATTCATGAAAATACTCTGGGGCTGTTTGCATCAAACACTGGGATCTTGGTAGCAGTGAAAGAGGGAAAGTGCACCATGTGTGGCAAAGTAATTCCCTCACAAAATATGTGCTTGGAGGCTACTTAGGTCAAAAGAATTTCTTTTTAATTCCATGGGCTGAAGAACTGCCCATCATCTGCTTTTTCAGAAAAAGAGGGTTGAGTCTTTGGGCCCTTTCAGAGCCTTGAATGACTAAAGCTGAAGGGATTTCCCCCAAAAAGCAGGGAGTGTTTTGAGGAGCGGGGCCGCACCTGCCTGCAGAACTGACCATGGGCCAAGGGAAGGTGCTGCTGCCCAGAGCCAGCCCGAGGTGTCCCTGAGGATTTGTCACATCCTCTGCCTCCCCTGGCAGTGCTGCCACAGAGCCCAGCAGGAGGGATTCCAGGGATTTGTCAGCACGGGGAGGCAGAGCGTGAGCTCCCACTGATATTTCCATCCAGGGCTGGCACTTTCAGGCCAGCAATGACAAATTCTGCAGCTCTGGCTGCACAGTTGCTGTTGGCACTGCTGTGGCAGCCTCTGCCACCAAGCAAGAGCATCTGCAGGGGCAGGATGGTGCAGAGATGCCTCTCAGAGAATGGAGAGAACACCTTCAAACAGCATCTGGCAGAGTTAATGAAGGGCTGGTAAATCCCTTTTAGGGGGACGGCTCATAAAAACCTCTCTCTGTGAAAAGAAGAGACAATAGGAGTGAAGAGGGAATGAGAAAGGGGAAGGGAAAGGTCAAAAAAGAGGAAAAGGAAAGAGAAAGGGAGAGAGGGAGAGGATAGAGGCCTTGGAAATTCTGATTTGATCTAAAGGACATTTTCTGACAACATAGATGTTTGCTACAATAAATAGTGCTTTCCCACAGGCTTTGGCTTTCTAGCTCTTGATATTAACTGAGCCCAGTGAGTTTTAGAAGAGAGAGGAAAAGAATTAGTAAAAAGTTTTCCTTCAAGACCAAATATCTGCCAGAGACTGAATGCTATGGTTAATGGCTTTTGAACATTGACAGGAACGATCAAAGCATTAAAGTAATTAAACAGGGCTCTCAGTATCCAGCACAAGTTGTACTGGTGAGGAGATTAAACAGAGATTCTCATTGCCCTGTGTGTTTTATACTCTTGAAAACAGAGGCTTAGTAACAGTATTTCATGCACACACAATAACATAAAGAATGACAGCTCATGCCTTTTTGTCCTGGTAAGTATTTGCTGCAGCAGCCACCTTTCTTACAAGTCATGATGTGTTCAATGCCATTTTCCCCTGTTTTCTGTTGAAAACTGTTTCATATCAAAGAAGGATTAGTACCATATGTAGTCTTTTCTTCTTGTCAAGGAACAAGCTCAAATCTCCAGGCAAATATAAAAGGCTGCAAGATTTTAGAAGTATGGAAATTACAGTGTTAATGAACCTGACTTGAATTCAGTTTTGACTTCTGAAGAATTAAAACTCCAAATGGGAATGACACAGCCTCACCTTTCCTTAGCAATATGTGAAAGGCCAGAACAAGAAGAGGGAATCTGGTGCCTGCTGAAATCAACATGTCCTGAGAAATTATTGTTATTATTGAAAGAACAGTTTAAATTACAGGAGGGTCTCTTGCCTTGCTGAGCCCTCAGCCCTCTGTGATACACCTCACCTCAATGCAGACTTCAGGTGGTTTGGGGTTTTCTTTTTCTTTCTCCAAAACACCAAGAGATCAAAATTCTTGGTAAAAACAGGACTTCTACTTTCAGTCCAAGCCAAAGAGAAGCTCTGCAGGGCTTCTTCCTAGATACACATAAAATACTCTGGTGATCTTATCACACCCTGTTCTCAAACTTTTGGCACCAGCTTCTACTCTGGAACACCATGACTTCCTTGTAATCTGAAAGAGGGAACAAATCAAACCTCAACAGCTGGTCTTACCTTGAAAACCAGTGTTCCTCCCACCAGAAACTTCTTTTCCTGTTGTGACAGATGAGTAATGTGATGACTGACTCTCACAATTAATAGACAAATATCATGTATATAAGTTAAGAAAAGTTTTATAGATTTATAGTTATGCTGCACCCCATGCCCTGGTTATCAAGGGAAAACTGGGGTTGGGACATCTGGGAGGGCTGGCTTGTCACTATGGCGACACCTGACCCCCAATCACAATTTGAGGAAGAGATCTCCACCACTGGACAGCGAAGAAGAGGTTGATGGACAGAACTTTGGGAGGGCTTAAAGGGTTAGAAAGGGAAAGCCTCCAGCGGGAGGGGGATGAGCACATGGTGAGGAAAATCTTTTGCTGCTGGTGCTGTAACCTTTTTTCTTTATTCAGTCTTCTGTTGTATTTTTGATAAGGTTTAATAAACCTTCCTAAACTATGAAAAGTGAGTAGCTATTTCTCACACTGTGGTCTGCAACCCTCACACTTTATTACAATAAAATGCTTCTTTTTATTAGGTTTACATCAGTTCCATATGCTTTTATGAGCTTTTTATGCCTTTTTATCTATATATGTTTAAGACCACTATCTGCTTATTGCAACATTCCAGGAATCCCTTTTGACTCTTCTCTCCATACTCCTGCAGAAGGTCAGGTCACTGTGGGTTTTCCACCAATAAAAATCCAGGTTGTTCAGATCCTAGGTGTGACAGGCAGGCACAATTTCCCTGCTGACACAGGGACTGAAGACAAACCCCTCTGTTGTCACTGAAAACAAAAGAAAGGAGGAAGTTTCTGCCCATTGCAAAGTCCCCGTTTGCCCTGAAGGACTCTGCCTCTTCTTTCTCAGCAGCAGCTCAGCAGCCGGACGCCAAGAAGGACAAGAGAGGGAGGGGTGGTTGATTTGTGTGACAATTTAACAGCACTTGCACACAAGAGCTGAGTCTGTCAGCAACATCTCTGTAGAGGCAAGTCCTTGCTGAGGATGCAGAGCTGTGTCACTTGTGTTTAGTTTGCATCGAGTTAATGGCACGGTGGCTTTTCATGCTGCAGGTGTGGCCCCTGTGACAGCAGCCTGTTCATCCTTCAGGGGGTTTGCACCCACAGGGACAGTGCTGCTCCTGCCAGCACACCCCAGTTTGTCCTCATGCCAAAAAGCCCAGGCAGAACTTACTTCTTAAAGGAACATTTTCCTTTTGCTCTCAAACCAAAGATTTAGATGTAATGGTATAATAGGAACAAATCTTTTCCCCTGCTGTCTCTTGGGACAGGAGGAAAATCCTATCACATCCAGATAGCAAGGCACTGATTTCACTTCCACTCTGGAAATGACTTGCAGGAGCAAGTGAATAAAATTCTCTGCTGGAACAGTGAAGTCCTGCCACTCTAAATCAGTGTGGTGCCTGAAGGGTTTTGTAGCAGGTTTGCACCTAAGTTGATGCTGAAGAAGTTTATGAGGTCCAACATAGACCTAAGGTTTGCACAGCAGAGTTTAGGCTGACAGCTAAGGGAGCATAAATTAAATGGTCTTTCCAGCCCAGAAGGCTGATGAGAATTGTTGGTATTTGTGCTCTCCTTCCTTGTTTAAAGGATAGCAACATATTTGATGAGATTTTGGCATTGCATCTAAAGATCATGGCCAGATTAAGTCACCTAAGTGGTTGTTGTGCATTTCTAATTGTGGAGGTCAATAATCAGTGTAACTGCTTCTGGTAATCTGGCTCCAGTCTCGCACAGAGCATTGCTGGTTGGTCACTCTTATCTCCACAGCCCAGCAGAGATCCGGCTTTGGATGGCTCTCACTGCTCCCAAGGCCCCAGGGACCAGCCACTGTCTCTCCTCCTTCTGCTTTCCCTTCCAGGATCAGAGATTTCCTGCTGCTTCCTCCACGTCTGAGACAACTGGAGGAGATGAGGGGCTGAGGATGTGGCTTCTGACAGAGAGTTGATAACGCTCAGCTGAGTATTTTATTCTCCTGCCACTAAGCTGTCAGGCTGCTGCTGGAATTCCTCCTGCTTGGAAAGGGCTGGTGTGAGCAGCAGGAATTGTTGCTGGCTGGAACTTTTCCAAGAGCTGGACAAAAGAAGCATTTTGTGGAAGGCCACCAGCTGCCCTTGGTCAGCAGCACAAGGTGTGAGGTGCCCTTTGAAGGCCATCCCTGCACAAGGACAGCCTGGCCTTCTCCAGTGCCCAGAGCACCTTCCAGGCTTTTGGGCTGGCCTCGTCCCTCACCCTGGAGAAGCAGGTTGCTGTGGGAACTCTCATATCCACAGTTTCTGCCTGGATTGCCGTGTCTTACCACAGACAGCCCTGGAGACACCAGTACAGACTCCATCTGCAATAAAAGGGGACTTTGTTCCAGCTTTTCCCTTGGACCAGCATGCAGCAAGCCCACCTGGGCCTCATTCAGCTCTGTGTGGGCTGGTAGTCAGCTTCTGCTGGGAATTTAAAGCTTTTACCTTACTTTCCACAGCAAATAGTGGAGCAAACCCAGCCGCACCAACCCCCAAATTTCACTCTAAAAACCACAATTTTCATTTTCCTCTATTCAACCCTTGAAGAAAACAAACTTTACTTGAGTAAGCTGGAGGCACAGTGTCCTCCAGGATCATTCTTGAGTAGGACAATATTGCAGGAGAAGACTGGCAAACCCAGAGGTTACTGGTGCTTAGGAAGCTTTGCAAAACCTTCCCACGTGCGGTGCTCTTGCAGCCTCCTGAGCTCCTGGAGCCCTCCCTCAGCTCAGGCACAGTTGGGACAGAAGGGGATGGTTCCGTCTGTCAGATGTGGGGACAGGAGGAGGGAAGACTTTGCAAACGCTGCCACGAGGGCAGGGCTGTTTTCATTGATGGTGCCAAGTGGTAGTACATCATCTTTGATTAAATGTGAGGTGCTGAAGGGCAAAAATTCTCAGTGATAAGGAGAGAGTGTCTCCACTTACACAGCAAGGTAAGTGAAGGGGAAAGTGCAATCTGTATTTCATGGGAGGTGTTCAGTTTTTAACCAAACATTTTTGCAGAAGACGTGCCCAGGCAGGGGTGATTCAGAGCATTTTATCAGCCTCACAGAGTATCCCCACATCTGCTTGGCCACATTTTCTCTCTTTTTTCATTGTGAACAATTTCTCCTGCCAGGGTTGCTCCTGCTTGGAGTTCTACTCTCAGTGGAGCCCCAGAATTTTCTCAGCAGGCCTCTGCAGCGAGTTCTGAGCCAAGGTGGGGCTCTGCTGCCAGCCCAAATCTGCGCTTCCCCTGCCCAGCCTGAGTGCAGGTGGGGCATGTGCTGGGCATGGCCGGAGACTTGCATGGCCAAAATCCTCCAGCATTTACATCTGCTCATGGCTTTGGGTAGCACAAATCACACAACACCCATCGCAGCTGACAAATGGCATTTCTTGCAGATTGCTACAGCCGCACTGCTGATCCACAAATACACGAGAATCAATTTCAGCTGAAAAATGTCATTTATTACAAAGCGCTAAACCCACGCCGACAATACAGAACTATACAAATCTCAATTTAGGTTAAAAACGGGAATTTATTCTATTATTACAACCTTTCTATGTAATAATATACAAATACCAACTTCAGGTAATTTATTGCCAACCTCCACAACAACGCACTATACAAAAAGATCAATTAGGTGTTTAACAAATTAATTTATTACATATTACTACAAGGATTAAGCTCATCTAGGAATACAAAAATATCTCCATAGATATGTAACTAGAATTACATCCAGAAACAGATAAGTATGCATTTAAAAATAGACTTATATACCTATACAAATACCAATATTCCTATCTTAAAAGCCATATAACAAAAATTGTATCAAAAGAGATACCTACACAACATTACCCACAGGAAACAGAAATTAACACAGATATAACAATATCCATGTATACATAAATAAATTTATACACAGATATGTAATTTCAAAAAAATATTTATATACACATAGCATACATTCATAACAAAATAAATATACATAAATATAAGAATATACACATGGAAATAAACACATACAAATAGCAACCCACATATAGAAATACACATATAATAAACCATGGCTACGTTCAAGTCTGTGTATCTTTAAACAGCACTCGAAGCAGAGGGACCCCAGCTGCCCCATCTTCAAAGCCTCTCGCTCGGTCTCCTCCTCCCGTGCAGAGCAGCTCTCCTGGACAGCGACAGCAGATGGAACACCTGGCAAGCAAAGGGAACACTGAGTGAGTATGGGGACGTTTCCCTTGGCAGCAGCTGCACTTCCATCAGGGAAGAGGCAATGTCAGAGCCTCCCAGGGGGGTCAGAAAGAGAAAGCAGCCGAGCGGGCCAGGCTGTGGTGAGCGCAGTCGCGGCGGGACTGTCCCGCAGCCCCGGCAGCCCGGCAGAGCCGGCACAGCTCCCGGCCCTGCCGGCACAGCTGCCTTGCCCAAGGACAGCCCCTGTGCCGGCCGGGGCAGCTGCGCTGAGCAGCCCCAGCACGGGCAGGGCCCGCTCCTGCCCCGCCGGGCAGTGCCCACGGCCACAGCCCACGGCACCCTCAGCCCCACCTGCCTCCCCGGGCCTGTGGCCTCACCCGGGCTCTCTCCAGGCTGGCAGCAGCAGGTCCCGTTCACTGCTCTTGCTGCTGGCCTTCGGCTCCTCCCTGCAGGCTCCCGTCAGTCTCCGGCTGTCCTCAAGGTCTTCATGGCAGCTGTGGCAAAAGTGGAGGCTCTGGAATTGCTTCCAAGGCCTGGCAGAGCTGCAGTCCCGGAGCCCTCTGTGCTCTCTGCTGGCCCCCTCCATCCCCTCAGCCCCGCCATGCTCTCGGTGAACCCCCAGCCCCCTTCAGTTTCTTCAGCCCCTCACAGTCCTCTCACCCCCCTCAGTCCCTTCTGACCCATCCCGTCCCCTGAGACCCACCACCCTGCCAGCCTGTGCCACTTGCCTGTCACCTCAGTGCCACCATGGCCCTCGGCTGCCCCACAGCCCTCAGCCCCAGCAGCAGCTCAGGGTCACCGTCCCTTCAGCGCCCCCTGAGCCCCCTCAGCCCCCTCTGTCTCACCGTCCTTCAGCAGCTCCTCAGGGGACAGTGCCTGGGGCCAGCGGCAGCTCCCACCGCTCCAGGGACAGCCGGGGCTGGAAGTGCTGCTCCGCCCGGCCCGGCCGCCAGCTCGGACCCAGCACAGGGACGGGGACACAGGGGGCACCGGGGCAAAAGCAAGAGGTGAAAAAGGCAGCCGAGAGGGGAAAGAGCTAAAAATGCAGCCTAGGCCCACGCAAACAGCAATCTATCCATCAATCTCTCCATCTAAACATTCCTATTCCTCTTACTAGATAACTATACACATTCATAAATATAACTTCATACATATATATATATATATAAAAATATTTTACTCTGCACATATAAAAATCTAACTCTGAAAATCTATAAATGTAAATATATAATAAAATATAATTATATCACATCTATAACTATATACATATCCACATTTAACTATACAGATCTATCAAGCTATGTCCATATAAATAGAACACTATCATCTATAAATGGAACTATTACCACTAATAAATAGAGCCATAGAAATCTATAAACATATCTACAAACAGAGGAGTTCTACCTGCCCAATGGTCACAGGCTCTCCCCTGTCTCTTCCTGCCGTGCAGGGCAGCCCTCCTGGAGATGTTGGTCAGGTGGCATCTGGGAAGCAAAGGCAATGCTCAGTCAATATTGGCCCTTCTGCACCTTTCCCTTGGGCAGCAATTGTCCTTCGACCAGGGGCTGTCAAAGATGGCCTGAAAGGCAGACTCTCACTTGGCAATTTGAAGCAATCTGCCCTTAAAAGAACAGGGACCATTCCAGGTGTTCCAAAGTGTGTTTCAAAACACTGAAGTATCTTGATAAAGTCTCAGCCCCCGCAGTGCAAAGGGCACCCAGGAGAGCTTGAAACACAGACAGTCCCAGCTGCCACAAGGAAGCCCAGCCTTGTTCTTTCTCTGTGCTGACAGAGGGACCTCAGCCCTCACTGAAATGGCTGAAGGTGCTGGGAGCTGAGTCATGAACCAGCTCCATTACCTGGCATCTACAAACTGCCCTCTGCAGTGAGCAGCAGCTGCTCCAACTCGACCATCAGCTCTGGCAGGAAGGGCTGGGAGGGACAAAGCTCCCTACGAGGCCTGCAAGCTGCACCAGCTTGGCTAAGGAATGGATCCACAGTGCTCCCTCTCTCCTCTTAGGCCTCCCTAATCAGGGGTCATTCAAGCTTTTCCTTCTGATACTGGAGTTACTGTGATTTTTCTATTGGTTGGCCTCTGATGTTGTGCTCCTTGTTTTTCTTGTGGGTCAGGACCAATACCAGCAGAGTGGCATTACATTTAGTCAGTGATTTGGACTTCTACCCTGACTTTTTGCTCTTTTTTTCCCCTGTTCCTTCAAGAGTCGCTCAGCCTGGCCTCCCCTGGCACCCTGCAGCAAATTTATCCACCCACTTCAGCACAAAACTGGTACACCCGGCTTGGTGACACAACTCCCACAAGGTCAGGTTTATTCCCTGCTCTCTTGCCACAGCAGAGGACTCAGTGTCAGAGCCTCTGGAGAAGCGTGGAGGGCAGGGCTCAGGGAGGTTGTGCCAGTGCAGGATTTGAACTAAAGGCACCAGGAAGCACCAACCCTGCTCAGAGCAGCCATCTCACAGCTCTCTAAATCAGTGTGGGCTCTGTCCTCACCAGGCTCCTGGGGCTCCTGGGAACTGTTCCTGCAGCTCTCGGTGCCAGATGAAACCTCCTCTGCTGCAGCTCTGTTCACAGGCTCCCCTCCTGAAGAATCAGGGGCAGCACCAACATTGTCCTGAGCAGAAAAACAGAAAGAAAGGAACCCAAAGATCACTGTCTATTTTGCTGGAATCATATCAGGGATACAATAACTCTCCTTCTCCACTCCCAAAGGACATGGAGCACAGAGGAGGGAACACTGCCCCCACGGTTCACATGACAAGCCTTTTAAACTCAGGATTCAGGGGGCCAAGGTGAAACTGAAGCTCTTACAAAATGACCTTTGAGACAAAACATGAACACAGAAAACCAGAAGACACCAAGTGAGGGGACGTGCCCCCACGCTCTGACCCTGCCTTATCCCAGAGCTGTGAGAAATCAGCCAGCACAAAGCCAGGGGCTCTCCTTGCTGCCAGCACGGCTGCCAGCAAGGGCAGAGCTCGCTCCCAGCCCTGCCCAGGGCTGTGTGCTGTAAACCCACAGGCAAAGCACACATTTCTGCCTGGGAGTCTCAGCACCCCCAGCCAACCGCTCACACAACCCATCACAAGGTGCTGCTTCTCGGAGCCCTCTGCTGCTGCCCCACGCGTGTCATCCAGGCAAACATTTATGCACCCTGGGTATTTCCAGGATCACATTGGTGATCAGTGGCAAAAATCTGTACATCGTCAGAGTAGGGAAAAAAAACAACCCAAAAGACAGGAAAAGCCAGACAACCAAGTAGTGTTTCTATTCCACTGAGGAAGTAAATGTCCACAATGAAGCAAATTACCTTTGGTCACAAAGATATTCTCACTATGACCAGTTTCAGAATATTCATCTCTTCTGCCATAGCTCATCCATCAGAACCCTAAAGATTCTAAAGATGGTTCAGAGCCTGCAATGTTTCCTTTTAGTATGGAATAAAATGCTTCTCTAAACTGCTGTGTGTGACTTTACAGAGGACAAAAGTCATGCCACTTGAGAGTAAGGTATTGGTCAATCCAAAAAATCACACTCTCCCCCTTGAGTCATAATCACAAATGTACTGCAGGCAATGGGTCAGCACATCAACAGAAAGAGAGACATTCTTTGGCCAACACGTGTCATAATCTGCAAAAGGACAGAGAGCTGCAGCTGCAGCCCAGCCCCAGCCACGGCTCTGGGAGCGCCTACACGCACGGCAGGGCTCACACAGCAGCAGCAGCTGCAGCTCAGCCCTTGCTTTGCCTTGGCCTTCCCACCCAAAAGAGGCACAGCCCACATCTGCTGCAGCTGGGACAGAGGCACCTCTGGCATGCCCCTCCCTGCACGGGACACTTGGTCTTCAGTGCCAATTCCCCAAACACTCTTCTCTTTCCCAGCAAGTAAAACCTCTTCTTCATTTCTTCTTCATCCCCTCTTTTAGAAATCTTTCTTAACCAAGAATAATTCAATAACTAAATAAGAATGAAATAAGTTCAATTAAAGAAGCCTTTGCTTGTCAACCGTGTCACAAGGCTCAAAAGCTCTCAGTCCAGCCCCTTTTATCCCCATCCAATGGAATTACCTGAGCAGAGGGAGATCTTTCAGACAGGGACCTCCTGATCTCCCGAATCATTTTCTCTACAGCAAGGCCGAGATCTGCTGGTGGCCATTCCTCCTCCCCAGGCGCGTTCTGTGCTGAGCTGGAGGCCGTCCATGCTGCACAAGCTGCACTGCCAGCGGGAGCGCTGGGCCCTGAAATGCCCGGGCTGACTGCAAGAATCCAAACACATTGGTCAGGCTCCACAACGTGGCTGTGGGACACAGAGCTCTGGTGCTGCTGTGGATCAAACATCACGGGAAGCACACAGGCAAACCAGGCAGAGAATCTTTCGGCTTCCTAGGTGCCCCTTGCTAGTAGGCTTGACAACTTCTGGCCGAGAATGACAGAGCCTTGTGGAAAACGACTTGAAACGGCCACTTTTCACGACCTTTCGGAAAAACAAGGCTACAGCTCTTTTCCTACCTCGTGCGTCGTAGGCTGCGGGCTGCTGCTCCCTGTGGAGCTGCTGGAAGCTGCAGGGCTGCACCCCGAGCACCTCCCGCTCGGCCGGAGGCAGCTGCTCCCCGTAGAGCTCCTGCGAGCGGCTGCGGGGCCCCTCCCGCCCGAGCGGCAGCGGCCGCTCCCCGTGGAGCCCGAGGAAGTGGCAGGGCGGGATGCCGAGCACCTCCCGCTCGGCGGGCGGCGGCCGCTCCCCGTAGAGCTCCTGGAAGCGGCTCGGCCCCTCCCGCCGGGCCGGCAGCGGCCGCTCCCTGTGCAGCAGGTGGAAGCCGCAGGGCGGGCGCCGGGCGAGCAGCGGCCGCTCGCCGGGGGGCTGCTGGAGGCGGCCGGGCCGGGGGCTGCGCAGCTCCCGCCCGTCCGGCAGCGTCCGCTCCCTGTGCAGCAGGAGGAAGCCGCTGGGCGGGCGCCCGGCCGGCAGCGGCGGCCGCTCCCTGGGCAGCGGCTGGAAGCGACCGCGCCCGCGCCGCCCGGCCGGCAGCGGCCGCGGCCCGGGGAGCTGCTGGGAGCCGCAGGGCGGGCGCCTGCGGCCCTCCCGGCCCGCCGCCGGCCGCTGCCTGTTGGCCGCGCTCCGGCGCTTGATGCGGAGCAGGAGGTCGGGGCGGTCGCGGCGAAAGCAGGGGTTGCAGTAGTGGAGCCAGGCCCCGGCATCGCCCGGCGCAGCCGAGCCGACCCAGCCCGGCACCTTGCGGAAGCCGTAGCGGTAGAGCTGCCGCACGAAGCTGCGGAACTGCGTGGCCCTGAAGGTGTGCGGCACCGGGGCCGGCCCATGGCCACGGCCCCTGTGGGCGTGGCCCGAGCTGAGCAGCTCTCGCTCCAAGAGGCAGCGGTCGATGAGCAGCCCCTGGGCGCGGCTGTCCCAGCACACGGAGCGGACGCGGGGGCTGTTCACCAGGCGCCAGAGCTTGGCGGGGAAGGTGCCGGCGCTGAGCCCGGCGGGCAGCGGCAGCTCCGCCATGGCGTCGATCGCCGACTGTGGCCACAACGCCCGCCGCGCAACGGCCGCGGCTGCGCTGGTGGCGCGCGGCCTGAGGGGGGCGCTGCGCTCGGGCCCGCGCGCGCCCAGCGCGGCCCCGGCGCGGGCCGGACTTGGCGGGGACGAGCGCGGCAGAGCCGGGGCTGCGGGCACAGCGTGGGCGGGGCGGCTCCGGGGCTGGCCGCGCTCGGCTCGGCAGGGCCAGCTGCGAACCCCCTCTTTCTCTGGCTGCAGGCATCCTTCTGCCTTGGCCTTGCGCTACAACCCCGAACCAGCAAGACAAGGAAGATAAAACAGCCGCTTCTCTCGCAGTCAGCCTCCTGCTGCTCTTGATGCCTGCGCTTATTCCTGCCCAGGTCCCAGACTTCTCATTTCCCATCCTTGAACTCCATCAGATTCCCCTCAGGCCAGTTCTTTAGCCCGCCGAGGTCCCTCTGAATGGCGCAATCATTTGGGCTCTCAGCTGCTCCTGCCAGCTTTGTTTTGTCTGCAGACTGTCTGAGGGTGAGCTGCTCCTCCAGCCCGGCCATGAATGAAGACATTAAAGAGCACCTGCCCCAGCATCAGCCCCTGGGGCTCAGAGCACCCGTGACTTGCCTCCAGCTCTACTTTGTGCCACTGATGACAGTCCTCATCCATTTTTCAGCCTTCCTCGCTGGGCATTTTGGCAGTTTGTGTTTAAGGAAGCTGTAGGAGACTGTCTCAAAGGCTTGGGGAAAGCTGGGGTAGACATCATCCATTGCTCCACCCATATCCATCCCTTTGGCTGTCCTATCACGGGCATCAGGTAGCTTAACCATCACTCCCAATCAACTTCTCTGTTTGTTTGGATCGGTTTCCAGGATTAGTTACTCCATCACCTGTCAGGGGATGGAGGCAAGGCTGACTGACCTGTATTTTCCTCTCCTTCTTACTCTCTTGGAAGAAATCAGTCTATTAGAGCAATTCTGGCTGGTTTTAGCTAGGCAATTCCAGAAAAAATAACCAGTAAGAAAAATGAAGCTCTAAATGGAGTCTCTTAAATTCTTCTTTCTGCTACCATCCTAGGCCTCCAGAAAGATTTTGTTTTCTTCCCAGTACTGGACAGCTGATTAAAAAAAACCCAACAAGGCAAATGTCTCCTTAATAGAATATAATATACCTATTATTCAGAAGACAATAACTTAGATTTTTCTTTCAGGATTAGACTGAGATGAAAGGACTTGAGAGGTTCCAGAACTTTGATATTTTCTTGTCTCCAACTGTTTGGAAAACTGCTAGAACATGGTGAAGACACAGTGCTTTTGAAAATGCCATTCTGAAGTCTTGTATGCTTGTATTACATATAAAAGTACCTGCAAGAATTTTAGAAACCTGTAGCTCAGATTCCTTACTTTCAAAATGAGGAAATGCCAGAATTAGTTTGATCTTTGGTTTTTTATGTTGTGTTTCTGATTCCTACATTTTTATATGCATATGTATCTTTTTTTAATAGCATGGTCACATACTCCATTTTCCTTCCGATCCCAAAATCATCAGTGCTCAGAATAGCCAATAAGCAACTAATCAATATTCTTTTTAATCTCTTTTATTTCATAATAAACTCAGACACCACTGATCTTTTGGGAATCCAGACTTGTATGCAAAGTTTGCAGGGAAGATTGAGCTCTCAAGCCCTGTGAATTTTCTCTTCTCTCCTTTCCCATTTCCCTTTTCCTTCATCTCTGGCCTGACCTCAGGGCCCTTTCCCCTCGTGTCAGGCCCTCTGTTTGCTGCACTCCAGGGAAGCTCTCAGCTGTGGCTTCCCCAGCGTGGCAGCTCCAGGCTTGGAGCAGCAGAACCCAACTGTGGCTGAGAGCCCAGACCCCCCCTGGGCCAGCTGGGCTTTCAGCTGCCAGGGCAGCACGCAGGGAAAGGGGCAAGAGAGAGCTGAGGACGCTGCCAGAGCAGCCCTTGGGCAGTGCAGGGTGAGAGTGGCTTAAAGTGCTGCTGAGCCCCACTGCGGGGGCACAGGAGGCTGCTCTGCCATGGCCGCGGCTGTGCCGCCCATCCAGACAGAAAGGCAGAGCCAGCAGGCTCTGATGGGGGAGAGCAGCTCCATCCCTACCAAAACTTGGTCACTCCTGCTAAAACCTCTCTTTGTCCTTCTGTCTGAACACTGACACTGCTTTGGAAAACAGAATGGAGGTGACACGAGACAATCGATTATAACTTGTAAACAAATTTCCATGGGTTTTTTGGTTTTGTGAAAAATGCATGTATTTTATGATTGGCTTTGTGCAAATATTAAAATGAATGTTATATGTCTTGTGTTAGAAAGTAATGCTGTATTAATTCTCTTAAGTACTGTGTTAAATATAGTTTTAGGTTATAAATATTGTTAAAATAGAAACGATGCTATGTAGGATACTTTTTTTAAAGGAAGGGCTTGCAGCAAGGTAGCAGCCACAGGACACCTAAATCTTTCAGAGAAAAAGAATTTATGGCCCTCTTATCAGAAGAAACGAACTTCTTCCCGCCTCCAAGGCACTGTTAGGATTCGGAGGAAGAAGCTGACCATGACCAGACAGGATCCTGTGTTTGAATGGAATTTATGCATCATGTATGAAGTGTATGAATATGCAACAGGCTGTTGCTTTTAAGGGTTAATCCTGTGTTAACCGGGTGTCCTTTTTCGGGCTTTTGCTGCCCAGAAAAAGGTACCTGGACGTCCGTAACTCTTTGTATTTGTTGTCTCATATTGTCCTAATTCAAATTTCCAAATTATTACTACTCTAATTGTATTTCTATTTTTATAACCATTTTATTACTATTAAACTTTTAAAATGTTAAAAACAAGTGATTGGCGTTTTTCAGAGTTTGTTGTGGTGTTTCAGTTTGGTTTGGGTTTTTTGCATGTGTGTGAGGCTTAAATGTGTCCTAAAGTTCTTGTGCATGCATGAGGCTGTAGAGTGGCCTCCACGGGGATCTCCTTGGCTCTGCACAAGCCCAGAGAGCAGCACTGGCACCTCAGGCCGAGCACAAAGGAGCACAGGATGATCTGCAGGGTGCTCTGTGACAACAGGCACTTGGAGCTGTTGTCCAGTGTGTAAGAACTACATCCCCTCTTCTTCAGATTCTCCTAAAAATGCCCACTGATGTTGTTTTGTATGATGCAGCTCTCCTAAGCCCCTATTACACTGTATCTTCACGAGCATTCACACAGGTGTTTGCTAAAACAATTCTGCTCCAGCTGAAAAGCACCAGGTACCCTGAGCAATAGCAGCAGATAAATGGACATAGAGAGACTTCAGGAGCAGAAGCAGCATTAAATCCATGACAATTGTGGAGATGTGAAAATACAGAAATCCACCAATGGTAGCAAAGCCCACACATCTCCACTGGGTTCTGCAGAATGGCAGCAAATAATGCACAGGTGTGGAGACCATGAACTGGTTGGTGCTGCACTTATTTGTCAGTGAGCAGAGCTGTGGGAGGCAGGGATTAAGGGTGATTTTGGAACAGGAAGAAGAAAGGGACAGACAAATTCCAGGTGGAGGCAGAGTGGCTCTGCTCTGCTGACCCAAGGAGAGCAGGGAACAAGTTGGAAAGGAGTAGGAAAAAAGAGTTTTGTAAAAGGAAACCTTGCTATATAGGCATTGGTGTTCTTGCCACAGCCCACAGAGCTTAGAGCATGAATATTCATCCCATTTAAATATTCCTGCAAGATGTAAGAAAAATTCCTTTCCATGTGGTTATTTACACAAACATACCCATGAACAAATAAAAAAACTGCACAACTACATGTATCATTAAGCAGGATACTCTGTAGATTCTCACATTAACACTTGCAGAATTATATATGATACTTCCAAACATATAGAGACTCTTGTTCTCCGTTTGCTTCTTTAAAACTCAAAAAATGTAATGAAATTCTCTTTCAAAACTGCAGAGCCTGCTGTGTGGCTAAGCAAGCCATTATTTGCTTGCTCACAATCATCTCTTCCTTGTGTGTTAGTCACTGATGCATTAATTGCTTATCCAAACTTGAAACGGTTCATGAGTCATTCTGAAGAGAAACTAAATGTGAGGGAGCCCATTTGAATGGAATTCATGTCCTCTGCCTCTTAAAGCTGAAGGTCTGTATTTATTACCTGTCAGAATGAAGTCTTGTTGCCTAATAAATGGGAAAATAGGAAAAATGCTGACTAGAGCACCATGTTTCAAGGGATCATTGCATTTTAGTTTTATTTGACCAAATCAGTAGTCAAAGAGAGAAAGGACTGGTCAATTACAACAGAGAAAGCAGGTGAAAGAGATGTCTAGGTCTGCTGCAGCTGGAGTCAAAAATGAAGTGTGTGGGTTTTGAAGTGGGGAAGGGATTCCAGATCAGATGATTTTAACTAACTTGCATTACTAAATGCATGATCTTCAGACAAACACGTTGGTATTCCTTGTATTGAGGAAAGGAAGAGTATTGGGGAAGATGAAACAGGAAAGCCTTATAAATATGATTGTCTGGCAAAAGATTTTGAGAATATAGAAACTATAAGCAAGATTGAAATGAAAGCAAGCTTTGAGATACCTTAGTTAGTGAACAACTGGAAAACAATGGTGTGGCCCAACTGAAGGTAATCCCCTTTTGAGGAAACAATTCCCTCTGCTTGCAGGCAGGTCCAAGGTTCAGAGCAGACCCTACTAGCTCAGCAGAAGGGGTCCAAAGAGGAGTTTTTAGGGTTTAAAATGTAACACAGTATGGTGATGTAATGATTCTTACAGGCTGGATGTAAATGCTATAGGATTTATATCTTGGACTAGATTGGTTAGTGAGAATTAGAATGTTCAACAGAGAAGAAGATTTATTGTATTGTAGCGGGAACCTCGCTCTCTTACGCTCTTCCCCTCTTACTCTCTCCCCCTCTCATCCTCTCTGCCCCTCTCTTCTCCCGGGCCTGCTCCGAGCTGTGCCTGGCAGCTCCAAGCAGGGCCCTGCACCCAGGCCCTTTGCAATGAGCCGCAGGTTCCACGGCCTGGCTGCAGAGATCTCTCGTCTCCGTCCGTCCCGACCGTCCCACCCCCCAGTGCTCCTGCAGAAGGGGAGAAAGAAGGCATGGAGTTTCCAGGAGTATCCAGATAAATCCACTTTGTTCTGGATCAATATGGAATTTTCATGAAGCAAAAGCATTAAGTGGAGGGCTCTTCACCCATTTCTTTTTTTACTAAAATTCTGTGAAAGATACTATTTTGGAGTGTAAAAATTTTCACGTTGAAAACATGAATGTGCTGAGAGAATTTGAAGTCTGGGCCAATGACAATTCACTGTTGAAAATCCAACTTTTCAAATTAAATGACCCAGGATGAAGTAGGAAACACAAGTCCTTCCCTTGAACCTTGATTTGCCTCTTCTAGCTCATTCCTGAAAGTGGTAGGCAAAGAGGATCCCACAGAAATCAGAGGAGCATCAGGGTCTATCCCTAAAAGGCAACTGTAGATGGGAAACAACTTGGGAATTAGAGGGACATCAATGAGCCACTTGTGAGTTTAACTGTTAGTGAAGAGCCCTTTTCCAAAGAAATGCCAGCTTCTCTCAAGGAAGCTGAGCAGCAGGACATTATGGCTCATGTAGCTGGCAGGTACAAAGCAGAGAAAGCGGGAAATTTCTGGAAATGAACCCTGTATTCACTGATCACAGCAGGATGAAGAACCCATTTGATCAGACTCTGGCTCTTAGTAAGAAAGGAAGAAAGCTCTATTTATTATATCAGGCCCAGCTGTTCATGGTCAGAGGTGGTATCAGCTGCTCAGCAGAAGGCACAGCTTTAACTCCAGCTCATCATGCCTGGAGGCAGCCCTGGAAGTGCTCCTGCACTTCAGCTGGTGCCAGGGCACAGGGACACCCGCACACCCTCCCTAGACCCCTGTATGCCATAAAACTAAAGGCATCTCCCCAGCCAACCATCCAATCCAGCACTTAGCACAGAGCATGTCACTGCCAGTGACATCTGCATGAAAAAATACAGAGAAAAGTGCAATTACAAAACATATTGGGGGCTCAATAAAATACAGGAGAAATTCAGATTTTGGTACTTACCTTCATAAATGAGCATACCTACTAGCTCTTTTCCCTAAATTAATTCATGGTTGAACGTCTGCACTTTCCATAGCAGTGTCCTAAAATTCTTCCATTCATGCATTCCCAGCTAGCAGAGCTCTCACACAACCTGTTTTTTCTCTGAAGTGTATGGAAGGACTTAGTTCAGATGAACTGTGCTGCTTCCTCTGAAAGATATAAAATTATGGAAATAATATCTGCAAAGCCATAGGTTCTTTAAGGCAGGCCTCTGGTATGTAAAATAGGGAGTGTTTACATTAAGCATCATGTGCACATAAGATAACGATCAAACCATGTTCTTACCTTCATGAAAAATAGTTTTTGTGCTCTCAGATATGGCACAGCCAAATAAGGCCGAGCTCAGACACAAATGCGTTCCTCACCACACAAATGGCCAAACAAATGACAGCTGCCAGTGACACTTTTCCTGCGGTCCCGAGTGCCCCAAGCGCGGATCCAAGCGGCGTCTCACCTGCTCAGCTCTTTCCGGCCCGCGGATCCGAGCCTGTCCCGGAGCGTCAGGAGCAGGGATGGGAGCTCAGCAGCTCGGGCTCGATGCCGTGTGCTCCGCTCGGGGCTCCCGACAGCTCCTGCGGGGCCGGAGCAGCCCCGGGCAGCGGGAGCAGCTCCTGCTGCGGCAGCCGGGCAGCCTCTCCCCAGACACACAGGTGACTGCACACCCGTGCATTCAGGGCCAGCTCCATTCTGCTGCCCTGGGGCTGGCGCTCTCCACTGTGTTGCTGTTAGTGCACATTGGTGTGTTGGTCCTGGAAACACCCAGGAACAGGCAACTCTCAGGCGCACATTCTGCTCCCCGGGATGTGCTGCACAGTCCCTGCCTGTTCCAAACACCAGTTTGGTTTTGTTCTGAGAGCTGTGTTTTCCATCTCAGTGTTTGACCAGCTGATTGCCCGTGTTGATTATTTTCATTCAGCATTTGTGGATTTCACACATTTGCAGTTGTGCTGACTGCTCCTTCCAGCTGCGCAAGGACAGCCAGTGTGGACCTTTTCCTATGTAAAATGCATTGTGTGAGGACTGTTGGGCTGGAGGGCCCTTCTGTAATGTTATTGCCCCAATTCCTTCTGCTGAGAAAGATAATTGGATTCAGGCAGTTAATCCATTTTGTAGATGCTGCAAAATCTAATCTGTGACAAACACATGATCAAGTATATGGGTATTGGTGTCAGTTCCTTTCTTCCTTCCCAAACTAGGAAAGCCATTTTTTCTAAAATCCTCTAGCAAATGGCTGTTCCATACTGGAACTTCTCAGCATTAAAAAATTGCATTGACATCTCTATAAAATATTTCTCTGAATTTTCTTTCTCTCTTTTAAACTCTCATTGCAATCTAGATGGAAACCAATGTTCAAATGGCAGAATTTCTCTGCCAGTCCAAATACAGCAATTTGCCTAAACGTAATTAAACTGAAGTTTGGTGCAAACCTACACAGGCCTATGTAGATAAGAAAAAGATGAATACTGATTATTCCTAGGCAGGATAGAGAAAAAATAACCTATGGTTAAATCACGTAATGTGATATATCATATTTATTTATTTATTAAATAATGAAATCTTTTTATTATTTTTATATATCATGTCGCGCTAAATCCTGGTTTATTGTTTTCCTATTAAAATGTCATTGGTGGATGAAATAAAGCAATGAGTCAAATTAAGAAAAAAAATTTTTGAATATTTTTCTGACAAGATTTTTTTAAGATTCAGAGGTAAATAACAATCATCTGATACAAGAAGTTGGTGAAACTGCATTTTGCCCTTTAGTCAGAATCTTTGATTAGCTCTATCCAGTGGTTTCTAGATCTGGCTGAAATGAAGTAGCTTTTTACAGATAATATATGGAAACTTTGAGGGAGAGATTAAAAAAAGGCATTGACAGATCCTGATATGTGATTTATTGGGGTATTTAGCCATGTGCATAAGCACATGAACTGCAGTGATCTGCGACAGGATTCATTTGCCTAAAGGATCTGGCTTAACTTGGAATGCACAATTTGGAAAGAAGATTCCATGGACATAGACAATGAAGTAAGCTTTAAAAACTTGACAACAGCAGAGGAGAACTAGTGAAAGCCTTACTCAGAAATGAATAGAGAATTTTCTTTTTTCTAAAATTATAAGAGCATATTTGTTTGTGCCTCACCTCTGCCAAATGCTTTCTGCAGTTCAGCACGGGGAGCCATCCTAGACCAAATCCAGACGCAGACGAATCTCTCAGATAATCACAGCTCACCCCCTCTGCTCCTCTGCCTCGGTGAGCTGCGGGAAGGCGTTGCTCCAACCCAGCTTGTTTTCCTTTGGAGGCCATTCCAGATTGTGAATCCAATGGCTATGTTTGGCAAAGGACATGTGCTCTGTGTCATGCCATGGTTGGCCATCTTGATCGATGTTATCAACAGGGCAATGATCGCTCTGAGGTGTCTTCCCATGACTCGGGATAATGGTGATCATTGTGCTGGGTGCCTCTATTCATAAGCTAAGTGCTGATTGTTCTCCTGCTGCCTTCAGGAATTTCGGAATTTGAATAGACGTCTGCGTCTCGGGCTGCTTGTGGTAAGAGACTTGTTTGGATTTCACAATCTTGATGAAATACATGCTTCCCAACAGGCCTCCCGGAGCAACAGCTCTTTCCCACAGCAGGCAAGAGAACAACAAGGACGCTAGAGTAGGCTCTGTCTACATTTGGGCCTCTTTTGCCAAGAGAGAAATAGAAAGACGCTGCTGGAAATGCCCCTTGCTCTTCAACACTCTCAGCTTCCCTTGTGCCCAACAGCTCAAGCAGCATTTTCCTCTTCTCTTTCCTGCATTTTAGATCTAGATTCTTTTAAATGGCATGCCCTAATTCCCATGCCTTGGCTGAAGATGGTAGCCCAGCAAAGCTTCCACAAAGGGCCCCTTCCCTGTGGCAGCTCCCTGCTGAAGCAGCCCAGGAGCAGCTGCTGGGCTCAGCAGCAAACCCTCCCTGCACTGGACTTTGTGCTGCATCGCCAAGGGAATCGCAGTCTTGGCACACCATCAAAGGGTCAAGTCACGCAGCCAAGGCCTCTAAGGGGCAGAATTGGGAGCGAAAGGTGCTTTCCTTCGCTCCTGGAGAGAGCCACCGAGTTGCTAGCAGTACTTCTGAGCATCTCCCCTCCGAGTCTGCAATTAGCAGCTTGTCTTGCTTGAAGCAGCAAGAGGAGGAAATGACAGACTCCAGTGCCGCGCACTCTCTCGGGGAGGGAAGGCAACCGCTGCAGGTTGCGGGGCAAATACTCTGCACCCGCCCCCCAGTACACAGATGCCCCCTTTTTAGCTGATGCTGCTGGCAGGACATTGACCAAAGCGGAGGCATCTTCATGGCCATTGTGTTCCCAAATAAACTCGGTCACTGCTGCGGCATAAAGAGCAGAGTGAAGCAAAAGCCGGGTGATGCCAGCCCCAGGAGAAACCTTTACTTACGAGTCAGCTGGGTCAGGTAGTAGCCAGAATAGACAACAGAAAAGACCGTGCAAACCGCGGCACAGACCTGCCCGATCATTTTGGCAGCGCTGTGCGGGTTTGCACGCTGAATGCCAGCCAAGGCAAAGCCCAGACTCCTCTCGGGGTGCAGGCCGTCTGCTGAGAACTCCTTGAGCACAAGGATCCTCCTGCAGGGAGCGAGCAGAAGAGCCGCTCTGGACAAGCAGGCCTTGCGTGCACCGGGGCAACGCTGTGCTGACAGCACTGTGACGTGGCACCGCTCCCCTGACCTCACAATAGCAGCTGTTCTATGGCTTCCTTGTGCCCAGCAAGGCAACCTTCTGTACAGCTGATGCGAAAGAAAAGCCTGGGAAGTTCTCCTCACTCATAAAGCAGCAGAAAATGTCCTCCCAGTCCATAAGGCAGTGCTCAAGGTGTCCCAGGGGAACTCAGAAAATGGGCCAACCCAAGCGGCATCCAAGGAATCCAAGCAAACGCGCCTTTTGGTCCCAAAAGCTTTGACTGAAAGCAAAAGTCTGCTTCTTCTAGGTGGCATGGGAGCTGGTTCTGAAAAGTCTCACTTCTTCAATGACATTTAGGGGGAAAAAGAAGCAAAGATAATAAATTTCCAGGAGCATTTTAGGCTGCAGTCACTTCTCGAGCACGCGGGTGCGTGCTGACCTATGGAGGGGCTTGACAGCTGGCCTGCAAGCAAAGCTGAGTTCATAGAAGACATCCCAATTGATGGGTTTTGAGTGTATCCATAGCAAGGAAGAAGACAAGGCCGTCAGCATGGAAACCGATTAGTAAAGAGAGATGAAATTTTCGTAAGCTAGACTAGTGCCTAAGTAGATGTGTATACTTGCCTTATAAATTTCTGTAAAACTTTTGCCAATTCTATTGACGTTAATTGCTTTGCACCAATGGATATAAGAAGTTCTTGTGGTGTAGTCAGTGACTTAAGATCACGCTTTGTTAAGAGTGTAGAAGCTGGAGAACACGCAGAATAAAGAAAACTTTTTTCTTCTTGGACCCTGATCACGTGTGTATGTCACGTCCGGCCTAATGGTGACAGTTCCCCATCTCTGGGTCAAGAGACAAGTATTGTCTGACAGGTAGCTTGTCAACAAACTGGGAAAGAATTGAGTACCTGGGCATGCAGATTTCTGAAGGGAGGAAAGAAAAGTGTTGACAAGAATAAGCCTGAGTTTTAAACGCCTGAAAGAGTCAAAAATAACACGTTGTGGGATATTGTGCCAGATGTTCCACAGAGTTAAAACCAACCACAACTCATTAGTATCTGGACTTCCTTGCCCACTATGCTTAGAAATGTTGCTTGAAGGCACTTTGTATCTAAAGATGCAGTTCCTGTAGATGACTGTAGATGTAGATCAAAATCCTACCAAAAACTCCGTGTCAAAACCAGCAAGAGTGAGACTTTTGTCCTTGGCAGTAGCTTCCAGGTGCTCCTGGACATCGCCAGGCCTAGACACAAAGATGTGTATTCGGCGGAGGGAGAGAAGCCTTATGCTTATAATAAATTCCATTTGTTCTGCTCTTAGCCAGAGCCAAGATGGGAATCCAAGTCTAGATCACAGGAGAAGATCACAGGAGCCTCAGCTTTTCCAGAGGAGGAAAAATACAAAGGCTAGTAAATTTGCCCTGGGTTGACAGGGGTTTTTTACAGATCCATAGACAAGTGATGAAGCTTAAAAGATGACAGCAGAGGAAAATCAACAGATATGCTGAAACTGAGTGAAGAGGAAGGAGACTTCAAATTAACTGAAAAGCTGCACCGAAAGCTTCTCTACTCTTTGCAGTTGCTTCAAGTTTAAAATGACAAACTCTAGCAGCACTTCCAACTTATTGTTCTTAATTCTAGGATAAAGACAATCAAAACTGGGTACTCCTGCTTAGAGTATGAAGTAAAGCACAGAAAGGCATTAGAGTAAGAAAAGTTGTGTTTAGAAGGCTGAGGCAGCCTTAGGGCTAGGAGGAATGGGGAGGCGTGGAAATCAGGCCTGTGGGCACCAGTCAAGGAGCATCCAGTCCCTGAGCGGTCCCTCACAGAGGGTATCCCAGCAGATGGAGTCCAAATGGAGCCACAGCTCGGTGGGAAAAGTGCCGGGCTGCTGAGCCGTGCTTAGCAGGGGCTCCTGCATCAAATTGCTCCCTGACAGGTGCGGTATGCTGTGTGTGTGTGCCCAACAGCTGGCAAGAGCAGGCTGGCCCAGATGTGGGAAAAGGCCAAGGAGGCAGCAGAGTGGGAATGGGGCTGTGCGGGAGGCCTGGTGGTTGCACACAGCCGTGGGGGATCAGGCTGGCCCAGATGGTCCCTGGGGCTCTGGGCTGAAAAGGGGGGAAAAGAGAAGCAGGGAGGAAGGGCCAGATGCCGCTATGAGAATGCCATTCCATCCCATAGGTGACATAGTGAGAGGAGGCTGGGAACAAAATGGTCATTCCTGCTGATCACCCTGACATCTTCACGACAAGAGGCCCAGAAAGGAGTGCACATCTGCCTCCTGGTGTTGTCCTGAATGTGAGCTCATTACCGGGCGTTCATTACCCGCAAGTCTGGCAGCTTCCCGCAGGCATTCCACGCTTCAGGCAAGCAAAGCTGCTTACCTCACTATGTTCTTTGGGCCTCTGAAGGGGACCGTCCACTTAGCTACAGCCTGGCAAGGAAGGGAGTCTTACAACACTCTGGATATTTTAGACTTTTATTCTCACTCGGCCTGAAACAAAGTATCCCCTCGCTACTTCTCCATCTTCATCCTTCTGTCCTGCAGGTGGCCTGTTCAGGCTGACAGCTTGGAGCGCCTGCAGGCTCCAGTTCGGCTGCAGCGCAGCTTTTCCTCTCACAGCTTAATTCTTATTATGACAATTCTTTCATTTCTACTTCAAAGATACCTCAGAGCTTGCCTCAATTAACAACACTCTATTCTAAGCTAAACAATCCTCTATTATCTAAGATATCTACGTTCCATAGCCCTTAAATGGTGATCCCTATATATCCTAGTTCTTTTAAACTTTCATCTCTTGGAGAAAGAAAAAACAACTCAGCTTTAAATTGAACCTAGCACACACCTAACCAAACCTAACCTAACCTAACCTAACCTAACCTAACCTAACCTAACCTTACCTTACCTTACCTAACCTAACCAAACACCTAAACTGAGCAAATACGAAAAAAAATCACATTTCCTATCTATGGCACAGCTCCTCTTAATACTCAGGGGATGGCTGGAGCTCTGCCTAAAGATGACACATCCCCTTTTCCCTCCTCTGGGCTGGCGGAGCATAAGGGCCTCCTCAGGCGCAGGTGTCTCCTCTCCAGTCTTCCTGCACTTGCTTGGCTGAGATGATCAGAGCAGCCAGGCTGGAGGCAGGATCGCCTGAGGTCACAAAGGGATGCTGCCCAGAGGAAAAAGAACAAAGAAAGGAACTCTTACTTTCCAGAATCCCATCCTCACGGGCTCAAGCAGGATTCCCTGGCTACCAGGAAGACACACAAAGAGCACCGAGGGCAGCATGTCCCCCTGCGCCTTGCTGTGCTGGGAGCTGTCTGCGCCACGTGGCCCACACTCCTCCTCATGCCTTCATGCAGGTGTCCTCAGCTGCCAGGGCTTTTTGCCCCTTTGCTTTTTCTTACCTGCAGGAGCTCCTGGGCAGACCAGCGCCTGTCCTCGTCAGCCTGCAGGCAGCAGCGGAGGAAGTCGCGCAGGAGAGCCGAGTGGTGCCTGGGGTTCTGCAGTTTTGGGGGCCCGTTCCTTTCTATCAGTTCAAAAACCTACAGCACACGGATGCAAGAGGACACTGCACCTGCTCCTTTGCTAGCCACAGCAGCTCTCTCCACACAGAGCCCTCTTGCTAAGCTGCACCTTACCCTGAGACGGGCTTCCCGCTCGTAAGGAGCTTCCCCTTCCACCATTTCCAGCCCCATGATGCCCAGGGACCAGATGTCCACTTTGGGGCCATAGGCTTCTCCTCTCACCACCTCCGGCGCCATCCAGCTGGGAGTGCCGACGCTGGAGCTGCGCTTGCTGCGCTCAGGGCTGAGCTGAGCACAGAGGCCAAAGTCACCTGAGGCCAAAAACAAAGCCTGTCAAAGCCAGCTCCCACTGGCAAAGCGGCCAAAACCATTGCCCACTCCAAGCCTGACCAGGCCTTGCTGAATCTAGCTGAAAAAGCAGCTGAGCTCTCCTTCCACGTGCCTGGAGCCAGGCAAATAATGCATCGGCCACATCCACAACACCCTCACCATTCACGCACTGGCCAAGCGGCGCTTCTGCCCCAGTGGCAGTCACCGAAATGCAAGCGCACGGCAGGTGCTGGAAATGCTGCAGCCCAGCAGGGATACCCACCCAACTTGACAGATCCATCCATGCCCACAAGGACGTTGTTGCTTTTGATGTCTCTGTGGATGACTTGGCGGGAATGAAGGAAATGCAGTCCTTGCAGGCACTGAGAGAGAAAAAGGAGGGAGGGAAAGTTAACGTACAGGATCGGATTTCATCCCACCAGAAAGGAAAGAGCTCGACCGGACTGACGGCTTTCTCAGGGAATTGTGAGCGAGGGCGCAGCATCATGGTGCTGTCACGAAGAAGAGCTTGCTGCTTCAACACTCTTGGAAGTTTTTTCTCGATTTCCAAGCAAAGGCATCCAAGCTCCCAAAAGTTCCGCCGGCCTTGGGTAGGAAGCGCGTCACCTTTGGCTGGGAGGCGGCACGGCAAATATTTTTGGGGAAGCCTAGTGGCAGCAGAGGAGGAAGCAGCACCTTAGAGCTGTTCCAGATTCCGTCGCCATGCGGGCTGCAATGCTATCCTTTGCAGCTGAGGACGGCTCTTTGCCCTTAGCTTGAAATTCTGCCACCTGCATGGCAAGGAATATAGGACAGACAGACAGGCTCCAGGCAAACATTCCCAGGCAAAGCTGAGAAGAGGAAGCAAGTGAAACCAAGCGAGTGAGCCAGCACCAGCGCCAGAGGACACACAGGATGGAAGAGTGCAAGAACAGAGCCTGAGGAGTGCGGGCACAGCGGCAGGCAGTTCACTTCCCATGCTCGCTCTTCTCCTATGTGTGTGGTGAGAAGAGCAGCAGCAGCAGCAGCAGCAAAAGAAAGGTGAGAGCAAGAAATCCCAGCTGTCCTTAACCTCCAGCTGGCAAGCAGCATCCTGGGCAGGCTTGGGGAAGCACAAGCGGGATCCCTCACCTCCCGACAGACAGCGCCTATCTGTCCTTCCTCCGGGTACACCGCGCTGAGCACATCAAACAAGGTGCCGCCGTCCATGAACTCCATGGCCAGCCAGAGCTCCGCATCCACCAGGTAGCTGAAAGAAGAAAACCACGGCATGGAGAGACAGCAATGGGCACAGCCTCAGTCAGCCAGGGGCCCGAGCCAGGTTTTTGCAACTGCTCTCCAAGCTACGTGTGCCACAAGAGATTCATGATCACCAGCTCCAACTCCTCCCACGCTCTGGAGACCAGCAGAGAAATCACCACCAGCTCCCTTCTCTGCCAGGGACCAAAGGGCATCGTCTCTTCGGGCTTGCACTAGCTAAAGCTACATTGACATGAGAATAGGCCAACCTGTCTAAGTGGGTAACGATATTGGGACTCCTGTTGTCCCTCATGGCCAGGATTTCATTGGCAGCCAGCTCCTCGGACATCTCCTCCTCAAGCGACATGATCTTGATTGCCACCTGAAATGACATTGGCCACCGTTTACCTTGAGAAGACGCCCCCTGCTCGAGATCACAAGCAGCACGGAGCGAGTGCTGCTGCAATGAGGCAGCGGGCTGGGCCAAAGTGCCTTGTCACTCGACAGCAGAGCTTAGCAGAAGCACCAAAGGCCATCCCAAATGCATTCTGCCTCCTGAGCCTAGAGTGTACTTCAGAGGAACAGCCTCTGCTGCAGACATGGAGCTGCCACCCAAACCTCCAGGCAGGGCTCACAGCAGCGGGGAAAGCGCTCCGGAGCTGCAAAATGGCATGGGGCTGTTGGCACTTTACCTGTTGTCCGCTGCTGGTGTCAAGGGCTTTATAAACAGCTCCAAAGCCCCTGGAAAGACAAAAGCAGCAGAAAGAGCCCTTTATCCCTTGGCACTGAAATCAAGCCTAGGCAGCAGATCTCCCCAGCCTGCCTGCACGCCTACCTTAGAAAACGCCTGGCTGCGGCGTCTCTTCGGCCAACAGCACGTCGGCCCGTGAGCCCTCTGCCCTGCGGGGCAGCCTGTCCAAGGGAACACTAAGGTGCAGCATGAAGACCAAGGGCCGCTGGAAATCTCCAAGGCGCACGCCCAGCCAGGTCATTTCCAAACCTAAGGGGAACAGTCCTGCTAGTGCGCGTGTGCATGCATGTGTGTGTCAAAAGAGTGAGAACAATTAGAGTCAGAAGACTGTCCTTGAGAATCTGACATTTCTTGAGTGGCAAGGTGCTCTTTCAGGCCAGAAAGCGGCAGGGGCAGAGGGTTCCCAGCTCCTGCTCCTCCTTGCTGCAAGCAAGACAATGCCAGCATCAACTTGTCTTTGATGAGGCCTTCGCATTGCTCTGACCCAGCAGTCCAGGCAGGCGACAGGAGGTAAAGCCAGAGCCTGACCGTGATTGGAGCTTGCCTGACTTCACGCTTGATATTGCACCAGCCAAAGACCTGGCCCACACTTTTGTAAAAGGAGCTGAGGCCACGCTTACCCTCGTCCCAGTTCTTCAAATGCCGTGTATTTGCTCATTGGCTGGCCCGGACTCACAATGCTCCCTGAAAGACAAAAGCAGCGCAGGGCGCTCGCTCGCACACAGAGACGCCGCTCCCCACACCCTCCCAAAGGCAGCCCCGCTGCCAGCAGCTCTGGGCCCTTTGCGGTCCCCTGGCTTCCAGCTGCTGAGACCAGCAAGTGGGAGGGCCATCTTCTCCACCTTTCATCAGGTGGCCTTTCCCAGAAGGCCTTTATTTCTTTCAAGCGCAGCATCCCATGCCATAAGCCAAAATGATGAGACCTTAAGAAGAGGGCCCTAAGAGGTCACCAAGGGCCTTTGCAGCCTCTGCAGTCACACCCACCATCACTGGCAGGTCCACTGCCAGGGCCACAAAGTGTCTGAGCCAGAGGAGGTGCAAGAACGGGAGCCCGAAAACAGCTGGGGCCAGAGAGCTCCCTGGGGCCTAGGCACTTGCTAGGTGCCAGCCTTCTGCTCAAGCAGAAACAATCTCTGCTTTTGTCTTTGGCACACAAGGCAGCCCAGGCCGAGCCAAGCCAGGCCCAGCCGCCCTCACAGGCAGCAGGAAGTCCCTGAGCGCTGCCGCGCTGCCTCAAAGCACAACAACAGCTTCTGCCGAGAGGCCTAAGCGCCTCTGAGACCGAGGGGCAACTTCTGGCACAGCCTACCCCCAGACACGCACACAACACACTGCTCTGGCAGACAAGAAATGCACCCGACTCACTCAGTGTCTTCCGGCCCTGCTCCTGCCTCTTCTCGGGCTGCTGGGCTGCGCTGCTGCAGGAAGTGCCAGCAGCGGGGGGCGAGCTGGCTGCTGCAGCCCACGCTGGTCCAGCGGCACCAGGTTGAATTGCAGAGCCTGTGTTGAGCTGGGACCAGAAAGGATTGCCCGTCAGAAGGGTGCCTGGCACACATGCCCCGCCCAGTGCACGGCCAAAGCAAGGCCTTGGGAAGGTGCTGTCAGCCACCCCCAGGCCTCTCCAGCTGGGGCGTTTCCCATGTCCCCTTCTCAAAGGCAACTTTGGCAAAAGCCCAAAGGCTACTTGGATCCAGCCCCTCAGGGCCACCTCCATGCTCCATGTTTTCAGCTTTTCTGCAAGACATTGGCAACAAGGGATCGATGGGGCTGCCAAGATCCAGAAAGACATCAGAGCAGGGCCCCAGGGCCTTCTTGCTTTCCACCTCCTGTCTTTCCCTGGGCAATGAAATCAGCCCGCAACTGGCATGCAGTGGTCTGCTCAGAAGCCCGCAGCATTGCCCTTCTCTGATCTGTTTCACAGATTGCCCCTCTCCATGGCAGCCTTTAGGGAGCGGCCCTTCGGAGACGCCTTCCTGCCCTGCCCAGACCCACCCGCCCTTCACAATGTAGGGCTGCCAAGGATTCTTCTCTCCAAAGGCTGCTCTGACCGGCTGGAAGTGAAGCACAGCCTGAAGCTAATTAGTCCATGGAGAGGGCAGGTCCACTCCAGGGGCCAGTGTCTGCCAGCTCCCCTGCAAGGCCGGCAACTGCGTCTTTGGGCCGCTCCGTCCGCTGACCACAGGCAGCCTGCACTGACAATGGGCACACGGGGCTGACTCCTACACTGAGAATCATTGAATGCTGCCTCCTGTCTGATGCCAAGAGACATTCTCAGGCCCTCTCAGCATCCCAGCTTAAATGCCAAACTTCAGAACCCATTGGCCAGGGCTCGCTGGCTTGCCTGAAGCAGCACTAGGTCACGGCAGGCACACAGCCGCCCAGCATCTTCAGCCACGAGCAACGAGGGCTGCTCCAAAACTGGAAGCCTGGCCCTGCACCAAAGGCAGGGCCATGCTCAGCTGCCACTCACCGGCTCTGCAAGTTCAGGCTGTGCAGGGAAAGCAGCTGGAGGCTTGATGCTCCTTTGCTCCTCTTCAGCCTCTTCCTCATTGCCAGAGGCAGCCAGAGGAGCTGCTGACCCTGCTGTTGAGGCCTGCAGACAGTCAGAAGTGAGAGAGATGGGCAAAAGGCGATCCCTCAGGAGCTGCTTTCTGTTGAGCTGGGAAAGGACCCAGAAGAAGGGGAAATGGAAGACTTTGATACAAGTGGGACTCTGAGTCATGAAAAGCCCAGGAAGTTGGCTGAATGAGGTTCTACTCCCATCTTGCTGTGCATTTGAGCTTCCCTGCTGCCTAGAAGCAGCAAGATGCATTGGAGCTGTCCCATTTGCCTTTCATCTCTTGAAAGGCTCTTCCCTGCAAAATCAGCAAACAGCCAGTGCTCCCTTTGCTACTGCTGATGCCACGGGGCACTTGGCCTTTCTTTCAGCCTCCCACGCTGGCACTCCACACTGGACTGCAAGAGGCCAAGCTGGCAGAATTGCCGCCCCATTGTCACACGCCAGCAACGTCACAGCTTCCTTTGCCACTCACCAAAGGCCAGGCTTGCCTCCATCCGCGTGTCAGGTGACCTGCAGCCAGCAAGGGAAAAGGAACCAGAGGCCCTAAGAAAAGTGCCTGTGCTGGCCACTCCCGCAGCACAAGGCAGTCCCAACACAGAGCATTTCCCTTTCCCAACATGCCTCCCGGAGCAACAGCTCTTTCCCACAGCAGGCAAGAGAACAACAAGGACGCTAGAGTAGGCTCTGTCTACATTTGGGGCTCTTTTGCCAAGAGAGAAATAGAAAGACGCTGCTGGAAATGCCCCTTGCTCTTCAACACTCTCAGCTTCCCTTGTGCCCAACAGCTCAAGCAGCATTTTCCTCTTCTCTTTCTTCTCTTTCTTTTTCTTTTTAGATGTAGATTCTTTTAAATGGCATGCCCTAATTCCCATGCCTTGGCTGAAGATGGTAGCTCAGCAAAGCTTCCACAAAGGGCCCCTTCCCTGTGGCAGCTCCCTGCTGAAGCAGCCCAGGAACAGCTGCTGGGCTCAGCAGCAAACCCTCCCTGCACTGGACTTTGTGCTGCATCGCCAAGGGAATCGCAGTCTTGGCACACCATCAAAGGGTCAAGTCACGCAGCCAAGGCCTCTAAGGGGCAGAATTGGGAGCGAAAGGTGCTTTCCTTCGCTCCTGGAGAGAGCCACCGAGTTGCTAGCAGTACTTCTGAGCATCTCCCCTCCGAGTCTGCAATTAGCAGCTTGTCTTGCTTGAAGCAGCAAGAGGAGGAAATGACAGGCTCCAGTGCCGCGCACTCTCTCGGGGAGGGAAGGCAACCGCTGCAGGTTGCGGGGCAAATACTCTGCACCCGCCCCCCAGTACACAGATGCCCCCTTTTTAGCTGATGCTGCTGGCAGGACATTGACCAAAGCGGTGGCATCTTCATGGCCATTGTGTTCCCAAATAAACTCGGTCAGTGCTGTGGCATAACGAGCAGAGTGAAGCAAAAGCCGGGTGATGCCAGCCCCAGGAGAAACCTTTACTTACGAGTCAGCTGGGTCAGGTAGTAGCCAGAATAGACAACAGAAAAGACCGTGCAAACCGCGGCACAGACCTGCCCGATCATTTTGGCAGCGCTGTGCGGGTTTGCACACTGAATGCCAGCCAAGGCAAAGCCCAGACTCCTCTCGGGGTGCAGGCCGTCTGCTGAGAACTCCTTGAGCACAAGGATCCTCCTGCAGGGAGCGAGCAGAAGAGCCGCTCTGGACAAGCAGGCCTTGCGTGCACCGGGGCAACGCTGTGCTGACAGCACTGTGACGTGGCACCGCTCCCCTGACCTCACAATAGCAGCTGTTCTATGGCTTCCTTGTGCCCAGCAAGGCAACCTTCTGTACAGCTGATGCGAAAGAAAAGCCTGGGAAGTTCTCCTCACTCATAAAGCAGCAGAAAATGTCCTCCCAGTCCATAAGGCAGTGCTCAAGGCGTCCCAGGGGAACTCAGAAAATGGGCCAACCCAAGCGGCATCCAAGGAATCCAAGCAAACGCGCCTTTTGGTCCCAAAAGCTTTGACTGAAAGCAAAAGTCTGCTTCTTCTAGGTGGCATGGGAGCTGGTTCTGAAAAGTCTCACTTCTTCAATGACATTTAGGGGGAAAAAGAAGCAAAGATAATAAAGTTCCAGGAGTATTTTAGGCTGCAGTCACTTCTCGAGCACGCGGGTGCGTGCTGACCTATGGAGGGGCTTGACAGCTGGCCTGCAAGCAAAGCTGAGTTCATAGAAGACATCCCAATTGATGGGTTTTGAGTGTATCCATAGCAAGGAAGAAGACAAGGCCGTCAGCATGGAAACCGATTAGTAAAGAGAGATGAAATTTTCGTAAGCTAGACTAGTGCCTAAGTAGATGTGTATACTTGCCTTATAAATTTCTGTAAAACTTTTGCCAATTCTATTGACGTTAATTGCTTTGCACCAATGGATATAAGAAGTTCTTGTGGTGTAGTCAGTGACTTAAGATCACGCTTTGTTAAGAGTGTAGAAGCTGGAGAACACGCAGAATAAAGAAAACTTTTTTCTTCTTGGACCCTGATCACGTGTGTATGTCACGTCCGGCCTAATGGTGACAGTTCCCCATCTCTGGATCAAGAGACAAGTATTGTCTGACAGGTAGCTTGTCAACAAACTGGGAAAGAATTGAGTACCTGGGCATGCAGATTTCTGAAGGGAGGAAAGAAAAGTGTTGACAAGAATAAGCCTGAGTTTTAAACGCCTGAAAGAGTCAAAAATAACACGTTGTGGGATATTGTGCCAGATGTTCCACAGAGTTAAAACCAACCACAACTCATTAGTATCTGGACTTCCTTGCCCACTATGCTTAGAAATGTTGCTTGAAGGCACTTTGTATCTAAAAAATCCAGTTCCTGTAGATGACTGTAGACGTAGATCAAAATCCTACCAAAAACTCCGTGTCAAAACGAGCAAGAGTGAGACTTTTGTCCTTGGCAGTAGCTTCCAGGTGCTCCTGGACATCGCCAGGCCTAGACACAACGATGTGTATTCGGCGGAGGGAGAGAAGCCTTATGCTTAGCTCTAACTGTGACCTTTGCTAGCAGATCTTACTAGCAGGTAAGAAATTCCATTTGTTCTGCTCTTAGCCAGAGCCAAGATGGGAATCCAAGTCTAGATCACAGGAGAAGATCACAGGAGCCTCAGCTTTTCCAGAGGAGGAAAAATACAAAGGCTAGTAAATTTGCCCTGGGTTGACAGGGGTTTTTTACAGATCCATAGACAAGTGATGAAGCTTAAAAGATGACAGCAGAGGAAAATCAACAGATATGCTGAAACTGAGTGAAGAGGAAGGAGACTTCAAATTAACTGAAAAGCTGCACCGAAAGCCTCTCTACTTTTTGCAGTTGCTTCAAGTTTAAAATGACAAACTCTAGCAGCACTTCCAACTTATTGTTCTTAATTCTAGATTAAAGACAATCAAAACTGTGTACTCCTGCTTAGAGTATGAAGTAAAGCACAGAAAGGCATTAGAGTAAGAAAAGTTGTGTTTAGAAGGCTGAGGCAGCCTTAGGGCTAGGAGGAATGGGGAGGCGTGGAAATCAGGCCTGTGGGCACCAGTCAAGGAGCATCCAGTCCCTGAGCGGTCCCTCACAGAGGGTATCCCAGCAGATGGAGTCCAAATGGAGCCACAGCTCGGTGGGAAAAGTGCCGGGCTGCTGAGCCGTGCTTAGCAGGGGCTCCTGCATCAAATTGCTCCCTGACAGGTGCGGTATGCTGTGTGTGTGTGCCCAACAGCTGGCAAGAGCAGGATGGCCCAGATGTGGGAAAAGGCCAAGGAGGCAGCAGAGTGGGAATGGGGCTGTGCAGGAGGCCTGGTGGTTGCACACAGCCGTGGGGGATCAGGCTGGCCCAGATGGTCCCTGGGGCTCTGGGCTGAAAAGGGGGGAAAAGAGAAGCAGGGAGGAAGGGCCAGATGCCGCTATGAGAATGCCATTCCATCCCATAGGTGACATAGTGAGAGGAGGCTGGGAACAAAATGGTCATTCCTGCTGATCACCCTGACATCTTCACGACAAGAGGCCCAGAAAGGAGTGCACATCTGCCTCCTGGTGTTGTCCTGAATGTGAGCTCATTACCTGGCGTTCATTACCCGCAAGTCTGGCAGCTTCCCGCGGGCATTCCACGCTTCAGGCAAGCAAAGCTGCTTACCTCACTATGTTCTTTGGGCCTCTGAAGGGGACCGTCCACTTAGCTACAGCCTGGCAAGGAAGGGAGTCTTACAACACTCTGGATATTTTAGACTTTTATTCTCACTCGGCCTGAAACAAAGTATCCCCTCGCTACTTCTCCATCTTCATCCTTCTGTCCTGCAGGTGGCCTGTTCAGGCTGACAGCTTGGAGCGCCTGCAGGCTCCAGTTCGGCTGCAGCGCAGCTTTTCCTCTCACAGCTTAATTCTTATTATGACAATTCTTTCATTTCTACTTCAAAGATACCTCAGAGCTTGCCTCAATTAACAACACTCTATTCTAAGCTAAACAATCCTCTATTATCTAAGATATCTACGTTCCATAGCCCTTAAATGGTGATCCCTATATCTCCTAATTCTTTTAAACTTTCATCTCTTGGAGAAAGAAAAAACAACTCAGCTTTAAATTGAACCTAGCACACACCTAACCAAACCTAACCTAACCTAACCTAACCTACCCTAACCTAACCTAACCTAACCTAACCTAACCTAACCTAACCTAACCTTACCTTACCTTACCTAACCTAACCAAACACCTAAACTGAGCAAATACGAAAAAAAATCACATTTCCTATCTATGGCACAGCTCCTCTTAATACTCAGGGGATGGCTGGAGCTCTGCCTAAAGATGACACATCCCCTTTTCCCTCCTCTGGGCTGGCGGAGCATAAGGGCCTCCTCAGGCGCAGGTGTCTCCTCTCCAGTCTTCCTGCACTTGCTTGGCTGAGATGATCAGAGCAGCCAGGCTGGAGGCAGGATCGCCTGAGGTCACAAAGGGATGCTGCCCAGAGGAAAAAAGAACAAAGAAAGGAACTCTTACTTTCCAGAATCCCATCCTCACGGGCTCAAGCAGGATTCCCTGGCTACCAGGAAGACACACAAAGAGCACCGAGGGCAGCATGTCCCCCTGCGCCTTGCTGTGCTGGGAGCTGTCTGCGCCACGTGGCCCACACTCTTCCTCATGCCTTCATGCAGGTGTCCTCAGCTGCCAGGGCTTTTTGCCCCTTTGCTTTTTCTTACCTGCAGGAGCTCCTGGGCAGACCAGCGCCTGTCCTCGTCAGCCTGCAGGCAGCAGCGGAGGAAGTCGCGCAGGAGAGCCGAGTGGTGCCTGGGGTTCTGCAGTTTTGGGGGCCCGTTCCTTTCTATCAGTTCAAAAACCTACAGCACACGGATGCAAGAGGACACTGCACCTACTCCTTTGCTAGCCACAGCAGCTCTCTCCACACAGAGCCCTCTTGCTAAGCTGCACCTTACCCTGAGACGGGCTTCCCGCTCGTAAGGAGCTTCCCCTTCCACCATTTCCAGCCCCATGATGCCCAGGGACCAGATGTCCACTTTGGGGCCGTAGGCTTCTCCTCTCACCACCTCCGGCGCCATCCAGCTGGGAGTGCCGACGCTGGAGCTGCGCTTGCTGCGCTCAGGGCTGAGCTGAGCACAGAGGCCAAAGTCACCTGAGGCCAAAAACAAAGCCTGTCAAAGCCAGCTCCCACTGGCAAAGCGGCCAAAACCATTGCCCACTCCAAGCCTGACCAGGCCTTGCTGAATCTAGCTGAAAAAGCAGCTGAGCTCTCCTTCCACGTGCCTGGAGCCAGGCAAATAATGCATCGGCCACATCCACAACACCCTCACCATTCACGCACTGGCCAAGCGGCGCTTCTGCCCCAGTGGCAGTCACCGAAATGCAAGCGCACGGCAGGTGCTGGAAATGCTGCAGCCCAGCAGGGATACCCACCCAACTTGACAGATCCATCCATGCCCACAAGGACGTTGTTGCTTTTGATGTCTCTGTGGATGACTTGGCGGGAATGAAGGAAATGCAGTCCTTGCAGGCACTGAGAGAGAAAAAGGAGGGAGGGAAAGTTAACGTACAGGATCGGATTTCATCCCACCAGAAAGGAAAGAGCTCGACGGGACTGACGGCTTTCTCAGGGAATTGTGAGCGAGGGCGCAGCATCATGGTGCTGTCACGAAGAAGAGCTTGCTGCTTCAACACTCTTGGAAGTTTTTTCTCGATTTCCAAGCAAAGGCATCCAAGCTCCCAAAAGTTCCGCCGGCCTTGGGTAGGAAGCGCGTCACCTTTTGCTGGGAGGCGGCACGGCAAATATTTTTGGGGAAGCCTAGTGGCAGCAGAGGAGGAAGCAGCACCTAAGAGCTGTTCCAGAATCCGTCGCCATGCGGGCTGCAATGCTATCCTTTGCAGCTGAGGACGGCTCTTTGCCCTTAGCTTGAAATTCTGCCACCTGCATGGCAAGGAATATAGGACAGACAGACAGGCTCCAGGCAAACATTCCCAGGCAAAGCTGAGAAGAGGAAGCAAGTGAAACCAAGTGAGTGAGCCAGCACCAGCGCCAGAGGACACACAGGATGGAAGAGTGCAAGAACAGAGCCTGAGGAGTGCGGGCACAGCGGCAGGCAGTTCACTTCCCATGCTCGCTCTTCTCCTATGTGTGTGGCGAGAAGAGCAGCAGCAGCAGCAGCAGCAAAAGAAAGGTGAGAGCAAGAAATCCCAGCTGTCCTTAACCTCCAGCTGGCAAGCAGCATCCTGGGCAGGCTTGGGGAAGCACAAGCGGGATCCCTCACCTCCCGACAGACAGCGCCTATCTGTCCTTCCTCCGGGTACACCGCGCTGAGCACATCAAACAAGGTGCCGCCGTCCATGAACTCCATGGCCAGCCAGAGCTCCGCATCCACCAGGTAGCTGAAAGAAGAAAACCACGGCATGGAGAGACAGCAATGGGCACAGCCTCAGTCAGCCAGGGGCCCGAGCCAGGTTTTTGCAACTGCTCTCCAAGCTACGTGTGCCACAAGAGATTCATGATCACCAGCTCCAACTCCTCCCACGCTCTGGAGACCAGCAGAGAAATCACCACCAGCTCCCTTCTCTGCCAGGGACCAAAGGGCATCGTCTCTTCGGGCTTGCACTAGCTAAAGCTACATTGACACGAGAATAGGCCAACCTGTCTAAGTAGGTAACGATATTGGGACTCCTGTTGTCCCTCATGGCCAGGATTTCATTGGCAGCCAGCTCCTCGGACATCTCCTCCTCAAGCGACATGATCTTGATTGCCACCTGAAATGACATTGGCCACCGTTTACCTTGAGAAGACGCCCCCTGCTCGAGATCACAAGCAGCACGGAGCGAGTGCTGCTGCAATGAGGCAGCGGGCTGGGCCAAAGTGCCTTGTCACTCGACAGCAGAGCTTAGCAGAAGCACCAAAGGCCATCCCAAATGCATTCTGCCTCCTGAGCCTAGAGTGTACTTCAGAGGAACAGCCTCTGCTGCAGACATGGAGCTGCCACCCAAACCTCCAGGCAGGGCTCACAGCAGCGGGGAAAGCGCTCCGGAGCTGCAAAATGGCATGGGGCTGTTGGCACTTTACCTGTTGTCCGCTGCTGGTGTCAAGGGCTTTATAAACAGCTCCAAAGCCCCTGGAAAGACAAAAGCAGCAGAAAGAGCCCTTTATCCCTTGGCACTGAAATCAAGCCTAGGCAGCAGATCTCCCCAGGCTGCCTGCACGCCTTCCTTAGAAAACGCCTGGCTGCGGCGTCTCTTCGGCCAGCAGCACGTCGGCCCGTGAGCCCTCTGCCCTGCGGGGCAGCCTGTCCAAGGGAACACTAAGGTGCAGCATGAAGACCAAGGGCTGCTGGAAATCTCCAAGGCACACGCCCAGCCAGGTCATTTCCAAACCTAAGGGGAACTCTCCTCCTTGTGTGGGCATGCATGTATGTGTGTGTCAAAAGAGTGAGAACAATTAGAGTCAGAAGACTGTCCTTGAGAATCTGACATTTCTTGAGTGGCAAGGTGCTCTTTCAGGCCAGAAAGCGGCAGGGGCAGAGGGCTTCCCAGCTCCTGCTCCTCCTTGCTGCAAGCAAGACAATGCCAGCATCAACGTGTCTTTGATGAGGCCTTCGCATTGCTCTGACCCAGCAGTCCAGGCAGGCGACAGGAGGTAAAGCCAGAGCCTGACCGTGATTGGAGCTTGCCTGACTTCACGCTTGATATTGCACCAGCCAAAGACCTGGCCCACACTTTTGTAAAAGGAGCTGAGGCCACGCTTACCCTCGTCCCAGTTCTTCAAATGCCGTGTATTTGCTCATTGGCTGGCCCGGACTCACAATGCTCCCTGAAAGACAAAAGCAGCGCAGGGCGCTCGCTCGCACACAGAGACGCCGCTCCCCACACCCTCCCAAAGGCAGCCCCGCTGCCAGCAGCTCTGGGCCCTTTGCGGTCCCCTGGCTTCCAGCTGCTGAGACCAGCAAGTGGGAGGGCCATCTTCTCCACCTTTCATCAGGTGGCCTTTCCCAGAAGGCCTTTATTTCTTTCAAGCGCAGCATCCCATGCCATAAGCCAAAATGATGAGACCTTAAGAAGAGGGCCCTAAGAGGTCACCAAGGGCCTTTGCAGCCTCTGCAGTCACACCCACCATCACTGGCAGGTCCACTGCCAGGGCCACAAAGTGTCTGAGCCAGAGGAGGTGCAAGAACGGGAGCCCGAAAACAGCTGGGGCCAGAGAGCTCCCTGGGGCCTAGGCACTTGCTAGGTGCCAGCCTTCTGCTCAAGCAGAAACAATCTCTGCTTTTGTCTTTGGCACACAAGGCAGCCCAGGCCGAGCCAAGCCAGGCCCAGCCGCCCTCACAGGCAGCAGGAAGTCCCTGAGCGCTGCCGCGCTGCCTCAAAGCACAACAACAGCTTCTGCCGAGAGGCCTAAGCGCCTCTGAGACCGAGGGGCAACTTCTGGCACAGCCTACCCCCAGACACGCACACAACACACTGCTCTGGCAGACAAGAAATGCACCCGACTCACTCAGTGTCTTCCGGCCCTGCTCCTGCCTCTTCTCGGGCTGCTGGGCTGCGCTGCTGCAGGAAGTGCCAGCAGCGGGGGGCGAGCTGGCTGCTGCAGCCCACGCTGGTCCAGCGGCACCAGGTTGAATTGCAGAGCCTGTGTTGAGCTGGGACCAGAAAGGATTGCCCGTCAGAAGGGTGCCTGGCACACATGCCCCGCCCAGTGCACGGCCAAAGCAAGGCCTTGGGAAGGTGCTGTCAGCCACCCCCAGGCCTCTCCAGCTGGGGCGTTTCCCATGTCCCCTTCTCAAAGGCAACTTGGCAAAAGCCCAAAGGCTACTTGGATCCAGCCCCTCAGGGCCACCTCCATGCTCCATGTTTTCAGCTTTTCTGCAAGACATTGGCAACAAGGGATCGATGGGGCTGCCAAGATCCAGAAAGACATCAGAGCAGGGCCCCAGGGCCTTCTTGCTTTCCTCCTCCTGTCTTTCCCTGGGCAATGAAATCAGCCCGCAACTGGCATGCAGTGGTCTGCTCAGAAGCCCGCAGCATTGCCCTTCTCTGATCTGTTTCACAGATTGCCCCTCTCCATGGCAGCCTTTAGGGAGCGGCCCTTCGGAGACGCCTTCCTGCCCTGCCCAGACCCACCCGCCCTTCACAATGTAGGGCTGCCAAGGATTCTCCTCTCCAAAGGCTGCTCTGACCGGCTGGAAGTGAAGCACAGCCTGAAGCTAATTAGTCCATGGAGAGGGCAGGTCCCCTCCAGGGGCCAGTGTCTGCCAGCTCCCCTGCAAGGCCGGCAACTGCGTCTTTGGGCCGCTCCGTCCGCTGACCACAGGCAGCCTGCACTGACAATGGGCACACGGGGCTGACTCCTACACTGAGAATCATTGAATGCTGCCTCCTGTCTGATGCCAAGAGACATTCTCAGGCCCTCTCAGCATCCCAGCTTAAATGCCAAACTTCAGAACCCATTGGCCAGGGCTCGCTGGCTTGCCTGAAGCAGCACTAGGTCACGGCAGGCACACAGCCGCCCAGCATCTTCAGCCACGAGCAACAAGGGCTGCTCCAAAACTGGAAGCCTGGCCCTGCACCAAAGGCAGGGCCATGCTCAGCTGCCACTCACCGGCTCTGCAAGTTCAGGCTGTGCAGGGAAAGCAGCTGGAGGCTTGATGCTCCTTTCCTCCTCTTCAGCCTCTTCCTCAATGCCAGAGGCAGCCAGAGGAGCTGCTGACCCTGCTGTTGAGGCCTGCAGACAGTCAGAAGTGAGAGAGATGGGCAAAAGGCGATCCCTCAGGAGCTGCTTTCTGTTGAGCTGGGAAAGGACCCAGAAGAAGGGGAAATGGAAGACTTTGATACAAGTGGGACTCTGAGTCATGAAAAGCCCAGGAAGTTGGCTGAATGAGGTGCTACTCCCATCTTGCTGTGCATTTGAGCTTCCCTGCTGCCTAGAAGCAGCAAGATGCCTTGGAGCTGTCCCATTTGCCTTTCATCTCTTGAAAGGCTCTTCCCTGCAAAATCAGCAAACAGCCAGTGCTCCCTTTGCTACTGCTGATGCCACGGGGCACTTGCCCTTTCTTTCAGCCTCCCACGCTGGCACTCCACACTGGACTGCAAGAGGCCAAGCTGGCAGAATTGCCGCCCCATTGTCACACGCCAGCAACGTCACAGCTTCCTTTGCCACTCACCAAAGGCCAGGCTTGCCTCCATCCGCGTGTCAGGTGACCTGCAGCCAGCAAGGGAAAAGGAACCAGAGGCCCTTAGAAAAGTGCCTGTGCTGGCCACTCCCGCAGCACAAGGCAGTCCCAACACAGAGCATTTCCCTTTCCCAATAGGCCTCCAGGAGCAACAGCTCTTTCCCACAGCAGGCAAGAGAACAACAAGGACGCTAGAGTAGGCTCTGTCTACATTTGGGCCTCTTTTGCCAAGAGAGAAATAGAAAGACGTTGCTGGAAATGTCCCTTGCTCTTCCACACTCTCAGCTTCCCTTGTGCCCAACAGCTCAAGCAGCATTTTCCTCTTCTCTTTCTACTCTTTCTTTTTCTTTTTAGATGTAGATTCTTTTAAATGGCATGCCCTAATTCCCATGCCTTGGCTGAAGATGGTAGCTCAGCAAAGCTTCCACAAAGGGCCCCTTCCCTGTGGCAGCTCCCTGCTGAAGCAGCCCAGGAACAGCTGCTGGGCTCAGCAGCAAACCCTCCCTGCACTGGACTTTGTGCTGCATCGCCAAGGGAATCGCAGTCTTGGCACACCATCAAAGGGTCAAGTCACGCAGCCAAGGCCTCTAAGGGGCAGAATTGGGAGCGAAAGGTGCTTTCCTTCGCTCCTGGAGAGAGCCACCGAGTTGCTAGCAGTACTTCTGAGCATCTCCCCTCCGAGTCTGCAATTAGCAGCTTGTCTTGCTTGAAGCAGCAAGAGGAGGAAATGACAGACTCCAGTGCCGCGCACTCTCTCGGGGAGGGAAGGCAACCGCTGCAGGTTGCGGGGCAAATACTCTGCACCCGCCCCCCAGTACACAGATGCCCCCTTTTTAGCTGATGCTGCTGGCAGGACATTGACCAAAGCGGTGGCATCTTCATGGCCATTGTGTTCCCAAATAAACTCGGTCACTGCTGCGGCATAAAGAGCAGAGTGAAGCAAAAGCCGGGTGATGCCAGCCCCAGGAGAAACCTTTACTTACGAGTCAGCTGGGTCAGGTAGTAGCCAGAATAGACAACAGAAAAGACCGTGCAAACCGCGGCACAGACCTGCCCGATCATTTTGGCAGCGCTGTGCGGGTTTGCACACTGAATGCCAGCCAAGGCAAAGCCCAGACTCCTCTCGGGGTGCAGGCCGTCTGCTGAGAACTCCTTGAGCACAAGGATCCTCCTGCAGGGAGCGAGCAGAAGAGCCGCTCTGGACAAGCAGGCCTTGCGTGCACCGGGGCAACGCTGTGCTGACAGCACTGTGACGTGGCACCGCTCCCCTGACCTCACAATAGCAGCTGTTCTATGGCTTCCTTGTGCCCAGCAAGGCAACCTTCTGTACAGCTGATGCGAAAGAAAAGCCTGGGAAGTTCTCCTCACTCATAAAGCAGCAGAAAATGTCCTCCCAGTCCATAAGGCAGTGCTCAAGGCGTCCCAGGGGAACTCAGAAAATGGGCCAACCCAAGCGGCATCCAAGGAATCCAAGCAAACGCGCCTTTTGGTCCCAAAAGCTTTGACTGAAAGCAAAAGTCTGCTTCTTCTAGGTGGCATGGGAGCTGGTTCTGAAAAGTCTCACTTCTTCAATGACATTTAGGGGGAAAAAGAAGCAAAGATAATAAAGTTCCAGGAGTATTTTAGGCTGCAGTCACTTCTCGAGCACGCGGGTGCGTGCTGACCTGTGGAGGGGCTTGACAGCTGGCCTGCAAGCAAAGCTGAGTTCATAGAAGACATCCCAATTGATGGGTTTTGAGTGTATCCATAGCAAGGAAGAAGACAAGGCCGTCAGCATGGAAACCGATTAGTAAAGAGAGATGAAATTTTCGTAAGCTAGACTAGTGCCTAAGTAGATGTGTATACTTGCCTTATAAATTTCTGTAAAACTTTTGCCAATTCTATTGACGTTAATTGCTTTGCACCAATGGATATAAGAAGTTCTTGTGGTGTAGTCAGTGACTTAAGATCACGCTTTGTTAAGAGTGTAGAAGCTGGAGAACACGCAGAATAAAGAAAACTTTTTTCTTCTTGGACCCTGATCACGTGTGTATGTCACGTCCGGCCTAATGGTGACAGTTCCCCATCTCTGGATCAAGAGACAAGTATTGTCTGACAGGTAGCTTGTCAACAAACTGGGAAAGAATTGAGTACCTGGGCATGCAGATTTCTGAAGGGAGGAAAGAAAAGTGTTGACAAGAATAAGCCTGAGTTTTAAACGCCTGAAAGAGTCAAAAATAACACGTTGTGGGATATTGTGCCAGATGTTCCACAGAGTTAAAACCAACCACAACTCATTAGTATCTGGACTTCCTTGCCCACTATGCTTAGAAATGTTGCTTGAAGGCACTTTGTATCTAAAAAATCCAGTTCCTGTAGATGACTGTAGACGTAGATCAAAATCCTACCAAAAACTCCGTGTCAAAACGAGCAAGAGTGAGACTTTTGTCCTTGGCAGTAGCTTCCAGGTGCTCCTGGACATCGCCAGGCCTAGACACAACGATGTGTATTCGGCGGAGGGAGAGAAGCCTTATGCTTAGCTCTAACTGTGACCTTTGCTAGCAGATCTTACTAGCAGGTAAGAAATTCCATTTGTTCTGCTCTTAGCCAGAGCCAAGATGGGAATCCAAGTCTAGATCACAGGAGAAGATCACAGGAGCCTCAGCTTTTCCAGAGGAGGAAAAATACAAAGGCTAGTAAATTTGCCCTGGGTTGACAGGGGTTTTTTACAGATCCATAGACAAGTGATGAAGCTTAAAAGATGACAGCAGAGGAAAATCAACAGATATGCTGAAACTGAGTGAAGAGGAAGGAGACTTCAAATTAACTGAAAAGCTGCACCGAAAGCCTCTCTACTTTTTGCAGTTGCTTCAAGTTTAAAATGACAAACTCTAGCAGCACTTCCAACTTATTGTTCTTAATTCTAGATTAAAGACAATCAAAACTGTGTACTCCTGCTTAGAGTATGAAGTAAAGCACAGAAAGGCATTAGAGTAAGAAAAGTTGTGTTTAGAAGGCTGAGGCAGCCTTAGGGCTAGGAGGAATGGGGAGGCGTGGAAATCAGGCCTGTGGGCACCAGTCAAGGAGCATCCAGTCCCTGAGCGGTCCCTCACAGAGGGTATCCCAGCAGATGGAGTCCAAATGGAGCCACAGCTCGGTGGGAAAAGTGCCGGGCTGCTGAGCCGTGCTTAGCAGGGGCTCCTGCATCAAATTGCTCCCTGACAGGTGCGGTATGCTGTGTGTGTGTGCCCAACAGCTGGCAAGAGCAGGATGGCCCAGATGTGGGAAAAGGCCAAGGAGGCAGCAGAGTGGGAATGGGGCTGTGCAGGAGGCCTGGTGGTTGCACACAGCCGTGGGGGATCAGGCTGGCCCAGATGGTCCCTGGGGCTCTGGGCTGAAAAGGGGGGAAAAGAGAAGCAGGGAGGAAGGGCCAGATGCCGCTATGAGAATGCCATTCCATCCCATAGGTGACATAGTGAGAGGAGGCTGGGAACAAAATGGTCATTCCTGCTGATCACCCTGACATCTTCACGACAAGAGGCCCAGAAAGGAGTGCACATCTGCCTCCTGGTGTTGTCCTGAATGTGAGCTCATTACCTGGCGTTCATTACCCGCAAGTCTGGCAGCTTCCCGCGGGCATTCCACGCTTCAGGCAAGCAAAGCTGCTTACCTCACTATGTTCTTTGGGCCTCTGAAGGGGACCGTCCACTTAGCTACAGCCTGGCAAGGAAGGGAGTCTTACAACACTCTGGATATTTTAGACTTTTATTCTCACTCGGCCTGAAACAAAGTATCCCCTCGCTACTTCTCCATCTTCATCCTTCTGTCCTGCAGGTGGCCTGTTCAGGCTGACAGCTTGGAGCGCCTGCAGGCTCCAGTTCGGCTGCAGCGCAGCTTTTCCTCTCACAGCTTAATTCTTATTATGACAATTCTTTCATTTCTACTTCAAAGATACCTCAGAGCTTGCCTCAATTAACAACACTCTATTCTAAGCTAAACAATCCTCTATTATCTAAGATATCTACGTTCCATAGCCCTTAAATGGTGATCCCTATATCTCCTAATTCTTTTAAACTTTCATCTCTTGGAGAAAGAAAAAACAACTCAGCTTTAAATTGAACCTAGCACACACCTAACCAAACCTAACCTAACCTAACCTAACCTACCCTAACCTAACCTAACCTAACCTAACCTAACCTAACCTAACCTAACCTTACCTTACCTTACCTAACCTAACCAAACACCTAAACTGAGCAAATACGAAAAAAAATCACATTTCCTATCTATGGCACAGCTCCTCTTAATACTCAGGGGATGGCTGGAGCTCTGCCTAAAGATGACACATCCCCTTTTCCCTCCTCTGGGCTGGCGGAGCATAAGGGCCTCCTCAGGCGCAGGTGTCTCCTCTCCAGTCTTCCTGCACTTGCTTGGCTGAGATGATCAGAGCAGCCAGGCTGGAGGCAGGATCGCCTGAGGTCACAAAGGGATGCTGCCCAGAGGAAAAAAGAACAAAGAAAGGAACTCTTACTTTCCAGAATCCCATCCTCACGGGCTCAAGCAGGATTCCCTGGCTACCAGGAAGACACACAAAGAGCACCGAGGGCAGCATGTCCCCCTGCGCCTTGCTGTGCTGGGAGCTGTCTGCGCCACGTGGCCCACACTCTTCCTCATGCCTTCATGCAGGTGTCCTCAGCTGCCAGGGCTTTTTGCCCCTTTGCTTTTTCTTACCTGCAGGAGCTCCTGGGCAGACCAGCGCCTGTCCTCGTCAGCCTGCAGGCAGCAGCGGAGGAAGTCGCGCAGGAGAGCCGAGTGGTGCCTGGGGTTCTGCAGTTTTGGGGGCCCGTTCCTTTCTATCAGTTCAAAAACCTACAGCACACGGATGCAAGAGGACACTGCACCTACTCCTTTGCTAGCCACAGCAGCTCTCTCCACACAGAGCCCTCTTGCTAAGCTGCACCTTACCCTGAGACGGGCTTCCCGCTCGTAAGGAGCTTCCCCTTCCACCATTTCCAGCCCCATGATGCCCAGGGACCAGATGTCCACTTTGGGGCCGTAGGCTTCTCCTCTCACCACCTCCGGCGCCATCCAGCTGGGAGTGCCGACGCTGGAGCTGCGCTTGCTGCGCTCAGGGCTGAGCTGAGCACAGAGGCCAAAGTCACCTGAGGCCAAAAACAAAGCCTGTCAAAGCCAGCTCCCACTGGCAAAGCGGCCAAAACCATTGCCCACTCCAAGCCTGACCAGGCCTTGCTGAATCTAGCTGAAAAAGCAGCTGAGCTCTCCTTCCACGTGCCTGGAGCCAGGCAAATAATGCATCGGCCACATCCACAACACCCTCACCATTCACGCACTGGCCAAGCGGCGCTTCTGCCCCAGTGGCAGTCACCGAAATGCAAGCGCACGGCAGGTGCTGGAAATGCTGCAGCCCAGCAGGGATACCCACCCAACTTGACAGATCCATCCATGCCCACAAGGACGTTGTTGCTTTTGATGTCTCTGTGGATGACTTGGCGGGAATGAAGGAAATGCAGTCCTTGCAGGCACTGAGAGAGAAAAAGGAGGGAGGGAAAGTTAACGTACAGGATCGGATTTCATCCCACCAGAAAGGAAAGAGCTCGACGGGACTGACGGCTTTCTCAGGGAATTGTGAGCGAGGGCGCAGCATCATGGTGCTGTCACGAAGAAGAGCTTGCTGCTTCAACACTCTTGGAAGTTTTTTCTCGATTTCCAAGCAAAGGCATCCAAGCTCCCAAAAGTTCCGCCGGCCTTGGGTAGGAAGCGCGTCACCTTTTGCTGGGAGGCGGCACGGCAAATATTTTTGGGGAAGCCTAGTGGCAGCAGAGGAGGAAGCAGCACCTAAGAGCTGTTCCAGAATCCGTCGCCATGCGGGCTGCAATGCTATCCTTTGCAGCTGAGGACGGCTCTTTGCCCTTAGCTTGAAATTCTGCCACCTGCATGGCAAGGAATATAGGACAGACAGACAGGCTCCAGGCAAACATTCCCAGGCAAAGCTGAGAAGAGGAAGCAAGTGAAACCAAGTGAGTGAGCCAGCACCAGCGCCAGAGGACACACAGGATGGAAGAGTGCAAGAACAGAGCCTGAGGAGTGCGGGCACAGCGGCAGGCAGTTCACTTCCCATGCTCGCTCTTCTCCTATGTGTGTGGCGAGAAGAGCAGCAGCAGCAGCAGCAGCAAAAGAAAGGTGAGAGCAAGAAATCCCAGCTGTCCTTAACCTTCAGCTGGCAAGCAGCATCCTGGGCAGGCTTGGGGAAGCACAAGCGGGATCCCTCACCTCCCGACAGACAGCGCCTATCTGTCCTTCCTCCGGGTACACCGCGCTGAGCACATCAAACAAGGTGCCGCCGTCCATGAACTCCATGGCCAGCCAGAGCTCCGCATCCACCAGGTAGCTGAAAGAAGAAAACCACGGCATGGAGAGACAGCAATGGGCACAGCCTCAGTCAGCCAGGGGCCCGAGCCAGGTTTTTGCAACTGCTCTCCAAGCTACGTGTGCCACAAGAGATTCATGATCACCAGCTCCAACTCCTCCCACGCTCTGGAGACCAGCAGAGAAATCACCACCAGCTCCCTTCTCTGCCAGGGACCAAAGGGCATCGTCTCTTCGGGCTTGCACTAGCTAAAGCTACATTGACACGAGAATAGGCCAACCTGTCTAAGTAGGTAACGATATTGGGACTCCTGTTGTCCCTCATGGCCAGGATTTCATTGGCAGCCAGCTCCTCGGACATCTCCTCCTCAAGCGACATGATCTTGATTGCCACCTGAAATGACATTGGCCACCGTTTACCTTGAGAAGACGCCCCCTGCTCGAGATCACAAGCAGCACGGAGCGAGTGCTGCTGCAATGAGGCAGCGGGCTGGGCCAAAGTGCCTTGTCACTCGACAGCAGAGCTTAGCAGAAGCACCAAAGGCCATCCCAAATGCATTCTGCCTCCTGAGCCTAGAGTGTACTTCAGAGGAACAGCCTCTGCTGCAGACATGGAGCTGCCACCCAAACCTCCAGGCAGGGCTCACAGCAGCGGGGAAAGCGCTCCGGAGCTGCAAAATGGCATGGGGCTGTTGGCACTTTACCTGTTGTCCGCTGCTGGTGTCAAGGGCTTTATAAACAGCTCCAAAGCCCCTGGAAAGACAAAAGCAGCAGAAAGAGCCCTTTATCCCTTGGCACTGAAATCAAGCCTAGGCAGCAGATCTCCCCAGGCTGCCTGCACGCCTTCCTTAGAAAACGCCTGGCTGCGGCGTCTCTTCGGCCAGCAGCACGTCGGCCCGTGAGCCCTCTGCCCTGCGGGGCAGCCTGTCCAAGGGAACACTAAGGTGCAGCATGAAGACCAAGGGCTGCTGGAAATCTCCAAGGCACACGCCCAGCCAGGTCATTTCCAAACCTAAGGGGAACTCTCCTCCTTGTGTGGGCATGCATGTATGTGTGTGTCAAAAGAGTGAGAACAATTAGAGTCAGAAGACTGTCCTTGAGAATCTGACATTTCTTGAGTGGCAAGGTGCTCTTTCAGGCCAGAAAGCGGCAGGGGCAGAGGGCTTCCCAGCTCCTGCTCCTCCTTGCTGCAAGCAAGACAATGCCAGCATCAACGTGTCTTTGATGAGGCCTTCGCATTGCTCTGACCCAGCAGTCCAGGCAGGCGACAGGAGGTAAAGCCAGAGCCTGACCGTGATTGGAGCTTGCCTGACTTCACGCTTGATATTGCACCAGCCAAAGACCTGGCCCACACTTTTGTAAAAGGAGCTGAGGCCACGCTTACCCTCGTCCCAGTTCTTCAAATGCCGTGTATTTGCTCATTGGCTGGCCCGGACTCACAATGCTCCCTGAAAGACAAAAGCAGCGCAGGGCGCTCGCTCGCACACAGAGACGCCGCTCCCCACACCCTCCCAAAGGCAGCCCCGCTGCCAGCAGCTCTGGGCCCTTTGCGGTCCCCTGGCTTCCAGCTGCTGAGACCAGCAAGTGGGAGGGCCATCTTCTCCACCTTTCATCAGGTGGCCTTTCCCAGAAGGCCTTTATTTCTTTCAAGCGCAGCATCCCATGCCATAAGCCAAAATGATGAGACCTTAAGAAGAGGGCCCTAAGAGGTCACCAAGGGCCTTTGCAGCCTCTGCAGTCACACCCACCATCACTGGCAGGTCCACTGCCAGGGCCACAAAGTGTCTGAGCCAGAGGAGGTGCAAGAACGGGAGCCCGAAAACAGCTGGGGCCAGAGAGCTCCCTGGGGCCTAGGCACTTGCTAGGTGCCAGCCTTCTGCTCAAGCAGAAACAATCTCTGCTTTTGTCTTTGGCACACAAGGCAGCCCAGGCCGAGCCAAGCCAGGCCCAGCCGCCCTCACAGGCAGCAGGAAGTCCCTGAGCGCTGCCGCGCTGCCTCAAAGCACAACAACAGCTTCTGCCGAGAGGCCTAAGCGCCTCTGAGACCGAGGGGCAACTTCTGGCACAGCCTACCCCCAGACACGCACACAACACACTGCTCTGGCAGACAAGAAATGCACCCGACTCACTCAGTGTCTTCCGGCCCTGCTCCTGCCTCTTCTCGGGCTGCTGGGCTGCGCTGCTGCAGGAAGTGCCAGCAGCGGGGGGCGAGCTGGCTGCTGCAGCCCACGCTGGTCCAGCGGCACCAGGTTGAATTGCAGAGCCTGTGTTGAGCTGGGACCAGAAAGGATTGCCCGTCAGAAGGGTGCCTGGCACACATGCCCCGCCCAGTGCACGGCCAAAGCAAGGCCTTGGGAAGGTGCTGTCAGCCACCCCCAGGCCTCTCCAGCTGGGGCGTTTCCCATGTCCCCTTCTCAAAGGCAACTTGGCAAAAGCCCAAAGGCTACTTGGATCCAGCCCCTCAGGGCCACCTCCATGCTCCATGTTTTCAGCTTTTCTGCAAGACATTGGCAACAAGGGATCGATGGGGCTGCCAAGATCCAGAAAGACATCAGAGCAGGGCCCCAGGGCCTTCTTGCTTTCCTCCTCCTGTCTTTCCCTGGGCAATGAAATCAGCCCGCAACTGGCATGCAGTGGTCTGCTCAGAAGCCCGCAGCATTGCCCTTCTCTGATCTGTTTCACAGATTGCCCCTCTCCATGGCAGCCTTTAGGGAGCGGCCCTTCGGAGACGCCTTCCTGCCCTGCCCAGACCCACCCGCCCTTCACAATGTAGGGCTGCCAAGGATTCTCCTCTCCAAAGGCTGCTCTGACCGGCTGGAAGTGAAGCACAGCCTGAAGCTAATTAGTCCATGGAGAGGGCAGGTCCCCTCCAGGGGCCAGTGTCTGCCAGCTCCCCTGCAAGGCCGGCAACTGCGTCTTTGGGCCGCTCCGTCCGCTGACCACAGGCAGCCTGCACTGACAATGGGCACACGGGGCTGACTCCTACACTGAGAATCATTGAATGCTGCCTCCTGTCTGATGCCAAGAGACATTCTCAGGCCCTCTCAGCATCCCAGCTTAAATGCCAAACTTCAGAACCCATTGGCCAGGGCTCGCTGGCTTGCCTGAAGCAGCACTAGGTCACGGCAGGCACACAGCCGCCCAGCATCTTCAGCCACGAGCAACAAGGGCTGCTCCAAAACTGGAAGCCTGGCCCTGCACCAAAGGCAGGGCCATGCTCAGCTGCCACTCACCGGCTCTGCAAGTTCAGGCTGTGCAGGGAAAGCAGCTGGAGGCTTGATGCTCCTTTCCTCCTCTTCAGCCTCTTCCTCAATGCCAGAGGCAGCCAGAGGAGCTGCTGACCCTGCTGTTGAGGCCTGCAGACAGTCAGAAGTGAGAGAGATGGGCAAAAGGCGATCCCTCAGGAGCTGCTTTCTGTTGAGCTGGGAAAGGACCCAGAAGAAGGGGAAATGGAAGACTTTGATACAAGTGGGACTCTGAGTCATGAAAAGCCCAGGAAGTTGGCTGAATGAGGTGCTACTCCCATCTTGCTGTGCATTTGAGCTTCCCTGCTGCCTAGAAGCAGCAAGATGCCTTGGAGCTGTCCCATTTGCCTTTCATCTCTTGAAAGGCTCTTCCCTGCAAAATCAGCAAACAGCCAGTGCTCCCTTTGCTACTGCTGATGCCACGGGGCACTTGCCCTTTCTTTCAGCCTCCCACGCTGGCACTCCACACTGGACTGCAAGAGGCCAAGCTGGCAGAATTGCCGCCCCATTGTCACACGCCAGCAACGTCACAGCTTCCTTTGCCACTCACCAAAGGCCAGGCTTGCCTCCATCCGCGTGTCAGGTGACCTGCAGCCAGCAAGGGAAAAGGAACCAGAGGCCCTTAGAAAAGTGCCTGTGCTGGCCACTCCCGCAGCACAAGGCAGTCCCAACACAGAGCATTTCCCTTTCCCAATAGGCCTCCAGGAGCAACAGCTCTTTCCCACAGCAGGCAAGAGAACAACAAGGACGCTAGAGTAGGCTCTGTCTACATTTGGGCCTCTTTTGCCAAGAGAGAAATAGAAAGACGTTGCTGGAAATGTCCCTTGCTCTTCCACACTCTCAGCTTCCCTTGTGCCCAACAGCTCAAGCAGCATTTTCCTCTTCTCTTTCTACTCTTTCTTTTTCTTTTTAGATGTAGATTCTTTTAAATGGCATGCCCTAATTCCCATGCCTTGGCTGAAGATGGTAGCTCAGCAAAGCTTCCACAAAGGGCCCCTTCCCTGTGGCAGCTCCCTGCTGAAGCAGCCCAGGAACAGCTGCTGGGCTCAGCAGCAAACCCTCCCTGCACTGGACTTTGTGCTGCATCGCCAAGGGAATCGCAGTCTTGGCACACCATCAAAGGGTCAAGTCACGCAGCCAAGGCCTCTAAGGGGCAGAATTGGGAGCGAAAGGTGCTTTCCTTCGCTCCTGGAGAGAGCCACCGAGTTGCTAGCAGTACTTCTGAGCATCTCCCCTCCGAGTCTGCAATTAGCAGCTTGTCTTGCTTGAAGCAGCAAGAGGAGGAAATGACAGACTCCAGTGCCGCGCACTCTCTCGGGGAGGGAAGGCAACCGCTGCAGGTTGCGGGGCAAATACTCTGCACCCGCCCCCCAGTACACAGATGCCCCCTTTTTAGCTGATGCTGCTGGCAGGACATTGACCAAAGCGGTGGCATCTTCATGGCCATTGTGTTCCCAAATAAACTCGGTCACTGCTGCGGCATAAAGAGCAGAGTGAAGCAAAAGCCGGGTGATGCCAGCCCCAGGAGAAACCTTTACTTACGAGTCAGCTGGGTCAGGTAGTAGCCAGAATAGACAACAGAAAAGACCGTGCAAACCGCGGCACAGACCTGCCCGATCATTTTGGCAGCGCTGTGCGGGTTTGCACACTGAATGCCAGCCAAGGCAAAGCCCAGACTCCTCTCGGGGTGCAGGCCGTCTGCTGAGAACTCCTTGAGCACAAGGATCCTCCTGCAGGGAGCGAGCAGAAGAGCCGCTCTGGACAAGCAGGCCTTGCGTGCACCGGGGCAACGCTGTGCTGACAGCACTGTGACGTGGCACCGCTCCCCTGACCTCACAATAGCAGCTGTTCTATGGCTTCCTTGTGCCCAGCAAGGCAACCTTCTGTACAGCTGATGCGAAAGAAAAGCCTGGGAAGTTCTCCTCACTCATAAAGCAGCAGAAAATGTCCTCCCAGTCCATAAGGCAGTGCTCAAGGCGTCCCAGGGGAACTCAGAAAATGGGCCAACCCAAGCGGCATCCAAGGAATCCAAGCAAACGCGCCTTTTGGTCCCAAAAGCTTTGACTGAAAGCAAAAGTCTGCTTCTTCTAGGTGGCATGGGAGCTGGTTCTGAAAAGTCTCACTTCTTCAATGACATTTAGGGGGAAAAAGAAGCAAAGATAATAAAGTTCCAGGAGTATTTTAGGCTGCAGTCACTTCTCGAGCACGCGGGTGCGTGCTGACCTGTGGAGGGGCTTGACAGCTGGCCTGCAAGCAAAGCTGAGTTCATAGAAGACATCCCAATTGATGGGTTTTGAGTGTATCCATAGCAAGGAAGAAGACAAGGCCGTCAGCATGGAAACCGATTAGTAAAGAGAGATGAAATTTTCGTAAGCTAGACTAGTGCCTAAGTAGATGTGTATACTTGCCTTATAAATTTCTGTAAAACTTTTGCCAATTCTATTGACGTTAATTGCTTTGCACCAATGGATATAAGAAGTTCTTGTGGTGTAGTCAGTGACTTAAGATCACGCTTTGTTAAGAGTGTAGAAGCTGGAGAACACGCAGAATAAAGAAAACTTTTTTCTTCTTGGACCCTGATCACGTGTGTATGTCACGTCCGGCCTAATGGTGACAGTTCCCCATCTCTGGATCAAGAGACAAGTATTGTCTGACAGGTAGCTTGTCAACAAACTGGGAAAGAATTGAGTACCTGGGCATGCAGATTTCTGAAGGGAGGAAAGAAAAGTGTTGACAAGAATAAGCCTGAGTTTTAAACGCCTGAAAGAGTCAAAAATAACACGTTGTGGGATATTGTGCCAGATGTTCCACAGAGTTAAAACCAACCACAACTCATTAGTATCTGGACTTCCTTGCCCACTATGCTTAGAAATGTTGCTTGAAGGCACTTTGTATCTAAAAAATCCAGTTCCTGTAGATGACTGTAGACGTAGATCAAAATCCTACCAAAAACTCCGTGTCAAAACGAGCAAGAGTGAGACTTTTGTCCTTGGCAGTAGCTTCCAGGTGCTCCTGGACATCGCCAGGCCTAGACACAAAGATGTGTATTCGGCGGAGGGAGAGAAGCCTTATGCTTAGCTCTAACTGTGACCTTTGCTAGCAGATCTTACTAGCAGGTAAGAAATTCCATTTGTTCTGCTCTTAGCCAGAGCCAAGATGGGAATCCAAGTCTAGATCACAGGAGAAGATCACAGGAGCCTCAGCTTTTCCAGAGGAGGAAAAATACAAAGGCTAGTAAATTTGCCCTGGGTTGACAGGGGTTTTTTACAGATCCATAGACAAGTGATGAAGCTTAAAAGATGACAGCAGAGGAAAATCAACAGATATGCTGAAACTGAGTGAAGAGGAAGGAGACTTCAAATTAACTGAAAAGCTGCACCGAAAGCCTCTCTACTTTTTGCAGTTGCTTCAAGTTTAAAATGACAAACTCTAGCAGCACTTCCAACTTATTGTTCTTAATTCTAGATTAAAGACAATCAAAACTGTGTACTCCTGCTTAGAGTATGAAGTAAAGCACAGAAAGGCATTAGAGTAAGAAAAGTTGTGTTTAGAAGGCTGAGGCAGCCTTAGGGCTAGGAGGAATGGGGAGGCGTGGAAATCAGGCCTGTGGGCACCAGTCAAGGAGCATCCAGTCCCTGAGCGGTCCCTCACAGAGGGTATCCCAGCAGATGGAGTCCAAATGGAGCCACAGCTCGGTGGGAAAAGTGCCGGGCTGCTGAGCCGTGCTTAGCAGGGGCTCCTGCATCAAATTGCTCCCTGACAGGTGCGGTATGCTGTGTGTGTGTGCCCAACAGCTGGCAAGAGCAGGCTGGCCCAGATGTGGGAAAAGGCCAAGGAGGCAGCAGAGTGGGAATGGGGCTGTGCAGGAGGCCCTGGTGGTTGCACACAGCCGTGGGGGATCAGGCTGGCCCAGATGGTCCCTGGGGCTCTGGGCTGAAAAGGGGGGAAAAGAGAAGCAGGGAGGAAGGGCCAGATGCCGCTATGAGAATGCCATTCCATCCCATAGGTGACATAGTGAGCGGAGGCTGGGAACAAAATGGTCATTCCTGCTGATCACCCTGACATCTTCACGACAAGAGGCCCAGAAAGGAGTGCACATCTGCCTCCTGGTGTTGTCCTGAATGTGAGCTCATTACCTGGCGTTCATTACCCGCAAGTCTGGCAGCTTCCCGCGGGCATTCCACGCTTCAGGCAAGCAAAGCTGCTTACCTCACTATGTTCTTTGGGCCTCTGAAGGGGACCGTCCACTTAGCTACAGCCTGGCAAGGAAGGGAGTCTTACAACACTCTGGATATTTTAGACTTTTATTCTCACTCGGGCTGAAACAAAGTATCCCCTCGCTACTTCTCCATCTTCATCCTTCTGTCCTGCAGGTGGCCTGTTCAGGCTGACAGCTTGGAGCGCCTGCAGGCTCCAGTTCGGCTGCAGCGCAGCTTTTCCTCTCACAGCTTAATTCTTATTATGACAATTCTTTCATTTCTACTTCAAAGATACCTCAGAGCTTGCCTCAATTAACAACACTCTATTCTAAGCTAAACAATCCTCTATTATCTAAGATATCTACGTTCCATAGCCCTTAAATGGTGATCCCTATATATCCTAGTTCTTTTAAACTTTCATCTCTTGGAGAAAGAAAAAACAACTCAGCTTTAAATTGAACCTAGCACACACCTAACCAAACCTAACCTAACCTAACCTAACCTAACCTAACCTAACCTAACCTAACCTAACCTAACCTTACCTTACCTTACCTAACCTAACCAAACACCTAAACTGAGCAAATACGAAAAAAAATCACATTTCCTATCTATGGCACAGCTCCTCTTAATACTCAGGGGATGGCTGGAGCTCTGCCTAAAGATGACACATCCCCTTTTCCCTCCTCTGGGCTGGCGGAGCATAAGGGCCTCCTCAGGCGCAGGTGTCTCCTCTCCAGTCTTCCTGCACTTGCTTGGCTGAGGTGATCAGAGCAGCCAGGCTGGAGGCAGGATCGCCTGAGATCACAAAGGGATGCTGCCCAGAGGAAAAAAGAACAAAGAAAGGAACTCTTACTTTCCAGAATCCCATCCTCACGGGCTCAAGCAGGATTCCCTGGCTACCAGGAAGACACACAAAGAGCACCGAGGGCAGCATGTCCCCCTGCGCCTTGCTGTGCTGGGAGCTGCCTGTGCCACGTGGCCCACACTCTTCCTCATGCCTTCATGCAGGTGTCCTCAGCTGCCAGGGCTTTTTGCCCCTTTGCTTTTTCTTACCTGCAGGAGCTCCTGGGCAGACCAGCGCCTGTCCTCGTCAGCCTGCAGGCAGCAGCGGAGGAAGTCGCGCAGGAGAGCCGAGTGGTGCCTGGGGTTCTGCAGTTTTGGGGGCCCGTTCCTTTCTATCAGTTCAAAAACCTACAGCACACGGATGCAAGAGGACACTGCACCTACTCCTTTGCTAGCCACAGCAGCTCTCTCCACACAGAGCCCTCTTGCTAAGCTGCACCTTACCCTGAGACGGGCTTCCCGCTCGTAAGGAGCTTCCCCTTCCACCATTTCCAGCCCCATGATGCCCAGGGACCAGATGTCCACTTTGGGGCCGTAGGCTTCTCCTCTCACCACCTCCGGCGCCATCCAGCTGGGAGTGCCGACGCTGGAGCTGCGCTTGCTGCGCTCAGGGCTGAGCTGAGCACAGAGGCCAAAGTCACCTGAGGCCAAAAACAAAGCCTGTCAAAGCCAGCTCCCACTGGCAAAGCGGCCAAAACCATTGCCCACTCCAAGCCTGACCAGGCCTTGCTGAATCTAGCTGAAAAAGCAGCTGAGCTCTCCTTCCACGTGCCTGGAGCCAGGCAAATAATGCATCGGCCACATCCACAACACCCTCACCATTCACGCACTGGCCAAGCGGCGCTTCTGCCCCAGTGGCAGTCACCGAAATGCAAGCGCATGGCAGGTGCTGGAAATGCTGCAGCCCAGCAGGGATACCCACCCAACTTGACAGATCCATCCATGCCCACAAGGACGTTGTTGCTTTTGATGTCTCTGTGGATGACTTGGCGGGAATGAAGGAAATGCAGTCCTTGCAGGCACTGAGAGAGAAAAAGGAGGGAGGGAAAGTTAACGTACAGGATCGGATTTCATCCCACCAGAAAGGAAAGAGCTCGACGGGACTGACGGCTTTCTCAGGGAATTGTGAGCGAGGGCGCAGCATCATGGTGCTGTCACGAAGAAGAGCTTGCTGCTTCAACACTCTTGGAAGTTTTTTCTCGATTTCCAAGCAAAGGCATCCAAGCTCCCAAAAGTTCCGCCGGCCTTGGGTAGGAAGCGCGTCACCTTTTGCTGGGAGGCGGCACGGCAAATATTTTTGGGGAAGCCTAGTGGCAGCAGAGGAGGAAGCAGCACCTAAGAGCTGTTCCAGAATCCGTCGCCATGCGGGCTGCAATGCTATCCTTTGCAGCTGAGGACGGCTCTTTGCCCTTAGCTTGAAATTCTGCCACCTGCATGGCAAGGAATATAGGACAGACAGACAGGCTCCAGGCAAACATTCCCAGGCAAAGCTGAGAAGAGGAAGCAAGTGAAACCAAGCGAGTGAGCCAGCACCAGCGCCAGAGGACACACAGGATGGAAGAGTGCAAGAACAGAGCCTGAGGAGTGCGGGCACAGCGGCAGGCAGTTCACTTCCCATGCTCGCTCTTCTCCTATGTGTGTGGTGAGAAGAGCAGCAGCAGCAGCAGCAGCAAAAGAAAGGTGAGAGCAAGAAATCCCAGCTGTCCTTAACCTCCAGCTGGCAAGCAGCATCCTGGGCAGGCTTGGGGAAGCACAAGCGGGATCCCTCACCTCCCGACAGACAGCGCCTATCTGTCCTTCCTCCGGGTACACCGCGCTGAGCACATCAAACAAGGTGCCGCCGTCCATGAACTCCATGGCCAGCCAGAGCTCCGCATCCACCAGGTAGCTGAAAGAAGAAAACCACGGCATGGAGAGACAGCAATGGGCACAGCCTCAGTCAGCCAGGGGCCCGAGCCAGGTTTTTGCAACTGCTCTCCAAGCTACGTGTGCCACAAGAGATTCATGATCACCAGCTCCAACTCCTCCCACGCTCTGGAGACCAGCAGAGAAATCACCACCAGCTCCCTTCTCTGCCAGGGACCAAAGGGCATCGTCTCTTCGGGCTTGCACTAGCTAAAGCTACATTGACATGAGAATAGGCCAACCTGTCTAAGTAGGTAACGATATTGGGACTCCTGTTGTCCCTCATGGCCAGGATTTCATTGGCAGCCAGCTCCTCGGACATCTCCTCCTCAAGCGACATGATCTTGATTGCCACCTGAAATGACATTGGCCACCGTTTACCTTGAGAAGACGCCCCCTGCTCGAGATCACAAGCAGCACGGAGCGAGTGCTGCTGCAATGAGGCAGCGGGCTGGGCCAAAGTGCCTTGTCACTCGACAGCAGAGCTTAGCAGAAGCACCAAAGGCCATCCCAAATGCATTCTGCCTCCTGAGCCTAGAGTGTACTTCAGAGGAACAGCCTCTGCTGCAGACATGGAGCTGCCACCCAAACCTCCAGGCAGGGCTCACAGCAGCGGGGAAAGCGCTCCGGAGCTGCAAAATGGCATGGGGCTGTTGGCACTTTACCTGTTGTCCGCTGCTGGTGTCAAGGGCTTTATAAACAGCTCCAAAGCCCCTGGAAAGACAAAAGCAGCAGAAAGAGCCCTTTATCCCTTGGCACTGAAATCAAGCCTAGGCAGCAGATCTCCCCAGGCTGCCTGCACGCCTTCCTTAGAAAACGCCTGGCTGCGGCGTCTCTTCGGCCAGCAGCACGTCGGCCCGTGAGCCCTCTGCCCTGCGGGGCAGCCTGTCCAAGGGAACACTAAGGTGCAGCATGAAGACCAAGGGCTGCTGGAAATCTCCAAGGCACACGCCCAGCCAGGTCATTTCCAAACCTAAGGGGAACTCTCCTCCTTGTGTGGGCATGCATGTATGTGTGTGTCAAAAGAGTGAGAACAATTAGAGTCAGAAGACTGTCCTTGAGAATCTGACATTTCTTGAGTGGCAAGGTGCTCTTTCAGGCCAGAAAGCGGCAGGGGCAGAGGGCTTCCCAGCTCCTGCTCCTCCTTGCTGCAAGCAAGACAATGCCAGCATCAACTTGTCTTGGATGAGGCCTTCGCATTGTTCTGACCCAGCAGTCCAGGCAGGCGACAGGAGGTAAAGCCAGAGCCTGACCGTGATTGGAGCTTGCCTGACTTCACGCTTGATATTGCACCAGCCAAAGACCTGGCCCACACTTTTGGAAAAGGAGCCGACACCACGCTTACCCTCGTCCCAGTTCTTCAAATGCCGTGTATTTGCTCATTGGCTGGCCCGGACTCACAATGCTCCCTGAAAGACAAAAGCAGCGCAGGGCGCTCGCTCGCACACAGAGACGCCGCTCCCCACACCCTCCCAAAGGCAGCCCCGCTGCCAGCAGCTCTGGGCCCTTTGCGGTCCCCTGGCTTCCAGCTGCTGAGACCAGCAAGTGGGAGGGCCATCTTCTCCACCTTTCATCAGGTGGCCTTTCCCAGAAGGCCTTTATTTCTTTCAAGCGCAGCATCCCATGCCATAAGCCAAAATGATGAGACCTTAAGAAGAGGGCCCTAAGAGGTCACCAAGGGCCTTTGCAGCCTCTGCAGTCACACCCACCATCACTGGCAGGTCCACTGCCAGGGCCACAAAGTGTCTGAGCCAGAGGAGGTGCAAGAACAGGAGCCCGAAAACAGCTGGGGCCAGAGAGCTCCCTGGGGCCTAGGCACTTGCTAGGTGCCAGCCTTCTGCTCAAGCAGAAACAATCTCTGCTTTTGTCTTTGGCACACAAGGCAGCCCAGGCCGAGCCAAGCCAGGCCCAGCCGCCCTCACAGGCAGCAGGAAGTCCCTGAGCGCTGCCGCGCTGCCTCAAAGCACAACAACAGCTTCTGCCGAGAGGCCTAAGCGCCTCTGAGACCGAGGGGCAACTTCTGGCACAGCCTACCCCCAGACACGCACACAACACACTGCTCTGGCAGACAAGAAATGCACCCGACTCACTCAGTGTCTTCCGGCCCTGCTCCTGCCTCTTCTCGGGCTGCTGGGCTGCGCTGCTGCAGGAAGTGCCAGCAGCGGGGGGCGAGCTGGCTGCTGCAGCCCACGCTGGTCCAGCGGCACCAGGTTGAATTGCAGAGCCTGTGTTGAGCTGGGACCAGAAAGGATTGCCCGTCAGAAGGGTGCCTGGCACACATGCCCCGCCCAGTGCACGGCCAAAGCAAGGCCTTGGGAAGGTGCTGTCAGCCACCCCCAGGCCTCTCCAGCTGGGGCGTTTCCCATGTCCCCTTCTCAAAGGCAACTTGGCAAAAGCCCAAAGGCTACTTGGATCCAGCCCCTCAGGGCCACCTCCATGCTCCATGTTTTCAGCTTTTCTGCAAGACATTGGCAACAAGGGATCGATGGGGCTGCCAAGATCCAGAAAGACATCAGAGCAGGGCCCCAGGGCCTTCTTGCTTTCCTCCTCCTGTCTTTCCCTGGGCAATGAAATCAGCCCGCAACTGGCATGCAGTGGTCTGCTCAGAAGCCCGCAGCATTGCCCTTCTCTGATCTGTTTCACAGATTGCCCCTCTCCATGGCAGCCTTTAGGGAGCGGCCCTTCGGAGACGCCTTCCTGCCCTGCCCAGACCCACCCGCCCTTCACAATGTAGGGCTGCCAAGGATTCTCCTCTCCAAAGGCTGCTCTGACCGGCTGGAAGTGAAGCACAGCCTGAAGCTAATTAGTCCATGGAGAGGGCAGGTCCCCTCCAGGGGCCAGTGTCTGCCAGCTCCCCTGCAAGGCCGGCAACTGCGTCTTTGGGCCGCTCCGTCCGCTGACCACAGGCAGCCTGCACTGACAATGGGCACACGGGGCTGACTCCTACACTGAGAATCATTGAATGCTGCCTCCTGTCTGATGCCAAGAGACATTCTCAGGCCCTCTCAGCATCCCAGCTTAAATGCCAAACTTCAGAACCCATTGGCCAGGGCTCGCTGGCTTGCCTGAAGCAGCACTAGGTCACGGCAGGCACACAGCCGCCCAGCATCTTCAGCCACGAGCAACAAGGGCTGCTCCAAAACTGGAAGCCTGGCCCTGCACCAAAGGCAGGGCCATGCTCAGCTGCCACTCACCGGCTCTGCAAGTTCAGGCTGTGCAGGGAAAGCAGCTGGAGGCTTGATGCTCCTTTCCTCCTCTTCAGCCTCTTCCTCAATGCCAGAGGCAGCCAGAGGAGCTGCTGACCCTGCTGTTGAGGCCTGCAGACAGTCAGAAGTGAGAGAGATGGGCAAAAGGCGATCCCTCAGGAGCTGCTTTCTGTTGAGCTGGGAAAGGACCCAGAAGAAGGGGAAATGGAAGACTTTGATACAAGTGGGACTCTGAGTCATGAAAAGCCCAGGAAGTTGGCTGAATGAGGTGCTACTCCCATCTTGCTGTGCATTTGAGCTTCCCTGCTGCCTAGAAGCAGCAAGATGCCTTGGAGCTGTCCCATTTGCCTTTCATCTCTTGAAAGGCTCTTCCCTGCAAAATCAGCAAACAGCCAGTGCTCCCTTTGCTACTGCTGATGCCACGGGGCACTTGCCCTTTCTTTCAGCCTCCCACGCTGGCACTCCACACTGGACTGCAAGAGGCCAAGCTGGCAGAATTGCCGCCCCATTGTCACACGCCAGCAACGTCACAGCTTCCTTTGCCACTCACCAAAGGCCAGGCTTGCCTCCATCCGCGTGTCAGGTGACCTGCAGCCAGCAAGGGAAAAGGAACCAGAGGCCCTTAGAAAAGTGCCTGTGCTGGCCACTCCCGCAGCACAAGGCAGTCCCAACACAGAGCATTTCCCTTTCCCAATAGGCCTCCAGGAGCAACAGCTCTTTCCCACAGCAGGCAAGAGAACAACAAGGACGCTAGAGTAGGCTCTGTCTACATTTGGGCCTCTTTTGCCAAGAGAGAAATAGAAAGACGTTGCTGGAAATGTCCCTTGCTCTTCCACACTCTCAGCTTCCCTTGTGCCCAACAGCTCAAGCAGCATTTTCCTCTTCTCTTTCTACTCTTTCTTTTTCTTTTTAGATGTAGATTCTTTTAAATGGCATGCCCTAATTCCCATGCCTTGGCTGAAGATGGTAGCTCAGCAAAGCTTCCACAAAGGGCCCCTTCCCTGTGGCAGCTCCCTGCTGAAGCAGCCCAGGAACAGCTGCTGGGCTCAGCAGCAAACCCTCCCTGCACTGGACTTTGTGCTGCATCGCCAAGGGAATCGCAGTCTTGGCACACCATCAAAGGGTCAAGTCACGCAGCCAAGGCCTCTAAGGGGCAGAATTGGGAGCGAAAGGTGCTTTCCTTCGCTCCTGGAGAGAGCCACCGAGTTGCTAGCAGTACTTCTGAGCATCTCCCCTCCGAGTCTGCAATTAGCAGCTTGTCTTGCTTGAAGCAGCAAGAGGAGGAAATGACAGACTCCAGTGCCGCGCACTCTCTCGGGGAGGGAAGGCAACCGCTGCAGGTTGCGGGGCAAATACTCTGCACCCGCCCCCCAGTACACAGATGCCCCCTTTTTAGCTGATGCTGCTGGCAGGACATTGACCAAAGCGGTGGCATCTTCATGGCCATTGTGTTCCCAAATAAACTCGGTCACTGCTGCGGCATAAAGAGCAGAGTGAAGCAAAAGCCGGGTGATGCCAGCCCCAGGAGAAACCTTTACTTACGAGTCAGCTGGGTCAGGTAGTAGCCAGAATAGACAACAGAAAAGACCGTGCAAACCGCGGCACAGACCTGCCCGATCATTTTGGCAGCGCTGTGCGGGTTTGCACACTGAATGCCAGCCAAGGCAAAGCCCAGACTCCTCTCGGGGTGCAGGCCGTCTGCTGAGAACTCCTTGAGCACAAGGATCCTCCTGCAGGGAGCGAGCAGAAGAGCCGCTCTGGACAAGCAGGCCTTGCGTGCACCGGGGCAACGCTGTGCTGACAGCACTGTGACGTGGCACCGCTCCCCTGACCTCACAATAGCAGCTGTTCTATGGCTTCCTTGTGCCCAGCAAGGCAACCTTCTGTACAGCTGATGCGAAAGAAAAGCCTGGGAAGTTCTCCTCACTCATAAAGCAGCAGAAAATGTCCTCCCAGTCCATAAGGCAGTGCTCAAGGCGTCCCAGGGGAACTCAGAAAATGGGCCAACCCAAGCGGCATCCAAGGAATCCAAGCAAACGCGCCTTTTGGTCCCAAAAGCTTTGACTGAAAGCAAAAGTCTGCTTCTTCTAGGTGGCATGGGAGCTGGTTCTGAAAAGTCTCACTTCTTCAATGACATTTAGGGGGAAAAAGAAGCAAAGATAATAAAGTTCCAGGAGTATTTTAGGCTGCAGTCACTTCTCGAGCACGCGGGTGCGTGCTGACCTGTGGAGGGGCTTGACAGCTGGCCTGCAAGCAAAGCTGAGTTCATAGAAGACATCCCAATTGATGGGTTTTGAGTGTATCCATAGCAAGGAAGAAGACAAGGCCGTCAGCATGGAAACCGATTAGTAAAGAGAGATGAAATTTTCGTAAGCTAGACTAGTGCCTAAGTAGATGTGTATACTTGCCTTATAAATTTCTGTAAAACTTTTGCCAATTCTATTGACGTTAATTGCTTTGCACCAATGGATATAAGAAGTTCTTGTGGTGTAGTCAGTGACTTAAGATCACGCTTTGTTAAGAGTGTAGAAGCTGGAGAACACGCAGAATAAAGAAAACTTTTTTCTTCTTGGACCCTGATCACGTGTGTATGTCACGTCCGGCCTAATGGTGACAGTTCCTTATCTCTGGATCAAGAGACAAGTATTGTCTGACAGGTAGCTTGTCAACAAACTGGGAAAGAATTGAGTACCTGGGCATGCAGATTTCTGAAGGGAGGAAAGAAAAGTGTTGACAAGAATAAGCCTGAGTTTTAAACGCCTGAAAGAGTCAAAAATAACACGTTGTGGGATATTGTGCCAGATGTTCCACAGAGTTAAAACCAACCACAACTCATTAGTATCTGGACTTCCTTGCCCACTATGCTTAGAAATGTTGCTTGAAGGCACTTTGTATCTAAAAAATCCAGTTCCTGTAGATGACTGTAGACGTAGATCAAAATCCTACCAAAAACTCCGTGTCAAAACGAGCAAGAGTGAGACTTTTGTCCTTGGCAGTAGCTTCCAGGTGCTCCTGGACATCGCCAGGCCTAGACACAAAGATGTGTATTCGGCGGAGGGAGAGAAGCCTTATGCTTAGCTCTAACTGTGACCTTTGCTAGCAGATCTTACTAGCAGGTAAGAAATTCCATTTGTTCTGCTCTTAGCCAGAGCCAAGATGGGAATCCAAGTCTAGATCACAGGAGAAGATCACAGGAGCCTCAGCTTTTCCAGAGGAGGAAAAATACAAAGGCTAGTAAATTTGCCCTGGGTTGACAGGGGTTTTTTTACAGATCCATAGACAAGTGATGAAGCTTAAAAGATGACAGCAGAGGAAAATCAACAGATATGCTGAAACTGAGTGAAGAGGAAGGAGACTTCAAATTAACTGAAAAGCTGCACCGAAAGCCTCTCTACTTTTTGCAGTTGCTTCAAGTTTAAAATGACAAACTCTAGCAGCACTTCCAACTTATTGTTCTTAATTCTAGATTAAAGACAATCAAAACTGTGTACTCCTGCTTAGAGTATGAAGTAAAGCACAGAAAGGCATTAGAGTAAGAAAAGTTGTGTTTAGAAGGCTGAGGCAGCCTTAGGGCTAGGAGGAATGGGGAGGCGTGGAAATCAGGCCTGTGGGCACCAGTCAAGGAGCATCCAGTCCCTGAGCGGTCCCTCACAGAGGGTATCCCAGCAGATGGAGTCCAAATGGAGCCACAGCTCGGTGGGAAAAGTGCCGGGCTGCTGAGCCGTGCTTAGCAGGGGCTCCTGCATCAAATTGCTCCCTGACAGGTGCGGTATGCTGTGTGTGTGTGCCCAACAGCTGGCAAGAGCAGGCTGGCCCAGATGTGGGAAAAGGCCAAGGAGGCAGCAGAGTGGGAATGGGGCTGTGCAGGAGGCCCTGGTGGTTGCACACAGCCGTGGGGGATCAGGCTGGCCCAGATGGTCCCTGGGGCTCTGGGCTGAAAAGGGGGGAAAAGAGAAGCAGGGAGGAAGGGCCAGATGCCGTTATGAGAATGCCATTCCATCCCATAGGTGACATAGTGAGAGGAGGCTGGGAACAAAATGGTCATTCCTGCTGATCACCCTGACATCTTCACGACAAGAGGCCCAGAAAGGAGTGCACATCTGCCTCCTGGTGTTGTCCTGAATGTGAGCTCATTACCTGGCGTTCATTACCCGCAAGTCTGGCAGCTTCCCGCGGGCATTCCACGCTTCAGGCAAGCAAAGCTGCTTACCTCACTATGTTCTTTGGGCCTCTGAAGGGGACCGTCCACTTAGCTACAGCTTGGCAAGGAAGGGAGTCTTACAACACTCTGGATATTTTAGACTTTTATTCTCACTCGGGCTGAAACAAAGTATCCCCTCGCTACTTCTCCATCTTCATCCTTCTGTCCTGCAGGTGGCCTGTTCAGGCTGACAGCTTGGAGCGCCTGCAGGCTCCAGTTCGGCTGCAGCGCAGCTTTTCCTCTCACAGCTTAATTCTTATTATGACAATTCTTTCATTTCTACTTCAAAGATACCTCAGAGCTTGCCTCAATTAACAACACTCTATTCTAAGCTAAACAATCCTCTATTATCTAAGATATCTACGTTCCATAGCCCTTAAATGGTGATCCCTATATATCCTAGTTCTTTTAAACTTTCATCTCTTGGAGAAAGAAAAAACAACTCAGCTTTAAATTGAACCTAGCACACACCTAACCAAACCTAACCTAACCTAACCTAACCTAACCTAACCTAACCTAACCTAACCTAACCTAACCTAACCTAACCTAACCTTACCTTACCTTACCTAACCTAACCAAACACCTAAACTGAGCAAATACGAAAAAAAATCACATTTCCTATCTATGGCACAGCTCCTCTTAATACTCAGGGGATGGCTGGAGCTCTGCCTAAAGATGACACATCCCCTTTTCCCTCCTCTGGGCTGGCGGAGCATAAGGGCCTCCTCAGGCGCAGGTGTCTCCTCTCCAGTCTTCCTGCACTTGCTTGGCTGAGGTGATCAGAGCAGCCAGGCTGGAGGCAGGATCGCCTGAGGTCACAAAGGGATGCTGCCCAGAGGAAAAAAGAACAAAGAAAGGAACTCTTACTTTCCAGAATCCCATCCTCACGGGCTCAAGCAGGATTCCCTGGCTACCAGGAAGACACACAAAGAGCACCGAGGGCAGCATGTCCCCCTGCGCCTTGCTGTGCTGGGAGCTGTCTGCGCCACGTGGCCCACACTCTTCCTCATGCCTTCATGCAGGTGTCCTCAGCTGCCAGGGCTTTTTGCCCCTTTGCTTTTTCTTACCTGCAGGAGCTCCTGGGCAGACCAGCGCCTGTCCTCGTCAGCCTGCAGGCAGCAGCGGAGGAAGTCGCGCAGGAGAGCCGAGTGGTGCCTGGGGTTCTGCAGTTTTGGGGGCCCGTTCCTTTCTATCAGTTCAAAAACCTACAGCACACGGATGCAAGAGGACACTGCACCTACTCCTTTGCTAGCCACAGCAGCTCTCTCCACACAGAGCCCTCTTGCTAAGCTGCACCTTACCCTGAGACGGGCTTCCCGCTCGTAAGGAGCTTCCCCTTCCACCATTTCCAGCCCCATGATGCCCAGGGACCAGATGTCCACTTTGGGGCCGTAGGCTTCTCCTCTCACCACCTCCGGCGCCATCCAGCTGGGAGTGCCGACGCTGGAGCTGCGCTTGCTGCGCTCAGGGCTGAGCTGAGCACAGAGGCCAAAGTCACCTGAGGCCAAAAACAAAGCCTGTCAAAGCCAGCTCCCACTGGCAAAGCGGCCAAAACCATTGCCCACTCCAAGCCTGACCAGGCCTTGCTGAATCTAGCTGAAAAAGCAGCTGAGATCTCCTTCCACGTGCCTGGAGCCAGGCAAATAATGCATCGGCCACATCCACAACACCCTCACCATTCACGCACTGGCCAAGCGGCGCTTCTGCCCCAGTGGCAGTCACCGAAATGCAAGCGCACGGCAGGTGCTGGAAATGCTGCAGCCCAGCAGGGATACCCACCCAACTTGACAGATCCATCCATGCCCACAAGGACGTTGTTGCTTTTGATGTCTCTGTGGATGACTTGGCGGGAATGAAGGAAATGCAGTCCTTGCAGGCACTGAGAGAGAAAAAGGAGGGAGGGAAAGTTAACGTACAGGATCGGATTTCATCCCACCAGAAAGGAAAGAGCTCGACGGGACTGACGGCTTTCTCAGGGAATTGTGAGCGAGGGCGCAGCATCATGGTGCTGTCACGAAGAAGAGCTTGCTGCTTCAACACTCTTGGAAGTTTTTTCTCGATTTCCAAGCAAAGGCATCCAAGCTCCCAAAAGTTCCGCCGGCCTTGGGTAGGAAGCGCGTCACCTTTTGCTGGGAGGCGGCACGGCAAATATTTTTGGGGAAGCCTAGTGGCAGCAGAGGAGGAAGCAGCACCTTAGAGCTGTTCCAGATTCCGTCGCCATGCGGGCTGCAATGCTATCCTTTGCAGCTGAGGACGGCTCTTTGCCCTTAGCTTGAAATTCTGCCACCTGCATGGCAAGGAATATAGGACAGACAGACAGGCTCCAGGCAAACATTCCCAGGCAAAGCTGAGAAGAGGAAGCAAGTGAAACCAAGCGAGTGAGCCAGCACCAGCGCCAGAGGACACACAGGATGGAAGAGTGCAAGAACAGAGCCTGAGGAGTGCGGGCACAGCGGCAGGCAGTTCACTTCCCATGCTCGCTCTTCTCCTATGTGTGTGGTGAGAAGAGCAGCAGCAGCAGCAGCAGCAAAAGAAAGGTGAGAGCAAGAAATCCCAGCTGTCCTTAACCTCCAGCTGGCAAGCAGCATCCTGGGCAGGCTTGGGGAAGCACAAGCGGGATCCCTCACCTCCCGACAGACAGCGCCTATCTGTCCTTCCTCCGGGTACACCGCGCTGAGCACATCAAACAAGGTGCCGCCGTCCATGAACTCCATGGCCAGCCAGAGCTCCGCATCCACCAGGTAGCTGAAAGAAGAAAACCACGGCATGGAGAGACAGCAATGGGCACAGCCTCAGTCAGCCAGGGGCCCGAGCCAGGTTTTTGCAACTGCTCTCCAAGCTACGTGTGCCACAAGAGATTCATGATCACCAGCTCCAACTCCTCCCACGCTCTGGAGACCAGCAGAGAAATCACCACCAGCTCCCTTCTCTGCCAGGGACCAAAGGGCATCGTCTCTTCGGGCTTGCACTAGCTAAAGCTACATTGACATGAGAATAGGCCAACCTGTCTAAGTAGGTAACGATATTGGGACTCCTGTTGTCCCTCATGGCCAGGATTTCATTGGCAGCCAGCTCCTCGGACATCTCCTCCTCAAGCGACATGATCTTGATTGCCACCTGAAATGACATTGGCCACCGTTTACCTTGAGAAGACGCCCCCTGCTCGAGATCACAAGCAGCACGGAGCGAGTGCTGCTGCAATGAGGCAGCGGGCTGGGCCAAAGTGCCTTGTCACTCGACAGCAGAGCTTAGCAGAAGCACCAAAGGCCATCCCAAATGCATTCTGCCTCCTGAGCCTAGAGTGTACTTCAGAGGAACAGCCTCTGCTGCAGACATGGAGCTGCCACCCAAACCTCCAGGCAGGGCTCACAGCAGCGGGGAAAGCGCTCCGGAGCTGCAAAATGGCATGGGGCTGTTGGCACTTTACCTGTTGTCCGCTGCTGGTGTCAAGGGCTTTATAAACAGCTCCAAAGCCCCTGGAAAGACAAAAGCAGCAGAAAGAGCCCTTTATCCCTTGGCACTGAAATCAAGCCTAGGCAGCAGATCTCCCCAGGCTGCCTGCACGCCTTCCTTAGAAAACGCCTGGCTGCGGCGTCTCTTCGGCCAGCAGCACGTCGGCCCGTGAGCCCTCTGCCCTGCGGGGCAGCCTGTCCAAGGGAACACTAAGGTGCAGCATGAAGACCAAGGGCTGCTGGAAATCTCCAAGGCACACGCCCAGCCAGGTCATTTCCAAACCTAAGGGGAACTCTCCTCCTTGTGCGGGTGTGCATGCATGTGTGTGTCAAAAGAGTGAGAACAATTAGAGTCAGAAGACTGTCCTTGAGAATCTGACATTTCTTGAGTGGCAAGGTGCTCTTTCAGGCCAGAAAGCGGCAGGGGCAGAGGGCTTCCCAGCTCCTGCTCCTCCTTGCTGCAAGCAAGACAATGCCAGCATCAACTTGTCTTGGATGAGGCCTTCGCATTGTTCTGACCCAGCAGTCCAGGCAGGCGACAGGAGGTAAAGCCAGAGCCTGACCGTGATTGGAGCTTGCCTGACTTCACGCTTGATATTGCACCAGCCAAAGACCTGGCCCACACTTTTGGAAAAGGAGCCGAGGCCACGCTTACCCTCGTCCCAGTTCTTCAAATGCCGTGTATTTGCTCATTGGCTGGCCCGGACTCACAATGCTCCCTGAAAGACAAAAGCAGCGCAGGGCGCTCGCTCGCACACAGAGACGCCGCTCCCCACACCCTCCTAAAGGCAGCCCCGCTGCCGGCAGCTCTGGGCCCTTTGCGGTCCCCTGGCTTCCAGCTGCTGAGACCAGCAAGTGGGAGGGCCATCTTCTCCACCTTTCATCAGGTGGCCTTTCCCAGAAGGCCTTTATTTCTTTCAAGCGCAGCATCCCATGCCATAAGCCAAAATGATGAGACCTTAAGAAGAGGGCCCTAAGAGGTCACCAAGGGCCTTTGCAGCCTCTGCAGTCACACCCACCATCACTGGCAGGTCCACTGCCAGGGCCACAAAGTGTCTGAGCCAGAGGAGGTGCAAGAACAGGAGCCCGAAAACAGCTGGGGCCAGAGAGCTCCCTGGGGCCTAGGCACTTGCTAGGTGCCAGCCTTCTGCTCAAGCAGAAACAATCTCTGCTTTTGTCTTTGGCACACAAGGCAGCCCAGGCCGAGCCAAGCCAGGCCCAGCCGCCCTCACAGGCAGCAGGAAGTCCCTGAGCGCTGCTGCGCTGCCTCAAAGCACAACAACAGCTTCTGCCGAGAGGCCTAAGCGCCTCTGAGACTGAGGGGCAACTTCTGGCACAGCCTACCCCCAGACACGCACACAACACACTGCTCTGGCAGACAAGAAATGCACCCGACTCACTCAGTGTCTTCCGGCCCTGCTCCTGCCTCTTCTCGGGCTGCTGGGCTGCGCTGCTGCAGGAAGTGCCAGCAGCGGGGGGCGAGCTGGCTGCTGCAGTCCACGCTGGTCCACCGGCACCAGGTTGAATTGCAGAGCCTGTGTTGAGCTGGGACAAGGAAGGATTGCCCGTCAGAAGGGTGCCTGGCACACATGCCCCGCCCAGTGCACGGCCAAAGCAAGGCCTTGGGAAGGTGCTGTCAGCCACCCCCAGGCCTCTCCAGCTGGGGCGTTTCCCATGTCCCCTTCTCAAAGGCAACTTGGCAAAAGCCCAAAGGCTACTTGGATCCAGCCCCTCAGGGCCACCTCCATGCTCCATGTTTTCAGCTTTTCTGCAAGACATTGGCAACAAGGGATCGATGGGGCTGCCAAGATCCAGAAAGACATCAGAGCAGGGCCCCAGGGCCTTCTTGCTTTCCTCCTCCTGTCTTTCCCTGGGCAATGAAATCAGCCCGCAACTGGCATGCAGTGGTCTGCTCAGAAGCCCGCAGCATTGCCCTTCTCTGATCTGTTTCACAGATTGCCCCTCTCCATGGCAGCCTTTAGGGAGCGGCCCTTCGGAGACGCCTTCCTGCCCTGCCCAGACCCACCCGCCCTTCACAATGTAGGGCTGCCAAGGATTCTCCTCTCCAAAGGCTGCTCTGACCGGCTGGAAGTGAAGCACAGCCTGAAGCTAATTAGTCCATGGAGAGGGCAGGTCCCCTCCAGGGGCCAGTGTCTGCCAGGTCCCCTGCAAGGCCGGCAACTGCGTCTTTGGGCCGCTCCGTCCGCTGACCACAGGCAGCCTGCACTGACAATGGGCACACGGGGCTGACTCCTACACTGAGAATCATTGAATGCTGCCTCCTGTCTGATGCCAAGAGACATTCTCAGGCCCTCTCAGCATCCCAGCTTAAATGCCAAACTTCAGAACCCATTGGCCAGGGCTCGCTGGCTTGCCTGAAGCAGCACTAGGTCACGGCAGGCACACAGCCGCCCAGCATCTTCAGCCACGAGCAACAAGGGCTGCTCCAAAACTGGAAGCCTGGCCCTGCACCAAAGGCAGGGCCATGCTCAGCTGCCACTCACCGGCTCTGCAAGTTCAGGCTGTGCAGGGAAAGCAGCTGGAGGCTTGATGCTCCTTTCCTCCTCTTCAGCCTCTTCCTCAATGCCAGAGGCAGCCAGAGGAGCTGCTGACCCTGCTGTTGAGGCCTGCAGACAGTCAGAAGTGAGAGAGATGGGCAAAAGGCGATCCCTCAGGAGCTGCTTTCTGTTGAGCTGGGAAAGGACCCAGAAGAAGGGGAAATGGAAGACTTTGATACAAGTGGGACTCTGAGTCATGAAAAGCCCAGGAAGTTGGCTGAATGAGGTGCTACTCCCATCTTGCTGTGCATTTGAGCTTCCCTGCTGCCTAGAAGCAGCAAGATGCCTTGGAGCTGTCCCATTTGCCTTTCATCTCTTGAAAGGCTCTTCCCTGCAAAATCAGCAAACAGCCAGTGCTCCCTTTGCTACTGCTGATGCCACGGGGCACTTGCCCTTTCTTTCAGCCTCCCACGCTGGCACTCCACACTGGACTGCAAGAGGCCAAGCTGGCAGAATTGCCGCCCCATTGTCACACGCCAGCAACGTCACAGCTTCCTTTGCCACTCACCAAAGGCCAGGCTTGCCTCCATCCGCGTGTCAGGTGACCTGCAGCCAGCAAGGGAAAAGGAACCAGAGGCCCTTAGAAAAGTGCCTGTGCTGGCCACTCCCGCAGCACAAGGCAGTCCCAACACAGAGCATTTCCCTTTCCCAATAGGCCTCCAGGAGCAACAGCTCTTTCCCACAGCAGGCAAGAGAACAACAAGGACGCTAGAGTAGGCTCTGTCTACATTTGGGCCTCTTTTGCCAAGAGAGAAATAGAAAGACGTTGCTGGAAATGTCCCTTGCTCTTCCACACTCTCAGCTTCCCTTGTGCCCAACAGCTCAAGCAGCATTTTCCTCTTCTCTTTCTACTCTTTCTTTTTCTTTTTAGATGTAGATTCTTTTAAATGGCATGCCCTAATTCCCATGCCTTGGCTGAAGATGGTAGCTCAGCAAAGCTTCCACAAAGGGCCCCTTCCCTGTGGCAGCTCCCTGCTGAAGCAGCCCAGGAACAGCTGCTGGGCTCAGCAGCAAACCCTCCCTGCACTGGACTTTGTGCTGCATCGCCAAGGGAATCGCAGTCTTGGCACACCATCAAAGGGTCAAGTCACGCAGCCAAGGCCTCTAAGGGGCAGAATTGGGAGCGAAAGGTGCTTTCCTTCGCTCCTGGAGAGAGCCACCGAGTTGCTAGCAGTACTTCTGAGCATCTCCCCTCCGAGTCTGCAATTAGCAGCTTGTCTTGCTTGAAGCAGCAAGAGGAGGAAATGACAGACTCCAGTGCCGCGCACTCTCTCGGGGAGGGAAGGCAACCGCTGCAGGTTGCGGGGCAAATACTCTGCACCCGCCCCCCAGTACACAGATGCCCCCTTTTTAGCTGATGCTGCTGGCAGGACATTGACCAAAGCGGTGGCATCTTCATGGCCATTGTGTTCCCAAATAAACTCGGTCACTGCTGCGGCATAAAGAGCAGAGTGAAGCAAAAGCCGGGTGATGCCAGCCCCAGGAGAAACCTTTACTTACGAGTCAGCTGGGTCAGGTAGTAGCCAGAATAGACAACAGAAAAGACCGTGCAAACCGCGGCACAGACCTGCCCGATCATTTTGGCAGCGCTGTGCGGGTTTGCACACTGAATGCCAGCCAAGGCAAAGCCCAGACTCCTCTCGGGGTGCAGGCCGTCTGCTGAGAACTCCTTGAGCACAAGGATCCTCCTGCAGGGAGCGAGCAGAAGAGCCGCTCTGGACAAGCAGGCCTTGCGTGCACCGGGGCAACGCTGTGCTGACAGCACTGTGACGTGGCACCGCTCCCCTGACCTCACAATAGCAGCTGTTCTATGGCTTCCTTGTGCCCAGCAAGGCAACCTTCTGTACAGCTGATGCGAAAGAAAAGCCTGGGAAGTTCTCCTCACTCATAAAGCAGCAGAAAATGTCCTCCCAGTCCATAAGGCAGTGCTCAAGGCGTCCCAGGGGAACTCAGAAAATGGGCCAACCCAAGCGGCATCCAAGGAATCCAAGCAAACGCGCCTTTTGGTCCCAAAAGCTTTGACTGAAAGCAAAAGTCTGCTTCTTCTAGGTGGCATGGGAGCTGGTTCTGAAAAGTCTCACTTCTTCAATGACATTTAGGGGGAAAAAGAAGCAAAGATAATAAAGTTCCAGGAGTATTTTAGGCTGCAGTCACTTCTCGAGCACGCGGGTGCGTGCTGACCTGTGGAGGGGCTTGACAGCTGGCCTGCAAGCAAAGCTGAGTTCATAGAAGACATCCCAATTGATGGGTTTTGAGTGTATCCATAGCAAGGAAGAAGACAAGGCCGTCAGCATGGAAACCGATTAGTAAAGAGAGATGAAATTTTCGTAAGCTAGACTAGTGCCTAAGTAGATGTGTATACTTGCCTTATAAATTTCTGTAAAACTTTTGCCAATTCTATTGACGTTAATTGCTTTGCACCAATGGATATAAGAAGTTCTTGTGGTGTAGTCAGTGACTTAAGATCACGCTTTGTTAAGAGTGTAGAAGCTGGAGAACACGCAGAATAAAGAAAACTTTTTTCTTCTTGGACCCTGATCACGTGTGTATGTCACGTCCGGCCTAATGGTGACAGTTCCCCATCTCTGGATCAAGAGACAAGTATTGTCTGACAGGTAGCTTGTCAACAAACTGGGAAAGAATTGAGTACCTGGGCATGCAGATTTCTGAAGGGAGGAAAGAAAAGTGTTGACAAGAATAAGCCTGAGTTTTAAACGCCTGAAAGAGTCAAAAATAACACGTTGTGGGATATTGTGCCAGATGTTCCACAGAGTTAAAACCAACCACAACTCATTAGTATCTGGACTTCCTTGCCCACTATGCTTAGAAATGTTGCTTGAAGGCACTTTGTATCTAAAAAATCCAGTTCCTGTAGATGACTGTAGACGTAGATCAAAATCCTACCAAAAACTCCGTGTCAAAACGAGCAAGAGTGAGACTTTTGTCCTTGGCAGTAGCTTCCAGGTGCTCCTGGACATCGCCAGGCCTAGACACAAAGATGTGTATTCGGCGGAGGGAGAGAAGCCTTATGCTTAGCTCTAACTGTGACCTTTGCTAGCAGATCTTACTAGCAGGTAAGAAATTCCATTTGTTCTGCTCTTAGCCAGAGCCAAGATGGGAATCCAAGTCTAGATCACAGGAGAAGATCACAGGAGCCTCAGCTTTTCCAGAGGAGGAAAAATACAAAGGCTAGTAAATTTGCCCTGGGTTGACAGGGGTTTTTTACAGATCCATAGACAAGTGATGAAGCTTAAAAGATGACAGCAGAGGAAAATCAACAGATATGCTGAAACTGAGTGAAGAGGAAGGAGACTTCAAATTAACTGAAAAGCTGCACCGAAAGCCTCTCTACTTTTTGCAGTTGCTTCAAGTTTAAAATGACAAACTCTAGCAGCACTTCCAACTTATTGTTCTTAATTCTAGATTAAAGACAATCAAAACTGTGTACTCCTGCTTAGAGTATGAAGTAAAGCACAGAAAGGCATTAGAGTAAGAAAAGTTGTGTTTAGAAGGCTGAGGCAGCCTTAGGGCTAGGAGGAATGGGGAGGCGTGGAAATCAGGCCTGTGGGCACCAGTCAAGGAGCATCCAGTCCCTGAGCGGTCCCTCACAGAGGGTATCCCAGCAGATGGAGTCCAAATGGAGCCACAGCTCGGTGGGAAAAGTGCCGGGCTGCTGAGCCGTGCTTAGCAGGGGCTCCTGCATCAAATTGCTCCCTGACAGGTGCGGTATGCTGTGTGTGTGTGCCCAACAGCTGGCAAGAGCAGGCTGGCCCAGATGTGGGAAAAGGCCAAGGAGGCAGCAGAGTGGGAATGGGGCTGTGCAGGAGGCCCTGGTGGTTGCACACAGCCGTGGGGGATCAGGCTGGCCCAGATGGTCCCTGGGGCTCTGGGCTGAAAAGGGGGGAAAAGAGAAGCAGGGAGGAAGGGCCAGATGCCGCTATGAGAATGCCATTCCATCCCATAGGTGACATAGTGAGCGGAGGCTGGGAACAAAATGGTCATTCCTGCTGATCACCCTGACATCTTCACGACAAGAGGCCCAGAAAGGAGTGCACATCTGCCTCCTGGTGTTGTCCTGAATGTGAGCTCATTACCTGGCGTTCATTACCCGCAAGTCTGGCAGCTTCCCGCGGGCATTCCACGCTTCAGGCAAGCAAAGCTGCTTACCTCACTATGTTCTTTGGGCCTCTGAAGGGGACCGTCCACTTAGCTACAGCCTGGCAAGGAAGGGAGTCTTACAACACTCTGGATATTTTAGACTTTTATTCTCACTCGGGCTGAAACAAAGTATCCCCTCGCTACTTCTCCATCTTCATCCTTCTGTCCTGCAGGTGGCCTGTTCAGGCTGACAGCTTGGAGCGCCTGCAGGCTCCAGTTCGGCTGCAGCGCAGCTTTTCCTCTCACAGCTTAATTCTTATTATGACAATTCTTTCATTTCTACTTCAAAGATACCTCAGAGCTTGCCTCAATTAACAACACTCTATTCTAAGCTAAACAATCCTCTATTATCTAAGATATCTACGTTCCATAGCCCTTAAATGGTGATCCCTATATATCCTAGTTCTTTTAAACTTTCATCTCTTGGAGAAAGAAAAAACAACTCAGCTTTAAATTGAACCTAGCACACACCTAACCAAACCTAACCTAACCTAACCTAACCTAACCTAACCTAACCTAACCTAACCTAACCTAACCTAACCTTACCTTACCTTACCTAACCTAACCAAACACCTAAACTGAGCAAATACGAAAAAAAATCACATTTCCTATCTATGGCACAGCTCCTCTTAATACTCAGGGGATGGCTGGAGCTCTGCCTAAAGATGACACATCCCCTTTTCCCTCCTCTGGGCTGGCGGAGCATAAGGGCCTCCTCAGGCGCAGGTGTCTCCTCTCCAGTCTTCCTGCACTTGCTTGGCTGAGGTGATCAGAGCAGCCAGGCTGGAGGCAGGATCGCCTGAGATCACAAAGGGATGCTGCCCAGAGGAAAAAAGAACAAAGAAAGGAACTCTTACTTTCCAGAATCCCATCCTCACGGGCTCAAGCAGGATTCCCTGGCTACCAGGAAGACACACAAAGAGCACCGAGGGCAGCATGTCCCCCTGCGCCTTGCTGTGCTGGGAGCTGTCTGCGCCACGTGGCCCACACTCTTCCTCATGCCTTCATGCAGGTGTCCTCAGCTGCCAGGGCTTTTTGCCCCTTTGCTTTTTCTTACCTGCAGGAGCTCCTGGGCAGACCAGCGCCTGTCCTCGTCAGCCTGCAGGCAGCAGCGGAGGAAGTCGCGCAGGAGAGCCGAGTGGTGCCTGGGGTTCTGCAGTTTTGGGGGCCCGTTCCTTTCTATCAGTTCAAAAACCTACAGCACACGGATGCAAGAGGACACTGCACCTACTCCTTTGCTAGCCACAGCAGCTCTCTCCACACAGAGCCCTCTTGCTAAGCTGCACCTTACCCTGAGACGGGCTTCCCGCTCGTAAGGAGCTTCCCCTTCCACCATTTCCAGCCCCATGATGCCCAGGGACCAGATGTCCACTTTGGGGCCGTAGGCTTCTCCTCTCACCACCTCCGGCGCCATCCAGCTGGGAGTGCCGACGCTGGAGCTGCGCTTGCTGCGCTCAGGGCTGAGCTGAGCACAGAGGCCAAAGTCACCTGAGGCCAAAAACAAAGCCTGTCAAAGCCAGCTCCCACTGGCAAAGCGGCCAAAACCATTGCCCACTCCAAGCCTGACCAGGCCTTGCTGAATCTAGCTGAAAAAGCAGCTGAGCTCTCCTTCCACGTGCCTGGAGCCAGGCAAATAATGCATCGGCCACATCCACAACACCCTCACCATTCACGCACTGGCCAAGCGGCGCTTCTGCCCCAGTGGCAGTCACCGAAATGCAAGCGCATGGCAGGTGCTGGAAATGCTGCAGCCCAGCAGGGATACCCACCCAACTTGACAGATCCATCCATGCCCACAAGGACGTTGTTGCTTTTGATGTCTCTGTGGATGACTTGGCGGGAATGAAGGAAATGCAGTCCTTGCAGGCACTGAGAGAGAAAAAGGAGGGAGGGAAAGTTAACGTACAGGATCGGATTTCATCCCACCAGAAAGGAAAGAGCTCGACGGGACTGACGGCTTTCTCAGGGAATTGTGAGCGAGGGCGCAGCATCATGGTGCTGTCACGAAGAAGAGCTTGCTGCTTCAACACTCTTGGAAGTTTTTTCTCGATTTCCAAGCAAAGGCATCCAAGCTCCCAAAAGTTCCGCCGGCCTTGGGTAGGAAGCGCGTCACCTTTTGCTGGGAGGCGGCACGGCAAATATTTTTGGGGAAGCCTAGTGGCAGCAGAGGAGGAAGCAGCACCTAAGAGCTGTTCCAGAATCCGTCGCCATGCGGGCTGCAATGCTATCCTTTGCAGCTGAGGACGGCTCTTTGCCCTTAGCTTGAAATTCTGCCACCTGCATGGCAAGGAATATAGGACAGACAGACAGGCTCCAGGCAAACATTCCCAGGCAAAGCTGAGAAGAGGAAGCAAGTGAAACCAAGCGAGTGAGCCAGCACCAGCGCCAGAGGACACACAGGATGGAAGAGTGCAAGAACAGAGCCTGAGGAGTGCGGGCACAGCGGCAGGCAGTTCACTTCCCATGCTCGCTCTTCTCCTATGTGTGTGGTGAGAAGAGCAGCAGCAGCAGCAGCAGCAAAAGAAAGGTGAGAGCAAGAAATCCCAGCTGTCCTTAACCTCCAGCTGGCAAGCAGCATCCTGGGCAGGCTTGGGGAAGCACAAGCGGGATCCCTCACCTCCCGACAGACAGCGCCTATCTGTCCTTCCTCCGGGTACACCGCGCTGAGCACATCAAACAAGGTGCCGCCGTCCATGAACTCCATGGCCAGCCAGAGCTCCGCATCCACCAGGTAGCTGAAAGAAGAAAACCACGGCATGGAGAGACAGCAATGGGCACAGCCTCAGTCAGCCAGGGGCCCGAGCCAGGTTTTTGCAACTGCTCTCCAAGCTACGTGTGCCACAAGAGATTCATGATCACCAGCTCCAACTCCTCCCACGCTCTGGAGACCAGCAGAGAAATCACCACCAGCTCCCTTCTCTGCCAGGGACCAAAGGGCATCGTCTCTTCGGGCTTGCACTAGCTAAAGCTACATTGACATGAGAATAGGCCAACCTGTCTAAGTAGGTAACGATATTGGGACTCCTGTTGTCCCTCATGGCCAGGATTTCATTGGCAGCCAGCTCCTCGGACATCTCCTCCTCAAGCGACATGATCTTGATTGCCACCTGAAATGACATTGGCCACCGTTTACCTTGAGAAGACGCCCCCTGCTCGAGATCACAAGCAGCACGGAGCGAGTGCTGCTGCAATGAGGCAGCGGGCTGGGCCAAAGTGCCTTGTCACTCGACAGCAGAGCTTAGCAGAAGCACCAAAGGCCATCCCAAATGCATTCTGCCTCCTGAGCCTAGAGTGTACTTCAGAGGAACAGCCTCTGCTGCAGACATGGAGCTGCCACCCAAACCTCCAGGCAGGGCTCACAGCAGCGGGGAAAGCGCTCCGGAGCTGCAAAATGGCATGGGGCTGTTGGCACTTTACCTGTTGTCCGCTGCTGGTGTCAAGGGCTTTATAAACAGCTCCAAAGCCCCTGGAAAGACAAAAGCAGCAGAAAGAGCCCTTTATCCCTTGGCACTGAAATCAAGCCTAGGCAGCAGATCTCCCCAGGCTGCCTGCACGCCTTCCTTAGAAAACGCCTGGCTGCGGCGTCTCTTCGGCCAGCAGCACGTCGGCCCGTGAGCCCTCTGCCCTGCGGGGCAGCCTGTCCAAGGGAACACTAAGGTGCAGCATGAAGACCAAGGGCTGCTGGAAATCTCCAAGGCACACGCCCAGCCAGGTCATTTCCAAACCTAAGGGGAACTCTCCTCCTTGTGTGGGCATGCATGTATGTGTGTGTCAAAAGAGTGAGAACAATTAGAGTCAGAAGACTGTCCTTGAGAATCTGACATTTCTTGAGTGGCAAGGTGCTCTTTCAGGCCAGAAAGCGGCAGGGGCAGAGGGCTTCCCAGCTCCTGCTCCTCCTTGCTGCAAGCAAGACAATGCCAGCATCAACTTGTCTTGGATGAGGCCTTCGCATTGTTCTGACCCAGCAGTCCAGGCAGGCGACAGGAGGTAAAGCCAGAGCCTGACCGTGATTGGAGCTTGCCTGACTTCACGCTTGATATTGCACCAGCCAAAGACCTGGCCCACACTTTTGGAAAAGGAGCCGACACCACGCTTACCCTCGTCCCAGTTCTTCAAATGCTGTGTATTTGCTCATTGGCTGGCCCGGACTCACAATGCTCCCTGAAAGACAAAAGCAGCGCAGGGCGCTCGCTCGCACACAGAGACGCCGCTCCCCACACCCTCCCAAAGGCAGCCCCGCTGCCAGCAGCTCTGGGCCCTTTGCGGTCCCCTGGCTTCCAGCTGCTGAGACCAGCAAGTGGGAGGGCCATCTTCTCCACCTTTCATCAGGTGGCCTTTCCCAGAAGGCCTTTATTTCTTTCAAGCGCAGCATCCCATGCCATAAGCCAAAATGATGAGACCTTAAGAAGAGGGCCCTAAGAGGTCACCAAGGGCCTTTGCAGCCTCTGCAGTCACACCCACCATCACTGGCAGGTCCACTGCCAGGGCCACAAAGTGTCTGAGCCAGAGGAGGTGCAAGAACAGGAGCCCGAAAACAGCTGGGGCCAGAGAGCTCCCTGGGGCCTAGGCACTTGCTAGGTGCCAGCCTTCTGCTCAAGCAGAAACAATCTCTGCTTTTGTCTTTGGCACACAAGGCAGCCCAGGCCGAGCCAAGCCAGGCCCAGCCACCCTCACAGGCAGCAGGAAGTCCCTGAGCGCTGCTGCGCTGCCTCAAAGCACAACAACAGCTTCTGCCGAGAGGCCTAAGCGCCTCTGAGACCGAGGGGCAACTTCTGGCACAGCCTACCCCCAGACACGCACACAACACACTGCTCTGGCAGACAAGAAATGCACCCGACTCACTCAGTGTCTTCCGGCCCTGCTCCTGCCTCTTCTCGGGCTGCTGGGCTGCGCTGCTGCAGGAAGTGCCAGCAGCGGGGGGCGAGCTGGCTGCTGCAGCCCACGCTGGTCCAGCGGCACCAGGTTGAATTGCAGAGCCTGTGTTGAGCTGGGACCAGAAAGGATTGCCCGTCAGAAGGGTGCCTGGCACACATGCCCCGCCCAGTGCACGGCCAAAGCAAGGCCTTGGGAAGGTGCTGTCAGCCACCCCCAGGCCTCTCCAGCTGGGGCGTTTCCCATGTCCCCTTCTCAAAGGCAACTTGGCAAAAGCCCAAAGGCTACTTGGATCCAGCCCCTCAGGGCCACCTCCATGCTCCATGTTTTCAGCTTTTCTGCAAGACATTGGCAACAAGGGATCGATGGGGCTGCCAAGATCCAGAAAGACATCAGAGCAGGGCCCCAGGGCCTTCTTGCTTTCCTCCTCCTGTCTTTCCCTGGGCAATGAAATCAGCCCGCAACTGGCATGCAGTGGTCTGCTCAGAAGCCCGCAGCATTGCCCTTCTCTGATCTGTTTCACAGATTGCCCCTCTCCATGGCAGCCTTTAGGGAGCGGCCCTTCGGAGACGCCTTCCTGCCCTGCCCAGACCCACCCGCCCTTCACAATGTAGGGCTGCCAAGGATTCTCCTCTCCAAAGGCTGCTCTGACCGGCTGGAAGTGAAGCACAGCCTGAAGCTAATTAGTCCATGGAGAGGGCAGGTCCCCTCCAGGGGCCAGTGTCTGCCAGCTCCCCTGCAAGGCCGGCAACTGCGTCTTTGGGCCGCTCCGTCCGCTGACCACAGGCAGCCTGCACTGACAATGGGCACACGGGGCTGACTCCTACACTGAGAATCATTGAATGCTGCCTCCTGTCTGATGCCAAGAGACATTCTCAGGCCCTCTCAGCATCCCAGCTTAAATGCCAAACTTCAGAACCCATTGGCCAGGGCTCGCTGGCTTGCCTGAAGCAGCACTAGGTCACGGCAGGCACACAGCCGCCCAGCATCTTCAGCCACGAGCAACAAGGGCTGCTCCAAAACTGGAAGCCTGGCCCTGCACCAAAGGCAGGGCCATGCTCAGCTGCCACTCACCGGCTCTGCAAGTTCAGGCTGTGCAGGGAAAGCAGCTGGAGGCTTGATGCTCCTTTGCTCCTCTTCAGCCTCTTCCTCAATGCCAGAGGCAGCCAGAGGAGCTGCTGACCCTGCTGTTGAGGCCTGCAGACAGTCAGAAGTGAGAGAGATGGGCAAAAGGCGATCCCTCAGGAGCTGCTTTCTGTTGAGCTGGGAAAGGACCCAGAAGAAGGGGAAATGGAAGACTTTGATACAAGTGGGACTCTGAGTCATGAAAAGCCCAGGAAGTTGGCTGAATGAGGTGCTACTCCCATCTTGCTGTGCATTTGAGCTTCCCTGCTGCCTAGAAGCAGCAAGATGCCTTGGAGCTGTCCCATTTGCCTTTCATCTCTTGAAAGGCTCTTCCCTGCAAAATCAGCAAACAGCCAGTGCTCCCTTTGCTACTGCTGATGCCACGGGGCACTTGCCCTTTCTTTCAGCCTCCCACGCTGGCACTCCACACTGGACTGCAAGAGGCCAAGCTGGCAGAATTGCCGCCCCATTGTCACACGCCAGCAACGTCACAGCTTCCTTTGCCACTCACCAAAGGCCAGGCTTGCCTCCATCCGCGTGTCAGGTGACCTGCAGCCAGCAAGGGAAAAGGAACCAGAGGCCCTTAGAAAAGTGCCTGTGCTGGCCACTCCCGCAGCACAAGGCAGTCCCAACACAGAGCATTTCCCTTTCCCAATAGGCCTCCAGGAGCAACAGCTCTTTCCCACAGCAGGCAAGAGAACAACAAGGACGCTAGAGTAGGCTCTGTCTACATTTGGGCCTCTTTTGCCAAGAGAGAAATAGAAAGACGTTGCTGGAAATGTCCCTTGCTCTTCCACACTCTCAGCTTCCCTTGTGCCCAACAGCTCAAGCAGCATTTTCCTCTTCTCTTTCTACTCTTTCTTTTTCTTTTTAGATGTAGATTCTTTTAAATGGCATGCCCTAATTCCCATGCCTTGGCTGAAGATGGTAGCTCAGCAAAGCTTCCACAAAGGGCCCCTTCCCTGTGGCAGCTCCCTGCTGAAGCAGCCCAGGAACAGCTGCTGGGCTCAGCAGCAAACCCTCCCTGCACTGGACTTTGTGCTGCATCGCCAAGGGAATCGCAGTCTTGGCACACCATCAAAGGGTCAAGTCACGCAGCCAAGGCCTCTAAGGGGCAGAATTGGGAGCGAAAGGTGCTTTCCTTCGCTCCTGGAGAGAGCCACCGAGTTGCTAGCAGTACTTCTGAGCATCTCCCCTCCGAGTCTGCAATTAGCAGCTTGTCTTGCTTGAAGCAGCAAGAGGAGGAAATGACAGACTCCAGTGCCGCGCACTCTCTCGGGGAGGGAAGGCAACCGCTGCAGGTTGCGGGGCAAATACTCTGCACCCGCCCCCCAGTACACAGATGCCCCCTTTTTAGCTGATGCTGCTGGCAGGACATTGACCAAAGCGGTGGCATCTTCATGGCCATTGTGTTCCCAAATAAACTCGGTCACTGCTGCGGCATAAAGAGCAGAGTGAAGCAAAAGCCGGGTGATGCCAGCCCCAGGAGAAACCTTTACTTACGAGTCAGCTGGGTCAGGTAGTAGCCAGAATAGACAACAGAAAAGACCGTGCAAACCGCGGCACAGACCTGCCCGATCATTTTGGCAGCGCTGTGCGGGTTTGCACACTGAATGCCAGCCAAGGCAAAGCCCAGACTCCTCTCGGGGTGCAGGCCGTCTGCTGAGAACTCCTTGAGCACAAGGATCCTCCTGCAGGGAGCGAGCAGAAGAGCCGCTCTGGACAAGCAGGCCTTGCGTGCACCGGGGCAACGCTGTGCTGACAGCACTGTGACGTGGCACCGCTCCCCTGACCTCACAATAGCAGCTGTTCTATGGCTTCCTTGTGCCCAGCAAGGCAACCTTCTGTACAGCTGATGCGAAAGAAAAGCCTGGGAAGTTCTCCTCACTCATAAAGCAGCAGAAAATGTCCTCCCAGTCCATAAGGCAGTGCTCAAGGCGTCCCAGGGGAACTCAGAAAATGGGCCAACCCAAGCGGCATCCAAGGAATCCAAGCAAACGCGCCTTTTGGTCCCAAAAGCTTTGACTGAAAGCAAAAGTCTGCTTCTTCTAGGTGGCATGGGAGCTGGTTCTGAAAAGTCTCACTTCTTCAATGACATTTAGGGGGAAAAAGAAGCAAAGATAATAAAGTTCCAGGAGTATTTTAGGCTGCAGTCACTTCTCGAGCACGCGGGTGCGTGCTGACCTGTGGAGGGGCTTGACAGCTGGCCTGCAAGCAAAGCTGAGTTCATAGAAGACATCCCAATTGATGGGTTTTGAGTGTATCCATAGCAAGGAAGAAGACAAGGCCGTCAGCATGGAAACCGATTAGTAAAGAGAGATGAAATTTTCGTAAGCTAGACTAGTGCCTAAGTAGATGTGTATACTTGCCTTATAAATTTCTGTAAAACTTTTGCCAATTCTATTGACGTTAATTGCTTTGCACCAATGGATATAAGAAGTTCTTGTGGTGTAGTCAGTGACTTAAGATCACGCTTTGTTAAGAGTGTAGAAGCTGGAGAACACGCAGAATAAAGAAAACTTTTTTCTTCTTGGACCCTGATCACGTGTGTATGTCACGTCCGGCCTAATGGTGACAGTTCCTTATCTCTGGATCAAGAGACAAGTATTGTCTGACAGGTAGCTTGTCAACAAACTGGGAAAGAATTGAGTACCTGGGCATGCAGATTTCTGAAGGGAGGAAAGAAAAGTGTTGACAAGAATAAGCCTGAGTTTTAAACGCCTGAAAGAGTCAAAAATAACACGTTGTGGGATATTGTGCCAGATGTTCCACAGAGTTAAAACCAACCACAACTCATTAGTATCTGGACTTCCTTGCCCACTATGCTTAGAAATGTTGCTTGAAGGCACTTTGTATCTAAAAAATCCAGTTCCTGTAGATGACTGTAGACGTAGATCAAAATCCTACCAAAAACTCCGTGTCAAAACGAGCAAGAGTGAGACTTTTGTCCTTGGCAGTAGCTTCCAGGTGCTCCTGGACATCGCCAGGCCTAGACACAAAGATGTGTATTCGGCGGAGGGAGAGAAGCCTTATGCTTAGCTCTAACTGTGACCTTTGCTAGCAGATCTTACTAGCAGGTAAGAAATTCCATTTGTTCTGCTCTTAGCCAGAGCCAAGATGGGAATCCAAGTCTAGATCACAGGAGAAGATCACAGGAGCCTCAGCTTTTCCAGAGGAGGAAAAATACAAAGGCTAGTAAATTTGCCCTGGGTTGACAGGGGTTTTTTTACAGATCCATAGACAAGTGATGAAGCTTAAAAGATGACAGCAGAGGAAAATCAACAGATATGCTGAAACTGAGTGAAGAGGAAGGAGACTTCAAATTAACTGAAAAGCTGCACCGAAAGCCTCTCTACTTTTTGCAGTTGCTTCAAGTTTAAAATGACAAACTCTAGCAGCACTTCCAACTTATTGTTCTTAATTCTAGATTAAAGACAATCAAAACTGTGTACTCCTGCTTAGAGTATGAAGTAAAGCACAGAAAGGCATTAGAGTAAGAAAAGTTGTGTTTAGAAGGCTGAGGCAGCCTTAGGGCTAGGAGGAATGGGGAGGCGTGGAAATCAGGCCTGTGGGCACCAGTCAAGGAGCATCCAGTCCCTGAGCGGTCCCTCACAGAGGGTATCCCAGCAGATGGAGTCCAAATGGAGCCACAGCTCGGTGGGAAAAGTGCCGGGCTGCTGAGCCGTGCTTAGCAGGGGCTCCTGCATCAAATTGCTCCCTGACAGGTGCGGTATGCTGTGTGTGTGTGCCCAACAGCTGGCAAGAGCAGGCTGGCCCAGATGTGGGAAAAGGCCAAGGAGGCAGCAGAGTGGGAATGGGGCTGTGCAGGAGGCCCTGGTGGTTGCACACAGCCGTGGGGGATCAGGCTGGCCCAGATGGTCCCTGGGGCTCTGGGCTGAAAAGGGGGGAAAAGAGAAGCAGGGAGGAAGGGCCAGATGCCGTTATGAGAATGCCATTCCATCCCATAGGTGACATAGTGAGAGGAGGCTGGGAACAAAATGGTCATTCCTGCTGATCACCCTGACATCTTCACGACAAGAGGCCCAGAAAGGAGTGCACATCTGCCTCCTGGTGTTGTCCTGAATGTGAGCTCATTACCTGGCGTTCATTACCCGCAAGTCTGGCAGCTTCCCGCGGGCATTCCACGCTTCAGGCAAGCAAAGCTGCTTACCTCACTATGTTCTTTGGGCCTCTGAAGGGGACCGTCCACTTAGCTACAGCTTGGCAAGGAAGGGAGTCTTACAACACTCTGGATATTTTAGACTTTTATTCTCACTCGGGCTGAAACAAAGTATCCCCTCGCTACTTCTCCATCTTCATCCTTCTGTCCTGCAGGTGGCCTGTTCAGGCTGACAGCTTGGAGCGCCTGCAGGCTCCAGTTCGGCTGCAGCGCAGCTTTTCCTCTCACAGCTTAATTCTTATTATGACAATTCTTTCATTTCTACTTCAAAGATACCTCAGAGCTTGCCTCAATTAACAACACTCTATTCTAAGCTAAACAATCCTCTATTATCTAAGATATCTACGTTCCATAGCCCTTAAATGGTGATCCCTATATATCCTAGTTCTTTTAAACTTTCATCTCTTGGAGAAAGAAAAAACAACTCAGCTTTAAATTGAACCTAGCACACACCTAACCAAACCTAACCTAACCTAACCTAACCTAACCTAACCTAACCTAACCTAACCTAACCTAACCTAACCTAACCTTACCTTACCTTACCTAACCTAACCAAACACCTAAACTGAGCAAATACGAAAAAAAATCACATTTCCTATCTATGGCACAGCTCCTCTTAATACTCAGGGGATGGCTGGAGCTCTGCCTAAAGATGACACATCCCCTTTTCCCTCCTCTGGGCTGGCGGAGCATAAGGGCCTCCTCAGGCGCAGGTGTCTCCTCTCCAGTCTTCCTGCACTTGCTTGGCTGAGGTGATCAGAGCAGCCAGGCTGGAGGCAGGATCGCCTGAGGTCACAAAGGGATGCTGCCCAGAGGAAAAAAGAACAAAGAAAGGAACTCTTACTTTCCAGAATCCCATCCTCACGGGCTCAAGCAGGATTCCCTGGCTACCAGGAAGACACACAAAGAGCACCGAGGGCAGCATGTCCCCCTGCGCCTTGCTGTGCTGGGAGCTGTCTGCGCCACGTGGCCCACACTCTTCCTCATGCCTTCATGCAGGTGTCCTCAGCTGCCAGGGCTTTTTGCCCCTTTGCTTTTTCTTACCTGCAGGAGCTCCTGGGCAGACCAGCGCCTGTCCTCGTCAGCCTGCAGGCAGCAGCGGAGGAAGTCGCGCAGGAGAGCCGAGTGGTGCCTGGGGTTCTGCAGTTTTGGGGGCCCGTTCCTTTCTATCAGTTCAAAAACCTACAGCACACGGATGCAAGAGGACACTGCACCTACTCCTTTGCTAGCCACAGCAGCTCTCTCCACACAGAGCCCTCTTGCTAAGCTGCACCTTACCCTGAGACGGGCTTCCCGCTCGTAAGGAGCTTCCCCTTCCACCATTTCCAGCCCCATGATGCCCAGGGACCAGATGTCCACTTTGGGGCCGTAGGCTTCTCCTCTCACCACCTCCGGCGCCATCCAGCTGGGAGTGCCGACGCTGGAGCTGCGCTTGCTGCGCTCAGGGCTGAGCTGAGCACAGAGGCCAAAGTCACCTGAGGCCAAAAACAAAGCCTGTCAAAGCCAGCTCCCACTGGCAAAGCGGCCAAAACCATTGCCCACTCCAAGCCTGACCAGGCCTTGCTGAATCTAGCTGAAAAAGCAGCTGAGATCTCCTTCCACGTGCCTGGAGCCAGGCAAATAATGCATCGGCCACATCCACAACACCCTCACCATTCACGCACTGGCCAAGCGGCGCTTCTGCCCCAGTGGCAGTCACCGAAATGCAAGCGCACGGCAGGTGCTGGAAATGCTGCAGCCCAGCAGGGATACCCACCCAACTTGACAGATCCATCCATGCCCACAAGGACGTTGTTGCTTTTGATGTCTCTGTGGATGACTTGGCGGGAATGAAGGAAATGCAGTCCTTGCAGGCACTGAGAGAGAAAAAGGAGGGAGGGAAAGTTAACGTACAGGATCGGATTTCATCCCACCAGAAAGGAAAGAGCTCGACGGGACTGACGGCTTTCTCAGGGAATTGTGAGCGAGGGCGCAGCATCATGGTGCTGTCACGAAGAAGAGCTTGCTGCTTCAACACTCTTGGAAGTTTTTTCTCGATTTCCAAGCAAAGGCATCCAAGCTCCCAAAAGTTCCGCCGGCCTTGGGTAGGAAGCGCGTCACCTTTTGCTGGGAGGCGGCACGGCAAATATTTTTGGGGAAGCCTAGTGGCAGCAGAGGAGGAAGCAGCACCTTAGAGCTGTTCCAGATTCCGTCGCCATGCGGGCTGCAATGCTATCCTTTGCAGCTGAGGACGGCTCTTTGCCCTTAGCTTGAAATTCTGCCACCTGCATGGCAAGGAATATAGGACAGACAGACAGGCTCCAGGCAAACATTCCCAGGCAAAGCTGAGAAGAGGAAGCAAGTGAAACCAAGCGAGTGAGCCAGCACCAGCGCCAGAGGACACACAGGATGGAAGAGTGCAAGAACAGAGCCTGAGGAGTGCGGGCACAGCGGCAGGCAGTTCACTTCCCATGCTCGCTCTTCTCCTATGTGTGTGGTGAGAAGAGCAGCAGCAGCAGCAGCAGCAAAAGAAAGGTGAGAGCAAGAAATCCCAGCTGTCCTTAACCTCCAGCTGGCAAGCAGCATCCTGGGCAGGCTTGGGGAAGCACAAGCGGGATCCCTCACCTCCCGACAGACAGCGCCTATCTGTCCTTCCTCCGGGTACACCGCGCTGAGCACATCAAACAAGGTGCCGCCGTCCATGAACTCCATGGCCAGCCAGAGCTCCGCATCCACCAGGTAGCTGAAAGAAGAAAACCACGGCATGGAGAGACAGCAATGGGCACAGCCTCAGTCAGCCAGGGGCCCGAGCCAGGTTTTTGCAACTGCTCTCCAAGCTACGTGTGCCACAAGAGATTCATGATCACCAGCTCCAACTCCTCCCACGCTCTGGAGACCAGCAGAGAAATCACCACCAGCTCCCTTCTCTGCCAGGGACCAAAGGGCATCGTCTCTTCGGGCTTGCACTAGCTAAAGCTACATTGACATGAGAATAGGCCAACCTGTCTAAGTAGGTAACGATATTGGGACTCCTGTTGTCCCTCATGGCCAGGATTTCATTGGCAGCCAGCTCCTCGGACATCTCCTCCTCAAGCGACATGATCTTGATTGCCACCTGAAATGACATTGGCCACCGTTTACCTTGAGAAGACGCCCCCTGCTCGAGATCACAAGCAGCACGGAGCGAGTGCTGCTGCAATGAGGCAGCGGGCTGGGCCAAAGTGCCTTGTCACTCGACAGCAGAGCTTAGCAGAAGCACCAAAGGCCATCCCAAATGCATTCTGCCTCCTGAGCCTAGAGTGTACTTCAGAGGAACAGCCTCTGCTGCAGACATGGAGCTGCCACCCAAACCTCCAGGCAGGGCTCACAGCAGCGGGGAAAGCGCTCCGGAGCTGCAAAATGGCATGGGGCTGTTGGCACTTTACCTGTTGTCCGCTGCTGGTGTCAAGGGCTTTATAAACAGCTCCAAAGCCCCTGGAAAGACAAAAGCAGCAGAAAGAGCCCTTTATCCCTTGGCACTGAAATCAAGCCTAGGCAGCAGATCTCCCCAGGCTGCCTGCACGCCTTCCTTAGAAAACGCCTGGCTGCGGCGTCTCTTCGGCCAGCAGCACGTCGGCCCGTGAGCCCTCTGCCCTGCGGGGCAGCCTGTCCAAGGGAACACTAAGGTGCAGCATGAAGACCAAGGGCTGCTGGAAATCTCCAAGGCACACGCCCAGCCAGGTCATTTCCAAACCTAAGGGGAACTCTCCTCCTTGTGCGGGTGTGCATGCATGTGTGTGTCAAAAGAGTGAGAACAATTAGAGTCAGAAGACTGTCCTTGAGAATCTGACATTTCTTGAGTGGCAAGGTGCTCTTTCAGGCCAGAAAGCGGCAGGGGCAGAGGGCTTCCCAGCTCCTGCTCCTCCTTGCTGCAAGCAAGACAATGCCAGCATCAACTTGTCTTTGATGAGGCCTTCGCATTGTTCTGACCCAGCAGTCCAGGCAGGCGACAGGAGGTAAAGCCAGAGCCTGACCGTGATTGGAGCTTGCCTGACTTCACGCTTGATATTGCACCAGCCAAAGACCTGGCCCACACTTTTGGAAAAGGAGCCGAGGCCACGCTTACCCTCGTCCCAGTTCTTCAAATGCCGTGTATTTGCTCATTGGCTGGCCCGGACTCACAATGCTCCCTGAAAGACAAAAGCAGCGCAGGGCGCTCGCTCGCACACAGAGACGCCGCTCCCCACACCCTCCTAAAGGCAGCCCCGCTGCCGGCAGCTCTGGGCCCTTTGCGGTCCCCTGGCTTCCAGCTGCTGAGACCAGCAAGTGGGAGGGCCATCTTCTCCACCTTTCATCAGGTGGCCTTTCCCAGAAGGCCTTTATTTCTTTCAAGCGCAGCATCCCATGCCATAAGCCAAAATGATGAGACCTTAAGAAGAGGGCCCTAAGAGGTCACCAAGGGCCTTTGCAGCCTCTGCAGTCACACCCACCATCACTGGCAGGTCCACTGCCAGGGCCACAAAGTGTCTGAGCCAGAGGAGGTGCAAGAACAGGAGCCCGAAAACAGCTGGGGCCAGAGAGCTCCCTGGGGCCTAGGCACTTGCTAGGTGCCAGCCTTCTGCTCAAGCAGAAACAATCTCTGCTTTTGTCTTTGGCACACAAGGCAGCCCAGGCCGAGCCAAGCCAGGCCCAGCCGCCCTCACAGGCAGCAGGAAGTCCCTGAGCGCTGCTGCGCTGCCTCAAAGCACAACAACAGCTTCTGCCGAGAGGCCTAAGCGCCTCTGAGACTGAGGGGCAACTTCTGGCACAGCCTACCCCCAGACACGCACACAACACACTGCTCTGGCAGACAAGAAATGCACCCGACTCACTCAGTGTCTTCCGGCCCTGCTCCTGCCTCTTCTCGGGCTGCTGGGCTGCGCTGCTGCAGGAAGTGCCAGCAGCGGGGGGCGAGCTGGCTGCTGCAGTCCACGCTGGTCCACCGGCACCAGGTTGAATTGCAGAGCCTGTGTTGAGCTGGGACAAGGAAGGATTGCCCGTCAGAAGGGTGCCTGGCACACATGCCCCGCCCAGTGCACGGCCAAAGCAAGGCCTTGGGAAGGTGCTGTCAGCCACCCCCAGGCCTCTCCAGCTGGGGCGTTTCCCATGTCCCCTTCTCAAAGGCAACTTGGCAAAAGCCCAAAGGCTACTTGGATCCAGCCCCTCAGGGCCACCTCCATGCTCCATGTTTTCAGCTTTTCTGCAAGACATTGGCAACAAGGGATCGATGGGGCTGCCAAGATCCAGAAAGACATCAGAGCAGGGCCCCAGGGCCTTCTTGCTTTCCTCCTCCTGTCTTTCCCTGGGCAATGAAATCAGCCCGCAACTGGCATGCAGTGGTCTGCTCAGAAGCCCGCAGCATTGCCCTTCTCTGATCTGTTTCACAGATTGCCCCTCTCCATGGCAGCCTTTAGGGAGCGGCCCTTCGGAGACGCCTTCCTGCCCTGCCCAGACCCACCCGCCCTTCACAATGTAGGGCTGCCAAGGATTCTCCTCTCCAAAGGCTGCTCTGACCGGCTGGAAGTGAAGCACAGCCTGAAGCTAATTAGTCCATGGAGAGGGCAGGTCCCCTCCAGGGGCCAGTGTCTGCCAGCTCCCCTGCAAGGCCGGCAACTGCGTCTTTGGGCCGCTCCGTCCGCTGACCACAGGCAGCCTGCACTGACAATGGGCACACGGGGCTGACTCCTACACTGAGAATCATTGAATGCTGCCTCCTGTCTGATGCCAAGAGACATTCTCAGGCCCTCTCAGCATCCCAGCTTAAATGCCAAACTTCAGAACCCATTGGCCAGGGCTCGCTGGCTTGCCTGAAGCAGCACTAGGTCACGGCAGGCACACAGCCGCCCAGCATCTTCAGCCACGAGCAACAAGGGCTGCTCCAAAACTGGAAGCCTGGCCCTGCACCAAAGGCAGGGCCATGCTCAGCTGCCACTCACCGGCTCTGCAAGTTCAGGCTGTGCAGGGAAAGCAGCTGGAGGCTTGATGCTCCTTTGCTCCTCTTCAGCCTCTTCCTCAATGCCAGAGGCAGCCAGAGGAGCTGCTGACCCTGCTGTTGAGGCCTGCAGACAGTCAGAAGTGAGAGAGATGGGCAAAAGGCGATCCCTCAGGAGCTGCTTTCTGTTGAGCTGGGAAAGGACCCAGAAGAAGGGGAAATGGAAGACTTTGATACAAGTGGGACTCTGAGTCATGAAAAGCCCAGGAAGTTGGCTGAATGAGGTGCTACTCCCATCTTGCTGTGCATTTGAGCTTCCCTGCTGCCTAGAAGCAGCAAGATGCCTTGGAGCTGTCCCATTTGCCTTTCATCTCTTGAAAGGCTCTTCCCTGCAAAATCAGCAAACAGCCAGTGCTCCCTTTGCTACTGCTGATGCCACGGGGCACTTGCCCTTTCTTTCAGCCTCCCACGCTGGCACTCCACACTGGACTGCAAGAGGCCAAGCTGGCAGAATTGCCGCCCCATTGTCACACGCCAGCAACGTCACAGCTTCCTTTGCCACTCACCAAAGGCCAGGCTTGCCTCCATCCGCGTGTCAGGTGACCTGCAGCCAGCAAGGGAAAAGGAACCAGAGGCCCTTAGAAAAGTGCCTGTGCTGGCCACTCCCGCAGCACAAGGCAGTCCCAACACAGAGCATTTCCCTTTCCCAATAGGCCTCCAGGAGCAACAGCTCTTTCCCACAGCAGGCAAGAGAACAACAAGGACGCTAGAGTAGGCTCTGTCTACATTTGGGCCTCTTTTGCCAAGAGAGAAATAGAAAGACGTTGCTGGAAATGTCCCTTGCTCTTCCACACTCTCAGCTTCCCTTGTGCCCAACAGCTCAAGCAGCATTTTCCTCTTCTCTTTCTACTCTTTCTTTTTCTTTTTAGATGTAGATTCTTTTAAATGGCATGCCCTAATTCCCATGCCTTGGCTGAAGATGGTAGCTCAGCAAAGCTTCCACAAAGGGCCCCTTCCCTGTGGCAGCTCCCTGCTGAAGCAGCCCAGGAACAGCTGCTGGGCTCAGCAGCAAACCCTCCCTGCACTGGACTTTGTGCTGCATCGCCAAGGGAATCGCAGTCTTGGCACACCATCAAAGGGTCAAGTCACGCAGCCAAGGCCTCTAAGGGGCAGAATTGGGAGCGAAAGGTGCTTTCCTTCGCTCCTGGAGAGAGCCACCGAGTTGCTAGCAGTACTTCTGAGCATCTCCCCTCCGAGTCTGCAATTAGCAGCTTGTCTTGCTTGAAGCAGCAAGAGGAGGAAATGACAGACTCCAGTGCCGCGCACTCTCTCGGGGAGGGAAGGCAACCGCTGCAGGTTGCGGGGCAAATACTCTGCACCCGCCCCCCAGTACACAGATGCCCCCTTTTTAGCTGATGCTGCTGGCAGGACATTGACCAAAGCGGTGGCATCTTCATGGCCATTGTGTTCCCAAATAAACTCGGTCACTGCTGCGGCATAAAGAGCAGAGTGAAGCAAAAGCCGGGTGATGCCAGCCCCAGGAGAAACCTTTACTTACGAGTCAGCTGGGTCAGGTAGTAGCCAGAATAGACAACAGAAAAGACCGTGCAAACCGCGGCACAGACCTGCCCGATCATTTTGGCAGCGCTGTGCGGGTTTGCACACTGAATGCCAGCCAAGGCAAAGCCCAGACTCCTCTCGGGGTGCAGGCCGTCTGCTGAGAACTCCTTGAGCACAAGGATCCTCCTGCAGGGAGCGAGCAGAAGAGCCGCTCTGGACAAGCAGGCCTTGCGTGCACCGGGGCAACGCTGTGCTGACAGCACTGTGACGTGGCACCGCTCCCCTGACCTCACAATAGCAGCTGTTCTATGGCTTCCTTGTGCCCAGCAAGGCAACCTTCTGTACAGCTGATGCGAAAGAAAAGCCTGGGAAGTTCTCCTCACTCATAAAGCAGCAGAAAATGTCCTCCCAGTCCATAAGGCAGTGCTCAAGGCGTCCCAGGGGAACTCAGAAAATGGGCCAACCCAAGCGGCATCCAAGGAATCCAAGCAAACGCGCCTTTTGGTCCCAAAAGCTTTGACTGAAAGCAAAAGTCTGCTTCTTCTAGGTGGCATGGGAGCTGGTTCTGAAAAGTCTCACTTCTTCAATGACATTTAGGGGGAAAAAGAAGCAAAGATAATAAAGTTCCAGGAGTATTTTAGGCTGCAGTCACTTCTCGAGCACGCGGGTGCGTGCTGACCTGTGGAGGGGCTTGACAGCTGGCCTGCAAGCAAAGCTGAGTTCATAGAAGACATCCCAATTGATGGGTTTTGAGTGTATCCATAGCAAGGAAGAAGACAAGGCCGTCAGCATGGAAACCGATTAGTAAAGAGAGATGAAATTTTCGTAAGCTAGACTAGTGCCTAAGTAGATGTGTATACTTGCCTTATAAATTTCTGTAAAACTTTTGCCAATTCTATTGACGTTAATTGCTTTGCACCAATGGATATAAGAAGTTCTTGTGGTGTAGTCAGTGACTTAAGATCACGCTTTGTTAAGAGTGTAGAAGCTGGAGAACACGCAGAATAAAGAAAACTTTTTTCTTCTTGGACCCTGATCACGTGTGTATGTCACGTCCGGCCTAATGGTGACAGTTCCCCATCTCTGGATCAAGAGACAAGTATTGTCTGACAGGTAGCTTGTCAACAAACTGGGAAAGAATTGAGTACCTGGGCATGCAGATTTCTGAAGGGAGGAAAGAAAAGTGTTGACAAGAATAAGCCTGAGTTTTAAACGCCTGAAAGAGTCAAAAATAACACGTTGTGGGATATTGTGCCAGATGTTCCACAGAGTTAAAACCAACCACAACTCATTAGTATCTGGACTTCCTTGCCCACTATGCTTAGAAATGTTGCTTGAAGGCACTTTGTATCTAAAAAATCCAGTTCCTGTAGATGACTGTAGACGTAGATCAAAATCCTACCAAAAACTCCGTGTCAAAACGAGCAAGAGTGAGACTTTTGTCCTTGGCAGTAGCTTCCAGGTGCTCCTGGACATCGCCAGGCCTAGACACAAAGATGTGTATTCGGCGGAGGGAGAGAAGCCTTATGCTTAGCTCTAACTGTGACCTTTGCTAGCAGATCTTACTAGCAGGTAAGAAATTCCATTTGTTCTGCTCTTAGCCAGAGCCAAGATGGGAATCCAAGTCTAGATCACAGGAGAAGATCACAGGAGCCTCAGCTTTTCCAGAGGAGGAAAAATACAAAGGCTAGTAAATTTGCCCTGGGTTGACAGGGGTTTTTTACAGATCCATAGACAAGTGATGAAGCTTAAAAGATGACAGCAGAGGAAAATCAACAGATATGCTGAAACTGAGTGAAGAGGAAGGAGACTTCAAATTAACTGAAAAGCTGCACCGAAAGCCTCTCTACTTTTTGCAGTTGCTTCAAGTTTAAAATGACAAACTCTAGCAGCACTTCCAACTTATTGTTCTTAATTCTAGATTAAAGACAATCAAAACTGTGTACTCCTGCTTAGAGTATGAAGTAAAGCACAGAAAGGCATTAGAGTAAGAAAAGTTGTGTTTAGAAGGCTGAGGCAGCCTTAGGGCTAGGAGGAATGGGGAGGCGTGGAAATCAGGCCTGTGGGCACCAGTCAAGGAGCATCCAGTCCCTGAGCGGTCCCTCACAGAGGGTATCCCAGCAGATGGAGTCCAAATGGAGCCACAGCTCGGTGGGAAAAGTGCCGGGCTGCTGAGCCGTGCTTAGCAGGGGCTCCTGCATCAAATTGCTCCCTGACAGGTGCGGTATGCTGTGTGTGTGTGCCCAACAGCTGGCAAGAGCAGGCTGGCCCAGATGTGGGAAAAGGCCAAGGAGGCAGCAGAGTGGGAATGGGGCTGTGCAGGAGGCTCTGGTGGTTGCACACAGCCGTGGGGGATCAGGCTGGCCCAGATGGTCCCTGGGGCTCTGGGCTGAAAAGGGGGGAAAAGAGAAGCAGGGAGGAAGGGCCAGATGCCGCTATGAGAATGCCATTCCATCCCATAGGTGACATAGTGAGCGGAGGCTGGGAACAAAATGGTCATTCCTGCTGATCACCCTGACATCTTCACGACAAGAGGCCCAGAAAGGAGTGCACATCTGCCTCCTGGTGTTGTCCTGAATGTGAGCTCATTACCTGGCGTTCATTACCCGCAAGTCTGGCAGCTTCCCGCGGGCATTCCACGCTTCAGGCAAGCAAAGCTGCTTACCTCACTATGTTCTTTGGGCCTCTGAAGGGGACCGTCCACTTAGCTACAGCCTGGCAAGGAAGGGAGTCTTACAACACTCTGGATATTTTAGACTTTTATTCTCACTCGGGCTGAAACAAAGTATCCCCTCGCTACTTCTCCATCTTCATCCTTCTGTCCTGCAGGTGGCCTGTTCAGGCTGACAGCTTGGAGCGCCTGCAGGCTCCAGTTCGGCTGCAGCGCAGCTTTTCCTCTCACAGCTTAATTCTTATTATGACAATTCTTTCATTTCTACTTCAAAGATACCTCAGAGCTTGCCTCAATTAACAACACTCTATTCTAAGCTAAACAATCCTCTATTATCTAAGATATCTACGTTCCATAGCCCTTAAATGGTGATCCCTATATATCCTAGTTCTTTTAAACTTTCATCTCTTGGAGAAAGAAAAAACAACTCAGCTTTAAATTGAACCTAGCACACACCTAACCAAACCTAACCTAACCTAACCTAACCTAACCTAACCTAACCTAACCTTACCTTACCTTACCTAACCTAACCAAACACCTAAACTGAGCAAATACGAAAAAAAATCACATTTCCTATCTATGGCACAGCTCCTCTTAATACTCAGGGGATGGCTGGAGCTCTGCCTAAAGATGACACATCCCCTTTTCCCTCCTCTGGGCTGGCGGAGCATAAGGGCCTCCTCAGGCGCAGGTGTCTCCTCTCCAGTCTTCCTGCACTTGCTTGGCTGAGGTGATCAGAGCAGCCAGGCTGGAGGCAGGATCGCCTGAGATCACAAAGGGATGCTGCCCAGAGGAAAAAAGAACAAAGAAAGGAACTCTTACTTTCCAGAATCCCATCCTCACGGGCTCAAGCAGGATTCCCTGGCTACCAGGAAGACACACAAAGAGCACCGAGGGCAGCATGTCCCCCTGCGCCTTGCTGTGCTGGGAGCTGTCTGCGCCACGTGGCCCACACTCTTCCTCATGCCTTCATGCAGGTGTCCTCAGCTGCCAGGGCTTTTTGCCCCTTTGCTTTTTCTTACCTGCAGGAGCTCCTGGGCAGACCAGCGCCTGTCCTCGTCAGCCTGCAGGCAGCAGCGGAGGAAGTCGCGCAGGAGAGCCGAGTGGTGCCTGGGGTTCTGCAGTTTTGGGGGCCCGTTCCTTTCTATCAGTTCAAAAACCTACAGCACACGGATGCAAGAGGACACTGCACCTACTCCTTTGCTAGCCACAGCAGCTCTCTCCACACAGAGCCCTCTTGCTAAGCTGCACCTTACCCTGAGACGGGCTTCCCGCTCGTAAGGAGCTTCCCCTTCCACCATTTCCAGCCCCATGATGCCCAGGGACCAGATGTCCACTTTGGGGCCGTAGGCTTCTCCTCTCACCACCTCCGGCGCCATCCAGCTGGGAGTGCCGACGCTGGAGCTGCGCTTGCTGCGCTCAGGGCTGAGCTGAGCACAGAGGCCAAAGTCACCTGAGGCCAAAAACAAAGCCTGTCAAAGCCAGCTCCCACTGGCAAAGCGGCCAAAACCATTGCCCACTCCAAGCCTGACCAGGCCTTGCTGAATCTAGCTGAAAAAGCAGCTGAGCTCTCCTTCCACGTGCCTGGAGCCAGGCAAATAATGCATCGGCCACATCCACAACACCCTCACCATTCACGCACTGGCCAAGCGGCGCTTCTGCCCCAGTGGCAGTCACCGAAATGCAAGCGCATGGCAGGTGCTGGAAATGCTGCAGCCCAGCAGGGATACCCACCCAACTTGACAGATCCATCCATGCCCACAAGGACGTTGTTGCTTTTGATGTCTCTGTGGATGACTTGGCGGGAATGAAGGAAATGCAGTCCTTGCAGGCACTGAGAGAGAAAAAGGAGGGAGGGAAAGTTAACGTACAGGATCGGATTTCATCCCACCAGAAAGGAAAGAGCTCGACGGGACTGACGGCTTTCTCAGGGAATTGTGAGCGAGGGCGCAGCATCATGGTGCTGTCACGAAGAAGAGCTTGCTGCTTCAACACTCTTGGAAGTTTTTTCTCGATTTCCAAGCAAAGGCATCCAAGCTCCCAAAAGTTCCGCCGGCCTTGGGTAGGAAGCGCGTCACCTTTTGCTGGGAGGCGGCACGGCAAATATTTTTGGGGAAGCCTAGTGGCAGCAGAGGAGGAAGCAGCACCTAAGAGCTGTTCCAGAATCCGTCGCCATGCGGGCTGCAATGCTATCCTTTGCAGCTGAGGACGGCTCTTTGCCCTTAGCTTGAAATTCTGCCACCTGCATGGCAAGGAATATAGGACAGACAGACAGGCTCCAGGCAAACATTCCCAGGCAAAGCTGAGAAGAGGAAGCAAGTGAAACCAAGCGAGTGAGCCAGCACCAGCGCCAGAGGACACACAGGATGGAAGAGTGCAAGAACAGAGCCTGAGGAGTGCGGGCACAGCGGCAGGCAGTTCACTTCCCATGCTCGCTCTTCTCCTATGTGTGTGGTGAGAAGAGCAGCAGCAGCAGCAGCAGCAAAAGAAAGGTGAGAGCAAGAAATCCCAGCTGTCCTTAACCTCCAGCTGGCAAGCAGCATCCTGGGCAGGCTTGGGGAAGCACAAGCGGGATCCCTCACCTCCCGACAGACAGCGCCTATCTGTCCTTCCTCCGGGTACACCGCGCTGAGCACATCAAACAAGGTGCCGCCGTCCATGAACTCCATGGCCAGCCAGAGCTCCGCATCCACCAGGTAGCTGAAAGAAGAAAACCACGGCATGGAGAGACAGCAATGGGCACAGCCTCAGTCAGCCAGGGGCCCGAGCCAGGTTTTTGCAACTGCTCTCCAAGCTACGTGTGCCACAAGAGATTCATGATCACCAGCTCCAACTCCTCCCACGCTCTGGAGACCAGCAGAGAAATCACCACCAGCTCCCTTCTCTGCCAGGGACCAAAGGGCATCGTCTCTTCGGGCTTGCACTAGCTAAAGCTACATTGACATGAGAATAGGCCAACCTGTCTAAGTAGGTAACGATATTGGGACTCCTGTTGTCCCTCATGGCCAGGATTTCATTGGCAGCCAGCTCCTCGGACATCTCCTCCTCAAGCGACATGATCTTGATTGCCACCTGAAATGACATTGGCCACCGTTTACCTTGAGAAGACGCCCCCTGCTCGAGATCACAAGCAGCACGGAGCGAGTGCTGCTGCAATGAGGCAGCGGGCTGGGCCAAAGTGCCTTGTCACTCGACAGCAGAGCTTAGCAGAAGCACCAAAGGCCATCCCAAATGCATTCTGCCTCCTGAGCCTAGAGTGTACTTCAGAGGAACAGCCTCTGCTGCAGACATGGAGCTGCCACCCAAACCTCCAGGCAGGGCTCACAGCAGCGGGGAAAGCGCTCCGGAGCTGCAAAATGGCATGGGGCTGTTGGCACTTTACCTGTTGTCCGCTGCTGGTGTCAAGGGCTTTATAAACAGCTCCAAAGCCCCTGGAAAGACAAAAGCAGCAGAAAGAGCCCTTTATCCCTTGGCACTGAAATCAAGCCTAGGCAGCAGATCTCCCCAGGCTGCCTGCACGCCTTCCTTAGAAAACGCCTGGCTGCGGCGTCTCTTCGGCCAGCAGCACGTCGGCCCGTGAGCCCTCTGCCCTGCGGGGCAGCCTGTCCAAGGGAACACTAAGGTGCAGCATGAAGACCAAGGGCTGCTGGAAATCTCCAAGGCACACGCCCAGCCAGGTCATTTCCAAACCTAAGGGGAACTCTCCTCCTTGTGTGGGCATGCATGTATGTGTGTGTCGAAAGAGTGAGAACAATTAGAGTCAGAAGACTGTCCTTGAGAATCTGACATTTCTTGAGTGGCAAGGTGCTCTTTCAGGCCAGAAAGCGGCAGGGGCAGAGGGCTTCCCAGCTCCTGCTCCTCCTTGCTGCAAGCAAGACAATGCCAGCATCAACTTGTCTTGGATGAGGCCTTCGCATTGTTCTGACCCAGCAGTCCAGGCAGGCGACAGGAGGTAAAGCCAGAGCCTGACCGTGATTGGAGCTTGCCTGACTTCACGCTTGATATTGCACCAGCCAAAGACCTGGCCCACACTTTTGGAAAAGGAGCCGACACCACGCTTACCCTCGTCCCAGTTCTTCAAATGCTGTGTATTTGCTCATTGGCTGGCCCGGACTCACAATGCTCCCTGAAAGACAAAAGCAGCGCAGGGCGCTCGCTCGCACACAGAGACGCCGCTCCCCACACCCTCCCAAAGGCAGCCCCGCTGCCAGCAGCTCTGGGCCCTTTGCGGTCCCCTGGCTTCCAGCTGCTGAGACCAGCAAGTGGGAGGGCCATCTTCTCCACCTTTCATCAGGTGGCCTTTCCCAGAAGGCCTTTATTTCTTTCAAGCGCAGCATCCCATGCCATAAGCCAAAATGATGAGACCTTAAGAAGAGGGCCCTAAGAGGTCACCAAGGGCCTTTGCAGCCTCTGCAGTCACACCCACCATCACTGGCAGGTCCACTGCCAGGGCCACAAAGTGTCTGAGCCAGAGGAGGTGCAAGAACGGGAGCCCGAAAACAGCTGGGGCCAGAGAGCTCCCTGGGGCCTAGGCACTTGCTAGGTGCCAGCCTTCTGCTCAAGCAGAAACAATCTCTGCTTTTGTCTTTGGCACACAAGGCAGCCCAGGCCGAGCCAAGCCAGGCCCAGCCGCCCTCACAGGCAGCAGGAAGTCCCTGAGCGCTGCCGCGCTGCCTCAAAGCACAACAACAGCTTCTGCCGAGAGGCCTAAGCGCCTCTGAGACCGAGGGGCAACTTCTGGCACAGCCTACCCCCAGACACGCACACAACACACTGCTCTGGCAGACAAGAAATGCACCCGACTCACTCAGTGTCTTCCGGCCCTGCTCCTGCCTCTTCTCGGGCTGCTGGGCTGCGCTGCTGCAGGAAGTGCCAGCAGCGGGGGGCGAGCTGGCTGCTGCAGCCCACGCTGGTCCAGCGGCACCAGGTTGAATTGCAGAGCCTGTGTTGAGCTGGGACCAGAAAGGATTGCCCGTCAGAAGGGTGCCTGGCACACATGCCCCGCCCAGTGCACGGCCAAAGCAAGGCCTTGGGAAGGTGCTGTCAGCCACCCCCAGGCCTCTCCAGCTGGGGCGTTTCCCATGTCCCCTTCTCAAAGGCAACTTGGCAAAAGCCCAAAGGCTACTTGGATCCAGCCCCTCAGGGCCACCTCCATGCTCCATGTTTTCAGCTTTTCTGCAAGACATTGGCAACAAGGGATCGATGGGGCTGCCAAGATCCAGAAAGACATCAGAGCAGGGCCCCAGGGCCTTCTTGCTTTCCTCCTCCTGTCTTTCCCTGGGCAATGAAATCAGCCCGCAACTGGCATGCAGTGGTCTGCTCAGAAGCCCGCAGCATTGCCCTTCTCTGATCTGTTTCACAGATTGCCCCTCTCCATGGCAGCCTTTAGGGAGCGGCCCTTCGGAGACGCCTTCCTGCCCTGCCCAGACCCACCCGCCCTTCACAATGTAGGGCTGCCAAGGATTCTCCTCTCCAAAGGCTGCTCTGACCGGCTGGAAGTGAAGCACAGCCTGAAGCTAATTAGTCCATGGAGAGGGCAGGTCCCCTCCAGGGGCCAGTGTCTGCCAGCTCCCCTGCAAGGCCGGCAACTGCGTCTTTGGGCCGCTCCGTCCGCTGACCACAGGCAGCCTGCACTGACAATGGGCACACGGGGCTGACTCCTACACTGAGAATCATTGAATGCTGCCTCCTGTCTGATGCCAAGAGACATTCTCAGGCCCTCTCAGCATCCCAGCTTAAATGCCAAACTTCAGAACCCATTGGCCAGGGCTCGCTGGCTTGCCTGAAGCAGCACTAGGTCACGGCAGGCACACAGCCGCCCAGCATCTTCAGCCACGAGCAACAAGGGCTGCTCCAAAACTGGAAGCCTGGCCCTGCACCAAAGGCAGGGCCATGCTCAGCTGCCACTCACCGGCTCTGCAAGTTCAGGCTGTGCAGGGAAAGCAGCTGGAGGCTTGATGCTCCTTTGCTCCTCTTCAGCCTCTTCCTCAATGCCAGAGGCAGCCAGAGGAGCTGCTGACCCTGCTGTTGAGGCCTGCAGACAGTCAGAAGTGAGAGAGATGGGCAAAAGGCGATCCCTCAGGAGCTGCTTTCTGTTGAGCTGGGAAAGGACCCAGAAGAAGGGGAAATGGAAGACTTTGATACAAGTGGGACTCTGAGTCATGAAAAGCCCAGGAAGTTGGCTGAATGAGGTGCTACTCCCATCTTGCTGTGCATTTGAGCTTCCCTGCTGCCTAGAAGCAGCAAGATGCCTTGGAGCTGTCCCATTTGCCTTTCATCTCTTGAAAGGCTCTTCCCTGCAAAATCAGCAAACAGCCAGTGCTCCCTTTGCTACTGCTGATGCCACGGGGCACTTGCCCTTTCTTTCAGCCTCCCACGCTGGCACTCCACACTGGACTGCAAGAGGCCAAGCTGGCAGAATTGCCGCCCCATTGTCACACGCCAGCAACGTCACAGCTTCCTTTGCCACTCACCAAAGGCCAGGCTTGCCTCCATCCGCGTGTCAGGTGACCTGCAGCCAGCAAGGGAAAAGGAACCAGAGGCCCTTAGAAAAGTGCCTGTGCTGGCCACTCCCGCAGCACAAGGCAGTCCCAACACAGAGCATTTCCCTTTCCCAATAGGCCTCCAGGAGCAACAGCTCTTTCCCACAGCAGGCAAGAGAACAACAAGGACGCTAGAGTAGGCTCTGTCTACATTTGGGCCTCTTTTGCCAAGAGAGAAATAGAAAGACGTTGCTGGAAATGTCCCTTGCTCTTCCACACTCTCAGCTTCCCTTGTGCCCAACAGCTCAAGCAGCATTTTCCTCTTCTCTTTCTACTCTTTCTTTTTCTTTTTAGATGTAGATTCTTTTAAATGGCATGCCCTAATTCCCATGCCTTGGCTGAAGATGGTAGCTCAGCAAAGCTTCCACAAAGGGCCCCTTCCCTGTGGCAGCTCCCTGCTGAAGCAGCCCAGGAACAGCTGCTGGGCTCAGCAGCAAACCCTCCCTGCACTGGACTTTGTGCTGCATCGCCAAGGGAATCGCAGTCTTGGCACACCATCAAAGGGTCAAGTCACGCAGCCAAGGCCTCTAAGGGGCAGAATTGGGAGCGAAAGGTGCTTTCCTTCGCTCCTGGAGAGAGCCACCGAGTTGCTAGCAGTACTTCTGAGCATCTCCCCTCCGAGTCTGCAATTAGCAGCTTGTCTTGCTTGAAGCAGCAAGAGGAGGAAATGACAGACTCCAGTGCCGCGCACTCTCTCGGGGAGGGAAGGCAACCGCTGCAGGTTGCGGGGCAAATACTCTGCACCCGCCCCCCAGTACACAGATGCCCCCTTTTTAGCTGATGCTGCTGGCAGGACATTGACCAAAGCGGTGGCATCTTCATGGCCATTGTGTTCCCAAATAAACTCGGTCACTGCTGCGGCATAAAGAGCAGAGTGAAGCAAAAGCCGGGTGATGCCAGCCCCAGGAGAAACCTTTACTTACGAGTCAGCTGGGTCAGGTAGTAGCCAGAATAGACAACAGAAAAGACCGTGCAAACCGCGGCACAGACCTGCCCGATCATTTTGGCAGCGCTGTGCGGGTTTGCACACTGAATGCCAGCCAAGGCAAAGCCCAGACTCCTCTCGGGGTGCAGGCCGTCTGCTGAGAACTCCTTGAGCACAAGGATCCTCCTGCAGGGAGCGAGCAGAAGAGCCGCTCTGGACAAGCAGGCCTTGCGTGCACCGGGGCAACGCTGTGCTGACAGCACTGTGACGTGGCACCGCTCCCCTGACCTCACAATAGCAGCTGTTCTATGGCTTCCTTGTGCCCAGCAAGGCAACCTTCTGTACAGCTGATGCGAAAGAAAAGCCTGGGAAGTTCTCCTCACTCATAAAGCAGCAGAAAATGTCCTCCCAGTCCATAAGGCAGTGCTCAAGGCGTCCCAGGGGAACTCAGAAAATGGGCCAACCCAAGCGGCATCCAAGGAATCCAAGCAAACGCGCCTTTTGGTCCCAAAAGCTTTGACTGAAAGCAAAAGTCTGCTTCTTCTAGGTGGCATGGGAGCTGGTTCTGAAAAGTCTCACTTCTTCAATGACATTTAGGGGGAAAAAGAAGCAAAGATAATAAAGTTCCAGGAGTATTTTAGGCTGCAGTCACTTCTCGAGCACGCGGGTGCGTGCTGACCTATGGAGGGGCTTGACAGCTGGCCTGCAAGCAAAGCTGAGTTCATAGAAGACATCCCAATTGATGGGTTTTGAGTGTATCCATAGCAAGGAAGAAGACAAGGCCGTCAGCATGGAAACCGATTAGTAAAGAGAGATGAAATTTTCGTAAGCTAGACTAGTGCCTAAGTAGATGTGTATACTTGCCTTATAAATTTCTGTAAAACTTTTGCCAATTCTATTGACGTTAATTGCTTTGCACCAATGGATATAAGAAGTTCTTGTGGTGTAGTCAGTGACTTAAGATCACGCTTTGTTAAGAGTGTAGAAGCTGGAGAACACGCAGAATAAAGAAAACTTTTTTCTTCTTGGACCCTGATCACGTGTGTATGTCACGTCCGGCCTAATGGTGACAGTTCCCCATCTCTGGATCAAGAGACAAGTATTGTCTGACAGGTAGCTTGTCAACAAACTGGGAAAGAATTGAGTACCTGGGCATGCAGATTTCTGAAGGGAGGAAAGAAAAGTGTTGACAAGAATAAGCCTGAGTTTTAAACGCCTGAAAGAGTCAAAAATAACACGTTGTGGGATATTGTGCCAGATGTTCCACAGAGTTAAAACCAACCACAACTCATTAGTATCTGGACTTCCTTGCCCACTATGCTTAGAAATGTTGCTTGAAGGCACTTTGTATCTAAAAAATCCAGTTCCTGTAGATGACTGTAGACGTAGATCAAAATCCTACCAAAAACTCCGTGTCAAAACGAGCAAGAGTGAGACTTTTGTCCTTGGCAGTAGCTTCCAGGTGCTCCTGGACATCGCCAGGCCTAGACACAAAGATGTGTATTCGGCGGAGGGAGAGAAGCCTTATGCTTAGCTCTAACTGTGACCTTTGCTAGCAGATCTTACTAGCAGGTAAGAAATTCCATTTGTTCTGCTCTTAGCCAGAGCCAAGATGGGAATCCAAGTCTAGATCACAGGAGAAGATCACAGGAGCCTCAGCTTTTCCAGAGGAGGAAAAATACAAAGGCTAGTAAATTTGCCCTGGGTTGACAGGGGTTTTTTTACAGATCCATAGACAAGTGATGAAGCTTAAAAGATGACAGCAGAGGAAAATCAACAGATATGCTGAAACTGAGTGAAGAGGAAGGAGACTTCAAATTAACTGAAAAGCTGCACCGAAAGCCTCTCTACTTTTTGCAGTTGCTTCAAGTTTAAAATGACAAACTCTAGCAGCACTTCCAACTTATTGTTCTTAATTCTAGATTAAAGACAATCAAAACTGTGTACTCCTGCTTAGAGTATGAAGTAAAGCACAGAAAGGCATTAGAGTAAGAAAAGTTGTGTTTAGAAGGCTGAGGCAGCCTTAGGGCTAGGAGGAATGGGGAGGCGTGGAAATCAGGCCTGTGGGCACCAGTCAAGGAGCATCCAGTCCCTGAGCGGTCCCTCACAGAGGGTATCCCAGCAGATGGAGTCCAAATGGAGCCACAGCTCGGTGGGAAAAGTGCCGGGCTGCTGAGCCGTGCTTAGCAGGGGCTCCTGCATCAAATTGCTCCCTGACAGGTGCGGTATGCTGTGTGTGTGTGCCCAACAGCTGGCAAGAGCAGGCTGGCCCAGATGTGGGAAAAGGCCAAGGAGGCAGCAGAGTGGGAATGGGGCTGTGCAGGAGGCCCTGGTGGTTGCACACAGCCGTGGGGGATCAGGCTGGCCCAGATGGTCCCTGGGGCTCTGGGCTGAAAAGGGGGGAAAAGAGAAGCAGGGAGGAAGGGCCAGATGCCGTTATGAGAATGCCATTCCATCCCATAGGTGACATAGTGAGAGGAGGCTGGGAACAAAATGGTCATTCCTGCTGATCACCCTGACATCTTCACGACAAGAGGCCCAGAAAGGAGTGCACATCTGCCTCCTGGTGTTGTCCTGAATGTGAGCTCATTACCTGGCGTTCATTACCCGCAAGTCTGGCAGCTTCCCGCGGGCATTCCACGCTTCAGGCAAGCAAAGCTGCTTACCTCACTATGTTCTTTGGGCCTCTGAAGGGGACCGTCCACTTAGCTACAGCTTGGCAAGGAAGGGAGTCTTACAACACTCTGGATATTTTAGACTTTTATTCTCACTCGGCCTGAAACAAAGTATCCCCTCGCTACTTCTCCATCTTCATCCTTCTGTCCTGCAGGTGGCCTGTTCAGGCTGACAGCTTGGAGCGCCTGCAGGCTCCAGTTCGGCTGCAGCGCAGCTTTTCCTCTCACAGCTTAATTCTTATTATGACAATTCTTTCATTTCTACTTCAAAGATACCTCAGAGCTTGCCTCAATTAACAACACTCTATTCTAAGCTAAACAATCCTCTATTATCTAAGATATCTACGTTCCATAGCCCTTAAATGGTGATCCCTATATATCCTAGTTCTTTTAAACTTTCATCTCTTGGAGAAAGAAAAAACAACTCAGCTTTAAATTGAACCTAGCACACACCTAACCAAACCTAACCTAACCTAACCTAACCTAACCTAACCTAACCTAACCTAACCTAACCTAACCTAACCTTACCTTACCTTACCTAACCTAACCAAACACCTAAACTGAGCAAATACGAAAAAAAATCACATTTCCTATCTATGGCACAGCTCCTCTTAATACTCAGGGGATGGCTGGAGCTCTGCCTAAAGATGACACATCCCCTTTTCCCTCCTCTGGGCTGGCGGAGCATAAGGGCCTCCTCAGGCGCAGGTGTCTCCTCTCCAGTCTTCCTGCACTTGCTTGGCTGAGGTGATCAGAGCAGCCAGGCTGGAGGCAGGATCGCCTGAGGTCACAAAGGGATGCTGCCCAGAGGAAAAAAGAACAAAGAAAGGAACTCTTACTTTCCAGAATCCCATCCTCACGGGCTCAAGCAGGATTCCCTGGCTACCAGGAAGACACACAAAGAGCACCGAGGGCAGCATGTCCCCCTGCGCCTTGCTGTGCTGGGAGCTGTCTGCGCCACGTGGCCCACACTCTTCCTCATGCCTTCATGCAGGTGTCCTCAGCTGCCAGGGCTTTTTGCCCCTTTGCTTTTTCTTACCTGCAGGAGCTCCTGGGCAGACCAGCGCCTGTCCTCGTCAGCCTGCAGGCAGCAGCGGAGGAAGTCGCGCAGGAGAGCCGAGTGGTGCCTGGGGTTCTGCAGTTTTGGGGGCCCGTTCCTTTCTATCAGTTCAAAAACCTACAGCACACGGATGCAAGAGGACACTGCACCTACTCCTTTGCTAGCCACAGCAGCTCTCTCCACACAGAGCCCTCTTGCTAAGCTGCACCTTACCCTGAGACGGGCTTCCCGCTCGTAAGGAGCTTCCCCTTCCACCATTTCCAGCCCCATGATGCCCAGGGACCAGATGTCCACTTTGGGGCCGTAGGCTTCTCCTCTCACCACCTCCGGCGCCATCCAGCTGGGAGTGCCGACGCTGGAGCTGCGCTTGCTGCGCTCAGGGCTGAGCTGAGCACAGAGGCCAAAGTCACCTGAGGCCAAAAACAAAGCCTGTCAAAGCCAGCTCCCACTGGCAAAGCGGCCAAAACCATTGCCCACTCCAAGCCTGACCAGGCCTTGCTGAATCTAGCTGAAAAAGCAGCTGAGATCTCCTTCCACGTGCCTGGAGCCAGGCAAATAATGCATCGGCCACATCCACAACACCCTCACCATTCACGCACTGGCCAAGCGGCGCTTCTGCCCCAGTGGCAGTCACCGAAATGCAAGCGCACGGCAGGTGCTGGAAATGCTGCAGCCCAGCAGGGATACCCACCCAACTTGACAGATCCATCCATGCCCACAAGGACGTTGTTGCTTTTGATGTCTCTGTGGATGACTTGGCGGGAATGAAGGAAATGCAGTCCTTGCAGGCACTGAGAGAGAAAAAGGAGGGAGGGAAAGTTAACGTACAGGATCGGATTTCATCCCACCAGAAAGGAAAGAGCTCGACGGGACTGACGGCTTTCTCAGGGAATTGTGAGCGAGGGCGCAGCATCATGGTGCTGTCACGAAGAAGAGCTTGCTGCTTCAACACTCTTGGAAGTTTTTTCTCGATTTCCAAGCAAAGGCATCCAAGCTCCCAAAAGTTCCGCCGGCCTTGGGTAGGAAGCGCGTCACCTTTTGCTGGGAGGCGGCACGGCAAATATTTTTGGGGAAGCCTAGTGGCAGCAGAGGAGGAAGCAGCACCTTAGAGCTGTTCCAGATTCCGTCGCCATGCGGGCTGCAATGCTATCCTTTGCAGCTGAGGACGGCTCTTTGCCCTTAGCTTGAAATTCTGCCACCTGCATGGCAAGGAATATAGGACAGACAGACAGGCTCCAGGCAAACATTCCCAGGCAAAGCTGAGAAGAGGAAGCAAGTGAAACCAAGCGAGTGAGCCAGCACCAGCGCCAGAGGACACACAGGATGGAAGAGTGCAAGAACAGAGCCTGAGGAGTGCGGGCACAGCGGCAGGCAGTTCACTTCCCATGCTCGCTCTTCTCCTATGTGTGTGGTGAGAAGAGCAGCAGCAGCAGCAGCAGCAAAAGAAAGGTGAGAGCAAGAAATCCCAGCTGTCCTTAACCTCCAGCTGGCAAGCAGCATCCTGGGCAGGCTTGGGGAAGCACAAGCGGGATCCCTCACCTCCCGACAGACAGCGCCTATCTGTCCTTCCTCCGGGTACACCGCGCTGAGCACATCAAACAAGGTGCCGCCGTCCATGAACTCCATGGCCAGCCAGAGCTCCGCATCCACCAGGTAGCTGAAAGAAGAAAACCACGGCATGGAGAGACAGCAATGGGCACAGCCTCAGTCAGCCAGGGGCCCGAGCCAGGTTTTTGCAACTGCTCTCCAAGCTACGTGTGCCACAAGAGATTCATGATCACCAGCTCCAACTCCTCCCACGCTCTGGAGACCAGCAGAGAAATCACCACCAGCTCCCTTCTCTGCCAGGGACCAAAGGGCATCGTCTCTTCGGGCTTGCACTAGCTAAAGCTACATTGACATGAGAATAGGCCAACCTGTCTAAGTAGGTAACGATATTGGGACTCCTGTTGTCCCTCATGGCCAGGATTTCATTGGCAGCCAGCTCCTCGGACATCTCCTCCTCAAGCGACATGATCTTGATTGCCACCTGAAATGACATTGGCCACCGTTTACCTTGAGAAGACGCCCCCTGCTCGAGATCACAAGCAGCACGGAGCGAGTGCTGCTGCAATGAGGCAGCGGGCTGGGCCAAAGTGCCTTGTCACTCGACAGCAGAGCTTAGCAGAAGCACCAAAGGCCATCCCAAATGCATTCTGCCTCCTGAGCCTAGAGTGTACTTCAGAGGAACAGCCTCTGCTGCAGACATGGAGCTGCCACCCAAACCTCCAGGCAGGGCTCACAGCAGCGGGGAAAGCGCTCCGGAGCTGCAAAATGGCATGGGGCTGTTGGCACTTTACCTGTTGTCCGCTGCTGGTGTCAAGGGCTTTATAAACAGCTCCAAAGCCCCTGGAAAGACAAAAGCAGCAGAAAGAGCCCTTTATCCCTTGGCACTGAAATCAAGCCTAGGCAGCAGATCTCCCCAGGCTGCCTGCACGCCTTCCTTAGAAAACGCCTGGCTGCGGCGTCTCTTCGGCCAGCAGCACGTCGGCCCGTGAGCCCTCTGCCCTGCGGGGCAGCCTGTCCAAGGGAACACTAAGGTGCAGCATGAAGACCAAGGGCTGCTGGAAATCTCCAAGGCACACGCCCAGCCAGGTCATTTCCAAACCTAAGGGGAACTCTCCTCCTTGTGCGGGTGTGCATGCATGTGTGTGTCAAAAGAGTGAGAACAATTAGAGTCAGAAGACTGTCCTTGAGAATCTGACATTTCTTGAGTGGCAAGGTGCTCTTTCAGGCCAGAAAGCGGCAGGGGCAGAGGGCTTCCCAGCTCCTGCTCCTCCTTGCTGCAAGCAAGACAATGCCAGCATCAACTTGTCTTTGATGAGGCCTTCGCATTGTTCTGACCCAGCAGTCCAGGCAGGCGACAGGAGGTAAAGCCAGAGCCTGACCGTGATTGGAGCTTGCCTGACTTCACGCTTGATATTGCACCAGCCAAAGACCTGGCCCACACTTTTGGAAAAGGAGCCGAGGCCACGCTTACCCTCGTCCCAGTTCTTCAAATGCCGTGTATTTGCTCATTGGCTGGCCCGGACTCACAATGCTCCCTGAAAGACAAAAGCAGCGCAGGGCGCTCGCTCGCACACAGAGACGCCGCTCCCCACACCCTCCTAAAGGCAGCCCCGCTGCCGGCAGCTCTGGGCCCTTTGCGGTCCCCTGGCTTCCAGCTGCTGAGACCAGCAAGTGGGAGGGCCATCTTCTCCACCTTTCATCAGGTGGCCTTTCCCAGAAGGCCTTTATTTCTTTCAAGCGCAGCATCCCATGCCATAAGCCAAAATGATGAGACCTTAAGAAGAGGGCCCTAAGAGGTCACCAAGGGCCTTTGCAGCCTCTGCAGTCACACCCACCATCACTGGCAGGTCCACTGCCAGGGCCACAAAGTGTCTGAGCCAGAGGAGGTGCAAGAACAGGAGCCCGAAAACAGCTGGGGCCAGAGAGCTCCCTGGGGCCTAGGCACTTGCTAGGTGCCAGCCTTCTGCTCAAGCAGAAACAATCTCTGCTTTTGTCTTTGGCACACAAGGCAGCCCAGGCCGAGCCAAGCCAGGCCCAGCCGCCCTCACAGGCAGCAGGAAGTCCCTGAGCGCTGCTGCGCTGCCTCAAAGCACAACAACAGCTTCTGCCGAGAGGCCTAAGCGCCTCTGAGACTGAGGGGCAACTTCTGGCACAGCCTACCCCCAGACACGCACACAACACACTGCTCTGGCAGACAAGAAATGCACCCGACTCACTCAGTGTCTTCCGGCCCTGCTCCTGCCTCTTCTCGGGCTGCTGGGCTGCGCTGCTGCAGGAAGTGCCAGCAGCGGGGGGCGAGCTGGCTGCTGCAGTCCACGCTGGTCCACCGGCACCAGGTTGAATTGCAGAGCCTGTGTTGAGCTGGGACAAGGAAGGATTGCCCGTCAGAAGGGTGCCTGGCACACATGCCCCGCCCAGCTCACAGCCAAAGCAAGGCCTTGGGAAGGTGCTGTCAGCCACCCCCAGGCCTCTCCAGCTGGGGCGTTTCCCATGTCCCCTTCTCAAAGGCAACTTGGCAAAAGCCCAAAGGCTACTTGGATCCAGCCCCTCAGGGCCACCTCCATGCTCCATGTTTTCAGCTTTTCTGCAAGACATTGGCAACAAGGGATCGATGGGGCTGCCAAGATCCAGAAAGACATCAGAGCAGGGCCCCAGGGCCTTCTTGCTTTCCTCCTCCTGTCTTTCCCTGGGCAATGAAATCAGCCCGCAACTGGCATGCAGTGGTCTGCTCAGAAGCCCGCAGCATTGCCCTTCTCTGATCTGTTTCACAGATTGCCCCTCTCCATGGCAGCCTTTAGGGAGCGGCCCTTCGGAGACGCCTTCCTGCCCTGCCCAGACCCACCCGCCCTTCACAATGTAGGGCTGCCAAGGATTCTCCTCTCCAAAGGCTGCTCTGACCGGCTGGAAGTGAAGCACAGCCTGAAGCTAATTAGTCCATGGAGAGGGCAGGTCCCCTCCAGGGGCCAGTGTCTGCCAGCTCCCCTGCAAGGCCGGCAACTGCGTCTTTGGGCCGCTCCGTCCGCTGACCACAGGCAGCCTGCACTGACAATGGGCACACGGGGCTGACTCCTACACTGAGAATCATTGAATGCTGCCTCCTGTCTGATGCCAAGAGACATTCTCAGGCCCTCTCAGCATCCCAGCTTAAATGCCAAACTTCAGAACCCATTGGCCAGGGCTCGCTGGCTTGCCTGAAGCAGCACTAGGTCACGGCAGGCACACAGCCGCCCAGCATCTTCAGCCACGAGCAACAAGGGCTGCTCCAAAACTGGAAGCCTGGCCCTGCACCAAAGGCAGGGCCATGCTCAGCTGCCACTCACCGGCTCTGCAAGTTCAGGCTGTGCAGGGAAAGCAGCTGGAGGCTTGATGCTCCTTTGCTCCTCTTCAGCCTCTTCCTCAATGCCAGAGGCAGCCAGAGGAGCTGCTGACCCTGCTGTTGAGGCCTGCAGACAGTCAGAAGTGAGAGAGATGGGCAAAAGGCGATCCCTCAGGAGCTGCTTTCTGTTGAGCTGGGAAAGGACCCAGAAGAAGGGGAAATGGAAGACTTTGATACAAGTGGGACTCTGAGTCATGAAAAGCCCAGGAAGTTGGCTGAATGAGGTGCTACTCCCATCTTGCTGTGCATTTGAGCTTCCCTGCTGCCTAGAAGCAGCAAGATGCCTTGGAGCTGTCCCATTTGCCTTTCATCTCTTGAAAGGCTCTTCCCTGCAAAATCAGCAAACAGCCAGTGCTCCCTTTGCTACTGCTGATGCCACGGGGCACTTGGCCTTTCTTTCAGCCTCCCACGCTGGCACTCCACACTGGACTGCAAGAGGCCAAGCTGGCAGAATTGCCGCCCCATTGTCACACGCCAGCAACGTCACAGCTTCCTTTGCCACTCACCAAAGGCCAGGCTTGCCTCCATCCGCGTGTCAGGTGACCTGCAGCCAGCAAGGGAAAAGGAACCAGAGGCCCTTAGAAAAGTGCCTGTGCTGGCCACTCCCGCAGCACAAGGCAGTCCCAACACAGAGCATTTCCCTTTCCCAACATGCCTCCCGGAGCAACAGCTCTTTCCCACAGCAGGCAAGAGAACAACAAGGACGCTAGAGTAGGCTCTGTCTACATTTGGGCCTCTTTTGCCAAGAGAGAAATAGAAAGACGCTGCTGGAAATGCCCCTTGCTCTTCAACACTCTCAGCTTCCCTTGTGCCCAACAGCTCAAGCAGCATTTTCCTCTTCTCTTTCTTCTCTTTCTTTTTCTTTTTAGATGTAGATTCTTTTAAATGGCATGCCCTAATTCCCATGCCTTGGCTGAAGATGGTAGCTCAGCAAAGCTTCCACAAAGGGCCCCTTCCCTGTGGCAGCTCCCTGCTGAAGCAGCCCAGGAACAGCTGCTGGGCTCAGCAGCAAACCCTCCCTGCACTGGACTTTGTGCTGCATCGCCAAGGGAATCGCAGTCTTGGCACACCATCAAAGGGTCAAGTCACGCAGCCAAGGCCTCTAAGGGGCAGAATTGGGAGCGAACGGTGCTTTTCTTCGCTCCTGGAGAGAGCCACCGAGTTGCTAGCAGTACTTCTGAGCATCTCCCCTCCGAGTCTGCAATTAGCAGCTTGTCTTGCTTGAAGCAGCAAGAGGAGGAAATGACAGACTCCAGTGCCGCGCACTCTCTCGGGGAGGGAAGGCAACCGCTGCAGGTTGCGGGGCAAATACTCTGCACCCGCCCCCCAGTACACAGATGCCCCCTTTTTAGCTGATGCTGCTGGCAGGACATTGACCAAAGCGGTGGCATCTTCATGGCCATTGTGTTCCCAAATAAACTCGGTCAGTGCTGCGGCATAAAGAGCAGAGTGAAGCAAAAGCCGGGTGATGCCAGCCCCAGGAGAAACCTTTACTTACGAGTCAGCTGGGTCAGGTAGTAGCCAGAATAGACAACAGAAAAGACCGTGCAAACCGCGGCACAGACCTGCCCGATCATTTTGGCAGCGCTGTGCGGGTTTGCACACTGAATGCCAGCCAAGGCAAAGCCCAGACTCCTCTCGGGGTGCAGGCCGTCTGCTGAGAACTCCTTGAGCACAAGGATCCTCCTGCAGGGAGCGAGCAGAAGAGCCGCTCTGGACAAGCAGGCCTTGCGTGCACCAGGGCAACGCTGTGCTGACAGCACTGTGACGTGGCACCGCTCCCCTGACCTCACAATAGCAGCTGTTCTATGGCTTCCTTGTGCCCAGCAAGGCAACCTTCTGTACAGCTGATGCGAAAGAAAAGCCTGGGAAGTTCTCCTCACTCATAAAGCAGCAGAAAATGTCCTCCCAGTCCATAAGGCAGTGCTCAAGGCGTCCCAGGGGAACTCAGAAAATGGGCCAACCCAAGCGGCATCCAAGGAATCCAAGCAAACGCGCCTTTTGGTCCCAAAAGCTTTGACTGAAAGCAAAAGTCTGCTTCTTCTAGGTGGCATGGGAGCTGGTTCTGAAAAGTCTCACTTCTTCAATGACATTTAGGGGGAAAAAGAAGCAAAGATAATAAAGTTCCAGGAGTATTTTAGGCTGCAGTCACTTCTCGAGCACGCGGGTGCGTGCTGACCTATGGAGGGGCTTGACAGCTGGCCTGCAAGCAAAGCTGAGTTCATAGAAGACATCCCAATTGATGGGTTTTGAGTGTATCCATAGCAAGGAAGAAGACAAGGCCGTCAGCATGGAAACCGATTAGTAAAGAGAGATGAAATTTTCGTAAGCTAGACTAGTGCCTAAGTAGATGTGTATACTTGCCTTATAAATTTCTGTAAAACTTTTGCCAATTCTATTGACGTTAATTGCTTTGCACCAATGGATATAAGAAGTTCTTGTGGTGTAGTCAGTGACTTAAGATCACGCTTTGTTAAGAGTGTAGAAGCTGGAGAACACGCAGAATAAAGAAAACTTTTTTCTTCTTGGACCCTGATCACGTGTGTATGTCACGTCCGGCCTAATGGTGACAGTTCCCCATCTCTGGATCAAGAGACAAGTATTGTCTGACAGGTAGCTTGTCAACAAACTGAGAAAGAATTGAGTACCTGGGCATGCAGATTTCTGAAGGGAGGAAAGAAAAGTGTTGACAAGAATAAGCCTGAGTTTTAAACGCCTGAAAGAGTCAAAAATAACACGTTGTGGGATATTGTGCCAGATGTTCCACAGAGTTAAAACCAACCACAACTCATTAGTATCTGGACTTCCTTGCCCACTATGCTTAGAAATGTTGCTTGAAGGCACTTTGTATCTAAAAAATCCAGTTCCTGTAGATGACTGTAGACGTAGATCAAAATCCTACCAAAAACTCCGTGTCAAAACGAGCAAGAGTGAGACTTTTGTCCTTGGCAGTAGCTTCCAGGTGCTCCTGGACATCGCCAGGCCTAGACACAAAGATGTGTATTCGGCGGAGGGAGAGAAGCCTTATGCTTAGCTCTAACTGTGACCTTTGCTAGCAGATCTTACTAGCAGGTAAGAAATTCCATTTGTTCTGCTCTTAGCCAGAGCCAAGATGGGAATCCAAGTCTAGATCACAGGAGAAGATCACAGGAGCCTCAGCTTTTCCAGAGGAGGAAAAATACAAAGGCTAGTAAATTTGCCCTGGGTTGACAGGGGTTTTTTACAGATCCATAGACAAGTGATGAAGCTTAAAAGATGACAGCAGAGGAAAATCAACAGATATGCTGAAACTGAGTGAAGAGGAAGGAGACTTCAAATTAACTGAAAAGCTGCACCGAAAGCCTCTCTACTTTTTGCAGTTGCTTCAAGTTTAAAATGACAAACTCTAGCAGCACTTCCAACTTATTGTTCTTAATTCTAGATTAAAGACAATCAAAACTGTGTACTCCTGCTTAGAGTATGAAGTAAAGCACAGAAAGGCATTAGAGTAAGAAAAGTTGTGTTTAGAAGGCTGAGGCAGCCTTAGGGCTAGGAGGAATGGGGAGGCGTGGAAATCAGGCCTGTGGGCACCAGTCAAGGAGCATCCAGTCCCTGAGCGGTCCCTCACAGAGGGTATCCCAGCAGATGGAGTCCAAATGGAGCCACAGCTCGGTGGGAAAAGTGCCGGGCTGCTGAGCCGTGCTTAGCAGGGGCTCCTGCATCAAATTGCTCCCTGACAGGTGCGGTATGCTGTGTGTGTGTGCCCAACAGCTGGCAAGAGCAGGCTGGCCCAGATGTGGGAAAAGGCCAAGGAGGCAGCAGAGTGGGAATGGGGCTGTGCAGGAGGCCTGGTGGTTGCACACAGCCGTGGGGGATCAGGCTGGCCCAGATGGTCCCTGGGGCTCTGGGCTGAAAAGGGGGGAAAAGAGAAGCAGGGAGGAAGGGCCAGATGCCGCTATGAGAATGCCATTCCATCCCATAGGTGACATAGTGAGCGGAGGCTGGGAACAAAATGGTCATTCCTGCTGATCACCCTGACATCTTCACGACAAGAGGCCCAGAAAGGAGTGCACATCTGCCTCCTGGTGTTGTCCTGAATGTGAGCTCATTATCTGGCGTTCATTACCCGCAAGTCTGGCAGCTTCCCGCGGGCATTCCACGCTTCAGGCAAGCAAAGCTGCTTACCTCACTATGTTCTTTGGGCCTCTGAAGGGGACCGTCCACTTAGCTACAGCCTGGCAAGGAAGGGAGTCTTACAACACTCTGGATATTTTAGACTTTTATTCTCACTCGGGCTGAAACAAAGTATCCCCTCGCTACTTCTCCATCTTCATCCTTCTGTCCTGCAGGTGGCCTGTTCAGGCTGACAGCTTGGAGCGCCTGCAGGCTCCAGTTCGGCTGCAGCGCAGCTTTTCCTCTCACAGCTTAATTCTTATTATGACAATTCTTTCATTTCTACTTCAAAGATACCTCAGAGCTTGCCTAAATTAACAACACTCTATTCTAAGCTAAACAATCCTCTATTATCTAAGATATCTACGTTCCATAGCCCTTAAATGGTGATCCCTATATATCCTAGTTCTTTTAAACTTTCATCTCTTGGAGAAAGAAAAAACAACTCAGCTTTAAATTGAACCTAGCACACACCTAACCAAACCTAACCTAACCTAACCTACCCTAACCTAACCTAACCTAACCTAACCTCACCTTACCTTACCTAACCTAACCTAACCTAACCTACCCTAACCAAACCTAACCTAACCTAACCTAACCTAACCTAACCTAACCTAACCTTACCTTACCTTACCTAACCTAACCAAACACCTAAACTGAGCAAATACGAAAAAAAATCACATTTCCTATCTATGGCACAGCTCCTCTTAATACTCAGGGGATGGCTGGAGCTCTGCCTAAAGATGACACATCCCCTTTTCCCTCCTCTGGGCTGGCGGAGCATAAGGGCCTCCTCAGGCGCAGGTGTCTCCTCTCCAGTCTTCCTGCACTTGCTTGGCTGAGATGATCAGAGCAGCCAGGCTGGAGGCAGGATCGCCTGAGGTCACAAAGGGATGCTGCCCAGAGGAAAAAAGAACAAAGAAAGGAACTCTTACTTTCCAGAATCCCATCCTCACGGGCTCAAGCAGGATTCCCTGGCTACCAGGAAGACACACAAAGAGCACCGAGGGCAGCATGTCCCCCTGCGCCTTGCTGTGCTGGGAGCTGCCTGTGCCACGTGGCCCACACTCTTCCTCATGCCTTCATGCAGGTGTCCTCAGCTGCCAGGGCTTTTTGCCCCTTTGCTTTTTCTTACCTGCAGGAGCTCCTGGGCAGACCAGCGCCTGTCCTCGTCAGCCTGCAGGCAGCAGCGGAGGAAGTCGCGCAGGAGAGCCGAGTGGTGCCTGGGGTTCTGCAGTTTTGGGGGCCCGTTCCTTTCTATCAGTTCAAAAACCTACAGCACACGGATGCAAGAGGACACTGCACCTGCTCCTTTGCTAGCCACAGCAGCTCTCTCCACACAGAGCCCTCTTGCTAAGCTGCACCTTACCCTGAGACGGGCTTCCCGCTCGTAAGGAGCTTCCCCTTCCACCATTTCCAGCCCCATGATGCCCAGGGACCAGATGTCCACTTTGGGGCCGTAGGCTTCTCCTCTCACCACCTCCGGCGCCATCCAGCTGGGAGTGCCGACGCTGGAGCTGCGCTTGCTGCGCTCAGGGCTGAGCTGAGCACAGAGGCCAAAGTCACCTGAGGCCAAAAACAAAGCCTGTCAAAGCCAGCTCCCACTGGCAAAGCGGCCAAAACCATTGCCCACTCCAAGCCTGACCAGGCCTTGCTGAATCTAGCTGAAAAAGCAGCTGAGCTCTCCTTCCACGTGCCTGGAGCCAGGCAAATAATGCATCGGCCACATCCACAACACCCTCACCATTCACGCACTGGCCAAGCGGCGCTTCTGCCCCAGTGGCAGTCACCGAAATGCAAGCGCACGGCAGGTGCTGGAAATGCTGCAGCCCAGCAGGGATACCCACCCAACTTGACAGATCCATCCATGCCCACAAGGACGTTGTTGCTTTTGATGTCTCTGTGGATGACTTGGCGGGAATGAAGGAAATGCAGTCCTTGCAGGCACTGAGAGAGAAAAAGGAGGGAGGGAAAGTTAACGTACAGGATCGGATTTCATCCCACCAGAAAGGAAAGAGCTCGACGGGACTGACGGCTTTCTCAGGGAATTGTGAGCGAGGGCGCAGCATCATGGTGCTGTCACGAAGAAGAGCTTGCTGCTTCAACACTCTTGGAAGTTTTTTCTCGATTTCCAAGCAAAGGCATCCAAGCTCCCAAAAGTTCCGCCGGCCTTGGGTAGGAAGCGCGTCACCTTTTGCTGGGAGGCGGCACGGCAAATATTTTTGGGGAAGCCTAGTGGCAGCAGAGGAGGAAGCAGCACCTAAGAGCTGTTCCAGAATCCGTCGCCATGAGGGCTGCAATGCTATCCTTTGCAGCTGAGGACGGCTCTTTGCCCTTAGCTTGAAATTCTGCCACCTGCATGGCAAGGAATATAGGACAGACAGACAGGCTCCAGGCAAACATTCCCAGGCAAAGCTGAGAAGAGGAAGCAAGTGAAACCAAGCGAGTGAGCCAGCACCAGCGCCAGAGGACACACAGGATGGAAGAGTGCAAGAACAGAGCCTGAGGAGTGCGGGCACAGCGGCAGGCAGTTCACTTCCCATGCTCGCTCTTCTCCTATGTGTGTGGTGAGAAGAGCAGCAGCAGCAGCAGCAGCAAAAGAAAGGTGAGAGCAAGAAATCCCAGCTGTCCTTAACCTCCAGCTGGCAAGCAGCATCCTGGGCAGGCTTGGGGAAGCACAAGCGGGATCCCTCACCTCCCGACAGACAGCGCCTATCTGTCCTTCCTCCGGGTACACCGCGCTGAGCACATCAAACAAGGTGCCGCCGTCCATGAACTCCATGGCCAGCCAGAGCTCCGCATCCACCAGGTAGCTGAAAGAAGAAAACCACGGCATGGAGAGACAGCAATGGGCACAGCCTCAGTCAGCCAGGGGCCCGAGCCAGGTTTTTGCAACTGCTCTCCAAGCTACGTGTGCCACAAGAGATTCATGATCACCAGCTCCAACTCCTCCCACGCTCTGGAGACCAGCAGAGAAATCACCACCAGCTCCCTTCTCTGCCAGGGACCAAAGGGCATCGTCTCTTCGGGCTTGCACTAGCTAAAGCTACATTGACACGAGAATAGGCCAACCTGTCTAAGTAGGTAACGATATTGGGACTCCTGTTGTCCCTCATGGCCAGGATTTCATTGGCAGCCAGCTCCTCGGACATCTCCTCCTCAAGCGACATGATCTTGATTGCCACCTGAAATGACATTGGCCACCGTTTACCTTGAGAAGACGCCCCCTGCTCGAGATCACAAGCAGCACGGAGCGAGTGCTGCTGCAATGAGGCAGCGGGCTGGGCCAAAGTGCCTTGTCACTCGACAGCAGAGCTTAGCAGAAGCACCAAAGGCCATCCCAAATGCATTCTGCCTCCTGAGCCTAGAGTGTACTTCAGAGGAACAGCCTCTGCTGCAGACATGGAGCTGCCACCCAAACCTCCAGGCAGGGCTCACAGCAGCGGGGAAAGCGCTCCGGAGCTGCAAAATGGCATGGGGCTGTTGGCACTTTACCTGTTGTCCGCTGCTGGTGTCAAGGGCTTTATAAACAGCTCCAAAGCCCCTGGAAAGACAAAAGCAGCAGAAAGAGCCCTTTATCCCTTGGCACTGAAATCAAGCCTAGGCAGCAGATCTCCCCAGGCTGCCTGCACGCCTTCCTTAGAAAACGCCTGGCTGCGGCGTCTCTTCGGCCAGCAGCACGTCGGCCCGTGAGCCCTCTGCCCTGCGGGGCAGCCTGTCCAAGGGAACACTAAGGTGCAGCATGAAGACCAAGGGCTGCTGGAAATCTCCAAGGCACACGCCCAGCCAGGTCATTTCCAAACCTAAGGGGAACTCTCCTCCTTGTGTGGGCATGCATGTATGTGTGTGTCAAAAGAGTGAGAACAATTAGAGTCAGAAGACTGTCCTTGAGAATCTGACATTTCTTGAGTGGCAAGGTGCTCTTTCAGGCCAGAAAGCGGCAGGGGCAGAGGGCTTCCCAGCTCCTGCTCCTCCTTGCTGCAAGCAAGACAATGCCAGCATCAACTTGTCTTTGATGAGGCCTTCGCATTGCTCTGACCCAGCAGTCCAGGCAGGAGACAGGAGGTAAAGCCAGAGCCTGACCGTGATTGGAGCTTGCCTGACTTCACGCTTGATATTGCACCAGCCAAAGACCTGGCCCACACTTTTGGAAAAGGAGCCGACACCACGCTTACCCTCGTCCCAGTTCTTCAAATGCCGTGTATTTGCTCATTGGCTGGCCCGGACTCACAATGCTCCCTGAAAGACAAAAGCAGCGCAGGGCGCTCGCTCGCACACAGAGACGCCGCTCCCCACACCCTCCTAAAGGCAGCCCCGCTGCCAGCAGCTCTGGGCCCTTTGCGGTCCCCTGGCTTCCAGCTGCTGAGACCAGCAAGTGGGAGGGCCATCTTCTCCACCTTTCATCAGGTGGCCTTTCCCAGAAGGCCTTTATTTCTTTCAAGCGCAGCATCCCATGCCATAAGCCAAAATGATGAGACCTTAAGAAGAGGGCCCTAAGAGGTCACCAAGGGCCTTTGCAGCCTCTGCAGTCACACCCACCATCACTGGCAGGTCCACTGCCAGGGCCACAAAGTGTCTGAGCCAGAGGAGGTGCAAGAACGGGAGCCCGAAAACAGCTGGGGCCAGAGAGCTCCCTGGGGCCTAGGCACTTGCTAGGTGCCAGCCTTCTGCTCAAGCAGAAACAATCTCTGCTTTTGTCTTTGGCACACAAGGCAGCCCAGGCCGAGCCAAGCCAGGCCCAGCCGCCCTCACAGGCAGCAGGAAGTCCCTGAGCGCTGCCGCGCTGCCTCAAAGCACAACAACAGCTTCTGCCGAGAGGCCTAAGCGCCTCTGAGACTGAGGGGCAACTTCTGGCACAGCCTACCCCCAGACACGCACACAACACACTGCTCTGGCAGACAAGAAATGCACCCGACTCACTCAGTGTCTTCCGGCCCTGCTCCTGCCTCTTCTCGGGCTGCTGGGCTGCGCTGCTGCAGGAAGTGCCAGCAGCGGGGGGCGAGCTGGCTGCTGCAGCCCACGCTGGTCCAGCGGCACCAGGTTGAATTGCAGAGCCTGTGTTGAGCTGGGACAAGGAAGGATTGCCCATCAGAAGGGTGCCTGGCACACATGCCCCGCCCAGCGCACGGCCAAAGCAAGGCCTTGGGAAGGTGCTGTCAGCCACCCCCAGGCCTCTCCAGCTGGGGCGTTTCCCATGTCCCCTTCTCAAAGGCAACTTTGGCAAAAGCCCAAAGGCTACTTGGATCCAGCCCCTCAGGGCCACCTCCATGCTCCATGTTTTCAGCTTTTCTGCAAGACATTGGCAACAAGGGATCGATGGGGCTGCCAAGATCCAGAAAGACATCAGAGCAGGGCCCCAGGGCCTTCTTGCTTTCCTCCTCCTGTCTTTCCCTGGGCAATGAAATCATCCCGCAACTGGCATGCAGTGGTCTGCTCAGAAGCCCGCAGCATTGCCCTTCTCTGATCTGTTTCACAGATTGCCCCTCTCCATGGCAGCCTTTAGGGAGCGGCCCTTCGGAGACGCCTTCCTGCCCTGCCCAGACCCACCCGCCCTTCACAATGTAGGGCTGCCAAGGATTCTCCTCTCCAAAGGCTGCTCTGACCGGCTGGAAGTGAAGCACAGCCTGAAGCTAATTAGTCCATGGAGAGGGCAGGTCCCCTCCAGGGGCCAGTGTCTGCCAGCTCCCCTGCAAGGCCGGCAACTGCGTCTTTGGGCCGCTCCGTCCGCTGACCACAGGCAGCCTGCACTGACAATGGGCACACGGGGCTGACTCCTACACTGAGAATCATTGAATGCTGCCTCCTGTCTGATGCCAAGAGACATTCTCAGGCCCTCTCAGCATCCCAGCTTAAATGCCAAACTTCAGAACCCATTGGCCAGGGCTCGCTGGCTTGCCTGAAGCAGCACTAGGTCACGGCAGGCACACAGCCGCCCAGCATCTTCAGCCACGAGCAACAAGGGCTGCTCCAAAACTGGAAGCCTGGCCCTGCACCAAAGGCAGGGCCATGCTCAGCTGCCACTCACCGGCTCTGCAAGTTCAGGCTGTGCAGGGAAAGCAGCTGGAGGCTTGATGCTCCTTTGCTCCTCTTCAGCCTCTTCCTCAATGCCAGAGGCAGCCAGAGGAGCTGCTGACCCTGCTGTTGAGGCCTGCAGACAGTCAGAAGTGAGAGAGATGGGCAAAAGGCGATCCCTCAGGAGCTGCTTTCTGTTGAGCTGGGAAAGGACCCAGAAGAAGGGGAAATGGAAGACTTTGATACAAGTGGGACTCTGAGTCATGAAAAGCCCAGGAAGTTGGCTGAATGAGGTGCTACTCCCATCTTGCTGTGCATTTGAGCTTCCCTGCTGCCTAGAAGCAGCAAGATGCCTTGGAGCTGTCCCATTTGCCTTTCATCTCTTGAAAGGCTCTTCCCTGCAAAATCAGCAAACAGCCAGTGCTCCCTTTGCTACTGCTGATGCCACGGGGCACTTGCCCTTTCTTTCAGCCTCCCACGCTGGCACTCCACACTGGACTGCAAGAGGCCAAGCTGGCAGAATTGCCGCCCCATTGTCACACGCCAGCAACGTCACAGCTTCCTTTGCCACTCACCAAAGGCCAGGCTTGCCTCCATCCGCGTGTCAGGTGACCTGCAGCCAGCAAGGGAAAAGGAACCAGAGGCCCTTAGAAAAGTGCCTGTGCTGGCCACTCCCGCAGCACAAGGCAGTCCCAACACAGAGCATTTCCCTTTCCCAACATGCCTCCCGGAGCAACAGCTCTTTCCCACAGCAGGCAAGAGAACAACAAGGACGCTAGAGTAGGCTCTGTCTACATTTGGGCCTCTTTTGCCAAGAGAGAAATAGAAAGACGCTGCTGGAAATGCCCCTTGCTCTTCAACACTCTCAGCTTCCCTTGTGCCCAACAGCTCAAGCAGCATTTTCCTCTTCTCTTTCTTCTCTTTCTTTTTCTTTTTAGATGTAGATTCTTTTAAATGGCATGCCCTAATTCCCATGCCTTGGCTGAAGATGGTAGCTCAGCAAAGCTTCCACAAAGGGCCCCTTCCCTGTGGCAGCTCCCTGCTGAAGCAGCCCAGGAACAGCTGCTGGGCTCAGCAGCAAACCCTCCCTGCACTGGACTTTGTGCTGCATCGCCAAGGGAATCGCAGTCTTGGCACACCATCAAAGGGTCAAGTCACGCAGCCAAGGCCTCTAAGGGGCAGAATTGGGAGCGAACGGTGCTTTTCTTCGCTCCTGGAGAGAGCCACCGAGTTGCTAGCAGTACTTCTGAGCATCTCCCCTCCGAGTCTGCAATTAGCAGCTTGTCTTGCTTGAAGCAGCAAGAGGAGGAAATGACAGACTCCAGTGCCGCGCACTCTCTCGGGGAGGGAAGGCAACCGCTGCAGGTTGCGGGGCAAATACTCTGCACCCGCCCCCCAGTACACAGATGCCCCCTTTTTAGCTGATGCTGCTGGCAGGACATTGACCAAAGCGGTGGCATCTTCATGGCCATTGTGTTCCCAAATAAACTCGGTCACTGCTGCGGCATAAAGAGCAGAGTGAAGCAAAAGCCGGGTGATGCCAGCCCCAGGAGAAACCTTTACTTACGAGTCAGCTGGGTCAGGTAGTAGCCAGAATAGACAACAGAAAAGACCGTGCAAACCGCGGCACAGACCTGCCCGATCATTTTGGCAGCGCTGTGCGGGTTTGCACACTGAATGCCAGCCAAGGCAAAGCCCAGACTCCTCTCGGGGTGCAGGCCGTCTGCTGAGAACTCCTTGAGCACAAGGATCCTCCTGCAGGGAGCGAGCAGAAGAGCCGCTCTGGACAAGCAGGCCTTGCGTGCACCAGGGCAACGCTGTGCTGACAGCACTGTGACGTGGCACCGCTCCCCTGACCTCACAATAGCAGCTGTTCTATGGCTTCCTTGTGCCCAGCAAGGCAACCTTCTGTACAGCTGATGCGAAAGAAAAGCCTGGGAAGTTCTCCTCACTCATAAAGCAGCAGAAAATGTCCTCCCAGCCCATAAGGCAGTGCTCAAGGCGTCCCAGGGGAACTCAGAAAATGGGCCAACCCAAGCGGCATCCAAGGAATCCAAGCAAACGCGCCTTTTGGTCCCAAAAGCTTTGACTGAAAGCAAAAGTCTGCTTCTTCTAGGTGGCATGGGAGCTGGTTCTGAAAAGTCTCACTTCTTCAATGACATTTAGGGGGAAAAAGAAGCAAAGATAATAAAGTTCCAGGAGTATTTTAGGCTGCAGTCACTTCTCGAGCACGCGGGTGCGTGCTGACCTATGGAGGGGCTTGACAGCTGGCCTGCAAGCAAAGCTGAGTTCATAGAAGACATCCCAATTGATGGGTTTTGAGTGTATCCATAGCAAGGAAGAAGACAAGGCCGTCAGCATGGAAACCGATTAGTAAAGAGAGATGAAATTTTCGTAAGCTAGACTAGTGCCTAAGTAGATGTGTATACTTGCCTTATAAATTTCTGTAAAACTTTTGCCAATTCTATTGACGTTAATTGCTTTGCACCAATGGATATAAGAAGTTCTTGTGGTGTAGTCAGTGACTTAAGATCACGCTTTGTTAAGAGTGTAGAAGCTGGAGAACACGCAGAATAAAGAAAACTTTTTTCTTCTTGGACCCTGATCACGTGTGTATGTCACGTCCGGCCTAATGGTGACAGTTCCCCATCTCTGGATCAAGAGACAAGTATTGTCTGACAGGTAGCTTGTCAACAAACTGAGAAAGAATTGAGTACCTGGGCATGCAGATTTCTGAAGGGAGGAAAGAAAAGTGTTGACAAGAATAAGCCTGAGTTTTAAACGCCTGAAAGAGTCAAAAATAACACGTTGTGGGATATTGTGCCAGATGTTCCACAGAGTTAAAACCAACCACAACTCATTAGTATCTGGACTTCCTTGCCCACTATGCTTAGAAATGTTGCTTGAAGGCACTTTGTATCTAAAAAATCCAGTTCCTGTAGATGACTGTAGACGTAGATCAAAATCCTACCAAAAACTCCGTGTCAAAACGAGCAAGAGTGAGACTTTTGTCCTTGGCAGTAGCTTCCAGGTGCTCCTGGACATCGCCAGGCCTAGACACAAAGATGTGTATTCGGCGGAGGGAGAGAAGCCTTATGCTTAGCTCTAACTGTGACCTTTGCTAGCAGATCTTACTAGCAGGTAAGAAATTCCATTTGTTCTGCTCTTAGCCAGAGCCAAGATGGGAATCCAAGTCTAGATCACAGGAGAAGATCACAGGAGCCTCAGCTTTTCCAGAGGAGGAAAAATACAAAGGCTAGTAAATTTGCCCTGGGTTGACAGGGGTTTTTTACAGATCCATAGACAAGTGATGAAGCTTAAAAGATGACAGCAGAGGAAAATCAACAGATATGCTGAAACTGAGTGAAGAGGAAGGAGACTTCAAATTAACTGAAAAGCTGCACCGAAAGCCTCTCTACTTTTTGCAGTTGCTTCAAGTTTAAAATGACAAACTCTAGCAGCACTTCCAACTTATTGTTCTTAATTCTAGATTAAAGACAATCAAAACTGTGTACTCCTGCTTAGAGTATGAAGTAAAGCACAGAAAGGCATTAGAGTAAGAAAAGTTGTGTTTAGAAGGCTGAGGCAGCCTTAGGGCTAGGAGGAATGGGGAGGCGTGGAAATCAGGCCTGTGGGCACCAGTCAAGGAGCATCCAGTCCCTGAGCGGTCCCTCACAGAGGGTATCCCAGCAGATGGAGTCCAAATGGAGCCACAGCTCGGTGGGAAAAGTGCCGGGCTGCTGAGCCGTGCTTAGCAGGGGCTCCTGCATCAAATTGCTCCCTGACAGGTGCGGTATGCTGTGTGTGTGTGCCCAACAGCTGGCAAGAGCAGGCTGGCCCAGATGTGGGAAAAGGCCAAGGAGGCAGCAGAGTGGGAATGGGGCTGTGCAGGAGGCCTGGTGGTTGCACACAGCCGTGGGGGATCAGGCTGGCCCAGATGGTCCCTGGGGCTCTGGGCTGAAAAGGGGGGAAAAGAGAAGCAGGGAGGAAGGGCCAGATGCCGCTATGAGAATGCCATTCCATCCCATAGGTGACATAGTGAGCGGAGGCTGGGAACAAAATGGTCATTCCTGCTGATCACCCTGACATCTTCACGACAAGAGGCCCAGAAAGGAGTGCACATCTGCCTCCTGGTGTTGTCCTGAATGTGAGCTCATTACCGGGCGTTCATTACCCGCAAGTCTGGCAGCTTCCCGCGGGCATTCCACGCTTCAGGCAAGCAAAGCTGCTTACCTCACTATGTTCTTTGGGCCTCTGAAGGGGACCGTCCACTTAGCTACAGCCTGGCAAGGAAGGGAGTCTTACAACACTCTGGATATTTTAGACTTTTATTCTCACTCGGGCTGAAACAAAGTATCCCCTCGCTACTTCTCCATCTTCATCCTTCTGTCCTGCAGGTGGCCTGTTCAGGCTGACAGCTTGGAGCGCCTGCAGGCTCCAGTTCGGCTGCAGCGCAGCTTTTCCTCTCACAGCTTAATTCTTATTATGACAATTCTTTCATTTCTACTTCAAAGATACCTCAGAGCTTGCCTAAATTAACAACACTCTATTCTAAGCTAAACAATCCTCTATTATCTAAGATATCTACGTTCCATAGCCCTTAAATGGTGATCCCTATATATCCTAGTTCTTTTAAACTTTCATCTCTTGGAGAAAGAAAAAACAACTCAGCTTTAAATTGAACCTAGCACACACCTAACCAAACCTAACCTAACCTAACCTACCCTAACCTAACCTAACCTAACCTAACCTAACCTTACCTTACCTAACCTAACCTAACCTAACCTACCCTAACCAAACCTAACCTAACCTAACCTAACCTAACCTAACCTAACCTAACCTAACCTAACCTTACCTTACCTTACCTAACCTAACCAAACACCTAAACTGAGCAAATACGAAAAAAAATCACATTTCCTATCTATGGCACAGCTCCTCTTAATACTCAGGGGATGGCTGGAGCTCTGCCTAAAGATGACACATCCCCTTTTCCCTCCTCTGGGCTGGCGGAGCATAAGGGCCTCCTCAGGCGCAGGTGTCTCCTCTCCAGTCTTCCTGCACTTGCTTGGCTGAGATGATCAGAGCAGCCAGGCTGGAGGCAGGATCGCCTGAGGTCACAAAGGGATGCTGCCCAGAGGAAAAAAGAACAAAGAAAGGAACTCTTACTTTCCAGAATCCCATCCTCACGGGCTCAAGCAGGATTCCCTGGCTACCAGGAAGACACACAAAGAGCACCGAGGGCAGCATGTCCCCCTGCGCCTTGCTGTGCTGGGAGCTGCCTGTGCCACGTGGCCCACACTCTTCCTCATGCCTTCATGCAGGTGTCCTCAGCTGCCAGGGCTTTTTGCCCCTTTGCTTTTTCTTACCTGCAGGAGCTCCTGGGCAGACCAGCGCCTGTCCTCGTCAGCCTGCAGGCAGCAGCGGAGGAAGTCGCGCAGGAGAGCCGAGTGGTGCCTGGGGTTCTGCAGTTTTGGGGGCCCGTTCCTTTCTATCAGTTCAAAAACCTACAGCACACGGATGCAAGAGGACACTGCACCTGCTCCTTTGCTAGCCACAGCAGCTCTCTCCACACAGAGCCCTCTTGCTAAGCTGCACCTTACCCTGAGACGGGCTTCCCGCTCGTAAGGAGCTTCCCCTTCCACCATTTCCAGCCCCATGATGCCCAGGGACCAGATGTCCACTTTGGGGCCGTAGGCTTCTCCTCTCACCACCTCCGGCGCCATCCAGCTGGGAGTGCCGACGCTGGAGCTGCGCTTGCTGCGCTCAGGGCTGAGCTGAGCACAGAGGCCAAAGTCACCTGAGGCCAAAAACAAAGCCTGTCAAAGCCAGCTCCCACTGGCAAAGCGGCCAAAACCATTGCCCACTCCAAGCCTGACCAGGCCTTGCTGAATCTAGCTGAAAAAGCAGCTGAGCTCTCCTTCCACGTGCCTGGAGCCAGGCAAATAATGCATCGGCCACATCCACAACACCCTCACCATTCACGCACTGGCCAAGCGGCGCTTCTGCCCCAGTGGCAGTCACCGAAATGCAAGCGCACGGCAGGTGCTGGAAATGCTGCAGCCCAGCAGGGATACCCACCCAACTTGACAGATCCATCCATGCCCACAAGGACGTTGTTGCTTTTGATGTCTCTGTGGATGACTTGGCGGGAATGAAGGAAATGCAGTCCTTGCAGGCACTGAGAGAGAAAAAGGAGGGAGGGAAAGTTAACGTACAGGATCGGATTTCATCCCACCAGAAAGGAAAGAGCTCGACGGGACTGACGGCTTTCTCAGGGAATTGTGAGCGAGGGCGCAGCATCATGGTGCTGTCACGAAGAAGAGCTTGCTGCTTCAACACTCTTGGAAGTTTTTTCTCGATTTCCAAGCAAAGGCATCCAAGCTCCCAAAAGTTCCGCCGGCCTTGGGTAGGAAGCGCGTCACCTTTTGCTGGGAGGCGGCACGGCAAATATTTTTGGGGAAGCCTAGTGGCAGCAGAGGAGGAAGCAGCACCTAAGAGCTGTTCCAGAATCCGTCGCCATGAGGGCTGCAATGCTATCCTTTGCAGCTGAGGACGGCTCTTTGCCCTTAGCTTGAAATTCTGCCACCTGCATGGCAAGGAATATAGGACAGACAGACAGGCTCCAGGCAAACATTCCCAGGCAAAGCTGAGAAGAGGAAGCAAGTGAAACCAAGCGAGTGAGCCAGCACCAGCGCCAGAGGACACACAGGATGGAAGAGTGCAAGAACAGAGCCTGAGGAGTGCGGGCACAGCGGCAGGCAGTTCACTTCCCATGCTCGCTCTTCTCCTATGTGTGTGGTGAGAAGAGCAGCAGCAGCAGCAGCAGCAAAAGAAAGGTGAGAGCAAGAAATCCCAGCTGTCCTTAACCTCCAGCTGGCAAGCAGCATCCTGGGCAGGCTTGGGGAAGCACAAGCGGGATCCCTCACCTCCCGACAGACAGCGCCTATCTGTCCTTCCTCCGGGTACACCGCGCTGAGCACATCAAACAAGGTGCCGCTGTCCATGAACTCCATGGCCAGCCAGAGCTCCGCATCCACCAGGTAGCTGAAAGAAGAAAACCACGGCATGGAGAGACAGCAATGGGCACAGCCTCAGTCAGCCAGGGGCCCGAGCCAGGTTTTTGCAACTGCTCTCCAAGCTACGTGTGCCACAAGAGATTCATGATCACCAGCTCCAACTCCTCCCACGCTCTGGAGACCAGCAGAGAAATCACCACCAGCTCCCTTCTCTGCCAGGGACCAAAGGGCATCGTCTCTTCGGGCTTGCACTAGCTAAAGCTACATTGACATGAGAATAGGCCAACCTGTCTAAGTAGGTAACGATATTGGGACTCCTGTTGTCCCTCATGGCCAGGATTTCATTGGCAGCCAGCTCCTCGGACATCTCCTCCTCAAGCGACATGATCTTGATTGCCACCTGAAATGACATTGGCCACCGTTTACCTTGAGAAGACGCCCCCTGCTCGAGATCACAAGCAGCACGGAGCGAGTGCTGCTGCAATGAGGCAGCGGGCTGGGCCAAAGTGCCTTGTCACTCGACAGCAGAGCTTAGCAGAAGCACCAAAGGCCATCCCAAATGCATTCTGCCTCCTGAGCCTAGAGTGTACTTCAGAGGAACAGCCTCTGCTGCAGACATGGAGCTGCCACCCAAACCTCCAGGCAGGGCTCACAGCAGCGGGGAAAGCGCTCCGGAGCTGCAAAATGGCATGGGGCTGTTGGCACTTTACCTGTTGTCCGCTGCTGGTGTCAAGGGCTTTATAAACAGCTCCAAAGCCCCTGGAAAGACAAAAGCAGCAGAAAGAGCCCTTTATCCCTTGGCACTGAAATCAAGCCTAGGCAGCAGATCTCCCCAGGCTGCCTGCACGCCTTCCTTAGAAAACGCCTGGCTGCGGCGTCTCTTCGGCCAGCAGCACGTCGGCCCGTGAGCCCTCTGCCCTGCGGGGCAGCCTGTCCAAGGGAACACTAAGGTGCAGCATGAAGACCAAGGGCTGCTGGAAATCTCCAAGGCACATGCCCAGCCAGGTCATTTCCAAACCTAAGGGGAACTCTCCTCCTTGTGTGGGCATGCATGTATGTGTGTGTCAAAAGAGTGAGAACAATTAGAGTCAGAAGACTGTCCTTGAGAATCTGACATTTCTTGAGTGGCAAGGTGCTCTTTCAGGCCAGAAAGCGGCAGGGGCAGAGGGCTTCCCAGCTCCTGCTCCTCCTTGCTGCAAGCAAGACAATGCCAGCATCAACTTGTCTTTGATGAGGCCTTCGCATTGCTCTGACCCAGCAGTCCAGGCAGGCGACAGGAGGTAAAGCCAGAGCCTGACCGTGATTGGAGCTTGCCTGACTTCACGCTTGATATTGCACCAGCCAAAGACCTGGCCCACACTTTTGGAAAAGGAGCCGACACCACGCTTACCCTCGTCCCAGTTCTTCAAATGCCGTGTATTTGCTCATTGGCTGGCCCGGACTCACAATGCTCCCTGAAAGACAAAAGCAGCGCAGGGCGCTCGCTCGCACACAGAGACGCCGCTCCCCACATCCTCCTAAAGGCAGCCCCGCTGCCAGCAGCTCTGGGCCCTTTGCGGTCCCCTGGCTTCCAGCTGCTGAGACCAGCAAGTGGGAGGGCCATCTTCTCCACCTTTCATCAGGTGGCCTTTCCCAGAAGGCCTTTATTTCTTTCAAGCGCAGCATCCCATGCCATAAGCCAAAATGATGAGACCTTAAGAAGAGGGCCCTAAGAGGTCACCAAGGGCCTTTGCAGCCTCTGCAGTCACACCCACCATCACTGGCAGGTCCACTGCCAGGGCCACAAAGTGTCTGAGCCAGAGGAGGTGCAAGAACGGGAGCCCGAAAACAGCTGGGGCCAGAGAGCTCCCTGGGGCCTAGGCACTTGCTAGGTGCCAGCCTTCTGCTCAAGCAGAAACAATCTCTGCTTTTGTCTTTGGCACACAAGGCAGCCCAGGCCGAGCCAAGCCAGGCCCAGCCGCCCTCACAGGCAGCAGGAAGTCCCTGAGCGCTGCCGCGCTGCCTCAAAGCACAACAACAGCTTCTGCCGAGAGGCCTAAGCGCCTCTGAGACTGAGGGGCAACTTCTGGCACAGCCTACCCCCAGACACGCACACAACACACTGCTCTGGCAGACAAGAAATGCACCCGACTCACTCAGTGTCTTCCGGCCCTGCTCCTGCCTCTTCTCGGGCTGCTGGGCTGCGCTGCTGCAGGAAGTGCCAGCAGCGGGGGGCGAGCTGGCTGCTGCAGCCCACGCTGGTCCAGCGGCACCAGGTTGAATTGCAGAGCCTGTGTTGAGCTGGGACAAGGAAGGATTGCCCATCAGAAGGGTGCCTGGCACACATGCCCCGCCCAGCGCACGGCCAAAGCAAGGCCTTGGGAAGGTGCTGTCAGCCACCCCCAGGCCTCTCCAGCTGGGGCGTTTCCCATGTCCCCTTCTCAAAGGCAACTTTGGCAAAAGCCCAAAGGCTACTTGGATCCAGCCCCTCAGGGCCACCTCCATGCTCCATGTTTTCAGCTTTTCTGCAAGACATTGGCAACAAGGGATCGATGGGGCTGCCAAGATCCAGAAAGACATCAGAGCAGGGCCCCAGGGCCTTCTTGCTTTCCTCCTCCTGTCTTTCCCTGGGCAATGAAATCATCCCGCAACTGGCATGCAGTGCTCTGCTCAGAAGCCCGCAGCATTGCCCTTCTCTGATCTGTTTCACAGATTGCCCCTCTCCATGGCAGCCTTTAGGGAGCGGCCCTTCGGAGACGCCTTCCTGCCCTGCCCAGACCCACCCGCCCTTCACAATGTAGGGCTGCCAAGGATTCTCCTCTCCAAAGGCTGCTCTGACCGGCTGGAAGTGAAGCACAGCCTGAAGCTAATTAGTCCATGGAGAGGGCAGGTCCCCTCCAGGGGCCAGTGTCTGCCAGCTCCCCTGCAAGGCCGGCAACTGCGTCTTTGGGCCGCTCCGTCCGCTGACCACAGGCAGCCTGCACTGACAATGGGCACACGGGGCTGACTCCTACACTGAGAATCATTGAATGCTGCCTCCTGTCTGATGCCAAGAGACATTCTCAGGCCCTCTCAGCATCCCAGCTTAAATGCCAAACTTCAGAACCCATTGGCCAGGGCTCGCTGGCTTGCCTGAAGCAGCACTAGGTCACGGCAGGCACACAGCCGCCCAGCATCTTCAGCCACGAGCAACAAGGGCTGCTCCAAAACTGGAAGCCTGGCCCTGCACCAAAGGCAGGGCCATGCTCAGCTGCCACTCACCGGCTCTGCAAGTTCAGGCTGTGCAGGGAAAGCAGCTGGAGGCTTGATGCTCCTTTGCTCCTCTTCAGCCTCTTCCTCAATGCCAGAGGCAGCCAGAGGAGCTGCTGACCCTGCTGTTGAGGCCTGCAGACAGTCAGAAGTGAGAGAGATGGGCAAAAGGCGATCCCTCAGGAGCTGCTTTCTGTTGAGCTGGGAAAGGACCCAGAAGAAGGGGAAATGGAAGACTTTGATACAAGTGGGACTCTGAGTCATGAAAAGCCCAGGAAGTTGGCTGAATGAGGTGCTACTCCCATCTTGCTGTGCATTTGAGCTTCCCTGCTGCCTAGAAGCAGCAAGATGCCTTGGAGCTGTCCCATTTGCCTTTCATCTCTTGAAAGGCTCTTCCCTGCAAAATCAGCAAACAGCCAGTGCTCCCTTTGCTACTGCTGATGCCACGGGGCACTTGGCCTTTCTTTCAGCCTCCCACGCTGGCACTCCACACTGGACTGCAAGAGGCCAAGCTGGCAGAATTGCCGCCCCATTGTCACACGCCAGCAACGTCACAGCTTCCTTTGCCACTCACCAAAGGCCAGGCTTGCCTCCATCCGCGTGTCAGGTGACCTGCAGCCAGCAAGGGAAAAGGAACCAGAGGCCCTTAGAAAAGTGCCTGTGCTGGCCACTCCCGCAGCACAAGGCAGTCCCAACACAGAGCATTTCCCTTTCCCAATAGGCCTCCAGGAGCAACAGCTCTTTCCCACAGCAGGCAGGAGAACAACAAGGACGCTAGAGTAGGCTCTGTCTACATTTGGGCCTCTTTTGCCAAGAGAGAAATAGAAAGACGCTGCTGGAAATGCCCCTTGCTCTTCCACACTCTCAGCTTCCCTTGTGCCCAACAGCTCAAGCAGCATTTTCCTCTTCTCTTTCTACTCTTTCTTTTTCTTTTTAGATCTAGATTCTTTTAAATGGCATGCCCTAATTCCCATGCCTTGGCTGAAGATGGTAGCTCAGCAAAGCTTCCACAAAGGGCCCCTTCCCTGTGGCAGCTCCCTGCTGAAGCAGCCCAGGAACAGCTGCTGGGCTCAGCAGCAAACCCTCCCTGCACTGGACTTTGTGCTGCATCGCCAAGGGAATCGCAGTCTTGGCACACCATCAAAGGGTCAAGTCACGCAGCCAAGGCCTCTAAGGGGCAGAATTGGGAGCGAAAGGTGCTTTCCTTCGCTCCTGGAGAGAGCCACCGAGTTGCTAGCAGTACTTCTGAGCATCTCCCCTCCGAGTCTGCAATTAGCAGCTTGTCTTGCTTGAAGCAGCAAGAGGAGGAAATGACAGACTCCAGTGCCGCGCACTCTCTCGGGGAGGGAAGGCAACCGCTGCAGGTTGCGGGGCAAATACTCTGCACCCGCCCCCCAGTACACAGATGCCCCCTTTTTAGCTGATGCTGCTGGCAGGACATTGACCAAAGCGGTGGCATCTTCATGGCCATTGTGTTCCCAAATAAACTCGGTCAGTGCTGCGGCATAAAGAGCAGAGTGAAGCAAAAGCCGGGTGATGCCAGCCCCAGGAGAAACCTTTACTTACGAGTCAGCTGGGTCAGGTAGTAGCCAGAATAGACAACAGAAAAGACCGTGCAAACCGCGGCACAGACCTGCCCGATCATTTTGGCAGCGCTGTGCGGGTTTGCACACTGAATGCCAGCCAAGGCAAAGCCCAGACTCCTCTCGGGGTGCAGGCCGTCTGCTGAGAACTCCTTGAGCACAAGGATCCTCCTGCAGGGAGCGAGCAGAAGAGCCGCTCTGGACAAGCAGGCCTTGCGTGCACCGGGGCAACGCTGTGCTGACAGCACTGTGACGTGGCACCGCTCCCCTGACCTCACAATAGCAGCTGTTCTATGGCTTCCTTGTGCCCAGCAAGGCAACCTTCTGTACAGCTGATGCGAAAGAAAAGCCTGGGAAGTTCTCCTCACTCATAAAGCAGCAGAAAATGTCCTCCCAGTCCATAAGGCAGTGCTCAAGGCGTCCCAGGGGAACTCAGAAAATGGGCCAACCCAAGCGGCATCCAAGGAATCCAAGCAAACGCGCCTTTTGGTCCCAAAAGCTTTGACTGAAAGCAAAAGTCTGCTTCTTCTAGGTGGCATGGGAGCTGGTTCTGAAAAGTCTCACTTCTTCAATGACATTTAGGGGGAAAAAGAAGCAAAGATAATAAAGTTCCAGGAGTATTTTAGGCTGCAGTCACTTCTCGAGCACGCGGGTGCGTGCTGACCTATGGAGGGGCTTGACAGCTGGCCTGCAAGCAAAGCTGAGTTCATAGAAGACATCCCAATTGATGGGTTTTGAGTGTATCCATAGCAAGGAAGAAGACAAGGCCGTCAGCATGGAAACCGATTAGTAAAGAGAGATGAAATTTTCGTAAGCTAGACTAGTGCCTAAGTAGATGTGTATACTTGCCTTATAAATTTCTGTAAAACTTTTGCCAATTCTATTGACGTTAATTGCTTTGCACCAATGGATATAAGAAGTTCTTGTGGTGTAGTCAGTGACTTAAGATCACGCTTTGTTAAGAGTGTAGAAGCTGGAGAACACGCAGAATAAAGAAAACTTTTTTCTTCTTGGACCCTGATCACGTGTGTATGTCACGTCCGGCCTAATGGTGACAGTTCCCCATCTCTGGATCAAGAGACAAGTATTGTCTGACAGGTAGCTTGTCAACAAACTGGGAAAGAATTGAGTACCTGGGCATGCAGATTTCTGAAGGGAGGAAAGAAAAGTGTTGACAAGAATAAGCCTGAGTTTTAAACGCCTGAAAGAGTCAAAAATAACACGTTGTGGGATATTGTGCCAGATGTTCCACAGAGTTAAAACCAACCACAACTCATTAGTATCTGGACTTCCTTGCCCACTATGCTTAGAAATGTTGCTTGAAGGCACTTTGTATCTAAAAAATCCAGTTCCTGTAGATGACTGTAGACGTAGATCAAAATCCTACCAAAAACTCCGTGTCAAAACGAGCAAGAGTGAGACTTTTGTCCTTGGCAGTAGCTTCCAGGTGCTCCTGGACATCGCCAGGCCTAGACACAACGATGTGTATTCGGCGGAGGGAGAGAAGCCTTATGCTTAGCTCTAACTGTGACCTTTGCTAGCAGATCTTACTAGCAGGTAAGAAATTCCATTTGTTCTGCTCTTAGCCAGAGCCAAGATGGGAATCCAAGTCTAGATCACAGGAGAAGATCACAGGAGCCTCAGCTTTTCCAGAGGAGGAAAAATACAAAGGCTAGTAAATTTGCCCTGGGTTGACAGGGGTTTTTTACAGATCCATAGACAAGTGATGAAGCTTAAAAGATGACAGCAGAGGAAAATCAACAGATATGCTGAAACTGAGTGAAGAGGAAGGAGACTTCAAATTAACTGAAAAGCTGCACCGAAAGCCTCTCTACTTTTTGCAGTTGCTTCAAGTTTAAAATGACAAACTCTAGCAGCACTTCCAACTTATTGTTCTTAATTCTAGATTAAAGACAATCAAAACTGTGTACTCCTGCTTAGAGTATGAAGTAAAGCACAGAAAGGCATTAGAGTAAGAAAAGTTGTGTTTAGAAGGCTGAGGCAGCCTTAGGGCTAGGAGGAATGGGGAGGCGTGGAAATCAGGCCTGTGGGCACCAGTCAAGGAGCATCCAGTCCCTGAGCGGTCCCTCACAGAGGGTATCCCAGCAGATGGAGTCCAAATGGAGCCACAGCTCGGTGGGAAAAGTGCCGGGCTGCTGAGCCGTGCTTAGCAGGGGCTCCTGCATCAAATTGCTCCCTGACAGGTGCGGTATGCTGTGTGTGTGTGCCCAACAGCTGGCAAGAGCAGGCTGGCCCAGATGTGGGAAAAGGCCAAGGAGGCAGCAGAGTGGGAATGGGGCTGTGCAGGAGGCCTGGTGGTTGCACACAGCCGTGGGGGATCAGGCTGGCCCAGATGGTCCCTGGGGCTCTGGGCTGAAAAGGGGGGAAAAGAGAAGCAGGGAGGAAGGGCCAGATGCCGCTATGAGAATGCCATTCCATCCCATAGGTGACATAGTGAGAGGAGGCTGGGAACAAAATGGTCATTCCTGCTGATCACCCTGACATCTTCACGACAAGAGGCCCAGAAAGGAGTGCACATCTGCCTCCTGGTGTTGTCCTGAATGTGAGCTCATTACCTGGCGTTCATTACCCGCAAGTCTGGCAGCTTCCCGCGGGCATTCCACGCTTCAGGCAAGCAAAGCTGCTTACCTCACTATGTTCTTTGGGCCTCTGAAGGGGACCGTCCACTTAGCTACAGCCTGGCAAGGAAGGGAGTCTTACAACACTCTGGATATTTTAGACTTTTATTCTCACTCGGGCTGAAACAAAGTATCCCCTCGCTACTTCTCCATCTTCATCCTTCTGTCCTGCAGGTGGCCTGTTCAGGCTGACAGCTTGGAGCGCCTGCAGGCTCCAGTTCGGCTGCAGCGCAGCTTTTCCTCTCACAGCTTAATTCTTATTATGACAATTCTTTCATTTCTACTTCAAAGATACCTCAGAGCTTGCCTAAATTAACAACACTCTATTCTAAGCTAAACAATCCTCTATTATCTAAGATATCTACGTTCCATAGCCCTTAAATGGTGATCCCTATATATCCTAGTTCTTTTAAACTTTCATCTCTTGGAGAAAGAAAAAACAACTCAGCTTTAAATTGAACCTAGCACACACCTAACCAAACCTAACCTAACCTAACCTACCCTAACCTAACCTAACCTAACCTAACCTAACCTTACCTTACCTAACCTAACCTAACCTAACCTACCCTAACCAAACCTAACCTAACCTAACCTAACCTAACCTAACCTAACCTAACCTAACCTAACCTTACCTTACCTTACCTAACCTAACCAAACACCTAAACTGAGCAAATACGAAAAAAAATCACATTTCCTATCTATGGCACAGCTCCTCTTAATACTCAGGGGATGGCTGGAGCTCTGCCTAAAGATGACACATCCCCTTTTCCCTCCTCTGGGCTGGCGGAGCATAAGGGCCTCCTCAGGCGCAGGTGTCTCCTCTCCAGTCTTCCTGCACTTGCTTGGCTGAGATGATCAGAGCAGCCAGGCTGGAGGCAGGATCGCCTGAGGTCACAAAGGGATGCTGCCCAGAGGAAAAAAGAACAAAGAAAGGAACTCTTACTTTCCAGAATCCCATCCTCACGGGCTCAAGCAGGATTCCCTGGCTACCAGGAAGACACACAAAGAGCACCGAGGGCAGCATGTCCCCCTGCGCCTTGCTGTGCTGGGAGCTGCCTGCGCCACGTGGCCCACACTCTTCCTCATGCCTTCATGCAGGTGTCCTCAGCTGCCAGGGCTTTTTGCCCCTTTGCTTTTTCTTACCTGCAGGAGCTCCTGGGCAGACCAGCGCCTGTCCTCGTCAGCCTGCAGGCAGCAGCGGAGGAAGTCGCGCAGGAGAGCCGAGTGGTGCCTGGGGTTCTGCAGTTTTGGGGGCCCGTTCCTTTCTATCAGTTCAAAAACCTACAGCACACGGATGCAAGAGGACACTGCACCTGCTCCTTTGCTAGCCACAGCAGCTCTCTCCACACAGAGCCCTCTTGCTAAGCTGCACCTTACCCTGAGACGGGCTTCCCGCTCGTAAGGAGCTTCCCCTTCCACCATTTCCAGCCCCATGATGCCCAGGGACCAGATGTCCACTTTGGGGCCGTAGGCTTCTCCTCTCACCACCTCCGGCGCCATCCAGCTGGGAGTGCCGACGCTGGAGCTGCGCTTGCTGCGCTCAGGGCTGAGCTGAGCACAGAGGCCAAAGTCACCTGAGGCCAAAAACAAAGCCTGTCAAAGCCAGCTCCCACTGGCAAAGCGGCCAAAACCATTGCCCACTCCAAGCCTGACCAGGCCTTGCTGAATCTAGCTGAAAAAGCAGCTGAGCTCTCCTTCCACGTGCCTGGAGCCAGGCAAATAATGCATCGGCCACATCCACAACACCCTCACCATTCACGCACTGGCCAAGCGGCGCTTCTGCCCCAGTGGCAGTCACCGAAATGCAAGCGCACGGCAGGTGCTGGAAATGCTGCAGCCCAGCAGGGATACCCACCCAACTTGACAGATCCATCCATGCCCACAAGGACGTTGTTGCTTTTGATGTCTCTGTGGATGACTTGGCGGGAATGAAGGAAATGCAGTCCTTGCAGGCACTGAGAGAGAAAAAGGAGGGAGGGAAAGTTAACGTACAGGATCGGATTTCATCCCACCAGAAAGGAAAGAGCTCGACGGGACTGACGGCTTTCTCAGGGAATTGTGAGCGAGGGCGCAGCATCATGGTGCTGTCACGAAGAAGAGCTTGCTGCTTCAACACTCTTGGAAGTTTTTTCTCGATTTCCAAGCAAAGGCATCCAAGCTCCCAAAAGTTCCGCCGGCCTTGGGTAGGAAGCGCGTCACCTTTTGCTGGGAGGCGGCACGGCAAATATTTTTGGGGAAGCCTAGTGGCAGCAGAGGAGGAAGCAGCACCTAAGAGCTGTTCCAGAATCCGTCGCCATGAGGGCTGCAATGCTATCCTTTGCAGCTGAGGACGGCTCTTTGCCCTTAGCTTGAAATTCTGCCACCTGCATGGCAAGGAATATAGGACAGACAGACAGGCTCCAGGCAAACATTCCCAGGCAAAGCTGAGAAGAGGAAGCAAGTGAAACCAAGCGAGTGAGCCAGCACCAGCGCCAGAGGACACACAGGATGGAAGAGTGCAAGAACAGAGCCTGAGGAGTGCGGGCACAGCGGCAGGCAGTTCACTTCCCATGCTCGCTCTTCTCCTATGTGTGTGGTGAGAAGAGCAGCAGCAGCAGCAGCAGCAAAAGAAAGGTGAGAGCAAGAAATCCCAGCTGTCCTTAACCTCCAGCTGGCAAGCAGCATCCTGGGCAGGCTTGGGGAAGCACAAGCGGGATCCCTCACCTCCCGACAGACAGCGCCTATCTGTCCTTCCTCCGGGTACACCGCGCTGAGCACATCAAACAAGGTGCCGCCGTCCATGAACTCCATGGCCAGCCAGAGCTCCGCATCCACCAGGTAGCTGAAAGAAGAAAACCACGGCATGGAGAGACAGCAATGGGCACAGCCTCAGTCAGCCAGGGGCCCGAGCCAGGTTTTTGCAACTGCTCTCCAAGCTACGTGTGCCACAAGAGATTCATGATCACCAGCTCCAACTCCTCCCACGCTCTGGAGACCAGCAGAGAAATCACCACCAGCTCCCTTCTCTGCCAGGGACCAAAGGGCATCGTCTCTTCGGGCTTGCACTAGCTAAAGCTACATTGACACGAGAATAGGCCAACCTGTCTAAGTAGGTAACGATATTGGGACTCCTGTTGTCCCTCATGGCCAGGATTTCATTGGCAGCCAGCTCCTCGGACATCTCCTCCTCAAGCGACATGATCTTGATTGCCACCTGAAATGACATTGGCCACCGTTTACCTTGAGAAGACGCCCCCTGCTCGAGATCACAAGCAGCACGGAGTGAGTGCTGCTGCAATGAGGCAGCGGGCTGGGCCAAAGTGCCTTGTCACTCGACAGCAGAGCTTAGCAGAAGCACCAAAGGCCATCCCAAATGCATTCTGCCTCCTGAGCCTAGAGTGTACTTCAGAGGAACAGCCTCTGCTGCAGACATGGAGCTGCCACCCAAACCTCCAGGCAGGGCTCACAGCAGCGGGGAAAGCGCTCCGGAGCTGCAAAATGGCATGGGGCTGTTGGCACTTTACCTGTTGTCCGCTGCTGGTGTCAAGGGCTTTATAAACAGCTCCAAAGCCCCTGGAAAGACAAAAGCAGCAGAAAGAGCCCTTTATCCCTTGGCACTGAAATCAAGCCTAGGCAGCAGATCTCCCCAGGCTGCCTGCACGCCTTCCTTAGAAAATGCCTGGCTGCGGCGTCTCTTCGGCCAGCAGCACGTCGGCCCGTGAGCCCTCTGCCCTGCGGGGCAGCCTGTCCAAGGGAACACTAAGGTGCAGCATGAAGACCAAGGGCTGCTGGAAATCTCCAAGGCACATGCCCAGCCAGGTCATTTCCAAACCTAAGGGGAACTCTCCTCCTTGTGTGGGCATGCATGTATGTGTGTGTCAAAAGAGTGAGAACAATTAGAGTCAGAAGACTGTCCTTGAGAATCTGACATTTCTTGAGTGGCAAGGTGCTCTTTCAGGCCAGAAAGCGGCAGGGGCAGAGGGCTTCCCAGCTCCTGCTCCTCCTTGCTGCAAGCAAGACAATGCCAGCATCAACTTGTCTTTGATGAGGCCTTCGCATTGCTCTGACCCAGCAGTCCAGGCAGGAGACAGGAGGTAAAGCCAGAGCCTGACCGTGATTGGAGCTTGCCTGACTTCACGCTTGATATTGCACCAGCCAAAGACCTGGCCCACACTTTTGGAAAAGGAGCCGACACCACGCTTACCCTCGTCCCAGTTCTTCAAATGCCGTGTATTTGCTCATTGGCTGGCCCGGACTCACAATGCTCCCTGAAAGACAAAAGCAGCGCAGGGCGCTCGCTCGCACACAGAGACGCCGCTCCCCACACCCTCCTAAAGGCAGCCCCGCTGCCAGCAGCTCTGGGCCCTTTGCGGTCCCCTGGCTTCCAGCTGCTGAGACCAGCAAGTGGGAGGGCCATCTTCTCCACCTTTCATCAGGTGGCCTTTCCCAGAAGGCCTTTATTTCTTTCAAGCGCAGCATCCCATGCCATAAGCCAAAATGATGAGACCTTAAGAAGAGGGCCCTAAGAGGTCACCAAGGGCCTTTGCAGCCTCTGCAGTCACACCCACCATCACTGGCAGGTCCACTGCCAGGGCCACAAAGTGTCTGAGCCAGAGGAGGTGCAAGAACGCGAGCCCGAAAACAGCTGGGGCCAGAGAGCTCCCTGGGGCCTAGGCACTTGCTAGGTGCCAGCCTTCTGCTCAAGCAGAAACAATCTCTGCTTTTGTCTTTGGCACACAAGGCAGCCCAGGCCGAGCCAAGCCAGGCCCAGCAGCCCTCACAGGCAGCAGGAAGTCCCTGAGCGCTGCCGCGCTGCCTCAAAGCACAACAACAGCTTCTGCCGAGAGGCCTAAGCGCCTCTGAGACTGAGGGGCAACTTCTGGCACAGCCTACCCCCAGACACGCACACAACACACTGCTCTGGCAGACAAGAAATGCACCCGACTCACTCAGTGTCTTCCGGCCCTGCTCCTGCCTCTTCTCGGGCTGCTGGGCTGCGCTGCTGCAGGAAGTGCCAGCAGCGGGGGGCGAGCTGGCTGCTGCAGCCCACGCTGGTCCAGCGGCACCAGGTTGAATTGCAGAGCCTGTGTTGAGCTGGGACAAGGAAGGATTGCCCATCAGAAGGGTGCCTGGCACACATGCCCCGCCCAGCGCACGGCCAAAGCAAGGCCTTGGGAAGGTGCTGTCAGCCACCCCCAGGCCTCTCCAGCTGGGGCGTTTCCCATGTCCCCTTCTCAAAGGCAACTTTGGCAAAAGCCCAAAGGCTACTTGGATCCAGCCCCTCAGGGCCACCTCCATGCTCCATGTTTTCAGCTTTTCTGCAAGACATTGGCAACAAGGGATCGATGGGGCTGCCAAGATCCAGAAAGACATCAGAGCAGGGCCCCAGGGCCTTCTTGCTTTCCTCCTCCTGTCTTTCCCTGGGCAATGAAATCAGCCCGCAACTGGCATGCAGTGGTCTGCTCAGAAGCCCGCAGCATTGCCCTTCTCTGATCTGTTTCACAGATTGCCCCTCTCCATGGCAGCCTTTAGGGAGCGGCCCTTCGGAGACGCCTTCCTGCCCTGCCCAGACCCACCCGCCCTTCACAATGTAGGGCTGCCAAGGATTCTCCTCTCCAAAGGCTGCTCTGACCGGCTGGAAGTGAAGCACAGCCTGAAGCTAATTAGTCCATGGAGAGGGCAGGTCCCCTCCAGGGGCCAGTGTCTGCCAGCTCCCCTGCAAGGCCGGCAACTGCGTCTTTGGGCCGCTCCGTCCGCTGACCACAGGCAGCCTGCACTGACAATGGGCACACGGGGCTGACTCCTACACTGAGAATCATTGAATGCTGCCTCCTGTCTGATGCCAAGAGACATTCTCAGGCCCTCTCAGCATCCCAGCTTAAATGCCAAACTTCAGAACCCATTGGCCAGGGCTCGCTGGCTTGCCTGAAGCAGCACTAGGTCACGGCAGGCACACAGCCGCCCAGCATCTTCAGCCACGAGCAACAAGGGCTGCTCCAAAACTGGAAGCCTGGCCCTGCACCAAAGGCAGGGCCATGCTCAGCTGCCACTCACCGGCTCTGCAAGTTCAGGCTGTGCAGGGAAAGCAGCTGGAGGCTTGATGCTCCTTTGCTCCTCTTCAGCCTCTTCCTCAATGCCAGAGGCAGCCAGAGGAGCTGCTGACCCTGCTGTTGAGGCCTGCAGACAGTCAGAAGTGAGAGAGATGGGCAAAAGGCGATCCCTCAGGAGCTGCTTTCTGTTGAGCTGGGAAAGGACCCAGAAGAAGGGGAAATGGAAGACTTTGATACAAGTGGGACTCTGAGTCATGAAAAGCCCAGGAAGTTGGCTGAATGAGGTGCTACTCCCATCTTGCTGTGCATTTGAGCTTCCCTGCTGCCTAGAAGCAGCAAGATGCCTTGGAGCTGTCCCATTTGCCTTTCATCTCTTGAAAGGCTCTTCCCTGCAAAATCAGCAAACAGCCAGTGCTCCCTTTGCTACTGCTGATGCCACGGGGCACTTGGCCTTTCTTTCAGCCTCCCACGCTGGCACTCCACACTGGACTGCAAGAGGCCAAGCTGGCAGAATTGCCGCCCCATTGTCACACGCCAGCAACGTCACAGCTTCCTTTGCCACTCACCAAAGGCCAGGCTTGCCTCCATCCGCGTGTCAGGTGACCTGCAGCCAGCAAGGGAAAAGGAACCAGAGGCCCTTAGAAAAGTGCCTGTGCTGGCCACTCCCGCAGCACAAGGCAGTCCCAACACAGAGCATTTCCCTTTCCCAATAGGCCTCCAGGAGCAACAGCTCTTTCCCACAGCAGGCAGGAGAACAACAAGGACGCTAGAGTAGGCTCTGTCTACATTTGGGCCTCTTTTGCCAAGAGAGAAATAGAAAGACGCTGCTGGAAATGCCCCTTGCTCTTCCACACTCTCAGCTTCCCTTGTGCCCAACAGCTCAAGCAGCATTTTCCTCTTCTCTTTCTACTCTTTCTTTTTCTTTTTAGATCTAGATTCTTTTAAATGGCATGCCCTAATTCCCATGCCTTGGCTGAAGATGGTAGCTCAGCAAAGCTTCCACAAAGGGCCCCTTCCCTGTGGCAGCTCCCTGCTGAAGCAGCCCAGGAACAGCTGCTGGGCTCAGCAGCAAACCCTCCCTGCACTGGACTTTGTGCTGCATCGCCAAGGGAATCGCAGTCTTGGCACACCATCAAAGGGTCAAGTCATGCAGCCAAGGCCTCTAAGGGGCAGAATTGGGAGCGAAAGGTGCTTTCCTTCGCTCCTGGAGAGAGCCACCGAGTTGCTAGCAGTACTTCTGAGCATCTCCCCTCCGAGTCTGCAATTAGCAGCTTGTCTTGCTTGAAGCAGCAAGAGGAGGAAATGACAGACTCCAGTGCCGCGCACTCTCTCGGGGAGGGAAGGCAACCGCTGCAGGTTGCGGGGCAAATACTCTGCACCCGCCCCCCAGTACACAGATGCCCCCTTTTTAGCTGATGCTGCTGGCAGGACATTGACCAAAGCGGTGGCATCTTCATGGCCATTGTGTTCCCAAATAAACTCGGTCAGTGCTGCGGCATAAAGAGCAGAGTGAAGCAAAAGCCGGGTGATGCCAGCCCCAGGAGAAACCTTTACTTACGAGTCAGCTGGGTCAGGTAGTAGCCAGAATAGACAACAGAAAAGACCGTGCAAACCGCGGCACAGACCTGCCCGATCATTTTGGCAGCGCTGTGCGGGTTTGCACACTGAATGCCAGCCAAGGCAAAGCCCAGACTCCTCTCGGGGTGCAGGCCGTCTGCTGAGAACTCCTTGAGCACAAGGATCCTCCTGCAGGGAGCGAGCAGAAGAGCCGCTCTGGACAAGCAGGCCTTGCGTGCACCAGGGCAACGCTGTGCTGACAGCACTGTGACGTGGCACCGCTCCCCTGACCTCACAATAGCAGCTGTTCTATGGCTTCCTTGTGCCCAGCAAGGCAACCTTCTGTACAGCTGATGCGAAAGAAAAGCCTGGGAAGTTCTCCTCACTCATAAAGCAGCAGAAAATGTCCTCCCAGTCCATAAGGCAGTGCTCAAGGCGTCCCAGGGGAACTCAGAAAATGGGCCAACCCAAGCGGCATCCAAGGAATCCAAGCAAACGCGCCTTTTGGTCCCAAAAGCTTTGACTGAAAGCAAAAGTCTGCTTCTTCTAGGTGGCATGGGAGCTGGTTCTGAAAAGTCTCACTTCTTCAATGACATTTAGGGGGAAAAAGAAGCAAAGATAATAAAGTTCCAGGAGTATTTTAGGCTGCAGTCACTTCTCGAGCACGCGGGTGCGTGCTGACCTATGGAGGGGCTTGACAGCTGGCCTGCAAGCAAAGCTGAGTTCATAGAAGACATCCCAATTGATGGGTTTTGAGTGTATCCATAGCAAGGAAGAAGACAAGGCCGTCAGCATGGAAACCGATTAGTAAAGAGAGATGAAATTTTCGTAAGCTAGACTAGTGCCTAAGTAGATGTGTATACTTGCCTTATAAATTTCTGTAAAACTTTTGCCAATTCTATTGACGTTAATTGCTTTGCACCAATGGATATAAGAAGTTCTTGTGGTGTAGTCAGTGACTTAAGATCACGCTTTGTTAAGAGTGTAGAAGCTGGAGAACACGCAGAATAAAGAAAACTTTTTTCTTCTTGGACCCTGATCACGTGTGTATGTCACGTCCGGCCTAATGGTGACAGTTCCCCATCTCTGGATCAAGAGACAAGTATTGTCTGACAGGTAGCTTGTCAACAAACTGGGAAAGAATTGAGTACCTGGGCATGCAGATTTCTGAAGGGAGGAAAGAAAAGTGTTGACAAGAATAAGCCTGAGTTTTAAACGCCTGAAAGAGTCAAAAATAACACGTTGTGGGATATTGTGCCAGATGTTCCACAGAGTTAAAACCAACCACAACTCATTAGTATCTGGACTTCCTTGCCCACTATGCTTAGAAATGTTGCTTGAAGGCACTTTGTATCTAAAAATCCAGTTCCTGTAGATGACTGTAGATGTAGATCAAAATCCTACCAAAAACTCTGTGTCAAAACCAGCAAGAGTGAGACTTTTGTCCTTGGCAGTAGCTTCCAGGTGCTCCTGTGTCGCAGACATCTTTCATGAAAAATCCTTTCTTAGGATTTTTCCTTGTGAGAACCTGCAGTTTCAGCAACCAAAAGTAAACAATGGTTATCTGCTGCTGTGGAATGCAACAGGTAGACCCGTGATTGGTCTCCTGTGGATCTTTGGATTTACTGACCACTCATGGCAGAGCTGGCTCTTACCCTCTGTCTGAGACACAGATCTTTGTTATTCATTCTTTTCTATTCTTAGCTTAGCTAGCTTCTGAAGAAACCTTTTCCTTTCTATTTCTTTTTAGTATAGTCTTAATGTAACATATATCATAAAATAATAAATCAAGCCTTCTGATCATGGAGTCAACATTCTCGTCTCTTCTTCATCCTGAAAACCCTTGTGACCACGGTCACAATTGGTGACCCCTCGACTGAGGAGGACAATCATCACTTGGTGAGACCACCAGAGGAGCATTGCTGCACTGGGTAAACCCCGAATGTGTGGCATTGATGGTTGCTTCCCAAGTGACCACAGAAGTGGATTCTAGCCAGGAGCTGAAGAACTGAAGATCCGGATTTGGACAGAGTTCACAGCAAGGCTGACCACAAAGAGAACCTTCTGAAAAGCCTCCAGGAAGATGTTCAGAAAGCTCAGCAGAACCATGCAGATAGCCAGAGAGTCCTGGACACTGTCACAAGGTACTGTTGGTTTTTCCCCTCCTGAAGATGAGGCCATTCGCAGTTTGTGGCTGCTCATGTGGAGGACTTCCCCTCTAGAGGATGATGTTCCATTCTCCTCTTCAGAGAACAAACTAATTGCCTGTAATGAGTTAATGTCTTAGTTTGTTCATCAAGACTATAGAAGGGGGAAAAGCCAATAATAGAAAAACCGCAAGAATAGATGTGACCAACTAATATGTTGCAAGATGAATATAACGGGCTAATATATTGCAAAATAACTGTCATAAGGCTTAAACCACAAACTGTCAGAAGCTAATATGTTGAAAGGCTAACTAAGCAAATGTGTAACTATATGTAGCTATGTGCCTATATATGGTAAAGGCTATTGTAAGACCTTGAGGAAGAGGACGGGAGCCTTCATCCAGACGACCACCAGAAGGCAGAATAAGACCCCCTAGCAACTATCGGCACAGACGCAGAGAACACCGGAAGGACACCCAACAACAACAGATAAAAAGGAGGACTGAACTGCAGGGTGGTGTGGGCCGATGGTGGAGTGGTGACTCCCTGGCTACACCCAGCACTCCCGGGTGGGTGCAAGCCTTTTGTTGGCTTCACCCAGTGCTGTAATTTGCCTGTTATCGCTTGCTCTATCAATTAATAAATTACATTTCATTTGGACTCACTTGTCGGTGATTGATTCCTCACCGCAACTTATAACACCAGACAAGATGTCCGGAAACTTTCGCAGCACAGAGCAGCCTGCTGAAGCCCAGAGGACACTGTCACAAGGTACTGTTAACTCTTCCCTTCCTGACAATGCTGCCATTCGCAGAATGTGGGAGGACATTTGGGAGAGGGTTCCTATGGAGATGCAGGTTCCATTCTCCCCCTCAGAGGAGAAAATTATTACCCTCTGGCGAGAATGGGGTCATGAGGACAGAGCTCCTCTGGTGACGAGACATTTCTATGAGTTTTTTAGTTGGACAAAACACCTTGGGTTTTTTGTTGATGTTCTGTATGCTTTTGATATATATATATATATGGGAATGTATGGAATCGATTTTCGATGACACTCGTTATCAGGGTTTTGGATATCCTCAGATTTATCTGTCATTCAGAACTCACTACCCAGTTTTGAAACGGAAAGCAGCTTCTTTTCAGTGGATTGCCGACTGCAGGGGTCAAGCTCCCTTCCCGCCGGCCCCGGCAGGAGTGGACCCGGTCCAGGAACACGACCTGCTGCTTCCTGGCCCGCCTGAATCGCAGCGGGGGGTCGAGGCTTTGCCCGCAGCTGAAGGAGAGGTTTTTTCTGCGCCTTTGGAGCATGCTCAGACGGAGCCGCTTTTCCCCCCGCCTCGTTGCCCTCAGGGGAGATCTGAGCTTGGCCTCCGGGTCCTGCCCCGGCCAGCCCCGCGGACCCCGCCCTGGCCAGCCCCACAGACCCCGGCCCAGCTGGCTCCGCAGGCAGCGCCAGTCCCCGTGGTGCCGCCTCCTGGGCCTGCGGGGCCTCCCTGACCAGCCCCGCGGGCGTGGCCGCCTCCCTGGGCAGCCCCACCCGCGGCTCCGGCTGTTTCAGCGACTGCGCCTGCGCGGCCGATCCCAGGGCCAGGGGCCGACCCCCCGGCCCTGCCTCCCCCCCGGCTGTCCCGCTGTCTCCCGTGTTGGCTCCGCCGGTTTTGCTGTTTTGCCCGTGCTGCAGCTTCTGGAACCCGGAGGAGACACAGCTGCTGCCTTCGGCCCAGTGGGGGATGCACTCCCTCCGGCCTCGCCACCTGCCGCCAGCCCGGTCCCAGTTCAAGATGATGCTGAAAATGACGCCGAGCCTGCGGAACCATCACCAGAGCTGCCCGCGGTCCCGCCGCCCCCAGTGGCAGCTGCTGTGGCACCTGCAACCAGCGTGACTTCCCCCCCATGTTTTTCAGGCTGTCCTGGGGCTGCCCCTGCAGGGGAGCTGGGACAGGGGAAGGGGGTGTCGGCCTCTCTTTCCATGGAGGAGGCATGGCCCGACAGCTGAGTGTGGGCGCAGCCCGGCTGCCTGCTTTCAAACTCAGCGTTTTTCACGAACCAGTTTGCGTTTGGTTGGCAGTTCCCCCTTGGGGCTTGCAAAGCTCCCTGCCATCCCTCGTGCACCCCAGTGGCGTGGGGGGGGTGGTTCCTGAAAGTTCTGCCTCTGGTCTCCAGCCCGGAGGGGCTGGGGGTGGTACCGAGGGGCAGAAAGTGGGAACACCTTTTGCATTTGCATTGCAGGGGCGAGGGAAACAGCGGAAAGCGACCATCGCTCGCTTGCTGTGGGGAAAAAACATCCCCGGACCCAAGATGAAGATTCTCGGGACAGCTTCTATTCCCCCACTGCCGGTATGGGCCGGTGGTTCGGGGGGAAGGAAGCGTTTGGTCGCTCATCTGCCATTGCATTGGCAGCAGGGTGCTGGTCTGTGACAACGCAGAGCCCACCTGGTGGGTCGGGTCTGGGCCGTTTGGCTCGGTTCCCCGGGCCAGGGCCACTGCCCGGCCAGCTGCTGGGTTTGGGGGCTTTGCTTCCCCCGTCAGAACCTGGGCCAGCGTTCTGTGGGCAAGGTCTGGGGTTCCTGATCCTTCCAAGAGGGCCAGGGCCCCCTCAGGGCCTCAGAGACTCCTCTCTGCTGCTGCTGCTCTTTCCAAAAATGAAAATAAAATTTAAAAAAAATTAAATAAAAAGAGTTGAGCTAGCAGCAGCTCAAAAGCATTGAAGAGGCAAAAATTAGCCTCAGCCCAAGTGGTTCAATAACAGGCTGTTGCCAAGACATTCTAGAAATTTTCTCAGAATTGTTTGATGACTATGAATGGATTTTTGATAACTATTGATGGATTTTTTTTTATCAATTTGTTGTTTCAGGATTCTGCAAGCCTGTTTCAGGACCAAAAGAAACTTTCAGAGATGTCAAAGAGGAACATCTTCACTCCATGGACTTTCTCCTGAAACTCGGCTGTTTGGACTTGGAGCAATGAACTTTCTTTGCAATTGTTTTTTGCATTTTCTTATATTGTAAGATTGTTTTAGTGATATGATAGAATTTTATGTTCTCCAGGTGAAGAATTTCCCTGATCATTTCACATCAGCACTTGATTGAGGTTTTGCTTGGCAACAGATAACCTGTCAAGTGTTGGTTCTTTCCTCTGCATGAGCCCAGCAGAAAAAATTACAAACACTTTTCTTTCTAATTTAACTAAAATAAAAAAGGGTGATATGTCACAGACATCTTTTATGAAAAATCCTTTCCTTAGGTAGGATTTTTCCTCCTGAGAAGCTGAGAGGCCTCAGGAATGAAATGTAAACAATAATTATCTTCTGCTGTGGAATGCAACAGGCAGATCTTTGATTGGCCCAAGTTGGATGTTTCTAATTAATGGTCAATTACAGCCCAGACAGGGGCTCGGACAGAGAGTCTGAGCCACAGGCCTTTATTATCATTCTTTCCTATTCTATTCTTAGCTAGCCTTCTGATGAAATCCTTTCTTCTATTCTTTTAATATAGCTTTAATGTAATATATATCATAAAATAATAAATCAAGCCTTCTGAAACATGGAGTCAAATCCTCATCTCTTCCCTCAACCTGAGATCCCTGTGAACACGGTCAGAGGGGACACGCAGGGTCCTGCTGCCGTTCTCCTCCGCGCTGCGTTCTGGGCCCGGACAGAGAGGAGCAAGGGCAGCTCAGGCTGCAAAGGTCCCTGTCCTGCTGCTCCAGCTGCACAGCACCATGGAGTTAAAGGTCGTGCTGAGCATGCTGAAGGGGACAAGGACCCTGGGTTTTAGAAGAGCCAGCTTGAGGATGCTGTGAACCCAGCCATGTGGGATTCCATGGCAAGCATCCACTGAGGGCAAAGGAGCTTGCAATGCTGGAAGGTTTCACAAAGAGCTTCCTCAAAGCACAGCAATGCTCCATGCCTACACACGGACAGGAACAGGGCAGAACCAGAGACCACCATGGTCTAGCAGTGAGCTTTGGGTGTGCCTGAAAGCAAATGGAGCAGCAGCAGCAGCAGCAGCAGGGAGTGGCTGAGACTCAGAGGCGCGACCGTCCCAGCGGCCGCAGCGCTGTCAGGCAGTGCCTGCACACTGGGTGCGGTTCCGGCGGCTCTGCTCTCCCCACAAGCCAGGAATCGCAGCCCCTACCTCAGATCCAGTCAGAAGCCCAACCAAGCGAGACCAGAGGCAGGGGACCCTTCCCATCTCTCTTGGGCATGGCTGCAAAACAGCTGCTGCGTCTTCCTGCGCCTGTGTTTGGGCTGTGCTGAGCCCAGAGCCGGCCAGCTTGTGCTCCGCTGTGCCAGGAGCGTTCTGGGCGGGCAGGAGAAGGGCTGCGTGCACAGTGGGGAAGGGGCTCACCAGAGCCTCCTGTGGGAACAGGGCTCCACTCCCAGGCTGGGAACAGCCTGGTTTTGCTGCCCTGAGCGTGGGCAGGAGCTCAGGCACGTGCAGAGGCAGAGAGCAGCTCTTGTTTATAGGGGCCCTGGGCTGCGTGCCGCAAGGGACACGTGGAAACAGACTTGGGGGCAAGGAAGATGAGCTCCAGCTGGAGTGCCTGTGCTGCAAGAAGCAGAAGTAATTCAGCCCTGCCAAGGTTTCTTAAGTGTGTGTTGGTGTTCCCTGGGCAATGTAGGCATTTGGGGAAATGCCTTTGGAAGAGAGGGGCTTGCTTCTCAAGCAAAGTGCTTCCCCAGGAGCCCCCAGTGAGATCGGTGCAAGTGTCTCCATTTGACTCCCTGTGTCTCCTTCAGTCCTTGGGGCCCCTTGCACTTTGCAGAGGGGCATGCAAAGGGAGAAGGCTGTGAAGAAATACGAATTATGTTCTCTTGATGCAGAGTGTGATTTTATACCCTCTCTCCTATGGTGCAGATGCTCTTCATTTCTACTGTGTTGATTATTCTTATCAATACATATTTTAACTTGCTCTGGCATTCTTCCCATAGAAAAGCTTTCCTTGGGTATTTGATTTACGTCTGCAAATGTTGATACGTAACTTCAGGTATCTGAATTTAGCCCATTTCTCCTCTCGCTTTCATTTCAGAAAATGTCAGAATTACAGATGTACACACTAAAGTATCCAAGATTTCTGTGCAACAGAAAGATGAGTAAACAGTAGTACAGCCCAATCTACATTACCTTTAGCAGTTACCAAAACCAGTAGGTATTTAGAAAAGTGTGCTTTCTTTCAGCAATATTACAAATCGATTGTTATATACAAATTATAATATTATAATATTATAATATTGGCTTTACACAAATATTAAAATGGATTCTATATGTGTGATATTAAAGTTGTGATCTTTATAACATTGTTATAAAGATATAGTTTTTATTTCTGTTGTTAATTAAGCTTAGAGAGCTCCCAAGGCCTTGAAAATACTTGAGACTGATTTTGCAATAAACTATCTTTTAAAACTCTGTTTGGAAAGCAGAAGGTAGGAACATCAGTCATCTGTTGTGTTTGACTTTATTGTTATTTGAGATTGTAGTAAATACTGAGCACGAGCTGGGATGCAGATCGTAATTGCTCATCTTTCCAAAGACAGATATGGATACTATTAAACTGTGCCCTGTTTATTGTTCCTAACTGACTAATTGACTGCAGTAGTTTTATAGCGCTTTTTTATTGTTGTAATGTCTAAATGTAGTGGGAGAATATATATTTGACTTGGGGTAGTTTGGCTTTTGTTTTTCGAATAATAAAACCACTCTCTTCAGCCTGGTGAAGAAGAAATCGGCTTCTGTCCTTGTATACAGCTATGGGTTTGTTTACACAGCTTCTCCTTCCCTTCTCTGCCTAGGCTTTCCCACCTGCAGTTTTCAGTAGAAAAGCAACAAACCTTTGAAAGGCTAAACCTCAACATAACTGTGACCCTCAACCAATACTTCCTTCTTCCAATTTCTTAAGATCTCTTTGTCCTGGGCACTCAGTATGGCCTTTTTCCTCAAAGTTCTTTGCTGTCTTGAATGCTTACAGTGTAACAGGTAATCCCTGATCTATTTTCAACTCTCTGCTCAGATGCAGACTGCTGGAAGGGAGGTAGGACTGGTACTGGAGACCTGGCAGCTTGTCCAGGAAGCAAAATTTTTGAAAGAATGGTAATGTGGAGAAGCATGCAAGTCCGGGTGGTGAACTCATAGATGCAAGTACTTGCAGTTTCCTGTCAGGGTTTTACAGTTCAAGGGTATGGTCTCTTCTTATTTCTGTCCCTTAATGCTCAATCCTTGCCACACTTCTTCAACTTCTTTTGCATTTCATCTTCCGTGTTTTCTTCCTCTCTTCTTCTTTCTGTGACTTTCTGTGCAGGATGGATAACCTGCCATACACTGTCAGCTTGCTCAGTGACCGAGTAGTGAGTGATATGATGGTGTAGAAATTGGAGGTGCACAGTAGGCAAACGTGTCATGCTTCTGTGTGCCCTCTGCAGGCAAACCTGCTTCCCAAACCTTCAGTCAGGCTTGGAAAAAAGGCTTGTCACCACTACTTTGTTGTGGTTTATGCATTGATGAAGAAACACTTCCATCTCAGCCCGCTTAAGCCACTGCAGAGCAGGAATTGTTGCTTTGGTAGCAGATGTGCTGGCAGGGTCCTTACAGCTCCACAAGATGTGCCTCTTCTGGAACAGATTTCTGCATCTTGGTGCAATAAAATCTATGCTTTAAATGGCACCAGGGCAAGTCATGCACTCATGTAGATGTGTTTTCAGACATAGATATTTCTATATATGCCTAGTGAATGGCCTCCTGGGGAGCAGGGACAAATGAGGAAGGGGGCTGATAAAACATGCTTCTGCTTCAAGAAAAAACCCCGTCTTCCCTTTCCAGAGAAGGATATAAACTTTTTCTTGATTGGCCTAAAGGGGATAAACAAGTCCCTCCATGTCCTGATCTTTTACTAGTCTCAAATTATTTAGAAAAGTTGTAATTTTTTTGTTGTTGTGGTGGGGGGTTGGTGGTGTTTGGGTCTGCACTTCAGACCTGTTCTCCCAGCAGCCAGGGACCTACAGCTGCTGTGGGTGGGGCAGGTGCTCAGGTAATTACCAACAGGTGCTTGGTAATTGCTAACAGCAGTTGAGGTGAGAAGTTGGCTTGTGCCTGGCTGAGGGCTTGAGGACTGTGGTGAGAGAAGGGATAGGGAGTGGAGTGGAAAATATTAGTTACACAAGCAAATCTGAGGTGTAGGTGGCATTTAACTGGATTAGGTACTGCATTTCATGGACTTGATCACAATTTATGAAGAACTGAACATTTAACTATGAGATAGGACTATTTAGTTGCTATTCTAAATGCTGCATTTACTAATATGTAATGTAGTTTCTTTGTATTTTGCTCAGAAGCTGTCTCAAAAACATTGAAGTCCAAATAAAGTCTTCATAAACACAAGTTAATAGCTTACTTTTTGTTAAAAAGGGAAGCTGAAAGGGCCAATGGCTCTTGCATTCAGTAATTCACACATTTTAAAAGAAGTGGCTCTCTCCTGTTCCTGTGGCTAGCTTGTCTCTTCAGGCTAGGAAACATTTCTGGGAGCATTTCCTTGCTGCTCCTATATCTCTATCCCTGTGGAATCTGATGCTAATACTATATTTTTCTAAAATTAGAAAATTTTAAATTTCTGTAGGCCCTTTCATTTTGTAATTTGCACCTGTCACTTGAGGGGGAAAAAAGGTCTGATAAGGTTTTTTTCTTGTAGGCCTCTCAAATTGCAGCCCATTGCATTTAGCTGCAAAATTCTTAGTCATGCTAACAGGATGCCTGAAATGGAAACTGGTGGAGAGTAAAAGAAATTGCCTGGTGCAGATGCTATCAACTATTTTTAGTTCCTGACAGTCCAGTATTTCCCTTACTCAAGGACTGTTCATATTTCTTTCTCTTTTTCTTGCAGCTCTCAGTTCTGTGATGACCGAGAAACAAAAATACAAAGTAAGGGTATCCAGAGTAGATGGACTTTATGAGAATTAGGGGGCAATTTGACCATACACTGATCTGTATGATTGCCTTCTTCTGTGAAAGATTGTAGTGGTGTTGTAATATATGCTGGGAAATAATTTATGCTATAAAAGCATGTATTTCATCAAGATTGTGAAATCCAAACAAGTCTCTTACCACAAGCAGCTGAGAGGCAGACGTCTATTCAAATTCCGAAATTCCTGAAGGCAGCAGGAGAACAATCAGCACTTAGCTTATGAATAGAGGCACCCAGCACAATGATCACCATTATCCCGAGTCATGGGAAGACACCTCAGAGCGATCATTGCCCTGTTGATAACATCGATCAAGATGGCCAAAGTCGCCAGAAAGGTACATGTGAATACCCGACTTCCCCGATCCATCAGCGCTGGCTGTCAACAAGGAAATGGCGATGGTCCAGCTCTGCACAGGGAAAGAACCAACTATGAATATGCAGAATTACAAAAGAAACTGGGACTCCTTCGCCTCGGGCATAATAAACTGTACAAAGCATCCCTGCAAGAAGTGGCTCTCATGAACAATGAACGGGGCAGGGTCCGATGCGATAGAGGTGGGATCCAGGTTCACCCAGCGCCGGCCCCGGGCTCGACGCTGTCTCTTTGGCTGTGGTGGTTTTGAGGACCGTATTTTGGTCGCAGAAAAAGATAAATAAATCTTTTCTCATTTTTGATAATTTGGATTTCGGTTGATCATTTAATAGAGTGGGATTGCAATCATTTCTGCTGGTCAGTATTTTTAGTGTTAACACAGCTACCCAGGGAGCCAGACAGGTTTTATGACTCTCTTTGGAACTGAAAGAAAAAGAGAAGAAAATGTGTCTGTGGTATTTTCCTACAGCAGTTCCACATGCTATTGGTGGCATGTAACAACTGGATTTCACCTCTAGTAACTACTTGTGGTGCAGTCTTAAGCGCGCTAGTTGTGAGAGCTGCTTCTGTAGAAAGGTGATTTCTACTACTGCTGTGTTAATTCTTCCTATAAAATTTAAACAACCCAACAATTTCCTAGTTGCTTCTAGTTGTTTACACAAGTGCTTGTATTTGTACCCCTGGTCTTGGATCTTTTAATTCTGCACTCAAGATACCCAAAAGGTGCAAGAGCTGTATGTACCCAAGCCAAGGGTGTGTTTGGATGGTGGTCTGGGACAGAGAGTATTCTCCTCTGGAGTTAAAACTGGCCAAGTTTCAGCTTTTTATTGGCAGGCATTTTTAACTGAAAAAATAACAGCTTAGAGTTTTTAAATCCCCAGAGTAGATAATGTAAACATAGAGCATAATTTACAAGCTCGCTTTGGGAACTGGTTGCAATTAAGTGTTGCCTCCTGAAGTGTCTCAAGTTGTGGGTGTCTTAAAGAAGAAGAGAAATAGGAATTTACGAGACAGGAAACAGAACTCCAGAACTTTTCACTACACCAGGTCCTGTACTGAAGTGGCTGTTGTGAAAAATGCAGCCAGGACCACGGAACCTAGCAGTCTGAAGAAACTGCTGTACAGCAACAGCTTAACTTCAATGTGCTTGAGCCAGTGCTGCTGGCAGCATTATCTCTGCATCCTGGGACACTTCCCGGTTCCTGTGCCTTGACACTGCCTCCACATGGGGCTGGGGATGGAGTTTGGGTCTATGAACTGGCTGGTGGTGAGAAACAGGTTCATTTTTGTCAGATGAGGTGATGGTGTGCACGTCTCCCTGGCTTAGTGCCCTTTGTGAGCTTCTTACTTCAGCCAGAATCTGTGGAGTGTTTAAAGCTTGCTGCTTTTTTGGGGGGGTGGGTTTTTTTGGGTACTATTAAGAGAAATGAGTTGTTGATGTCCCTGAAATGTTCCATTTTCATCCTTATGCAAGAAAGTGAGGAATAGACTCTTTTCATCCCTTGGGTAATTATTTGCTTTATTATTGCACTGAAGTGAGATAGGATTAATGTAGGTTACAGGTAGTAACAGAATATGAAATAAGACAACAAAAAGCACAAGAGCAAAAGATAAAAATAGTCTCAGGAATTAACCTAGTACTTTGAGAATTTATGAATTTTCATAATGCTTGCAATGATGCCTAAATCTATTTTTCCTTTCAGATAAAGAATGTGTTTTCAAGTATTTTGCATACAGGATTGACGGGGGATGTACAAACTTGAAGAATTTCAAGTGTGCAGCTTCAGGAATGAAGTAATAAACTTTTGAATCAGGTTCTCAACCTGAATAAACTGTTGAGTACCCCACAGCAATTGCAAGTTATATATTCATATATATATATATATATAATTGCAAGCTAATAACAGTGCAATGAAAATACAATAGCCCCCTTAGCATTTTCTCCCTGGCCTTGTAACATTTTTTTTGTGCCTTGTTCCTTAGTTTGCTTTCCAAACCATTCCATATCCTCAGGAGACCTTGAGAACAATCTCATGAGTAGATCTGGAAAATCAGTTTTGAATATAGGAAATTAAATGAGGAATCACACTTCATAAGCTTGGGCTTCTGGATTGAAAACTTCAGATAATTCAAGCAGACATTGCTGAATGCTCATCCTGGTCTGGCAGGCTCCAGTCTCTGAAAGGTGGGCAACTGAAACCTCTGTGTTTGCACAGAAAGGCAAGTTATGGGATAGCTAGTGAGAGGAATAGTGCATTTGTCTTTACAGACAAGCTGTGGGTCTGCTGATAGATAAAACTAACAATGGGAAGGGTTCCACTGATTGGTGAATGGAAAAAGAGATTTGCTTTTACAAATAAACTTTAGGTTTGCTGATAAATGAAATTGGACATTGAAAGATGAAAGAAACAATGGGGAAGAAAAACCCCTCCATTCCATAAGAATTAAAAATGAAAAGGGTGGGTTATACATCAGAGGGAAATCTTCAGTATCAGGCATATTGGGGAGTCTGTCCCTCTCAAGTACCTCAGCCAGTGGGGAAAGAGAGAAGGGAAATGGGGCCGGGAAATTGGGATAAAAAGGAGGCTGTGTCCTCCAAAAATTCGAGAGATCCCAGGGGAATGCCCCATGGCCTCTCCCTTTATTCAAATAAAGTAAAAGGACTCCTCTGTCTCCTTTTTGGACATAAACCTCTGGTGTTTGTGGATTAATTTTCCTAACGTGCTGCTGCAGATTTTGGAGACCATTGTGCATAAGAACAGGCACAGGACCAGACTTGGGGCTGGCATCTCTGCATTTCCAGGATGGCCCATGGACAGGGTGAGGTGGTACCCGTGCACTCTGCATCAAGCTGTGATTCTATGGAGACTTCAGCAAGACAGGGTTTTTTCAGGCTGATTAAACCTTCATCCTTGCTATGCTTGCTGTGACATTTGCATCTCTCTTTTGTAAAACTTCAGAAATCTTAATCATCTTTGGCCCTGTGAAATGTTACAAACATCAGCAAAAGTATTCATAGTTTCCATGCAAAAATACATACATTTTGACATTTGGGAACTGGAAGGAACTAATTTCTATTGTTGATGATACACAAAGAGGGCAGGGTGGTGCCTTGGGGCCTATGTCTGCTACTGTTGACTGGAAAATACCTTTTGAAGTGGCACCCTATGGCCCTGGATGGCCAGAACGGAGGTCCAGGAGGCGAGACGGGTGTTTACTACTGAGTCTTTGACCCTTTAAGCCAAATAAAAGTTGTAAATTCTTAGGATCATGTATTTATAAAACAGAAGTATAAAGTATAAAGAAGAGAATGTTGTAGTGTGTGTGTGACACCTTGAACATACCACATTATACTAACAGACTCTCCAAACATCCATTCTTTTTTATGACCATTATCCATTAGGAAATGCCATGTAAAACTTATTTCTTTGTTGAGAAGTACCTCACCTACTGACAATTAGAATTGCTTGAGGAGCGGGGCCGCACCTGCCTGCAGAACTGACCATGGGCCAAGGGAAGGTGCTGCTGCCCAGAGCCAGCCCGAGGTGTCCCTGAGGATTTATCACATCCTCTGCCTCCCCTGGCAGTGCTGCCACAGAGCCCAGCAGGAGGGATTCCAGGGATTTGTCAGCACGGGGAGGCAGAGCGTGAGCTCCCACTGATATTTCCATCCAGGGCTGGCACTTTCAGGCCAGCAATGACAAATTCTGCAGCTCTGGCTGCACAGTTGCTGTTGGCACTGCTGTGGCAGCCTCTGCCACCAAGCAACAGCATCTGCAGGGGCAGGATGGTGCAGAGATGCCTCTCAGAGAATGGAGAGAACACCTTCAAACAGCATCTGGCAGAGTTAATGAAGGGCTGGTAAATCCCTTTGAAGGGGACGGCTCATAAAAACCTCTCTCTGTGAAAAGAAGAGACAATAGGAGTGAAGAGGGAATGAGAAAGGGGAAGGGAAAGGTCAAAAAAGAGGAAAAGGAAAGAGAAAGGGAGAGAGGGAGAGGATAGAGGCCTTGGAAATTCTGATTTGATCTAAAGGACATTTTCTGACAACATAGATATTTGCTACAATAAATAGTGCTTTCCCACAGGCTTTGGCTTTCTAGCTCTTGATATTAACTGAGCCCAGTGAGTTTTAGAAGAGAGAGGAAAAGAATTAGTAAAAAGTTTTCCTTCAAGACCAAATATCTGCCAGAGACTGAATGCTATGGTTAATGGCTTTTGAACATTGACAGGAACGATCAAAGCATTAAAGTAATTAAACAGGGCTCTCAGTATCCAGCACAAGTTGTACTGGTGAGGAGATTAAACAGAGATTCTCATTGCCCTGTGTGTTTTATACTCTTGAAAACAGAGGCTTAGTAACAGTATTTCATGCACACACAGTAACATAAAGAATGACAGCTCATGCCTTTTTGTCCTGGTAAGTATTTGCTGCAGCAGCCACCTTTCTTCCAAGTCATGATGTGTTCAATGCCATTTTTCCCTGTTTTCTGTTGAAAACTGTTTCCTATCAAAGAAGGATTAGTACCATATGTAGTCTTTTCTTCTTGTCAAGGAACAAGCTTAAATCTCCAGGCAAATATAAAAGGCTACAAGATTTTAGAAGTATGTAAATTACAGTGTTAATGAACCTGACTTGAATTCAGTTTTGACTTCTGAAGAATTAAAACTCCAAATGGGAATGACACAGCCTCACCTTTCCTTAGCAATATGTGAAAGGCCAGAACAAGAAGAGGGAATCTGGTGCCTGCTGAAATCAACATGTCCTGAGAAATTATTGTTATTATTGAAAGAACAGTTTAAATTACAGGAGGGTCTCTTGCCTTGCTGAGCCCTCAGCCCTCTGTGATACACCTCACCTCAATGCAGACTTCAGGTGGTTTGGGGTTTTCTTTTTCTTTCTCCAAAACACCAAGAGATCAAAATTCTTGGTAAAAACAGGACTTCTACTTTCAGTCCAAGCCAAAGAGAAGCTCTGCAGGGCTTCTTCCTAGATACAGATAAAATACTCTGGTGATCTTATCACACCCTGTTCTCAAACTTTTGGCACCAGCTTCTACTCTGGAACACCATGACTTCCTTGTAATCTGAAAGAGGGAACAAATCAAACCTCAACAGCTGGTCCTACTTTGAAAACCAGTGTTCCTCCCACCAGAAACTTCCTTTCCTGTTGTGACAGATGAGTAATGTGATGACTGACTCTCACAATTAATAGACAAATATCATGTATATAAGTTAAGAAAAGTTTTATAGATTTATAGTTATGCTGCACCCCATGCCCTGGTTATCAAGGGAAAACTGGGGCTGGGACATCTGGGAGGGCTGGCTTGTCACTATGGCGACACCTGAGCCCCAATCAGAATTTGAGGAAGAGATCTCCACCACTGGACAGCGAAGAAGGGGTTGATGGACAGAACTTTGGGAGGGCTTAAAGGGTTAAAAAGGGAAAGCCTCCAGCGGGAGGGGGCTGAGCACATGGTGAGGAAAATCTTTTGCTGCTGGTGCTGTAACCTTTTTTCTTGATTCAGTCTTCTGTTGTATTTTTGATAAGGTTTAATAAACTTTCCTAAACTATGAGAAGTGAGTAGCTATTTCTCACACTGTGGTCTGCAACCCTCACTCTTTATTACAATAAAATTCTTCTTTTTATTAGGTTTACATCAGTTCCATACGCTTTTATGAGCTTTTTATGCCTTTTTATCTATATATGTTTAAGACCACTATCTGCTTATTGCAACATTCCAGGAATCCCTTTTGACTCTTCTCTCCATACTCCTGCAGAAGGTCAGGTCACTGTGGGTTTTACACCAATAACAATCCAGGTTGTTCAGATCCTAGGTGTGACGGGCAGGCACAATTTCCCTGCTGACACAGGGACTGAAGACAAACCCCTCTGTTGTCACTGAAAACAAAAGAAAGGAGGAAGTTTCTGCCCATTGCAAAGTCCCCGTTTGCCCTGAAGGACTCTGCCTCTTCTTTCTCAGCAGCAGCTCAGCAGCTGGATGCCAAGAAGGACAAGAGAGGGAGGGGTGGTTGATTTGTGTGACAATTTAACAGCACTTGCACACAAGAGCTGAGTCTGTCAGCAACATCTCTGCAGAGGCAAGTCCTTGCTGAGGATGCAGAGCTGTGTCACTTGTGTTTAGTTTGCATCGAGTTAATGGCACGGTGGCTTTTCATGCTGCAGGTGTGGCCCCTGTGACAGCAGCCTGTTCATCCTTCAGGGGGTTTGCACCCACAGGGACAGTGCTGCTCCTGCCAGCACACCCCAGTTTGTCCTCATGCCAAAAAGCCCAGGCAGAACTTACTTCTTAAAGGAACGTTTTCCTTTTGCTCTCAAACCAAAGATTTAGATGTAATGGTATAATAGGAACAAATCTTTTCCCCTGCTGTCTCTTGGGACAGGAGGAAAATCCTATCACATCCAGATAGCAAGGCACTGATTTCACTTCCACTCTGGAAATGACTTGCAGGAGCAATTGAATAAAATTCTCTGCTGGAACAGTGAAGTCCTGCCATGTGGAAGGGGCTAACAGTGGGCCTGTTAGCTAAAGGAGCGAGAAGAAGCTGAGAAGTAAGAAGAAACTGATAAGGAGCTCTCTCCAAGGCTGTAGCCAAGGAGACTGAGAGAAGAAAGATAGAGGAACTTTGCAGCTGGATGAAACATTTTTAGAAAGTTAATTAAGTCATTATAACTTCTCACCAATAGTATTATGTTGATATATTGTAGCCAATAGTAAAGATAGAAGAAAGATAAACAATTAGAAAGTGTATAAAAATCAGCCATATTCAATAATAAAGTGTTGCCAACTGAGACTGCTTGTAGTCTCTGCTTTATGTCGTGACCGCCTCGACAGCGACACTGCCACTCTAAGTCAGTGTGGTGCCTGAAGGGTTTTGTAGCAGGTTTGCATCTAAGTTGATGCTACAGAAGTTTATGAGGTCCAACAGAGACCTAAGGTTTGCACAGCAGAGTTTAGGCTGACAGCTAAGGGACCATAAATTAAATGGTCTTTCCAACCCAGAAGGCTGATGAGAATTGTTGGTATTTGTGCTCTCCTTCCTTGTTTAAAGGATAGCAACATATTTGATGAGATTTTGGCATTGCAGCTAAAGATCATGGCCAGATGAAGTCACCTGAGTGGTTGTTGTGCATTTCTAATTGTGGAGGTCAATAATCAGTGTAACTGCTTCTGGTAATCCGGCTCCAGTCTCACACAGAGCATTGCTGGTTGGTCACTCTTATCTCCACAGCCCAGCAGAGATCCTGTTTTGGATGGCTCTCACTGCTCCCAAGGCCCCAGGGACCAGCCACTGCCTCTCCTCCTTCTGCTTTCCCTTCCAGGATCAGAGATTTCCTGCTGCTTCCTCCACGTCTGAGACAACTGGAGGAGATGAGGGGCTGAGGATGTGGCTTCTGACAGAGAGTTGATAACGCTCAGCTGAGTATTTTATTCTCCTGCCACTAAGCTGTCAGGCTGCTGCTGGAATTCCTCCTGCTTGGAAATGGCTGGTGTGAGCAGCAGGAATTGTTGCTGGCTGGAACTTTTCCAAGAGCTGGACAAAAGAAGCATTTTGTGGAAGGCCACCAGCTGCCCTTGGTCAGCAGCACAAGGTGTGAGGTGCCCTTTGAAGGCCATCCCTGCACAAGGACAGCCTGGCCTTCTCCAGTGCCCAGAGCACCTTCCAGGCTTTTGGGCTGGCCTTGTCCCTCACCCTGGAGAAGCAGGTTGCTGTGGGAACTCTCATATCCACAGTTTCTGGCTGGATTGCCGTGTCTTACCACAGACAGCCCTGGAGACACCAGTAGAGACTCCATCTGCAATAAAAGGGGACTTTGTTCCAGCTTTTCCCTTGGACCAGCATGCAGCAAGCCCACCTGGGCCTCATTCAGCTCTGTGTGGGCTGGTAGTCAGCTTCTGCTGGGAATTTAAAGCTTTTACCCTACTTTCCACAGCAAATAGTGGAGCAAACCCAGCCGCACCAACCCCCAAATTTCACTCTAAAAACCACAATTTTCATTTTCCTCTATTCAAGCCTTGAAGAAAACAAACTTTACTTGAGTAAGCTGGAGGCACAGTGTCCTCCAGGATCATTCTTGAGTAGGACAATATTGCAGGAGAAGACTGGCAAACCCAGAGGTTACTGGTGCTTAGGAAGCTTTGCAAAACCTTCCCACGTGCGGTGCTCTTGCAGCCTCCTGAGCTCCTGGAGCCCTCACTCAGCTCAGGCACAGTTGGGACAGAAGGGGATGGTTCCATCTGTCAGATGTGGGGACAGGAGGAGGGAAGACTTTGCAAACGCTGCCACGAGGGCAGGGCTGTTTTCATTGATGGTGCCAAGTGGTAGTACATCATCTTTGATTAAATGTGAGGTGCTGAAGGGCAAAAATTCTCAGTGCTAAGGAGAGAGTGTCTCCACTTACACAGCAAGGTAAGTGAAGGGGAAAGTGCAATCTGTATTTCATGGGAGGTGTTCAGTTTTTAACCAAACATTTTTGCAGAAGACGTGCCCAGGCAGGGGTGATTCAGAGCATTTTATCAGCCTCACAGAGTATCCCCACATCTGCTTGGCCACATTTTCTCTCTTTTTTCATTGTGAATGATTTCTCCTGCCAGGGTTGCTCCTGCTTGGAGTTCTACTCTCAGTGGAGCCCCAGAATTTTCTCAGCAGGCCTCTGCAGCGAGTTCTGAGCCAAGGTGGGGCTCTGCTGCCAGCCCAAATCTGCGCTTCCCCTGCCCAGCCTGAGTGCAGGTGGGGCATGTGCTGGGCATGGCCGGAGACTTGCATGGCCAAAATCCTATATATATATCCTATACAGAACTATACAAATCTCAATTTAGGTTAAAAACAGGAATTTATTCTATTATTACAACCTTTCTATGTAATAATATACAAATAATAACTTCAGTTAATTTATATCCAACCTCCACAACAACGCACTATACACAAAGATCAATTAGGTGTTTAACAACTTAATTTATTACATATTACTACAAGGATTAAGCCCATCTAGGAATACAAAAATATCTCCATAGATATGTAAATAGAATTACATCCAGAAACAGATAAATATGCATATAAAAATAGACTTATATACCTATACAAATACCAATATTCCTATTTTAAAAGCCATATAACAAAAATTGTATCAAAAGAGATACCTACACAACTTTACCCACAGGAAATAGAAATTAACACAGATATAACAATATCCATGTCTACATACATAAATTTATACACATATATGTAATTTCAAAAATATATATATATACATAGCATACATTCATAACAAAATAAATATACATAAATATAAGAATATACACATGGAAATAAACACATACAAATAGCAGCCCACATATGGAAATACACATATAATAACTGTGGCTACGTTCAAGTCCGTGTATCTTTAAACAGCACTCGAAGCAGAGGGATCCCAGCTGCCCCATCTTCAAAGCCTCTCGCTCGGTCTCCTCCTCCCGTGCAGAGCAGCTCTCCTGGACAGCGACAGCAGATGGAACACCTGGCAAGCAAAGGGAACACTGAGTGAGTATGGGGACGTTTCCCTTGGCAGCAGCTGCACTTCCATCAGGGAAGAGGCAATGTCAGAGCCTCCCCAGGGGGGTCAGAAAGAGAAAGCAGCCGAGCGGGCCAGGCTGTGGTGAGCGCAGCCGCGGCGGGACTGTCCCGCAGCCCCGGCAGCCCGGCAGAGCCGGCACAGCTCCCGGCCCTGCCGGCACAGCTGCCTTGCCCAAGGACAGCCCCTGTGCCGGCCGGGGCAGCTGCGCTGAGCAGCCCCAGCACGGGCAGGGCCCGCTCCTGCCCCGCCGGGCAGTGCCCACGGCCACAGCCCACGGCACCCTCAGCCCCACCTGCCTCCCCGGGCCTGTGGCCTCACCCGGGCTCTCTCCAGGCTGGCAGCAGCAGGTCCCGTTCACTGCTCTTGCTGCTGGCCTTCAGCTCCTCCCTGCTGGCTCCCGTCAGTCTCCAGCTGTCCTCAAGGTCTTCATGGCAGCTGTGGCAAAAGTGGAGGCTCTGGAATTGCTTCCAAGGCCTGGCAGAGCTGCAGTCCCGGAGCCCTCTGTGCTCCCTGCTGGCCCCCTCCATCCCCTCAGCCCCGCCATGCTCTCGGTGAACCCCCAGCCCCCTTCAGTTTCTTCAGCCCCTCACAGTCCTCTCACCTCCCTCAGTCCCTTCTGACCCATCCTGTCCCCTGAGACCCACCACCCTGCCAGCCTGTGCCACTTGCCTGTCACCTCAGTGCCACCATGGCCCTCGGCTGCCCCACAGCCCTCAGCCCCAGCAGCAGCTCAGGGTCACCGTCCCTTCAGCGCCCCCTGAGCCCCCTCAGCCCCCTCTGTCTCACCGTCCTTCAGCAGCTCCTCAGGGGACAGTGCCTGGGGCCAGCGGCAGCTCCCACCGCTCCAGGGACAGCCGAGGCTGGAAGTGCTGCTCCGCCCGGCCCGGCCGCCAGCTCGGACCCAGCACAGGGACAGGGGACACAGGGGGCACCGGGGCAAAAGCAAGAGGTGAAAAAGGCAGCTGAGGGGGGAAAGAGCTAAAAATGCAGCCTAGGCCTACACAAACAGCAATCTATCCATCAATCTCCCCATCTAAACATTCCTATTCCTCTTACTATATAACTATACACATTCATAAATGTAACTGCATACATATGCATATATATATATATAAATATTTTACACATATAAAAATCTAACTCTGAAAATCTATAAATGTAAATATATAGTAAAATATAATTATATCACATCTATAACTATATACATATCCACATTTAACTATACAGATCTATCAAGCTATGTCCATATAAATAGAACACTATCATCTATAAATGGAACTATAACCACTAATAAATAGAACCATAGAAATCTATAAACATATCTACAGACAGAGGAGTTCTACCTGCCCAATGGTCACAGGCTCTCCCCTGTCTCTTCCTGCCGTGCAGGGCAGCCCTCCTGGAGATGTTGGTCAGATGGCATCTGGGAAGCAAAGGCAACGCTCAGTCAATATTGGCCCTTCTGCACCTCTCCCTTGGGCAGCAATTGTCCTTCGATCAGGGGCTGTCAAAGATGGCCTGAAAGGCAGACTCTCACTTGGCAATTTGAAGCAATCTGCCCTTAAAAGAACAGGGACCATTCCAAGTGTTCAAAAGGGTGTTTCAAAACACTGAAGTATCTTGATAAAGTCTCAGCCCCCGCAGTGCAAAGGGCACCCAGGAGAGCTTGAAACACAGACAGTCCCAGCTGCCACAAGGAAGCCCAGCCTTGTTCTTTCTCTGAGCTGACAGAGAGACCTCAGCCCTCACTGAAATGGCTGAAGCTGAAGGTGCTGGGAGCTGAGTCATGAACCAGCTCCATTACCTGGCATCTACAAACTGCCCTCTGCAGTGAGCAGCAGCTGCTCCAACTCGACCATCAGCTCTGGCAGGAAGGGCTGGGAGGGACAAAGCTCCCTACGAGGCCTGCAGGCTGCACCAGCTTGGCTAAGGAATGGATCCACAGTGCTCCCTCTCTCCTCTTAGGCCTCCCTAATCAGGGGTCATTCCAGCTTTTCCTTCTGATACTGGAGTTACTGTGATTTTTCTATTGGTTGGCCTCTGATGTTGTGCTCCTTGTTTTTCTTGTGGGTCAGGACCAGTACCAGCAGAGTGGTATTACATTTAGTCAGTGATTTGGACTTCTACCCTGACTTTTTGCTCTTTTTTTCCCCTGTTCCTTCAAGAGTCGCTCAGCCTGGCCTCTCCTGGCACCCTGCAGCAAATTTACCCACCCACTTCAGCACAAAACTGGGACACCTGGCTTGGTGACACAACTCCCACAAGGTCAGGTTTATTCCCTGCTCTCTTGCCACAGCAGAGGACTCAGTGTCAGAGCCTCTGGAGAAGCGTGGAGGGCAGGGCTCAGGGAGGTTGTGCCAGTGCAGGATTTGAACTAAAGGCATCAGGAAGCACCAACCCTGCTCAGAGCAGCCATCTCACAGCTCTCTAAATCAGTGTGGGCTCTGTCCTCACCAGGCTCCTGGGGCTCCTGGGAACTGTTCCTGCAGCTCTCGGTGCCAGATGAAACCTCCTCTGCTGCAGCTCTGTTCACAGGCTCCCCTCCTGAAGAATCAGGGGCAGCACCAACATTGTCCTGAGCAGAAAAACAGAAAGAAAGGAACCCAAAGATCACTCACTATTTTGCTGGAATCATATCAGGGATACAGTAACTCTCCTTCTCCACTCCCAAAGGACATGGAGCACAGAGGAGGGAACACTGCCCCCACGGTTCACATGACAAGCCTTTTAAACTCAGGATTCAGGGGGCCAAGGTGAAACTGAAGCTCTTACAAAATGACCTTTGAGACAAAACATGAACACAGAAAACCAGAAGACACCAAGTGAGGGGACGTGCCCCCACGCTCTGACCCTGCCTTATCCCAGAGCTGTGAGAAATCAGCCAGCACAAAGCCAGGGGCTCTCCTTGCTGCCAGCACGGCTGCCAGCAAGGGCAGAGCTCGCTCCCAGCCCTGCCCAGGGCTGTGTGCTGTAAACCCACAGGCAAAGCACACATTTCTGCCTGGGAGTCTCAGCACCCGCAGCCAACCGCTCACACAACCCATCACAAGGTGCTGCTTCTCGGAGCCCTCTGCTGCTGCCCCACGCGTGTCATCCAGGCAAACATTTATGCACCCTGGGTATTTCCAGGATCACATTTGGGATCAGTGGCAAAAATCTGTACATCGTCAGGGTAGGGAAAAAAAACAACCCAAAAGACAGGAAAAGCCAGACAACCAAGTAGTGTTTCTATTCCACTGAGGAAGCAAATGTCCACCATGAAGCAAATTACCTTTGGTCACAAAGATATTCTCACTATGACCAGTTTCAGAATATTCATCTCTTCTATCATAGCTCATTCATCAGAACCCTAAAGATTCTAAAGATGGTTCAGAGCCTGCAATGTTTCCTTTTCTTATGGAATAAAATGCTTCTCTAAACTGCTATGTGTGACTTTACAGAGGACAAAAGTCATGCCACTTGAGAATAAGGTATTGGTAAATCCAAAAAATCCCACTCCCCCCCTTGAGTCATAATCACAAATGTACTGCAGGCAATGGGTCAGCACATCAACAGAAAGAGAGACATTCTTTGGCCAACACGTGTCATAATCTGCAAAAGGACAGAGAGCTGCAGCTGCAGCCCAACCCCAGCCACGGCTCTGGGAGCGCCTACAGGCACGGCAGGGCTCACACAGTGATAGTGGAGCCCTGGAAAATGTTAAAGATAGACTTTGAAAATGTTAGGTTTTGTGTTTTCTCAGATCACTGCACCTGCATAAGCAGTATGATAAATGATATAATTGCTAGATGTGATGATTGTTTAGTAACTAAATATAATTATTGTATAATCATAAGAAGAATCATGAGAAACTATGTTAGAAATTTAAGGGGGAACCAAGAGAAGCTATGTTTAGCTGAAATCTGTGCCTACAATAGAACAATATAAGTTTAATAATTAACATGAAAGTTATATAACGATAGAGTATAAAACACGTTCACCTCGAACATATGGTTGCAATCAGATTTGGGTGGAAACTACCCCGATTCCCAGAGCTCTTAAATAAAAAGCACTGCATATAATCGCTTATGTGATTATGTGTTTTTGAATGCTAACAACAGCAGCAGCAGCTGCAGCCCAGCCCTTGCTTTGCCTTGGCCTTCCCACCCAAAAGAGGCACAGCCCACATCTGCTGCAGCTGGGACAGAGGCACCTCTGGCATGCCCCTCCCTGCACGGGACACTTGGCCTTCAGTGCCAATTCTCCAAACACTCTTCTCCTCTTTCCCAGCAAGTAAAACCTCTTCTTCATTTCTTCCTCATCCCCTCTTTTAGAAATCTTTCTTAACCAAGAATAATTCAATAACTAAATAAGAATGAAATAAGTTCAATTAAAGAAGCCTTTGCTTGTCAACCGTGTCACAAGGCTCAAAAGCTCTCAGTCCAGCCCCTTTTATCCCCATCCAATGGAATTACCTGAGCAGAGGGAGATCTTTCAGACAGGGACCTCCTGATCTCCCGAATCATTTTCTCTACAGCAAGGCCGAGATCTGCTGGTGGCCATTCCTCCTCCCCAGGCGCGTTCTGTGCTGAGCTGGAGGCCGTCCATGCTGCACAAGCTGCACTGCCAGCAGGAGCGCTGGGCCCTGAAATGCCCGGGCTGGCTGCAAGAATCCAAACACATTGGTCAGGCTCCACAACGTGGCTGTGGGACACAGAGCTCTGGTGCTGCTGTGGATCAAACATCACGGGAAGCACACAGGCAAACCAGGCAGAGAATCTTTCGGCCTCCTAGGTGCCCCTTGCTAGTAGGCTTGACAACTTCTGGCCGAGAATGACAGAGCCTTGTGGAAAACTACTTGAAACGGTCACTTTTCACGACCTTTCGGAAAAACAGGGCTACAGCTCTTTTCCTACCTCGTGCGTCGTAGGCTGGGGGCTGCTGCTCCCTGTGGAGCTGCTGGAAGCTGCAGGGCTGCACCCCGAGCACCTCCCGCTCAGCCGGAAGCAGCTGCTCCCCGTAGAGCTCCTGCGAGCGGCTGCGGGGCCCCTCCCGCCCGAGCGGCAGCGGCTGCTCCCCGTGGAGCCCGAGGAAGTGGCAGGGCGGGATGCCGAGCACCTCCCGCTCGGCGGGCGGCGGCCGCTCCCCGTAGAGCTCCTGGAAGCGGCTCGGCCCCTCCCGCCGGGCCGGCAGCGGCCGCTCCCTGTGCAGCAGGTGGAAGCCGCAGGGCGGGCGCCGGGCGAGCAGCGGCCGCTCGCCGGGGGGCTGCTGGAGGCGGCCGGGCCGGGGGCTGCGCAGCTCCCGCCCGTCCGGCAGCGTCCGCTCCCTGTGCAGCAGGAGGAAGCCGCTGGGCGGGCGCCCGGCCGGCAGCGGCGGCCGCTCCCTGGGCAGCGGCTGGAAGCGACCGCGCCCGCGCCGCCCGGCCGGCAGCGGCCGCGGCCCGGGGAGCTGCTGGGAGCCGCAGGGCGGGCGCCTGCGGCCCTCCCGGCCCGCCGCCGGCCGCTGCCTGTTGGCCGCGCTCCGGCGCTTGATGCGGAGCAGGAGGTCGGGGCGGTCGCGGCGAAAGCAGGGGTTGCAGTAGTGGAGCCAGGCCCCGGCATCGCCCGGCGCAGCCGAGCCGACCCAGCCCGGCACCTTGCGGAAGCCGTAGCGGTAGAGCTGCCGCACGAAGCTGCGGAACTGCGTGGCCCTGAAGGTGTGCGGCACCGGGGCCGGCCCATGGCCACGGCCCCTGTGGGCGTGGCCCGAGCTGAGCAGCTCTCGCTCCAAGAGGCAGCGGTCGATGAGCAGCCCCTGGGCGCGGCTGTCCCAGCACACGGAGCGGACGCGGGGGCTGTTCACCAGGCGCCAGAGCTTGGCGGGGAAGGTGCCGGCGCTGAGCCCGGCGGGCAGCGGCAGCTCCGCCATGGCGTCGATCGCCGACTGTGGCCACAACGCCCGCGGCGCAACGGCCGCGGCTGCGCCGGTGGCGCGCGGCCTGAGGGGGGCGCTGCGCTCGGGCCCGCGCGCGCCCAGCGCGGCCCCGGCGCGGGCCGGACTTGGCGGGGACGAGCGCGGCAGAGCCGGGGCTGCGGGCACAGCGCGGGCGGGGCGGCTCCGGGGCTGGCCGCGCTCGGCTCGGCAGGGCCAGCTGCGAACCCCCTCTTTCTCTGGCTGCAGGCATCCTTCTGCCTTGGCCTTGCGCTACAACCCCCAGCCAGCAAGACAAGGAAGATAAAACAGCCGCTTCTCTCGCAGTCAGCCTCCTGCTGCTCTTGATGCCTGCGCTTATTCCTGCCCAGGTCCCAGACTTCTCATTTCCCATCCTTGAACTCCATCAGATTCCCCTCAGGCCAGTTCTTTAGCCCGCCGAGGTCCCTCTGAATGGCGCAATCATTAGGGCTCTCAGCTGCTCCTGCCAGCTTTGTTTTGTCTGCAGACTGTCTGAGGGTGAGCTGCTCCTCCAGCCCGGCCATGAATGAAGACATTAAAGAGCACCTGCCCCAGCATCAGCCCCTGGGGCTCAGAGCACCCGTGACTTGCCTCCAGCTCTACTTTGTGCCACTGATGACAGTCCTCATCCATTTTTCAGCCTTCCTCGCTGGGCATTTTGGCAGTTTGTGTTTAAGGAAGCTGTAGGAGACTGTCTCAAAGGCTTGGGGAAAGCTGGGGTAGACATCATCCATTGCTCCACCCATATCCATCCCTTTGGCTGTCCTATCACGGGCATCAGGTAGCTTAACCATCACTCCCAATCAACTTCTCTGTTTGTTTGGATCGGTTTCCAGGATTAGTTCCTCCATCACCTGTCAGGGGATGGAGGCAAGGCTGACTGACCTGTATTTTCCTCTCCTTCTTACTCTCTTGGAAGAAATCAGTCTATTAGAGCAATTCTGGCTGGTTTTAGCTAGGCAATTCCAGAAAAAATAACCAGTAAGAAAAATGAAGCTCTAAATGGAGTCTCTTAAATTCTTCTTTCTGCTACCATTCTAGGCCTCCAGAAAGATTTTGTTTTCTTCCCAGTACTGGACAGCTGATTAAAAAAAAACCAACAAGGCAAATGTCTCCTTAATAGAATATAATATACCTATTATTCAGAAGACAATAACGTAGATTTTTCTTTCAGGATTAGACTGAGATGAAAGGACTTGAGAGGTTCCAGAACTTTGATATTTTCTTGTCTCCAACTGTTTGGAAAACTGTTAGAACATGGTGAAGACACAGTGCTTTTGAAAATGCCATTCTGAAGTCTTGTATGCTTGTATTACATATAAAAGTACCTGCAAGAATTTTAGAAACCTGTAGCTCAGATTCCTTACTTTCAAAATGAGGAAATGCCAGAATTAGTTTGATCTTTGGTTTTTTATGTTGTGTTTCTGATTCCTACATTTTTATATGCATATGTATCTTTTTTTAATAGCATGGTCACATACTCCATTTTCCTTCCGATCCCAAAATCATCAGTGCTCAGAATAGCCAATAAGCAACTAATCAATATTCTTTTTAATCTCTTTTATTTCATAATAAACTCAGACACCACTGATCTTTTGAGAATCCAGACTTGTATGCAAAGTTTGCAGGGAAGATTGAGCTCTCAAGCCCTGTGAATTTTCTCTTCTCTCCTTTCCCATTTCCCTTTTCCTTCATCTCTGGCCTGACCTCAGGGCCCTTTCCCCTCGTGTCAGGCCCTCTGTTTGCTGCACTCCAGGGAAGCTCTCAGCTGTGGCTTCCCCAGCGTGGCAGCTCCAGGCTTGGAGCAGCAGAACCCAACTGTGGCTGAGAGCCCAGACCCCCCCTGGGCCAGCTGGGCTTTCAGCTGCCAGGGCAGCACGCAGGGAAAGGGGCAAGAGAGAGCTGAGGACGCTGCCAGAGCAGCCCTTGGGCAGTGCAGGGTGAGAGTGGCTTAAAGTGCTGCTGAGCCCCACTGCGGGGGCACAGGAGGCTGCTCTGCCATGGCCACGGCTGTGCCGCCCATCCAGACAGAAAGGCAGAGCCAGCAGGCTCTGATGGGGGAGAGCAGCTCCATCCCTACCAAAACTTGGTCACTCCTGCTAAAACCTCTCTTTGTCCTTCTGTCTGAACACTGACACTGCTTTGGAAAACAGAATGGAGGTGACACGAGACAATCGATTATAACTTGTAAACAAATTTCCATGGGTTTTTTGGTTTTGTGAAAAATGCATGTATTTTATGATTGGCTTTGTGCAAATATTAAAATGAATGTTATATGTCTTGTGTTAGAAAGTAATGCTGTATTAAGTCTCTTAAGTACTGTGTTAAATATAGTTTTAGGTTATAAATATTGTTAAAATAGAAACGATGCTATGTAGGATACTTTTTTTAAAGGAAGGGCTTGCAGCAAGGTAGCAGCCACAGGACACCTAAATCTTTCAGAGAAAAAGAATTTTTGGCCCTCTTATCAGAAGAAATGAACTTCTTCCCGCCTCCAAGGCACTGTTAGGATTCGGAGGAAGAAGCTGACCATGACCAGACAGGATCCTGTGTTTGAATGGAATTTATGCATCATGTATGAAGTGTATGAATATGCAACAGGCTGTTGCTTTTAAGGGTTAATCCTGTGTTAACCGGGTGTCCTTTTTCGGGCTTTTGCTGCCCAGAAAAAGGTACCTGGACGTCCGTAACTCTTTGTATTTGTTGTCTCATATTGTCCTAATTCAAATTTCCAAATTATTACTACTCTAATTGTATTTCTATTTTTATAACCATTTTATTACTATTAAACTTTTAAAATGTTAAAAACAAGTGATTGGCGTTTTTCAGAGTTTGTTGTGGTGTTTCAGTTTGGTTTGGGTTTTTTGCAGGTGTGCGAGGCTTAAATGTGTCCTAAAGTTCTTGTGCCTGCATGAGGCTGTAGAGTGGCCGCCACGGGGATCTCCTTGGCTCTGCACAAGCCCAGAGAGCAGCACTGGCACCTCAGGCCAAGCACAAAGGAGCACAGGATGATCTGCAGGGTGCTCTGTGACAACAGGCACTTGGAGCTGTTGTCCAGTGTGTAAGAACTACATCCCCTTTTCTTCAGATTCTCCTAAAAATGCCCACTGATGTTGTTTTGTATGATGCAGCTCTCCTAAGCCCCTATTACACTGTATCTGCACGAGCATTCACACAGGTGTTTGCTAAAACAATTCTGCTCCAGCTGAAAAGCACCGGGTGCACTGAGCAATAGCAGCAGATAAATGGACATAGAGAGACTTCAGGAGCAGAAGCAGCATTAAATCCATGACAATTGTGGAGATGTGAAAATACAGAAATCCACCAATGGTAGCAAAGCCCACACATCTCCACTGGGTTCTGCAGAATGGCAGCAAATAATGCACAGGTGTGGAGACCATGAACTGGTTGGTGCTGCACTTATTTGTCAGTGAGCAGAGCTGTGGGAGGCAGGGATTAAGGGTGATTTTGGAACAGGAAGAAGAAAGGGACAGACAAATTCCAGGTGGAGGCAGAGTGGCTCTGCTCTGCTGACCCAAGGAGAGCAGGGAACAAGTTGGAAAGGAGTAGGAAAAAAGAGTTTTGTAAAAGTAAACCTTGCTGTATAGGCATTGGTGTTCTTACCACAGCCCACAGAGCTTAGAGCATGAATATTCATCCCATTTAAATATTCCTGCAAGATGTAAGAAAAATTCCTTTCCATGTGGTTATTTACACAAACATACCCATGAACAAATAAAAAAACTGCACAACTACATGTATCATTAAGCAGGATACTCTGTAGATTCTCACATTAACACTTGCAGAATTATATATGGTACTTCCAAACATATAGAGACTCTTGTTCTCCGTTTGCTTCTTTAAAACTCAAAAAATGTAATGAAATTCTCTTTCAAAACTGCAGAGCCTGCTGTGTGGCTAAGCAAGCCATTATTTGCTTGCTCACAATCATCTCTTCCTTGTGTGTTAGTCACTGATGCATTAATTGCTTATCCAAACTTGAAACGGTTCATGAGTCATTCTGAAGAGAAACTAAATGTGAGGGAGCCCATTTGAATGGAGTCATGTCCTCTGCCTCTTAAAGCTGAAGGTCTGTATTTATTACCTGTCAGAATGAAGTCTTGTTGCCTAATAAATGGGAAAATAGGAAAAATGCTGACTAGAGCACCATGTTTCAAGGGATCATTGCATTTTAGTTTTATTTGACCAAATCAGTAGTCAAAGAGAGAAAGGACTGGTCAATTACAACAGAGAAAGCAGGTGAAAGAGATGTCTAGGTCTGCTGCAGCTGGAGTCAAAAATGAAGTGTGTGGGTTTTGAAGTGGGGAAGGGATTCCAGATCAGATGATTTTAACTAACTTGCATTACTAAATGCATGATCTTCAGACAAACACGTTGGTATCCCTTGTATTGAGGAAAGGAAGGGTATTGGGGAAGATGAAACAGGAAAGCCTTATAAATATGATTGTCTGGCAAAAGATTGTGAGAATATAGAAACTATAAGCAAGATTGAAATGAAAGCAAGCTTTGAGATACCTTAGTTAGTGAACAACTGGAAAACAATGGTGTGGCCCAACTGAAGGTAATCCCCTTTTGAGGAAACAATTCCCTCTGCTTGCAGGCAGGTCCAAGGTTCAGAGCAGACCCTACTAGCTCAGCAGAAGGGGTCCAAAGAGGAGTTTTTAGGGTTTAAAATGTAACACAGTATGGTGATGTAATGATTCTTACAGGCTGGATGTAAATGCTATAGGATTTGTATCTTGGACTAGATTGGTTAGTGAGAATTAGAATATTCAACAGAGAAGAAGATTTATTGTATTGTAGCGGGAACCTCGCTCTCTTACGCTCTTCCCCTCTTACTCTCTCCCCCTCTCATCCTCTCTGCCCCTCTCTCCTCCCGGGCCTGCTCCGAGCTGTGCCTGGCAGCTCCAAGCAGGGCCCTGCACCCAGGCCCTTTGCAATGAGCCGCAGGTTCCACGGCCTGGCTGCAGAGATCTCTCGTCTCCGTCCGTCCCGACCGTCCCACCCCCCAGTGCTCCTACAGAAGGGGAGAAAGAAGGCATGGAGTTTCCAGGAGTATCCAGATAAATCCACTTTGTTCTGGATCAATATGGAATTTTCATGAAGCAAAAGCATTAAGTGGAGGGCTCTTCACCCATTTCTTTTTTTACTAAAATTCTATGAAAGATACTATTTTGGAGTGTAAAAATTTTCATGTTGAAAACATGAATGTGCTGAGAGAATTTGAAGTCTGGGCCAATGACAATTCACTGTTGAAAATCCAACTTTTCAAATTAAATGACCCAGGATGAAGTAGGAAACACAAGTCCTTCCCTTGAACCTTGATTTGCCTCTTCTAGCTCATTCCTGAAAGTGGTAGGCAAAGAGGATCCCACAGAAATCAGAGGAGCATCAGGGTCTATCCCTAAAAGGCAACTGTAGATGGGAAACAACTTGGGAATTAGAGGGACATCAATGAGCCACTTGTGAGTCCAGCTGTTAGTGAAGAGCCCTTTTCCAAAGAAATGCCAGCTTCTCTCAAGGAAGCTGAGCAGCAGGACATTATGGCTCATGTAGCTGGCAGGTACAAACAGAGAAAGCGGGAAATTTCTGGAAATGAACCCTGTATTCACTGATCACAGCAGGATGAAGAACCCATTTGATCGGACTCTGGCTCTTAGTAAGAAAGGAAGAAAGCTCTATTTATTATATCAGGCCCAGCTGTTCATGGTCAGAGGTGGTATCAGCTGCTCAGCAGAAGGCACAGCTTTAACTCCAGCTCATCATGCCTGGAGGCAGCCCTGGAAGTGCTCCTGCACTTCAGCTGGTGCCAGGGCACAGGGACACCCGCACACCCTCCCTAGACCCCTGTATGCCATAAAACTAAAGGCATCTCCCCAGCCAACCATCCAATCCAGCACTTAGCACAGAGCATGTCACTGCCAGTGACATCTGCATGAAAAAATACAGAGAAAAGTGCAATTACAAAACATATTGGGGGCTCAATATAATACAGGAGAAATTCAGATTTTGGTACTTACCTTCATAAATGAGCATACCTACTAGCTCTTTTCCCTAAATTAATTCATGGTTGAACGTCTGCACTTTCCATAGCAGTGTCCTAAAATTCTTGCATTCATGCATTCCCAGCTAGCAGAGCTCTCACACAACCTGTTTTTTCTCTGAAGTGTATGGAAGGACTTAGTTCAGATGAACTGTGCTGCTTCCTCTGAAAGATATAAAATTATGGAAATAATATCTGCAAAGCCATAGGTTCTTTAAGGCAGGCCTCTGGTATGTAAAATAGGGAGTGTTTACATTAAGCATCATGTGCACATAAGATAACGATCAAACCATGTTCTTACCTTCATGAAAAATAGTTTTTGTGCTCTCAGATATGGCACAGCCAAATAAGGCCGAGCTCAGACACAAATGCCTTCCTCACCACACAAATGGCCAAACAAATGACAGCTGCCAGTGACACTTTTCCTGCGGTCCCGAGTGCCCCAAGCGCGGATCCAAGCGGCGTCTCACCTGCTCAGCTCTTTCCGGCCCGCGGATCCGGGCCCGTCCCGGAGCGTCAGGAGCAGGGATGGGAGCTCAGCAGCTCGGGCTCGATGCCGTGTGCTCCGCTCGGGGCTCCCGACAGCTCCTGCGGGGCCGGAGCAGCCCCGGGCAGCGGGAGCAGCTCCTGCTGCGGCAGCCGGGCAGCCTCTCCCCAGACACACAGGTGACTGCACACCCGTGCATTCAGGGCCAGCTCCATTCTGCTGCCCTGGGGCTGGCGCTCTCCACTGTGTTGCTGTTAGTGCATATTGGTGTGTTGGTCCTGGAAACACCCAGGAACAGGCAACTCTCAGGCACACATTCTGCTCCCCGGGATGTGCTGCACAGTCCCTGCCTGTTCCAAACACCAATTTGGTTTTGTTCTGAGAGCTGTGTTTTCCATCTCAGTGTTTGACCAGCTGATTGCCCGTGTTGATTATTTTCATTCAGCATTTGTGGATTTCACACATTTGCAGTTGTGCTGACTGCTCCTTCCAGCTGCGCAAGGACAGCCAGTGTGGACCTTTTCCTATGTAAAATGCATTGTGTGAGGACTGTTGGGCTGGAGGGCCCTTCTGTAATGTTATTGCCCCAATTCCTTCTGCTGAGAAAGATAATTGGATTCAGGCAGTTAATCCATTTTGTAGATGCTGCAAAATCTAATCTGTGACAAACACATGATCAAGTATATGGGTATTGGTGTCAGTTCCTTTCTTCCTTCCCAAACTAGGAAAGCCATTTTTTCTAAAATCCTCTAGCAAATGGCTGTTCCATACTGGAACTTCTCAGCATTAAAAAATTGCATTGACATCTCTATAAAATATTTCTCTGAATTTTCTTTCTCTCTTTTAAACTCTCATTGCAATCTAGATGGAAACCAATGTTCAAATGGCAGAATTTCTCTGCCAGTCCAAATACAGCAATTTGCCTAAACGTAATTAAACTGAAGTTTGGTGCAAACCTACACAGGCCTATGTAGATAAGAAAAAGATGAATACTGATTATTCCTAGGCAGGATAGAGAAAAAATAACCTATGGTTAAATCACGTAATGTGATATATCATATTTATTTATTTATTAAATAATGAAATCTGTTTATTATTTTTATATATCATGTCGCGCTAAATCCTGGTTTATTGTTTTCCTATTAAAATGTCATTGGTGGATGAAATAAAGCAATGAGTCAAATTAAGAAAAAAAATTTTTGAATATTTTTCTGACAAGATTTTTTTAAGATTCAGAGGTAAATAACAATCATCTGATACAAGAAGTTGGTGAAACTGCATTTTGCCCTTTAGTCAGAATCTTTGATTAGCTCTATCCAGTGGTTTCTAGATCTGGCTGAAATGAAGTAGCTTTTTACAGATAATATATGGAAACTTTGAGGGAGAGATTAAAAAAAGGCATTGACAGATCCTGATATGTGATTTATTGGGGTATTTAGCCATGTGCATAAGCACATGAACTGCAGTGATCTGCGACAGGATTCATTTGCCTAAAGGATCTGGCTTAACTTGGAATGCACAATTTGGAAAGAAGATTCCATGGACATAGACAATGAAGTAAGCTTTAAAAACTTGACAACAGCAGAGGAGAACTAGTGAAAGCCTTACTCAGAAATGAATAGAGAATTTTCTTTTTTCTAAAATTATAAGAGCATATTTGTTTGTGCCTCACCTCTGCCAAATGCTTTCTGCAGTTCAGCACGGGGAGCCATCCTAGACCAAATCCAGACGCAGACGAATCTCTCAGATAATCACAGCTCACCCCCTCTGCTCCTCTGCCTCGGTGAGCTGCGGGAAGGCGTTGCTCCAACCCAGCTTGTTTTCCTTTGGAGGCCATTCCAGATTGTGAATCCAATGGCTATGTTTGGCAAAGGACATGTGCTCTGTGTCATGCCATGGTTGGCCATCTTGATCGATGTTATCAACAGGGCAATGATCGCTCTGAGGTGTCTTCCCATGACTCGGGATAATGGTGATCATTGTGCTGGGTGCCTCTATTCATAAGCTAAGTGCTGATTGTTCTCCTGCTGCCTTCAGGAATTTCGGAATTTGAATAGACGTCTGCCTCTCGGGCTGCTTGTGGTAAGAGACTTGTTTGGATTTCACAATCTTGATGAAATACATGCTTCCCAACAGGCCTCCCGGAGCAACAGCTCTTTCCCACAGCAGGCAGGAGAACAACAAGGACGCTAGAGTAGGCTCTGTCTACATTTGGGCCTCTTTTGCCAAGAGAGAAATAGAAAGACGCTGCTGGAAATGCCCCTTGCTCTTCCACACTCTCAGCTTCCCTTGTGCCCAACAGCTCAAGCAGCATTTTCCTCTTCTCTTTCTACTCTTTCTTTTTCTTTTTAGATCTAGATTCTTTTAAATGGCATGCCCTAATTCCCATGCCTTGGCTGAAGATGGTAGCTCAGCAAAGCTTCCACAAAGGGCCCCTTCCCTGTGGCAGCTCCCTGCTGAAGCAGCCCAGGAACAGCTGCTGGGCTCAGCAGCAAACCCTCCCTGCACTGGACTTTGTGCTGCATCGCCAAGGGAATCGCAGTCTTGGCACACCATCAAAGGGTCAAGTCACGCAGCCAAGGCCTCTAAGGGGCAGAATTGGGAGCGAAAGGTGCTTTCCTTCGCTCCTGGAGAGAGCCACCGAGTTGCTAGCAGTACTTCTGAGCATCTCCCCTCCGAGTCTGCAATTAGCAGCTTGTCTTGCTTGAAGCAGCAAGAGGAGGAAATGACAGACTCCAGTGCCGCGCACTCTCTCGGGGAGGGAAGGCAACCGCTGCAGGTTGCGGGGCAAATACTCTGCACCCGCCCCCCAGTACACAGATGCCCCCTTTTTAGCTGATGCTGCTGGCAGGACATTGACCAAAGCGGTGGCATCTTCATGGCCATTGTGTTCCCAAATAAACTCGGTCAGTGCTGCGGCATAAAGAGCAGAGTGAAGCAAAAGCCGGGTGATGCCAGCCCCAGGAGAAACCTTTACTTACGAGTCAGCTGGGTCAGGTAGTAGCCAGAATAGACAACAGAAAAGACCGTGCAAACCGCGGCACAGACCTGCCCGATCATTTTGGCAGCGCTGTGCGGGTTTGCACACTGAATGCCAGCCAAGGCAAAGCCCAGACTCCTCTCGGGGTGCAGGCCGTCTGCTGAGAACTCCTTGAGCACAAGGATCCTCCTGCAGGGAGCGAGCAGAAGAGCCGCTCTGGACAAGCAGGCCTTGCGTGCACCGGGGCAACGCTGTGCTGACAGCACTGTGACGTGGCACCGCTCCCCTGACCTCACAATAGCAGCTGTTCTATGGCTTCCTTGTGCCCAGCAAGGCAACCTTCTGTACAGCTGATGCGAAAGAAAAGCCTGGGAAGTTCTCCTCACTCATAAAGCAGCAGAAAATGTCCTCCCAGTCCATAAGGCAGTGCTCAAGGCGTCCCAGGGGAACTCAGAAAATGGGCCAACCCAAGCGGCATCCAAGGAATCCAAGCAAACGCGCCTTTTGGTCCCAAAAGCTTTGACTGAAAGCAAAAGTCTGCTTCTTCTAGGTGGCATGGGAGCTGGTTCTGAAAAGTCTCACTTCTTCAATGACATTTAGGGGGAAAAAGAAGCAAAGATAATAAATTTCCAGGAGCATTTTAGGCTGCAGTCACTTCTCGAGCACGCGGGTGCGTGCTGACCTATGGAGGGGCTTGACAGCTGGCCTGCAAGCAAAGCTGAGTTCATAGAAGACATCCCAATTGATGGGTTTTGAGTGTATCCATAGCAAGGAAGAAGACAAGGCCGTCAGCATGGAAACCGATTAGTAAAGAGAGATGAAATTTTCGTAAGCTAGACTAGTGCCTAAGTAGATGTGTATACTTGCCTTATAAATTTCTGTAAAACTTTTGCCAATTCTATTGACGTTAATTGCTTTGCACCAATGGATATAAGAAGTTCTTGTGGTGTAGTCAGTGACTTAAGATCACGCTTTGTTAAGAGTGTAGAAGCTGGAGAACACGCAGAATAAAGAAAACTTTTTTCTTCTTGGACCCTGATCACGTGTGTATGTCACGTCCGGCCTAATGGTGACAGTTCCCCATCTCTGGGTCAAGAGACAAGTATTGTCTGACAGGTAGCTTGTCAACAAACTGGGAAAGAATTGAGTACCTGGGCATGCAGATTTCTGAAGGGAGGAAAGAAAAGTGTTGACAAGAATAAGCCTGAGTTTTAAACGCCTGAAAGAGTCAAAAATAACACGTTGTGGGATATTGTGCCAGATGTTCCACAGAGTTAAAACCAACCACAACTCATTAGTATCTGGACTTCCTTGCCCACTATGCTTAGAAATGTTGCTTGAAGGCACTTTGTATCTAAAAAATCCAGTTCCTGTAGATGACTGTAGACGTAGATCAAAATCCTACCAAAAACTCCGTGTCAAAACGAGCAAGAGTGAGACTTTTGTCCTTGGCAGTAGCTTCCAGGTGCTCCTGGACATCGCCAGGCCTAGACACAAAGATGTGTATTCGGCGGAGGGAGAGAAGCCTTATGCTTAGCTCTAACTGTGACCTTTGCTAGCAGATCTTACTAGCAGGTAAGAAATTCCATTTGTTCTGCTCTTAGCCAGAGCCAAGATGGGAATCCAAGTCTAGATCACAGGAGAAGATCACAGGAGCCTCAGCTTTTCCAGAGGAGGAAAAATACAAAGGCTAGTAAATTTGCCCTGGGTTGACAGGGGTTTTTTACAGATCCATAGACAAGTGATGAAGCTTAAAAGATGACAGCAGAGGAAAATCAACAGATATGCTGAAACTGAGTGAAGAGGAAGGAGACTTCAAATTAACTGAAAAGCTGCACCGAAAGCTTCTCTACTCTTTGCAGTTGCTTCAAGTTTAAAATGACAAACTCTAGCAGCACTTCCAACTTATTGTTCTTAATTCTAGATTAAAGACAATCAAAACTGGGTACTCCTGCTTAGAGTATGAAGTAAAGCACAGAAAGGCATTAGAGTAAGAAAAGTTGTGTTTAGAAGGCTGAGGCAGCCTTAGGGCTAGGAGGAATGGGGAGGCGTGGAAATCAGGCCTGTGGGCACCAGTCAAGGAGCATCCAGTCCCTGAGCGGTCCCTCACAGAGGGTATCCCAGCAGATGGAGTCCAAATGGAGCCACAGCTCGGTGGGAAAAGTGCCGGGCTGCTGAGCCGTGCTTAGCAGGGGCTCCTGCATCAAATTGCTCCCTGACAGGTGCGGTATGCTGTGTGTGTGTGCCCAACAGCTGGCAAGAGCAGGCTGGCCCAGATGTGGGAAAAGGCCAAGGAGGCAGCAGAGTGGGAATGGGGCTGTGCAGGAGGCCTGGTGGTTGCACACAGCCGTGGGGGATCAGGCTGGCCCAGATGGTCCCTGGGGCTCTGGGCTGAAAAGGGGGGAAAAGAGAAGCAGGGAGGAAGGGCCAGATGCCGCTATGAGAATGCCATTCCATCCCATAGGTGACATAGTGAGAGGAGGCTGGGAACAAAATGGTCATTCCTGCTGATCACCCTGACATCTTCACGACAAGAGGCCCAGAAAGGAGTGCACATCTGCCTCCTGGTGTTGTCCTGAATGTGAGCTCATTATCTGGCGTTCATTACCCGCAAGTCTGGCAGCTTCCCGCGGGCATTCCACGCTTCAGGCAAGCAAAGCTGCTTACCTCACTATGTTCTTTGGGCCTCTGAAGGGGACCGTCCACTTAGCTACAGCCTGGCAAGGAAGGGAGTCTTACAACACTCTGGATATTTTAGACTTTTATTCTCACTCGGGCTGAAACAAAGTATCCCCTCGCTACTTCTCCATCTTCATCCTTCTGTCCTGCAGGTGGCCTGTTCAGGCCGACAGCTTGGAGCGCCTGCAGGCTCCAGTTCGGCTGCAGCGCAGCTTTTCCTCTCACAGCTTAATTCTTATTATGACAATTCTTTCATTTCTACTTCAAAGATACCTCAGAGCTTGCCTCAATTAACAACACTCTATTCTAAGCTAAACAATCCTCTATTATCTAAGATATCTACGTTCCATAGCCCTTAAATGGTGATCCCTATATATCCTAGTTCTTTTAAACTTTCATCTCTTGGAGAAAGAAAAAACAACTCAGCTTTAAATTGAACCTAGCACACACCTAACCTAACCTAACCTACCCTAACCTAACCTAACCTAACCTAACCTCACCTTACCTTACCTAACCTAACCAAACACCTAAACTGAGCAAATACGAAAAAAAATCACATTTCCTATCTATGGCACAGCTCCTCTTAATACTCAGGGGATGGCTGGAGCTCTGCCTAAAGATGACACATCCCCTTTTCCCTCCTCTGGGCTGGCGGAGCATAAGGGCCTCCTCAGGCGCAGGTGTCTCCTCTCCAGTCTTCCTGCACTTGCTTGGCTGAGATGATCAGAGCAGCCAGGCTGGAGGCAGGATCGCCTGAGGTCACAAAGGGATGCTGCCCAGAGGAAAAAGAACAAAGAAAGGAACTCTTACTTTCCAGAATCCCATCCTCACGGGCTCAAGCAGGATTCCCTGGCTACCAGGAAGACACACAAAGAGCACCGAGGGCAGCATGTCCCCCTGCGCCTTGCTGTGCTGGCAGCTGTCTGCGCCACGTGGCCCACACTCCTCCTCATGCCTTCATGCAGGTGTCCTCAGCTGCCAGGGCTTTTTGCCCCTTTGCTTTTTCTTACCTGCAGGAGCTCCTGGGCAGACCAGCGCCTGTCCTCGTCAGCCTGCAGGCAGCAGCGGAGGAAGTCGCGCAGGAGAGCCGAGTGGTGCCTGGGGTTCTGCAGTTTTGGGGGCCCGTTCCTTTCTATCAGTTCAAAAACCTACAGCACAAGGATGCAAGAGGACACTGCACCTGCTCCTTTGCTAGCCACAGCAGCTCTCTCCACACAGAGCCCTCTTGCTAAGCTGCACCTTACCCTGAGACGGGCTTCCCGCTCGTAAGGAGCTTCCCCTTCCACCATTTCCAGCCCCATGATGCCCAGGGACCAGATGTCCACTTTGGGGCCATAGGCTTCTCCTCTCACCACCTCCGGCGCCATCCAGCTGGGAGTGCCGACGCTGGAGCTGCGCTTGCTGCGCTCAGGGCTGAGCTGAGCACAGAGGCCAAAGTCACCTGAGGCCAAAAACAAAGCCTGTCAAAGCCAGCTCCCACTGGCAAAGCGGCCAAAACCATTGCCCACTCCAAGCCTGACCAGGCCTTGCTGAATCTAGCTGAAAAAGCAGCTGAGCTCTCCTTCCACGTGCCTGGAGCCAGGCAAATAATGCATCGGCCACATCCACAACACCCTCACCATTCACGCACTGGCCAAGCGGCGCTTCTGCCCCAGTGGCAGTCACCGAAATGCAAGCGCACGGCAGGTGCTGGAAATGCTGCAGCCCAGCAGGGATACCCACCCAACTTGACAGATCCATCCATGCCCACAAGGACGTTGTTGCTTTTGATGTCTCTGTGGATGACTTGGCGGGAATGAAGGAAATGCAGTCCTTGCAGGCACTGAGAGAGAAAAAGGAGGGAGGGAAAGTTAACGTACAGGATCGGATTTCATCCCACCAGAAAGGAAAGAGCTCGACGGGACTGACGGCTTTCTCAGGGAATTGTGAGCGAGGGCGCAGCATCATGGTGCTGTCACGAAGAAGAGCTTGCTGCTTCAACACTCTTGGAAGTTTTTTCTCGATTTCCAAGCGAAGGCATCCGGTCTCCCAAAAGTTCCACAGGCCTTGGGTAGGAAGCGCGTCACCTTTTGCTGGGAGGCGGCACGGCAAATATTTTTGGGGAAGCCTAGTGGCAGCAGAGGAGGAAGCAGCACCTAAGAGCCGTTCCAGAATCCGTCGCCATGCGGGCTGCAATGCTATCCTTTGCAGCTGAGGACGGCTCTTTGCCCTTAGCTTGAAATTCTGCCACCTGCATGGCAAGGAATATAGGACAGACAGACAGGCTCCAGGCAAACATTCCCAGGCAAAGCTGAGAAGAGGAAGCAAGTGAAACCAAGCGAGTGAGCCAGCACCAGCACCAGAGGACACACAGGATGGAAGAGTGCAAGAACAGAGCCTGAGGAGTGCGGGCACAGCGGCAGACAGTTCACTTCCCATGCTCGCTCTTCTCCTGTGTGTGGTCAAGGCAGCAGCAGCAGCAGCAAAAGAAAGGTGAGAGCAAGAAATCCCAGCTGTCCTTAACCTCCAGCTGGCAAGCAGCATCCTGGGCAGGCTTGGGGAAGCACAAGCGGGATCCCTCACCTCCCGACAGACAGCGCCTATCTGTCCTTCCTCCGGGTACACTGCGCTGAGCACATCAAACAAGGTGCCGCCGTCCATGAACTCCATGGCCAGCCAGAGCTCTGCATCCACCAGGTAGCTGAAAGAAGAAAACCACGGCATGGAGAGACAGCAATGGGCACAGCCTCAGTCAGCCAGGGGCCCGAGCCAGGTTTTTGCAACTGCTCTCCAAGCTACGTGTGCCACAAGAGATTCATGATCACCAGCTCCAACTCCTCCCACGCTCTGGAGACCAGCAGAGAAATCACCACCAGCTCCCTTCTCTGCCAGGGACCAAAGGGCATCGTCTCTTCGGGCTTGCACTAGCTAAAGCTACATTGACATGAGAATAGGCCAACCTGTCTAAGTAGGTAACGATATTGGGACTCCTGTTGTCCCTCATGGCCAGGATTTCATTGGCAGCCAGCTCCTCGGACATCTCCTCCTCAAGCGACATGATCTTGATTGCCACCTGAAATGACATTGGCCACCGTTTACCTTGAGAAGACGCCCCCTGCTCGAGATCACAAGCAGCACGGAGTGAGTGCTGCTGCAATGAGGCAGCGGGCTGGGCCAAAGTGCCTTGTCACTCGACAGCAGAGCTTAGCAGAAGCACCAAAGGCCATCCCAAATGCATTCTGCCTCCTGAGCCTAGAGTGTACTTCAGAGGAACAGCCTCTGCTGCAGACATGGAGCTGCCACCCAAACCTCCAGGCAGGGCTCACAGCAGCGGGGAAAGCGCTCCGGAGCTGCAAAATGGCATGGGGCTGTTGGCACTTTACCTGTTGTCCGCTGCTGGTGTCAAGGGCTTTATAAACAGCTCCAAAGCCCCTGGAAAGACAAAAGCAGCAGAAAGAGCCCTTTATCCCTTGGCACTGAAATCAAGCCTAGGCAGCAGATCTCCCCAGGCTGCCTGCACGCCTTCCTTAGAAAACGCCTGGCTGCGGCGTCTCTTCGGCCAGCAGCACGTCGGCCCGTGAGCCCTCTGCCCTGCGGGGCAGCCTGTCCAAGGAAACACTAAGGTGCAGCATGAAGACCAAGGGCCGCTGGAAATCTCCAAGGCACACACCCAGGCAGGTCATTTCCATACCTATGGGGAACTCTCCTCCTTGTGCGGGTGTGCATGCATGTGTGTGTCAAAAGAGTGACAACAATTAGAGTCAGAAGACTGTCCTTGAGAATCTGACATTTCTTGAGTGGCAAGGTGCTCTTTCAGGCCAGAAAGCGGCAGGGGCAGAGGGTTTCCCAGCTCCTGCTCCTCCTTGCTGCAAGCAAGACAATGCCAGCATCAACTTGTCTTTGATGAGGCCTTCGCATTGCTCTGACCCAGCAGTCCAGGCAGGCGACAGGAGGTAAAGCCAGAGCCTGACCGTGATTGGAGCTTGCCTGACTTCACGCTTGATATTGCACCAGCCAAAGACCTGGCCCACACTTTTGGAAAAGGAGCCGACACCACGCTTACCCTCGTCCCAGTTCTTCAAATGCCGTGTATTTGCTCATTGGCTGGCCCGGACTCACAATGCTCCCTGAAAGACAAAAGCAGCGCAGGGCGCTCGCTCGCACACAGAGACGCCGCTGCCCACACCCTCCCAAAGGCAGCCCCGCTGCCAGCAGCTCTGGGCCCTTTGCGGTCCCCTGGCTTCCAGCTGCTGAGACCAGCAAGTGGGAGGGCCATCTTCACCACCTTTCATCAGGTGGCCTTTCCCAGAAGGCCTTTATTTCTTTCAAGCGCAGCATCCCATGCCATAAGCCAAAATGATGAGACCTTAAGAAGAGGGCCCTAAGAGGTCACCAAGGGCCTTTGCAGCCTCTGCAGTCACACCCACCATCACTGGCGGGTCCACTGCCAGGGCCACAAAGTGTCTGAGCCACAGGAGGTGCAAGAACGGGAGCCCGAAAACAGCTGGGGCCAGAGAGCTCCCTGGGGCCTAGTCACTTGCTAGGTGCCAGCCTTCTGCTCAAGCAGAAACAATCTCTGCTTTTGTCTTTGGCACACAAGGCAGCCCAGGCAGAGCCAAGCCAGGCCCAGCAGCCCTCACAGGCAGCAGGAAGTCCCTGAGCGCTGCCGCGCTGCCTCAAAGCACAACAACAGCTTCTGCCGAGAGGCCTAAGCGCCTCTGAGACCGAGGGGCAACTTCTGGCACAGCCTACCCCCAGACACGCACACAACACACTGCTCTGGCAGACAAGAAATGCACCCGACTCACTCAGTGTCTTCTGGCCCTGTTCCTGCCTCTTCTCGTGCTGCTGGGCTGCGCTGCTGCAGGAAGTGCCAGCAGCGGGGGGCGAGCTGGCTGCTGCAGCCCACGCTGGTCCAGCAGCACCAGGTTGAATTGCAGAGCCTGTGTTGAGCTGGGACCAGAAAGGATTGCCCATCAGAAGGGTGCCTGGCACACATGCCCCGCCCAGTGCACGGCCAAAGCAAGGCCTTGGGAAGGTGCTGTCAGCCACCCCCAGGCCTCTCCAGCTGGGGCGTTTCCCATGTCCCCTTCTCAAAGGCAACTTGGCAAAAGCCCAAAGGCTACTTGGATCCAGCCCCTCAGGGCCACCTCCATGCTCCATGTTTTCAGCTTTTCTGCAAGACATTGTCAAGAAGAGATTGATGGGGCTGCCAAGATCCAGAAAGACATCAGAGCAGGGCCCCAGGGCCTTCTCGCTTTCCTCCTCCTGTCTTTCCCTGGACAATGAAATCAGGCCGCAACTGGCATGCAGTGCTCTGCTCAGAAGCCCGCAGCATGGCCCTTCTCTGATCTGTTTCACAGATTGCCCCTCTCCATGGCAGCCTTTAGGGAGCGGCCCTTTGGAGACGCCTTCCTGCCCTGCCCAGACCCACCCACCCTTCACAATGTAGGGCAGCCAAGGATTCTCCTCTCCAAAGGCTGCTCTGACCGGCTGGAAGTGAAGCACAGCCTGAAGCTAATTAGTCCATGGAGAGGGCAGGTCCCCTCCAGGGGCCAGTGTCTGCCAGGTCCCCTGCAAGGCCGGCAACTGCGTTTTTGGGCCGCTCCGTCCGCTGACCACAGGCAGCCTGCACTGACAATGGGCACACGGGGCTGACTCCTACACTGAGAATCATTGAATGCTGCCTCCTGTCTGATGCCAAGAGACATTCTCGGGCCCTCTCAGCATCCCAGCTCAAATGCCAAACTTCAGAACCCATTGGCCAGGGCTCGCTGGTTTGAGAACAACAAGGACGCTAGAGTAGGCTCTGTCTACATTTGGGCCTCTTTTGCCAAGAGAGAAATAGAAAGACGCTGCTGGAAATGCCCCTTGCTCTTCAACACTCTCAGCTTCCCTTGTGCCCAACAGCTCAAGCAGCATTTTCCTCTTCTCTTTCCTGCATTTTAGATCTAGATTCTTTTAAATGGCATGCCCGAATTCCCATGCCTTGGCTGAAGATGGTAGCTCAGCAAAGCTTCCACAAAGGGCCCTTTCCCTGTGGCAGCTCCCTGCTGAAGCAGCCCAGGAACAGCTGCTGGGCTCAGCAGCAAACCCTCCCTGCACTGGACTTTGTGCTGCATCGCCAAGGGAATCGCAGTCTTGGCACACCATCAAAGGGTCAAGTCACGCAGCCAAGGCCTCTAAGGGGCAGAATTGGGAGCGAAAGGTGCTTTCCTTCGCTCCTGGAGAGAGCCACCGAGTTGCTAGCAGTACTTCTGAGCATCTCCCCTCCGAGTCTGCAATTAGCAGCTTGTCTTGCTTGAAGCAGCAAGAGGAGGAAATGACAGACTCCAGTGCCGCGCACTCTCTCGGGGAGGGAAGGCAACCGCTGCAGGTTGCGGGGCAAATACTCTGCACCCGCCCCCCAGTACACAGATGCCCCCTTTTTAGCTGATGCTGCTGGCAGGACATTGACCAAAGCGGTGGCATCTTCATGGCCATTGTGTTCCCAAATAAACTCGGTCACTGCTGCGGCATAAAGAGCAGAGTGAAGCAAAAGCCGGGTGATGCCAGCCCCAGGAGAAACCTTTACTTACGAGTCAGCTGGGTCAGGTAGTAGCCAGAATAGACAACAGAAAAGACCGTGCAAACCGCGGCACAGACCTGCCCGATCATTTTGGCAGCGCTGTGCGGGTTTGCACACTGAATGCCAGCCAAGGCAAAGCCCAGACTCCTCTCGGGGTGCAGGCCGTCTGCTGAGAACTCCTTGAGCACAAGGATCCTCCTGCAGGGAGCGAGCAGAAGAGCCGCTCTGGACAAGCAGGCCTTGCGTGCACCGGGGCAACGCTGTGCTGACAGCACTGTGACGTGGCACCGCTCCCCTGACCTCACAATAGCAGCTGTTCTATGGCTTCCTTGTGCCCAGCAAGGCAACCTTCTGTACAGCTGATGCGAAAGAAAAGCCTGGGAAGTTCTCCTCACTCATAAAGCAGCAGAAAATGTCCTCCCAGTCCATAAGGCAGTGCTCAAGGCGTCCCAGGGGAACTCAGAAAATGGGCCAACCCAAGCGGCATCCAAGGAATCCAAGCAAACGCGCCTTTTGGTCCCAAAAGCTTTGACTGAAAGCAAAACTCTGCTTCTTCTAGGTGGCATGGAAGCTGGTTCTGAAAAGTCTCACTTCTTCAATGACATTTAGGGGGAAAAAGAAGCAAAGATAATAAATTTCCAGGAGTATTTTAGGCTGCAGTCACTTCTCGAGCACGCGGGTGCGTGCTGACCTTTGCTCTGACTCGCTTTGGAGGCTGTCCTCCGTTTGTGTCAGGGAGACGCTTGCTTAGGTCTTGACGCAAATCTCGTCTGCTCCTGTTTGCTATTTCTCTGGCAACTGAAAGTCTCAGAACATCCCAAAGAGACGTGCGCTGATTCTTGGGCTGCCACACTTTTGTTGTGTCAGAGCTCTGGCAGTGGCCTGCAGCCCGCTGCTCTGCAATGGCCTGCAGATATTGAGCCCAAAGGAGGCCCCTTTGGAACAGTCCAAAGCAGCAGTGGGATAGATGTTTGCCCAAGCTCCATGCTCCCTGTAAGATTCCCTGCAGAAATTTGGATAGCCACATCCCAGTACAAATGCGATGCAGTCATTCCCTTCTCTGTCAAAATCTTGAGGCAGACCCTGGAGGCATCTTGAAAGTGGAACAAAATCCTGGGTGAGAGGGGGAATAAAGTGCACGCAACTCCTCTGCAAATCAACTCTGTTCACCTGTGGAATCATGAGCCTTGGCTTAGCTTTCTTTTGTGGTGACTCAGCACAGATATGTTGTCTGATGTTCGACAGGACCGTGTCTTTGAGAAGCTTTAGAATGGGCTCCTCAGACTTTGGGTTTATAGGATTGGATTGCAGTTCTGCCATGTGGAAGATCTGAAGAGCACATGTGAGTAGGAAATAGGTTTGCCTTAGCATCCCAGGACATGTCAGCTATTTTTTATTTTGAAGAGATTTTTCACAAGTAGTGGTGACTTGAAGACATCCCAGGATTTGATTGCCCATTTGAGTCACATTATTGCAGGTTGACTTTTTAACCCAACACTTTCAAAACCAGGGATTACCCAAATGGATTTTCTCAAACTTCTACAAATTTCCCTTTGCTTTGTGAGCAAAGTTTCCTTACAGCTTTTTGATCAACTCACAGATCTTCTCATTTCCCCTACTTTGGCCTTAAGCACTAAAGCACCTCTTTTGGAAATGCAGCTAAAATGCAACCCTTTCTGCTACTTTGTGTAACTTTTCTTGCATGAGATGGAAATAGTCAGTTGTGCTCTGCTTTATAGCATATTTCATAATTGTAGGACTGAAAACAGACCACAGGAACTTCTCCCAGCATTAGAAAGTATGTAGAATAACATTATAAAGATGCCCTGGCAATATTCATTTTATGCTTTATATGTATCTTTATTAAATTTATACTTCAGAGTAAATGTTACCTTGCAGGATTTCAGATCAATTCTAGGAATTGATTTCCAGCAGTCTAATTTTCCTGTAAGACTGGACAGGGAAACGAATCATTTAGTTTCTAAATTTTCAAATGCTAAATTTCACTAAATTTTCAAATACACTCATGTTTCAGTATGTCCAGCTCTCTCAGTTGCTGAGGGTTGGACATTGATACATTTACTCAGATCCCTGGTGCTGAAAGCAGCCTGACTCATTTCATCTCCTCATGCCCTGGCTGAGCTCCCCTCTTTCCCCTCCCACCCATTGGCTTTTGTCTCCCACCAGCCCCCCTGTGAAGAGCCTGGCTCTGTGTTCTCCATCTCCTCCTCGCTGGCACTGCCAGGCTGGGATGAGGAGCCCCTCAGCCTTCCCTGCTCCAGGCTGGACAAGCCCAGCTCCCTCAGCCTCTGCTCACAGCCCAAGGGCTCCAGCCCCACCTTGGAGGCCCTTCCCAGGCCCTGCTCCAGCTGCCAGACATCTTTCCTGCCCTGGGGAACCCAACCCAGGCCACAGTGACCTGGATAATCCCCGTCCTTGATGTCCTGGTGACACAGCCCTGGCCCCTTGTCCCCTGGGGTGGATCCTGTGGAACATCCTTTGGTGGAGGCTGTGGCTCCAGGTGGGCCGGGGGGATCCCAGGGGACAGGGACCCTGCTGGGCATGGACAGCATTGGACTTGTTGGGAGAAACAGTGAGGGGGAGCTGGGGCAGAGTGAGCAACCCAGTGACCTGACACAGCCCTGCTGGGATGTCACACAGCCCCTCTGGGATGTCACAGCCTCCTCTGTGATGTCACAGCCCATTCTGTGATGTCACACAGCCCCTCTGGGATGTCACAGACCATTCTTTGATGTCACAGAGCTGCTCTCTGATGTCACAGACCATTCTCTGATGTCACAGAGCTGCTCTCTGATGTCACACCAGAGTCTGTGATGTCATAGTCTGCCCTGTGATGTCAGACCTCTGCCCTGTGATGTCACAGCTGGCTCTGTGATGTCACAGATGCAGTCTATGATGCCACAGCTGCTCGATGACCTCACATGATCCACTCTGTGATGTCACAGCCCACTCTGTGACCTCATGTTACCAGATGATAAATTGTCTCCACCAGCTGAGCTGACACCTGGAGATTGTTCTCCACAACCCCAGGCCTGTGGAGACCACTCAATGCCCATTCTGTGAGAAGGAGAACTGGAAGTTCAGCAGCCTCAGTGTCCTGCCAGCTCAGCCAGGCCCACGGGAACATTGGGCTCCACGAGCACCAGGGACCAGCAGAGAGATGCCCAGGACAGAAGAACACATGGGTTAAGAGGAGGGGAAATATGTTAATGATTTTGGGGAAATGATTATCACATGTGTGAAAAAGAATAGAAAATCACCAAATTTGCAGATGACACCAAGCTGGGTGTGAGTGTGGATCTGCTGGAGGGTAGGAGGGCTCTGCACAGGGCCCTGGACAGGCTGGATCCAGGACCCAATTCCAACAAGGTGAGGTTGAACAAGTCCAAGTGCCGGGTCCTGCACTTTGGCCACAACAACCCCTGCAGCTCTACAGGCTGGGGACAGAGGGGCTGGAGAGCAGCCAGGCAGAAAGGGACCTGCAGGGACAGATGGACAGCAGGCTGGACATGAGCCAGCCGTGTGCCCAGGTGGCCAAGAAGGCCAATGGCTCCTGGCCTGGCTCAGGAATGGTGTGGCCAGCAGGAGCAGGGCAGGGATTGTTCCCCTGTGCTCAGCACTGCTTGGGCAGCACCTCGAGTGCTGTTTGCAGTTCTGGAGCCCCCAGTTTAGGAAGGACATGGAGGGGCTGGAGCGTGTCCAGAGAAGGGCAACAAGGCTGGGGAGGGGTCTGGAACACAAGAGCTTTGAGGAGCAGCTGAGGGAGCTGGGCTTGTTTATCCTGGAGAAGAGGAGGCCCAGGGGAGACAAGGCCGTGTCAGGGTACAGGTTGGACTTGATGATCTCCATGGCCTGTTCCAGCCTTGCTGATTCTGGGATTCTCTGAAAGAACCCTTGGAGCAGCTGCAGGATGAGCCCTGGGCCTCCTCTTGAGGAGCTCCAGCAGCCCAGGTCCCTCAGCTTCTCCTGGCAGCCCCAGAGCCCATCCTGTCAGTCGTGCAGAGCCTCTGCAGCTCCTCCTCACTGCCCAGAACAGGGAGCCCCAGAGGCAGACACAGCAGCCCAGATGTGCCCCCCTGGCCTGGGGTGCCTCTGGCAAGGGAGCAGCAGCAGGCACTGCAGGAGCCTGCAGACAATTCCTGCAGCACTTGTAGGATGATCCTGCTGCCCAAGGGACGTTCCCATGGGGCCAAGTCAGGAACTGCAATGGGCAGTGGGGCCAGAGAGGAAAGGGCAACCAGGGATGGGCTGTTTGCAGGGGAGGGAACGGGGGTGGGCAATGGGAGGAAATTTGCACAAGGAAAGACTAAAGAAAGTAAAGGTGAAGCAAAGGAAATGCTCAGGGCAGTTTGGGGGTGGCTGCCAGGCAGCCCTGGCTCTGAGCAACAGCGTCTGCAGTGGCACAGGAAACTCCCAGCTGATGGGAACAAACTTTCTGGCTGAGTGCAGATGCCAGGACAAAGCTGAGTGGTTTCCCTGGTGTCCCCCAGCCCTTGCTGGCCCCAGGGCTGATGGCATTTGTGCTCCCTCAGGTTCATGTCCCCACAGCAACAGCATGGGGGTGCTCCCCCTGCTGTGGGCAATGCAAACAGGGGCTGCTGAGCCAGTGCTGCCGTGTCTGTGCCTGCAAGGATGGGGCACCTGTGTGAGCTGGGGGAGAGGCCAGGGCTGCAGAGGGGGGATGTTGTTGGCAGCTGCATGAGGACGCTCTGGGACGCTGCCCTGGGCTGTGCAGCGCACTGGGGATGGATCAGCCCCTGCTCTGCTGCTCCTTCCCGTCTGCCCCAGGGCCCTTGCAGAGCCCCAGGTGTTGCTGCCCTCAGCTGCCATGGCAACCCTCAGGACAAAGCAGTGCCAGGGCTGTTCCAGGTACAATTGCAGTGACACTCGTTGGTGCCACCAGGTGCCACGGCAACCAATGCCCGGAGCCGTTGTGATGGCTGGTGGCCATGGAAAGCTGCCCTGGGCCCCTTGCTCAGGGCTGCTGTCAGTGCCCAGAGCCAGAGGGGATCCCTTGCTGGGGGCTGTGCCATGGCCACCTGCCCTGTGCCGCGCTGGCCGCTCAGGCACCAGGAACCAGCAGCCAAGGGCACTGCCAGGGCCAAAGGCCAGGTCAGCCAGACAGAAAGGGGCAGGGCTGGGCACTGTTTCCATGGCAACCGGCACTGGGGGGGACACCTGGGTCACCTGGCCTGGCAGTTGCCATGGAAACCCCTGGCAGGCACTGAGGGCACAGCCCCTGGCACTGAGACACTGCTGGGCCGGGTGCTGAGCACAGGGCTGAGCACGCAGAGATGGTTTTGTTCTTGCTGAGCTGCAGCACAGCCAAGGCCTGTCCTGCCCCTCGTCCAGCCACGCTGGGGAGGGGCTGGGGCTGCGGGGGAGCTTGGCAGGGACACAGCCAGGACAGGTGACCCCAACTGACCCCGGGCATAGCCCAGAGCACAGGACATCATGCTCAGGGTATGAAGGGGGGAAACAAGGAGGAAGGGGGGAATTTTGGAGCGAGGGCTTTTGCCTTCCCAGGTGACGCTTAGGCAAGAGGGGGCCCTGTTTCACCAGTGGGCAGGGTCACTACCAAAGACACAGACACCAGCTTAAGGAATTGTGTCATTTATATCATGCACAGCTGCAAAGAATTACAAAAGGATAAGCTCAGCAAAGCACATCATCATTAGCAAAGAATTACAAAAGAAGCTCAGCAATCCATCCAGTCATGACTACCAAAGATTGCCTGCAGTGATTAAAGAAAGATCCATCAGCAGTTCCCCTCAGATTTTACCATCACCCAGACCCACACATCAGCTGGGGAAGCCAAGGACTGCAGAGCCACTCCCAGACACTGGGAATTCCTGCAGGTGCCTCCACCTCTGCAGGCAAGGAGGCTCCAAGCCCACTGGGAGAGGACACAGCTTTTCCACTGTTAAACAAACAAGCTGACATCACTGCTCCTGTGGCAACATCTGGTTTCATTCTCCTCATTGGTTCCTCCCAAAGCCTGGCCAGGGCTCAAGGAGGAACCAAGGGAGTTGACTTTGATCCTTCAGCCCCAAACAAGGCCAGATGGGGCCGGGTCTGGTTTCTCAATACAGAAAGATAAATCCATGTTTTATCAAGGAACACATGCACTGATCATGTTGTTAATAATGCTTCCTTAAGGAGTGAATACAAATACAACATTTGGTTGGAAGGTTCATCTAGAGGTGAACTTTGCCTCAGGGCCTGTTCAGGCCTTGGGACTTTGATCGGTCCTGGGACCTACAATGAGCTACAACCTTCCTAACCATTCTTTCAATAACACAGTTTAGATTGAGATATTAGGCATAAAGGCATATCCTCTTGTGCTTCAATTAAGTGCTGTTTAATTGCATTACTCTGAGCTATTCACCTTCCTTTTAAAACATGCCTAAATAGTTGCTGGTATTCTCTCTTATTTATCAAATGCCTCTCTGTTCTAGAGACTGCCTCTTTTAAGACAAGTCCCAATACTCCACTTCCCAGCACAAATCATCACAACAACTCTAACATGGAATGTCAGAGTGCACACCAAGTGCACAGGCTGCAATGATGACAGGCACTGCCACCAATGCATGTCACAGCAGCCTCCACTTTGGCAGCCATGAAGCCAATCCCAGCAAGAAGAATTTTCTTCTTTCTGCCACTCTTCTACTGCTCTTTGTGTCAAGGTGATTGCTGACTGTTGGCCTTCAAACCCATCGCTGAGAGCAGTGCAACATTCCTGTCCCATGAGAGCCCAGGCTCCTCCTTGGCCAGCAGGCAGATCATCCAAGGCCATGGGGTTCTGTGGAGTCCCCAGTTGTGTTTGTTGGAGCTCACAGGATGTGCTATTGGACATTTTAACAGCATCATTTGCTACTTCTTCTAATCATCCATTCAGCTTATTCCTGTCAACTCCACACGATGGGGCAGCACACATGGGCCACAGGGTGAACCAGAATCTTTTGCTTGCTGAAAGCCAAGGCATTCCTTGGGGGGAAAATGTTCTCTGGGCCCCAACTCTTCCTTGTGGTTGATCCTGAAGGACCCAAAATGGTGGCCCTGCAGCCAAGAGTGGTGTGACACTGACACCGAGCAGCTCCAGCAGCCCAAGTTCTACTGACATTGGCAGTGATGCAAAAGCACAGAAATCCTCTCACACTGTGGCCTCTGGAACTAGAACAGGCTTTGGTTTCTCCTGAAGGCAAATCTTAAGGAATCCTGTCCAAGTGATCATGGTATTCCTGTGTTCTCTTTAACTGTCCCTTCCCTGACAGTGACGAGTCAGAGCCCATGGACAGAGTTCTGGCCACCCCACAGGGTGGGCCCTCCAAGGGAGCCCCATTCCTGCCAACTCCAGCTGAGAACACACCCAGCAGTTGGTGACATGCAGCACTTTGCCTACCCTGATCTTTACATTTTCATAGCTCATCATTACATTTTGATGACTAACCCCTTGGTGAAACACTAGAGGTGTTTGTGGCAGACAAAGATTCTGGCTGACTATCAAGGTACACCTTACAGACATCAGTAGTACTTTAGTGACACCGTTCTTCATTCTTTTTTCTCAATCTCATTCACATTAGGAACAAGAATTCTGTTGTCCATGGAGCTGGCACCTTTTTAATTCCAGAATAATGCCCCCAGGCCCTTTGCTGTTCAGCTTTACCATGTTGTCTGTGGCTAACAAGGCTTGGGGGGCCCTTTCCCCTCTGGCTGGAAGGGGCCGGGTCCCAGCCCCTGAGGGGCACCCGGGCGCCTGGATGCAATTCCTGTGCAAGTCCCTCAGTGTCACAGCAGCCTTCACATGGAGCCCTGTGGATCAGAGCATTTCCCAAAGGGGCCCTTGGGGCAAACAGGCAGATCTGGTCTGGCAGCATGTGTAAAACAATATCCTGTCAGATCTACTTGTTCTCACACACAATCCTTGGCTGCAGGGACACATTCCCCTTGTTCCAGCCCAGGTTTCAGGACTCAGAGTTGTCTTTCCCAGGAGCTGCTCCTTCAGCTGCCTCGGGAGGGCCTTTTGGCCTCTGGACCCACACTCTGGCTCCATTATTAGGGCTGCTGGATCCACACCCTTTATCTCCACAAACAGTGGTGACTGGAGCTGGATCTCCTTTTTTCACAGTTGTTCTTAAAATTGCAATATTGATAATTGTGCTACCCTGTCATGGGGTTGAATAATCCAATCTTGTTCACTATTGTTTAACAGAATTACTGTAATTTCTCCTGGATATTCTGCATCAATTCCTCCTGCCATGACAGGAACACTTTGCAAGGCCAAGCTCCAAGGGAGCAGTTACCAAAGCAAAGTGTTCTGGAGGAATCTGAATTCCTGTTGCAGAATTGATAGCTCTCATTTGCTTTGAATTTATCCTAATTAATTCCAATGCATGAAGGCCCAGCCCTGCAGCCTCTGGGCTGGCCCTGCCAGGGGCCATCACAGCCAGAACAATTTCCCAGGCAGCCCAAGTCTCACTGCCCATGGTTGGATTTGCAAACGGGGGGCAGCCGTGCACAGCCAGGGGGTTTCCATTTCCCCAGTGGGCCATTGTTGAGGGCATGGGGCACATCTGGGAGATGGGTTCTCCATGGGAAAAGGTTCCCATCTCCTCATTTTTCCAAATGCTCTTTTAACAACCCCTTCACCCGTGCAACCAATCCTGCAGCTTGTGCATAGTCTGGTACATGAAAAACCCTGCAGGCTTAATCACTGTATTTTTCACAGGAACAGACAAAGCATTCTGCATCACAGTATCAGCACACCCTGTAAAAATCACCAATTTCCTCCCTTCCTCCTTTTTTCATTGTATACAATCTCACAAAGTTGACCATTGACATTAGGGTCCTGGCCAATCCTGTTCTGTAGGGTATTTAGTGTTACATCCCTGAGCAGCCAAAGCTACCAAATTAGTAATGTCAGCACTATTTCACATTATTCCTATTTTTTATGTAGATATTGATATAGACATATCGAAATATAGATACATATTAAAAAGATATAACTACATATATAAATATATATATTAATGTCTTATACTATAAATAAGTATATAATGATACAATATATCAATATTTCACTTGCACAAATGCATCTGAGCTCAAGAAATAAACCTTCTTCTGTTGCTCCATGTGGGAGCATTCCAACAATAATTGTTCCTTCTGAAGGTGCTGTTTCCTATGTACTCAACAAATTCATCTTTGTCTGCCCAAACCCACAAGGTCTTTTCCTTTTCCATATGCAACTTTTGGATGCATTTGAAGACATCCAGGGCTGCAGCTTCTTTTACCCGACTGCCCCACTGCTCACATGGAGCTCCGACCTCAGCCCACTCCAGAGCCAGGGAACTCCAGGGAAGGGCTTCCCATCTGGGAATTTCTGATGGCACTGATTCCTCACATTGACATTGAACAAGTAACATTTTGCTGGGATCTGGCCAGACTGTGCCAGTTTTGTTTCACCAGTGGGCAAAGTCAGCACCAAAGACAGATTCCAACTGAAGGAATCAGTGTCATTTCCTGCAGTTCACAGCAGCAAAGAATCACAAAAGGAGCAGCTCAGCAATGCACCCAATCATCCCCACCAAAGATTGCCTGCAGTGATTAAGAAAGATCCAGCAGCATTTACCCTCAGCCTTTACCATGCCCCAGATGCACACAGCAGCTGGGGAAGCTGTCACAGCCAAGGGCTGCAGAGCCACTCCTGGGCACTGGCAATTCCTGCAGGGGCCTCCAGCCCCAGCTGAGGCTCCAACCCCGCTGGGAGAGGGCCCAGCTCTGACAGTGCTGAATGAACAAACTGACAGCACTGCTAGTGTGGCAACATCTGGTTTCATCCTCCTCTTGGGCCCCTCCCAAAGCCTGGCCAGGGCTCAGGGAGGAACCAAGGGAGCTGACTTTGACCATACAGCCCCAAACAAGGCCAGATGTCAGATTTCATGGCCTTGTCTGGCTTCTAAATACAGAAAGCTCAATACATGGTTCAATAAGGAGTGGCTGCATCTATCACAGTGCTAATGACCATGCATATTTCATTAGGGAGCAGATACAAAGATAACCTTTGCTTGGAAGGTTCATCCAGAGGCCACCTTTGGCTCAGGGCCTGCTGTTCAGGCCTCACTCAGGGCTGGTGTCCAGGCCTTGGCACTTCAGGGACGTGCTTTAGTGCTGGGCTTGGCACTGCTGGGTGAGCGGCTGCACTGGGTGAGCTCAGAGGGCTTTTCCAACAGAAAGGATTCTGTGATTTCATGATTCTATCCACTGCCTTCAGCTGGGGCTATTTTAGCAGCATTACTTTGCTCCAAAAGTTCCCTCTTGGCGAGCTCCTGTGGCCTGAGGCTTCATCTCCTTCAGCTCCTGGTGCTGAGCTGCTCATGCTGAACGAGACGACTCGGAGAGAAGAACACAGTCCATCCAAATCCTTCTGGGACACGCAGAGGGGAGGCTGTGCAAACAGGAGCATTGGTTGCTGTGGCCTCCTCTCTGCCCTTCACGCCTTTCAGTGCTTGGAACCAGCCAAGAACTTTCTCCAAGAGTGCAACGGAGCAGCTGTTCCTGCTCGCGGGCCTGGCTCTTCCCAGTCTCTGCCCTTGGCTGGTTCTGTCCCTCTTGCTGTGCCCTCTCTTCCCCCAGGGCTCGCTGGCTGCTGCCCAGGACTGTGGCACTGGCCCAGATCCAGTGCTCCAGAGCCTCCTTTCTGTGCCCTTGGAGCTGCCTGGGCACAGCAGCCTTTTCCATCTGCAAGCTCCCCATGGACAGGGAGTGCCCAGCTCCGTTCCTTGCACAGCCTCCAGGAGCCCAGGGCTGCCATCTCAAGTCCCTGCTGGCACTGGGGGCTCCCAGGTGCCTCAGGCTGCTGTGACACCGCTGCACACGGGAGGGAACAGGGGCAGGGGCTGTGCTGAAAGTCAGCTCCATCTGCTGCTGCTGCTGCTGCTGCTGCTGTGGGGTCATTTGTGCAGCCCTGGCCCAGAGTCAGGGATCAGATGCTGCCAGTCTCTTCCAGCCCTGGCTGCTCAGAGGTTGGGCCTTGGAGCCTCAGGTGGCCAAAGGCAGCTGCTGCTGGTCCCTCTGTGTGCCCGTGTTCAGCAGTGCTGCTCCATCAGTCTGTGCCCAGCAATGGGGAAAAGGCTCAGCCCTGCAGGGCCAGGAGCTGCCGGGCTCTGCCTGAGCAGCTCAGCCAGCAGGAAGGGAGCTGCTCCACACGGGAACCAGGAGCAAAGGACACTCCTTTTGTAGGACATGTTTTCTGTTAAAAAAAAAAGACAAAGAAATTAATAAATCACAGAAGAGAATGTGAAAGATAAAAACAAAACCCAAGTGTGTAAAGAAAAATAGTGCATAACTTTGGATTAAGAGGTAACTGATCTTTCTTAAAAAGAGAACTCAGGTATTTATTTTGTAAATGTGATAATGGCATGGATCCATCTTACTGGCCTCAGTAACCTTTTTAAAAAAGATTTTGGGGTTTGTTTCCAATACTGCAATTTTGAATTGTGGTGAAATTGGTGTGAAGGAAGAAGAAATTGCTTTGTGCCCTGCCAGCTCCAAGCAGGATTGGGAATCTAAACTCTGTCAAAGCCCAAATCCTTGAGAAGATGACCTTCCTTCTCAGCCTGGGAATGAGCTGCACGTTCCCTTTGAAACTGTCAGGGATTTCTTAGAGTCACAAAGTCCCACTGACAGCTTTTTGCTCTGGTTTGGCAGTGCAGAAGGGCAATTCTCCATCCATCAGCTCCAGACTGCACTGCCTCAGGAGCATGGCCCACTCACCAGCTTTGGCCCACTCGTGGCACTTCTAGAGGAGGAAGAAAGTGCAATTGCACAATTCCAGCCAACCAAGAGGGAAGAATGGGACAGACAAAACACCCTGTGCAGATCCAGGCGTTCAGCTGGGACTGTGGAGAGTTTGGGTCCTTGCCAGTTGGATGTGTGTCCCCAGCTGCAATCTCTGGGCCTGCAGCAGAGTCTCACTCACCTGCCAAAGCAGAAAGCTCAGGCGCTGTGCTCGCAATGGGCTCATCTGATGCAAAGCTGTCAGAGCAATGTGAGGGCAGAGCCAGCCCAGCTGGGCCCAGGGCTGAGCCCAGCAGAGCCCTGGCAGAGCCCAGAGCAGCCTCAGCAGCCGCAGAGCCCAGATGCAAGGAGAGAAAGCAGAAAGTGCCCGTCAGCTGAGGGCTCCTGTGCCCTTGTGCCAAGGCCTGCGGTGCCCAGGCCATGCTGGCTGTGCCCAGAGCTGTGCCCAGAGCTGCCCATCCCTGCTGCCTTTGGCAGCAGAGCAGGAGGGCAGGACATGTGCCCAGGCTGCAGCCAGCCAGGGCACATCCAGCCCTCAGCAGCTGCCCAGAGCAGGATGCTCCTGTGCTCGCTGCCATCTCCCAAAAGCTCTGATCCCACCCTGCCAAGCACACAGGGACCCACCTCACGCCACCCACGGCTGGAAGAAAAGCTGCTCCCAAACCATGTCCACAGCCTTCTCCAAGAGCACGGCCCATCCACACCACAGCTGCTCCCAAGCACCTCCCCATCCACACTGGACCACCTCGAACGCTTCCTCTGGAAAAACAAACAACACGTTCTTGAAAAGAGATTAGAGACAAAAAGGGAAAACAAGAAAAACAGTAAAAACTCTTATCTCTGTCAGGGCCTTGAGGAAGGCCCAACTCCTACATGGCGGGGAAAAACCCAGCCATGGCTGAGGGAAGCCCACTCTTTCTCTCTTCCCCCCTGCACTGCCCCCCAAAATCACGGTGGTCCCAAAGCAAACAAGGGCTGCTTATGGCCTCTGACAGCCAATTGCTCAGGGCTCGCCAGCGCCCCAGCCCCTCAGGCTCTGCCCCAGCCCGGCCAAGCTGCCCGGCAGCAGCTCCAGAGCAGCCCCATCCAGAGGCACCTGGGAGCCCTCAGCAAGGCAGCCAGCAGCACACGGGCAGGAGGACACGGATGGCGCTTCCTGCCTGGCACAGGGCTTGTGGCCATCTCCAGGCACCGCTCTGGCAGGGATCCCCGCAGCTCCGGCCCTGCCCAGCCGCTCTGGCGGCACCACAAAGGCTTCAGCAGAACCACCACAGGCCAAGGGGCTTCTGGCCATTTCCCCTTGCCCACTGCACGCCTGGGCAGCTGGCTGAGCACAAGCACCCTTTCCCCCTTCAGGGCCCCACCACCCCTCAGCCTGCTGTGCTGCTGAGCACAAGCACCCTTTTCATCCTTTCCTGCCTCTTGCCCTGCACACCCTGGGCAGCAAAGAAAAGCTCCTGGCAGTCTGTATATCATAACACATTCTAGAATTGAGGTATTTACAGTAATCTATAATAATATATATCATTATAATATACTCTAGAATTCATTTATTACAATATAGACAAAAAACGGAAAAGAAGAAAAGAAAAATCTTGAAGAAAAAGAAAATTACCCCTGGCTCAGGTTGCCCCAACAAAGACAGCCTCCCAGATCAGCTCTCCTCCTCAGTCATCCGGCAGAGCAGGCAGCCGAGCCCCGACAGGCGAGGCTGAGTCCTCCATGCCCTGCGCAGCTGATCTTGCAGCCTCTGCATGGTGGAATATCGCCCACTCTGTATTGCCAGGAGGACATGCAGTGTTTCAAGTGCCAGCGCTGACACGGCACTGCTCCTGTCCTTCGTCAGGCGTTCCAGGGCTGTAAGAAAGAGGAACAGAGCCACGGTCAGAGCCGGATCTGCGGGGAGCCCAGGAGAGCCCCCTGCAAGGGCCATCGCAGCCGGCTCTTGCCATGGGCAGGAGGGAGCAGGGAGCAAGGGGATCAGGCCGAAGCTGCTGGCCACCAATGGCCCACGTGGCCCTGAAAGCTCAGTGTGCTCTGGCCACGGGAGCAGAGCCCTCCACAGCCGGGGCAGGGCTTGCAGCTCTCCCCCCGGCAGCCCGCGCTGCCAGCCCGCTGCCCTCACTCACCTCTGCAGATCAGCTGCAGCTCTTGCTGCTGCCCCCTCAGGCGCCGCCCGGCCATGCCTGTGAACACAGAGCCTGTCACGGCGCCAGCGGCACAGCTCCCTGCCGGCGGCGCTGCCGGCGCTGTGGCCACACGGGCTGCTGGCCCGGCAGGGCTCAGCCCGGCCCTTGCCGCACGCTGCCGCCCCAGGGCACGGCTGCCAGAGGGCGGCAGCAGCAATGCCCAGGCCAGGCGGGGCTCCACGGAGCCAGGCCCGGCTGGAGCTGCCGGGGCAGCAGGCAGGGCCGGGGCCGAGCTGCGGCGGGCCGGGGAGGGAGCCCGGGCTCGTGGCTCACCCATGAACCTGATGGCCGCCTCTCGCAGGGGCTCCTGTGGGCTCTCCAGGTAGCGCAGGGCCCGGCGCACGTGCTCGGCCGCTCGGCTCCTGTCCTCTGCCAGCTGCAGAGAGCGGCAGGAGGGAAGGGTTGGCGCGGGCTCAGCCCCTGGGCGGGCGCTGCCTGCGCCCAGCCCCGGCCTCCCCTGCCCACACAGCCCTGAGGCGCGGCCAGCAGCCGCTGGCCAAGGGCTCCCGAGGGGAGGGGGCAGCGGGCCGGCTGCTGCCCGGGGAGCCGCGGTGCCGGCCCGCAGCCTCGCCGGGCCGGGGCTCCATGGACACTCGGCTCGGGCCTACAGGAGCCTGGAGCAGAGCCCGCGCGGTCCAGGGAAGGCAGAGGCGTGTGGGGCGCAGGCTGGCGCCCCTGGTTGCAGCGCTGGGCAGGAGCGCAGCTGCCAGCCGCACTCGCTGAGCAGCACGGTCAGGGGGCTTCTGCAGCCTGAGGCTGGGGCTTGCAGGCCGTCCTTACCAGGCCCTCGCCGAACCTCCAGGTCTGACCCAGCTGCAGCATGTGTTGGAGATCCTTCCTGCGCAGGAATGTGGCTGAAGAATGCAGCGTTTCCCGGGAGTCCCGGAGAGCAGCAGAGACCTGGAGATGGCACCAGAGCCCAGGGCCCAGGACCCGCACAGGTCCCTGAACCAAGGCCAGGAGGAGGCTGCAGCCCACCAGGCGCCAGAGCAGGAGGCAGCCAAGCCCCCTGCCAGAGGGCCAGCGGCAGCCGGTGAGTCCTCACCTCTGCCACATGCTGGTTCTCATCATTGCAGTGGAAGAACAGAGGGAGCAGGCTCTGGTGCACGTATGACTTCAGGGCCTTTTTTTCCTCTTCCGGTGAAAAATACAGTATCTCTCGGAAGATGAACATGGAGCACGCCTGCACCTGGCTATCATCCTGTATGAAAGGAAGAAAAAGAGCCCTCAGCATCGGCTGCTTCACACCCATCTGGGCACAGGCCTGAAAATGCACAGGGCACAAAGTTTGCAGGCAGCAGCCAGTGGCCGTGGCTGGAGGCGCAGAGCCTTACGTTGTCAAAGAGCGGGAGGAGCGCCTCAGCCAGCTGCAGGGCGAGGGGGCTGGCTAGCGGGGCACCATTGCACAGGAACAAACGGCTGAGGAGAACCATGGTCATCCTAAGCATCTTGCTGTCATTTTCCTGCAGCAGCTCCACGAGCCTTTCATGCAGGCTCCACATTCTTATTGCGGCCTGTGTGGAACACGAGTGTGTGAAACGCCATCCTGCTGCCGCAGGGCCCAGAGGCCAAAGGCCTGTGCCAAAGCACTGGAGCAGCTGGAGCGGGAGGCAGGAGAGCTGGGAGCAGCTGCCTCAGCGCCCCAAGGCCAGACAAGGCCAAGCGACTGCCTTCCCCAGCCCCACGCTGGCAGCACGGCTTCAGCCGCTGCCTTCTTCTCACCGAGACACTGGTGCCGAGCACCAGGAGGCCTCTGAGGGCCAAGCGACGCATCTCCCTGCACTCGCTCTGCAGGTTCTTGGACATGACCTCCAGGATGCTGTCACGGCATTCACTCAAGTTCAGGCAGTCCAGGATCTGAGAGGCACAAGGCCGGTGATGGGGGAGCCCCACAGGGCCGGGCCCAGGCAGCAGCACAGGGCGCGGGCACCATCCCGGGCAGCTGCGGCCACAAGAGGGCAGAGAGCCGGGAGGCAGCTCAGCCAGGCAGCGCTGGCCTTCAGGCTCACCTCCACAAGGAACGCCATGGCAGCCAAATCCCAGCATGGCGTGTCTTTCCTGAGCAGCCCCAGCAGGTGGAATGCAACTGCGGAACACGAGGCTTTGGATACGTGGTGCATTTCTCTGATAGGAGGAAATCGGAAGCAAAACCCTGAGGCAGCAGGGCTAAAGCTCTGCCAGGACCGACTCACAGTGGTCTGGCCTTTCTCCAGCACCCAGCAAGGGGGAGCCGGGCCCTCTGGGAGGTGGCTGTTCTTGGGCACGCCCCTCTCCCAGCCTTTTGCAGTCTCCTTGGCTGTCCCTTGGTGACAAGGCCTTGTGGCCCACGACCACGGGGCCCCACTGTGTGGGGCACCCTGGGCACAGGGCACATTTGCCAGGGGCAGTTGGGGAGCAGGGCGTCTCACCTGGCCAGCACGCCCACAGCACAGTGGTAGGTGTCAGCACAGAGCAGCGTGTCCCAGCCACGCTTGTCTTCCATTGCCACCACAACATCCTCATAGTGCAGTCGGCAGAGCAGGGCCTTCAGGGTCTGCTCTGCAAAGCTGTGTGCGAAGCAAAGCCCAGGTCACGCTGGGAGCACTGGCTCCTGCCCTGGGCACGTGGCAGGGACAGGAGGACTTGCATGGAGCACCTGTTGGGGTTGGTGGCAAGGCCGTGTTGCTGCTGGCATCCCTTCCAGAAGGTATCGGCCGCCTCTGGCATATCCAAGGTGCTGAAGAGCACTTGGAAGAGCAGATGCACAAAGAGGCGGGGGAAATGCACGGTCACCACATGTGGGACATAGGGCATCTGGAGGATCTTCCACATCACCACAGTTGCCTGCAAAGGACAGAGCAGCCTGAGCTCAGTGCCGAGGTGTCCATGTGGCAGGGCCCAAGCGTGGCAGGGAAAGGCCAGCGGAGACGCAGGGGGAGCACGGGGCCTGGTGGCTCTGAAGCTGCCCCTGGGCCAGGTTTCAGCCCAGCAGGGAGAGGCAGCGAGACACCGTGGTGGAGGGAGGATGGAGACCTGATGGAGAGGTGAGCTTGGGCTGAGCAAAGGCCAGTTGCAGAAACTCACAGCCAGGGCAAGGACAGCCGTGTGGTCCCCATCGGAGGTGCACGTGCTGTGCTCTGGCCAGTTGGCCAGCACGTCAAGGAGTACGAGCATGGCCGTCTCTGCAGTCCTGCACGAGCACATGATGGTCTTCCACATGGTGGTAGCAGCTCTGTGGGGTCAGAGCTCTGTCTCAGGGGGGTTTGGGACACAGCACTGTGGCCTGGGCCGCAGTGGGGAGCTGAGCTGGCTGCCAGCCCTGCCTCTGCCCACTGGCCCTCAGCACGCAGGCAGCCCAGCCCCGTGGGGACTGGCCCCTGAGGAGCAGGGAGGGAGCATGGCAGCACACTGGGGACTGGCAAAGGGAGGAGCCAGAGGGCCCTGGAATTCTCTGTCTGTCAGACCACTGGGACAGGCTGTACAGGGTGATGGGCTGCTGAGCCCTGAGCCTTGTGGGCACGTGGGCCCCGTACCTGTCACATGATGGGGCCACACACAGGAGAGCCATCACCACATCAGCGGGCAGTGCCTCTGTCAGATCCAGAAGGGGCCTGTACAGGTTGTACTCAGGAAACTCATTGGCCATGAGCCACTGGTGGATGTACCTCACCATGGCGGGCACCTGGAGAAGGCAGGGGAGACTTGGAAAGCTGCCAGAGGGAGTCATGTGCCCAGCTGCCCCAGAAACGTACTTCCCTTGCCACCACACTGCCATGGCCTCAAGGCTTACAGTGAGCAGCAGGTGGGGCTTGGGAGGCCAAGCAATTGCTGGGAGGATGGAAGGCAGGCCACAGGCTGCTTACTTGCTTTGGACTGGAAGGTCCCTCCTCCACAAGCATATCCAGCAGGGCAGCGCTGGTCTTGGTTTTGAAGATGGGAGGGTACGCTCTGACCACAGTGCCCATGACGCTGGTCTCTTCCTCTCGAATCCTCTTCATGAATTTGCACACCATCTGTAGCAGAAGGGCAAGAAGCCAGGGATGTTGCAATGAGTGCTCCACACACGGTGCTGGGCTGAGCAGGGACAGCAGGCCCAGCCCAGCTGGGGGTGGCTGCCGGTACCTGCGCTGTTCTTCGGAAGCGGCCACGGGTGCGTTCCTGCTCTTGTGTGCGCTCCAGGGCTGCATCTGGCAAAGAGCAAGCGCAACCAGAGCTGAGGGGCTGCGGGAGAGGCCGGAGAACGCAGCCCAGCCCTGCGCTGCCCAGGCAGGGAGAGCCCCGGGATGCTCCAGGGGGATGGAGCACGGCCACTGCGGGGTGTCTGCCCAGCCCCTCTTCCGTCCTGTCCGTGGGCATTTTTCCAGGGCATGGCATGGCATGGCATGGCATGGCATGGCATGGCATGGCATGGCATGGCATGGCATGGCATGGCATGGCTCCAGCCCTGCAGCCCAGCTCTGCCACTCACCCTCCTGCGGTGGATGGAATGGCACCATCTCTTCCGTCTCCTGTGCTGGGGTAGCTCCAGGGCCTTCCTCCTCCTCCTCCACGCAGGCCAGCTTGGGCACTCTCGGGGCTCTCCGCTCCATGGCTGTTCCTGGCCCGCGCCCCAGCAGCGAACCCCGCCGGGGCCGCTCCTGCAGGGCCTGGTGCGCCTTCCCTGCGGGCGGGACGCGGCTATCAGCGCTCGGCCCGGGGCCAGCAACGGCCCCCGAGCGCCCCTCAGCCGCCCCGGGCCGGCCATGCCCAGGCGTTCGCTCTTTGGAACGCGGCACGGGAGGCTCGGGGCCGGCGGCCGCGCTGCCGAGCGGCGGAGCTCGGGCCGGGGAAGCCGCAGCGGAGGCGGCGGGAGCGGCCGCGCCGCCTGTGTCCTCCGCGGGCCCCGGGAGGAGCCGGGGCCGGGGCCGGGGCCGGGGCCGGGGCCGGGGTCGGGGTCGGGACTGGACCCTGCCTCGGGCCCGGGGCCGGGCTCGGGCCAGGCGGAGCCGAAGGGCGGCGATGCCGCCCCCGCACCAGGAACTGATGCCCGCCCAGCAGCGCCACCGCCAGTACGGCCAGAGCCGGGCGGAGGCGAGAGCGCGGCGGGACGGCCGGGGCCGGGCACGGGGCAGCCCCGCCCGGGGCCGGGGGCGGGCCGGGGGCATGGCCCGGCCCGGCAGGGGAGAGGGAGGCGGGGAGAGGAGAGGGACGCCGGGCAAGGGACCCTGAGAGAAGGGTGCCCGACAGCGGGGAAGGGAGAGAAAGAGAGAAAGAGAGAAAGATTTTTCTTTTCTATCTCCTTGTGCTTCCACTGCCGCTGCTGCTGCCGCTGCTGCTGCTGCCGCCGCTGCCGCCGCTGCAACTGAAGCACCGGGGCCGTTCGTCCCCGTGTCCGTTCCCCGCTCGCCCCACGAGCCCCACGTTCGAGCCCCGCGCGCCGCGGGGACAGCCCCTGAGTCTGTCCAAACACGGGAACTTTGCAGCGGTGAGCCCAGATGCAGAGCCCTGACTCCTGCACACTGGCACAGCAATCCCCTCGCTTGCTGCTCTGCATTGGCCTTGCTGAGGGTCAAACACTGTCGGGCCACCTTCCCTTGGTGTAGGATTCCTACCTGACCCCAGCACTGCACTTACAGCTCCAGTGTTGCTTTCCCGTAAAAACAGGGGAAGGAAAACTGTGTGTGGCTCATGGTATTTTAGAGTGTCTAAAACTTGCTAAGTCACCAATCTTAGAGGTGAGGTGCATCTGGAATTACATGGAAAAGGGGAGCATAGAAATAAATAGAGGAAAACATCTTGGATTGTTTCTTTCATTTTCATTTCACTTCTGGAAAGCTGTTTCAGTATTCCAGGAATCTTCTCCTGTCTGCTCTTCCCAAGAATCTCTCATGGAGAACAAGGTCAAGCTTCTGTCACAAGATTTGCCACCAGGAAATTATGCCACTGGTGAAATTTTCATGATGACTCTTTGTGCTGGTTTAGGGCAAATTTTGGGAGGAAACCTCCAAAAGGGTCCATCTAGAAAGCAAGTTCAAGCGGCCTCTCCCCCTACTAGTTGAGGAAAAGACTTCCCTCTAGAAAAGTGAAAAAACCCAGTTTATTTAACAAGTAAAGTATTCACAAGGATGAAAAATGAATAATATTAAATGAAACCTCTGACAGTGCTGAAGAGATGGCAAATTCAGAAAGTCCTTTTTGTGGCTTGTAGTTGGCTCACTCGGTCTCTTCTAAGTCTCTATGGTGCTGGAATGCAGCGTCCCAGAGCTCGGTGGGCCACAGGTGTGAGCTGCCAGTGTTTTTCTGGGTTTTCAGTCCAGAGCAGGTTTAAACAGTTCCAAGAAAAAGGAAAGTCACAGTCCAAAGGAACTTCTCTGCCCCAGCTAGCTAAAACCAAATTGCTAGACCTGGGCTGTGAAGGCACCAGGATATTTCCAAATCTGGGCACTGTCAGTCCCAGCAAACACCAGATCTGGATGGTGCTGGAGCCAGAACTTGCAAATTTCCAAATTTTGGCTTTCTGTGCCAGCAAATCACTGGACTTGGGCTGTGCCAGCACCAGGAATTTTTCAGATCTGGGCACTGGCACTGCCAGCAAACACCAGATCTGGGTGGTGTCATTGCCAGTGACAGAAATCTGCCGGATTTAGGCTCTGCTGGCACCGGGAGATTTCCAAATCTGGGTTCTGATGCAGGAAACACAAGATGTGGGTGGTGCCAGACCCAGTAGCAGGAAGCTGCCACGGGTTTTGGCTTTCTGTGCCAGCAAATTGCTGGACATGGGCGGTGCCGGAACAGGGAAGTTTCCAGATCTGGGCACTGGCAGTGCCAGCAAACAGCCCATTTCAGGCTCCAGGCTCCAGGAAGGACTGGATCTGGATGCCTTTTTCTTTGCCTTCCTTCTTTCCTTCCTTCTTTCCTGGGGTCCTGCTGCCAGCAAACCCCAGACTGGGCGGTGCTGGCAAGGGGAAATTGCCAGGTTTTAGCTTTCTTTGCCAGCGAATTCTGGACATGGGTGGTTCCAGAAGAGGGAAATTGCCAGATGTGGGCACTGGCAGTGCCAGCGCACACCAGATCTAGGTGGGGATTGTGCCAGCACCGGGAAATTGCCAAATGTGAACTTTCTGTGCCAGCATATTGCTGGAATTATGCTGTGCCGGCATCTGAAAAATTCTGGATCTGGGCACTTGTGGTGTCAGCAAACACAAGATTGGGTTGCTGTAGGTACCAGGTATTTGCTTGGTTTTGGCTTTCTTTGCCAGAAAATTGCTGCACTTGGGCTGTGCTGGCACTGGGAAACTGCTGGATCTGGGCACTGGCAGTGCCGGCAAACACCAGGTCTGGGTGGGGCCAGCACCAGGTATTTGCAAGGTTTTGGCTTTCTGTGCCAGAAAATTACTGGACTGGGGCTGTGCCAGCTGGGAAATTCCCGCATCTGGGCACTGATGGTGCCAGCAAACACCGGACCTTGGCATTGCCAATGATGGTAGCAGGAAATTGCCAGAATTTGGCTTTCTGTGCCAGAAAATTGCTGGACTTGGCTCAGCCAGAACCGGGAAATATCCAGATCTGAGCACTGGCAGTGGCAGCAAACACCAGGTCTGGGCGCCTGTATTGGCATCAGGAAATTGCCTGATTGTGGCTTTCTGTGCCAGCAAATTGCTGCACTTGGGCTGTGCCAGAATATGGAAATATCAAGATCTGGGCACTGGCAGTGCCAGCAAACACCACATTTCAGGAAGGATTGGATCTGGACCCATTCCCTCCCTGCCTCCCTCACTCAACAAGGTGCCAGAGGGGCTGGAGAGCAGCCAGGCAGAAAGGGACCTGCAGGGACAGATGGACAGCAGGCTGGACATGAGCAGCCGTGTGCCCAGGTGGCCAAGAAGGCCAATGGCTCCTGGCCTGGCTCAGGAATGGTGTGGCCAGCAGGAGCAGGGCAGGGATTGTTCCCCTGTGCTCAGCACTGCTTGGGCAGCACCTCGAGTGCTGTTTGCAGTTCTGGGCCCCCAATTTAGGAAGGACATGGAGGGGCTGGAGCGTGTCCAGAGAAGGGCAACAAGGCTGGGGAAGGGTCTGGAACACAAGAGCTTTGAGAAGCAGCTGAGGGAGCTGGGGTTGTTTATCCTGGAGAAGAGGAGGCCCAGGGGAGACATGGCAGTGTCAGGGCACAGGTTGGACTTGATGATCTCCATGGCCTGTTCCAGCCTTGCTGATTCTGGGATTCTCTGAAAGAACCCTTGGAGCAGCTGCAGGATGAGCCCTGGGCCTCCTCTTGAGGAGCTCCAGCAGCCCAGGTCCCTCAGCTTCTCCTGGCAGCCCCAGAGCCCATCCTGTCAGTCGTGCAGAGCCTGTGCAGCTCCTCCTCACTGCCCAGAACAGGGAGCCCCAGAGGCAGACACAGCAGCCCAGATGTGCCCCCCTGGCCTGGGGTGCCTCTGGCAAGGGAGCAGCAGCAGGCACTGCAGGAGCCTGCAGACAATTCCTGCAGCACTTGTAGGATGATCCTGCTGCCCAAGGGACGTTCCCATGGGGCCAAGTCAGGAACTGCAATGGGCAGTGGGGCCAGAGAGGAAAGGGCAACCAGGGATGGGCTGTTTGCAGGGGAGGGAACGGGGGTGGGCAATGGGAGGAAATTTGCACAAGGGAAGACTAAAGAAAGCAAAGGTGAAGCAAAGGAAATGCTCAGGGCAGTTTGGGGGTGGCTGCCAGGCAGCCCTGGCTCTGAGCAACAGCGTCTGCAGTGGCACAGGAAACTCCCAGCTGATGGGAACAAACTTTCTGGCTGAGTGCAGAGGCCAGGACAAAGCTGAGTGGTTTCCCTGGTGTCCCCCAGCCCTTGCTGGCCCCAGGGCTGATGGCATTTGTGCTCCCTCAGGTTCATGTCCCCACAGCAACAGCATGGGGGTGCTCCCCCTGCTGTGGGCAATGCAAACAGGGGCTGCTGAGCCAGTGCTGCCGTGTCTGTGCCTGCAAGGATGGGGCATCTGTGTGAGCTGGGGGAGAGGCCAGGGCTGCAGAGGGGGGATGTTGTTGGCAGCTGCATGAGGACGCTCTGGGACGCTGCCCTGGGCTGTGCAGCGCACTGGGGATGGATCAGCCCCTGCTCTGCTGCTCCTTCCCCTCTGCCCCAGGGCCCTTGCAGAGCCCCAGCCATGCTGTTTGCCCCCAGCCTGCCCACGGCCAGCCTGGGGCTGCTCACCGGGGTTTCTGTGCTGAGCATTGGCCTGGCCGTGTTCTTGAGAGAGCCTGGGCAAGGAGCCTGGAGCCCCCAGGGCCTGGCCTGAGGCGTCAGCGCTGCCCCAGCAGTGTCCATGGCCTGTCCCTGCTGCAGCCCCGGCACTGCCACCCCCAGGGCTGTGCCCGGCCCCGAGAGCACTCAGGCCCTGCAGCAACACCAGGGCCACCAGGGCAGCGGGGCAGGGCCACGGCAGCAGCACTGGCAACACCAAGTGCTGCTGCTGCTGCTGGGCCCAGCTGCTGGGCCAGCACTGATCTGCCCCAGCTCTGCACACAGACATTGCTGCTGCAGCTCCAGAGAAGGCATCAAAAGGGCATCTCTGCAGAAAACTCTGCTGGGAGATGCTTTAGTTCCTTTAAAGGCACCAAGAGCTCATTGACACAGTCTGTGGCCACAGGGAAGACAGAGAGAAACAAAATGAGAAACGGCACAAACAATGACATTTCTTTGTGGACAATATGAAAAAAACTAAAACAAAGAAAAAGAACAGCCAAATTGAAACCAACAAGAAGTATTAAAGATGAGTTTTATTACAAGTGATTTTCAGAAATTGGCAAGCAGATTAATGTTCCTGAAAGCATCCAGTCATCAGTCTCCACTGCAGCCTTGAGCTCCTGGTTCCTCAGGCTGTAGATGAGGGGGTTCAGGGCTGGAGGCACCACTGAGTACAGAACTGACAGGGCCAGATCCAGGGATGGGGAGGACATGGAGGGGGGCTTCAACGGAGCAAATATGCCAGTGCTGACAAACAGGGAGAGCACGGCCAGGTGAGGGAGGCAGGTGGAAAAGGCTTTGTGCTGTCCCTGCTCAGAGGGGATCCTCAGCACAGCCCTGAAGATCTGCACATAGGAGAAAGCAATGAACACAAAACAACCAAATACCAAAGAGGCACTAACTGTGATGAGTCCAACTTCCCTGAGAGTGTTGGAGTGTGAGCAGGAGAGCCTGAGGATCTGTGGCACCTCACAGAAGAACTGGCCCAGGGCATTGCCATGGCACAGGGCCAGGGAAAATGTATTGGCTGTGTGCATGAGAGCATGGAGAAAGGCACTGGCCCAGGCAGCTGCTGCCATGTGGGCACAAGCTCTGCTGCCCAGGAGGGTCCCGTAGTGCAGGGGTTTGCAGATGGACACGTAGCGGTCGTAGCACATGATGGTCAGCAGGGAATACCCTGCTGTGATAAAGAACAGAAAGAAAAAGAGCTGAGCAGCACATGCTGAGTAGGAGATGGTGCTGGTGTCCCGGAGGGAATTGTGCATGGCTTTGGGGACAGTGGTGCAGATGGAGCCCAGGTCGCTGAGGGCCAGGCTGAGCAGGAAGAAGAACATGGGCGTGTGCAGGTGGTGGCCGCAGGCTACGGCGCTGATGATGAGGCCGTTGGCCAGGAGGGCAGCCAGGGAGATGCCCAGCAAGAGGCAGAAGTGCAGGAGCTGCAGCTGCCGCGTGTCTGCCAATGCCAGCAGGAGGAAGTGCCTGATGGAGCTGCTGTTGGACATTTGCTGGGGCTGCACATGGGCACCTGTTCATGGAGAAAGGACAGCGAAGAGTTAGAGGAGATCCCTGTAACCAAAATCAAAGCCATTTCCCATACACTCTCCCCAAAACACACACACAGACATCCTTTTGTGTTCAAGAGTTCTGGGGTTTTTCTTATAAGCTTCCCCACATGTCTTCTGGTGTTTTTGGATATCAGAAACCCTCAGCATTTCTGCTGCACTCGGGGAGAACAGAGCAAGTTCTGTGAGGCAGAGTGATGAGTGGAGACTGAGGAGAGATGGTCTGTCATTGTGACCTGTTCAGAGTTTCTCTGGGCTTTAACCTGTCTCAGGTGGAGGGTGATCACCTTCCCATGCTTCCCCTAAAATGTCACCAGGTACTGCTGAGAGCAGATGGATCCACCCCAGCCCAGCTGCACATTTGTAGCCAAGGACTCGCATTGCTCATTTCACCAACCCAGCAGCATTTTCAGAGTCAGAACACCTCTGCCTTTCCCCATCAATCTCATGACTCAGAGATGCTCTAGGACAGGTTTGCACCCTGGATTGAAGCTCCCAGCTTGGACTGAAATCTCAGGGAGACTCCCAAGTGTCCTTCTGATGGCATTGGATTGTGGGAGATGCAGCTCCTTCCCTGGCTGCCCTGACAGCATTGCCCAGAGCCGGGCACTGGGGACAGCGTCACCCTGAGCCAGCTGTGCCCCCTCCAGAGCCCCCAGGGCCGGGCAGCTGCTGCCAGCCCTGTGCTCTGCAGAGGGAACTGGGCCCGGGGCTGCAGAGCATCCAAGTGTGATTATTCTCTCATTCCCTGATCTTCTCTCTGCTTTCTGGAGATTTTCCTCCTGCAGGTGTTTCCCTGTGCCTGATCTCTCCCTGCCAGCACTCACAGACCCCAAATCTCTGTGCACTCCCTGTGCCCCTACAGCCTGTTTGCAGGGCATGGGCTGGGGGCAGGTTCTGTTTGCAGCTTGGAGAAAGGACAGCTCAGACTGAATCTCATGGGTCCAGCAAAGGTGATGCTGGTCTGGCCATGGGCAGAGGAGTGGCTGAAAGCATATTAGGGATCTCCTGTGAACCTATTGATCACTAAAAGTAACAGTTCAGATGTCTCAGGCACTTGTCAAAATCCATAATCATCCTTTAATATTTATCGCCCCCCCCGCCATTCTCCAATAATAGGAAACTGAAAACAAAGTCTTAGGAAATTTCCTCATTTTTATCAAAATCCTTGTCTTGGGAATATTCTGTGACTGATTAGAACCCCTCAGTACATCAGAGCGTCATGAGCATTTCACCTCCCCTGCACCAGAAATACTCAGAGTGGTACTCACAGGGTCTGCAGGCACTGGGATGTTGCAGCTTTAGGAGATCACTGCAGGAGCTGCAGCTGCATTGTCCTGCAGCCAGAGGTTGCTGTGCCAAGGGCTGGCAGTGATTGTGCCCCAGGCACTTCTCAGCCCCTTCCCAGCCCTGAGTGATTGAAGCTCTCTGTGCCTCTGTGCTGTGCCCGGGCTGGCTGCAGGCAGTGCCCCAGCCCTGCTGGGCTGTGCACAGGAGCTGCTCCTGGCCAGAGCTGTCTCTCTGCAGCTCTGCTGCCCTTGCCAGGAGCTGCCTCTGGGCCAGGAGCCCGGCCCAGCTCAGCAGCACAGACACAGCACCAGGACTTGAATGAGCCTCTGGGGCTTTGTGCTCAGGCCCTGAACATCAGTCCCTGAGAGGGAGCTGAAGAAATCTCTCCAGAACTCCGAGTCACAATCCAACTCCAAAGTTTCTTGAAGTTTTAATGGGCCCCACTGAGGGATAGGACTGAGAAAGTGTCCCCAGGCCCCAGGCAGAGCAGAGAACTGCAGGCTGTGATGACAGGTGGGGACAAAGAGAAGCCAAGTCTGGGTGCCCTGGGGCACAGCAGGGTCTGTGCCACCAAGGGCTGGGAGGAGACACCTTGTCCTGAGGCCCTGGGGCCTCCTGGCACAGCCCCAGCCAGGCTGGGCACTGTCAGCCCCTTGTCCTGCCCTCAGCATCCCCCCCTAGCCCACATCCCAGTGGCCTCAAGGATCTGCTGGAAGGAGTCCCAGGGGAGCCTTGCTCAGGAATGGCCCTGGGGGCTCCTGAATGCTCCCAGGGACTGCAGGTTTTTCAAAGGACTTTGGGTTTTGCTTTTGCCTTGGAGTCTCTGAGAGGTCTGTGCAATCATGGCCCCAATTATCTGCTGTAATTAGTCCCTGGAGAGGCTTTGTCAGTAACAACACTCAGTGGGGCTCATTCATGCCTCAGGGTACTATTTCAGTTATTTTAAGGTACCTGGTGTTTCCCTTTTGATACAGACTCTGGGAGAGGTCTGTGCAATCATGGCCCCAATTATCTGCTTTAAGGAGTCCCTTGAGGGCTTTGTACTGACACTCAGTGGGGCTCATTAATACTTTGAGATACTCAAGATTTTTAAGGTACTTTGTGTGGAGGCTGGAGAACTGGCCAAGGAAAAGCCTGCTGTACTCCCCTGGAGGACCAACCCCTAAGCCATAACCTCTGGTTAGGGAGAGCAAAAAGATCACCCCCAAAATCCTTTGTTGCTTTATGTTGATCCCTTGCAACGCCTTGGTCCTTCCCCTTTGCTCTGCCCCTGTGCCCTGATCCCATTCACTCTAGTGTTCTGTCCTGCCCTTCGAGATCCCAATATAAAGCCCTGCTTTCCCTGCCTGAGTGGCTTTTTGTCCCTGGACCCTTTTGAGGATGAAGCTCAGGAAAGGTTCTCCTTGGAACCCCACACCAAGACCCCGTCTCTCCTCCTGCGTCGCCGGGATCACAGAAGAGCTGAAATCACTCGGCATGAGCACAGACATTGCCTGTGCCCCGAGGTGTCTTCTTCCAGAAGTTTCTTCGGGAAGGTTGCAGCGCTCTGAGCACCACCTGCCACAACCTGTGGCGCCCAACGTGCGGCCTCTGCAAAGAGATCCCTGAAGAAGTGTCTCCTGCAGCCTCCCACTGCAGGACAAAAGTCGCTGTTGGCGCAGCCGCTTTCCCCAGGAGAAGCCCTCACGTTTTAGTGGGGGCTGTCCAAAGGGCGACCGGGACCCTCCGAAGACTGAAGAGCCCGAAGAGCTCCCGGAGTAGCGGAGGCCAATTGAGGGGCTGAGCACCTGCCCAGCAGATTTTCATTGACCCGATGGGCAATGGCCCAAAGAGCAACTGTAAGTTATATATATATATATATATATATGAGGGTCTTCTGTTTTTTCATTTTCCTTTTTCTGCTGGGTGTGGGAACAAAGTCTGAGGATGGGCAACAACCTTAGTCACCCTAAGCTGAGTCCTCCTCAAAGACACGACTATTCCAAGGTTGTGGGTGCCCTTGTTGATTGGAGAATTTGTTTTTCTAAGGGAAATTGGAAAGCTTTTGTTCATTTTCTTTCCAAATACTTTGTGAATGTTATGAGGGAATTGGTTTTATTGCTTGAGTTTTGGATGTGGTTGGGATCAAGTTATTTGTTTTACAAATGGAGGGAAATTTTAAAGTGGGGAAGTTTTAACCTCTTTTCCATTTATCCTCTTTTTCATTCTATTTATGATTCAGTTAAATAATTGGGGGAAAATTCAGGAAAAGTTTTTGGTCCCCAGTTCAAAACCACTTCCCCTTCTTCCTGTCCCCATGTACCCAAAACCCTTCCTCACCTGAGGGGCAATGGGCAGGCAGTCGTTGTCACTTGGCCCAGGGTTGCTATCGATCCCCTGACGCCTCCCGATCTCCTCTCTCCCTTTGCCTGGACAGCAAAGCGTCTGCTGCCCTGGACCTTCCCCTCATCCTCCCTCCTGTGCCCCTTTACCCACTTCCCCCTCCTGCTGATTCCCCACAAAACAGTGCCAGCAACGTATCCAGCCCCACCATTTTGTTGCTCCATTTCCAACTTTTCCTGCCCTTACACCCCAAAGTGGCCACCTCCCCACCTCTCCTCCTCCCTTTTCTGTGCCCTCCATTGCACTCGTCTCCCCCCTTCCCCCCATGTTGATGGGTGTAACCACACCAGGACCCCCCCAGTGGTCAGGAATCCCCTCCCCATCGTGGACCCCATTGCAGTTGTGTATAAACAGGGGAGAAGGACAACATCACCCAGCTCCTGGGACCCCATCCCCTGCAGGGACACCTCCTCAGCAGAATGTCCCCGGGTTGTCCAGAGCCGTGCCCCTGCCCCAGGTGGGGATGGCGTGCTGGCGGGGTGCCCTGCTGCTGCACAGACCTGCAGGGACAGCCCCTGCCAGTGCCCGTCACCAGCGGAGCACACTGCCCCTGGAGCAGGCAGGTTGGAGCTGGGAGACATCCTGCCCCGTTTGGGATTTCAGGAGGCAGCACCCACTCGGGGTCACAGGCCCATGGACATGAACACTGGTGGAGGAAAGATCTAATGTTAAAAACATCATCCAGGCAATGCTCTTTTGACAAGTTCTGCCCTGAGTTTTCCTTAAGAAGATCTGAAATGTTCAATGTCACCAGCAAAAGCTCCTGCAATGGCTGCAGGCCAGCAGAGCAGGGCTGTCAGCTGTGAAACAAGTGCTGCCACAAGCAGCAGCTCCCCCAGGGCAGCAAATCAAGAGCTGGGAAGGAGCTGATCTGAAGGCCAAACCTCCTTAGCTCCTTCTGAAAGAGCAGGAACAGTTCCTCATTCCAATGAGGTGGAATGCTGGGCACCACAGCTCCAGGTGAGGACTGGACACAAGTTTGCTCCCACTGAGTGCTGTGATGGGTTCTGCAGGAGCTCTGGGCTCCTGTGCTTGCCAGGCACAATGAGGAGAGAAGAAGCCAAGTGCACTGATGTGGGAAATGGATTTGTAGAAAGTTTTCAGGGCCTAATAGAAGGCCCACACAGTATGAATCTGTTTATAAACCTTGAGACAAGAAATGCTAACTTAAAAATGCCATGGAATAGGACAGATATTGTTGAGAGAGGAATGGAGGTGGAAAAAAGTTTCAAAAGATGGCCTTGCAAATAAGACTTTGTAAAAATAGAGCTATGAAAGATGCATTGTAGTGGGACCCACAAGGGGTAGTTTTAAATAATTGGCTTTAAGGCATCTACAACATGGCATGGCAAAAGTCTGATAGACCAAGAAACACTTATAATGTATTGTAATTAGGAAATAGTCGGCTTCTGATTGTGATGGTGTGAATTATAACATCTGTATTGTCTCACCCTTCTCATGAGACTGAAAATGGAATAAAGGTTTTTAAAACACCTCTCAGTGTCCCCATCTCTAGGTCAAGAAAAGAGTATTATCCAACACACTGACACACCTTTGCCTCGAGCACAACCCAGCCTGGACCAAAAACACTGAAAGGTTTCCCCTTTGGGCCATGACTCGAAACGTCAGGTCTGCTGTTTGACAACTCAGGTTGGTTTGGTGTCAAGGAGTTTCCCTCAGAAATACTGGGTTTGTCTTCCTCTGTGCCTTCCCCTCAGCAGCCTTGGGGATGCTCCTGTGTGAAGCCATCTGTCTCACACAGTTTGAGACAACTTAAAACAGGATATTGTGCAATAAGTCATCTCCTCTAAAGTGTTCCAACAATCCCTTTCCAGCAATAGGAAATTATTACTAATAGATGAAAGTGGAAAAACCCCAGCAGTTTATTAACAAACAGAATCCCCCCATGACACGCGTTACAAGAAGGCGCCGGGTTCTCTCTCGGCAAGAACAGGAGCTGTCACGGAGCAGTTCCAGCAGCTGATGGAAGTTCGGTGGCTCATCCGGCGTCGACTTTCTCCCATGGCAGAGCTCCATGGAACGGTCAGGGCAGGGGAAGCAGCTGGGCTGGAGCCCCTCGCTGTCTTTTCTCCCCGGCGTGGCTCAGCTCACAGACTCTCGGGCTGGGAGCGGGGCCGCTCCGCTTCTGCCGGCACCATGTCCCTGGGCTTGGACAAACAGTTTTCTGCCAGGAGAGCCCTGCACACTGCTCCACAGATCTCCCAGAAAGGCCCAAACCAACTCCAAACACTCTGTCTGCAGCAGCTTTTCACAAAGGCCTGCAGAAATCCAGGACAGCTGCAAGTGAGTGTCGCAAGGCTCTTGTCTTGTTCCTGACAGCAGAATTCTTGATGATCTGATGCAATTTTATTCAAATGTAACAAGAGAGCTGAGATATTTTGTTAAAATATTTCATGAAGAGTAACAAGCCTTGGGAGCATGAGGTACAGGACTGACGTGCGAAAGCATGAGCATATCCTCCAAGGTGGCCAGTTTAATTGTCCATTTTATTACTCTTGTACTTATTCCACACTAATATGGAAAACCAAGCTTTTCTTGAAGGCAAAACAGGCATGGGATACACTACAGTCCCTCGCAGGCTCACCAGGGCTGGCAGTGACAAAGCAGGCAGTCTGCTTCATTGTGAACCACTACAGAGCTACATCCCAATCTGGTTTAAGTAGCGTGGTATTATTAAGAGCTCCTTTTCTGCATGAGATAGAAAAAGGAGATCCCAAATGATCTTCATGCAAGCATGCAGTCAAGAACTGGTCCTGCTATGCTAATGAAGCGTTTGCTTTGGCAATTACACTCTTCCCATTCATCTTTGGATGCAGACACTTCAGGTTCTCCCCTACACCCCTGCAAGGCTGGCAGTCGCTGGTTCCCATTTCCTGTTCTTCCCTAGAGATGGTGCAGTGGCTGCTTTGAAACAAAAAGCCCTGAGATCTGGACAGCTTGAAGGAGCATGAAATGCTAATTAAGCGCTCATATTGGTAATACCCAGGTCTGCACTGCCCAGTGCTCTGAAGCCGCAGCAGCAGCAGGACCATGCATCATTCCTGCTGGTGGATGTTCATGTTTCTGGTGTGCAAGAGCAATGGCTTTGAGGAGGAACAAAAATGCCCCTCTTCAAACAGTGGGTGTGCAAGGAGATGTGAAGTTTCACAGCCTTTTCTAGGATATTTCAGAATGATCTAAGAGAATATTGTGGCATGGAGTAGGTCCCTAATTTTGTCTCCAGAGAAATCCCCAAAGGGCACATTCACTCTGCTGCTGATGGCAACCCCATAAGCTCATGGACCCGTTTTCCCTGCAACATGCCACCCTGCCTGGGCTTTACTAGGCCAGGACTAGACCCAGAGCTCAGCAAACACCTGCAGCCAGGTGACATTGTGTGACATCAGAAGCTGGCAACCATGAGGACTTTGCTGTCAAAAGGTTACAGTTTGCACTGGGCCCAGAAGTGTTTTTCCCTAAGGCAAAGCACATTGAAACGTGAAGTTTAAAAGCTTCAAATGATTATGAAAGGAAACTGCAGAATAATTTCTGGAAGGGCAGCATTGTCAATGACCATGCAGCCCACCAAGAGCTGGAGCTGAATCCAGAATTGCTTCTTCCAGCTGTGCAGGAATTCATTACACTGGCAAGCACTGGTCCATGGGAACAAATGATCCCCAGGCTCTGGGCTGAACGGCACCCAGGCTGCAGTACAGAGTGGAGGAACCCTTGTCACTTGTTATTGGCCTCCCAGTGCACTCATCCTTCTGCAAACAAGGTGCAAACAACACAGCTGGACTGCTGTCCTGGGTAAATATACATACAGGTGACTCTGCCAAAGCCATGCATCATTTCCCAGGGAAAGACATGACCTCTTCTTACCTATGGAATTGTGATTGAAGACACCTGTGAGCCAGATCTGTGGGAGATTGCAAAGGAGCAAAGCTTTGGCATTTGGGCACACTTCTCTTGGTTTCTTTGCTCAGGCCTTTGGTGAGCCCAGAACACACCTAGGTAGAAAACCTTTGACTAGACAGGATCTTTTGGATCCATTGTCCCCCAAACAGGTCAACAGGGGACCCTGTTGTAATGCCAAGTAACAAAGAGCAGCACAAATGACACAAAGAAAACACGGCCAAAGAGGAAGAGGAGAGGCCCAATGAGGAAAGGATGTGGTGAGACACTGGCACATTGAGTGAGCTGCACTCCCATAATCTCTAGGCTAGCAGGTCCTGGTCTAACATTCTCCTTTTGGTTTATTTAAATTTTATTTATTTATTTTCTTTTTTTTCATCATCAAAAGAAAATATATACAATTAAAAATATGTAATCAAATTTTGAAGACAGAATCAAACCACATTAATTCAAAACTACATCTAAAGATCAGAACATATGTACAGCTTTAACTACGAAGCCTAAGGCATCCATCCTGTTCTACAAACACTCTTCATACAGGTGGCAGCTTCTTCCTGAGCTTGGAGGAAAGAGAGCTCTTCTGGACGGGAGGCGAGGACTTTGTGGGTGAGGGAACATCGGAAGTGTCCAGAGAAAACTTCTCGGTAAGACTGTAACCAGCCAGATCTGCAAAATGGAGATACAAAGTTTAACAGAGGCCACCATGCAAACCTAAAGCAGCTGCAGCTCCATATTTCATGGGACACATTTCCTGCAAACTCCTAAACAGCTGCACAGGGAAACATGCTCCTGCTGGCAGACACTTGAGGCAGGCCAGGGCAAAACCCTGAGCCACTTGCCCAGAGCTAGCACAGGCACAGCCTGGCCTCTGGGCTGCCCTGGGACAGCAGGGAGCCCAGAGCCCTGTGCTCTCCAGGAATGGCTCAGCTGCACATGCACCCTCCTGCTCCTCTGCCTGCCCCACAGCTCAGCAGCCCTGCAGCTCCAGGGGCACTGGCAGCAGCACAGCTCCTTGCAGGGGCACATGCAGGGCACAGCTGTTCCCTGGCAATGTGCACAGCCTCTCTGCGCTGCCACAAGACCCTTCCTCCCAACAGAGACTGGCCCAGCTCCCCCCTCACCTCTGTGTGAGGCTGAGCCATGGTTCCCTTCACCTTGTCCTCCATCTGGAGCTGCTCCAGGCCCCCATGCCATGACCAGGAAGGGCAATGGAGAGAGCAGGGGCAGATGCAAACCCTTCCTTTGGATTTGGTCATTTTTGGCACAGCTGAAAAGGCAAATCCAGAGGTGTCCAACTCAGCGCTTCCTCAGCTTTCTGGAGAACATCTCGCCCTCACCAGCCCAGCATTTTGGAGAGGTTTTCCCGCACGTGTGGAGGCTTGCTGGCAGCACATTTCTTCAGCTGGGTGCCCATCACCTTGTAGAGGGCAGAGGCGAGCTTGGTGGCCACGGTGCGGACATTGGCGCTCCGCACGGGCAGCGCCTTGTTCTCCAGGAAGGACCAGAGCACGGGCAGGGCGTCGCGCTGGACGACTGCAGGGCTCCTGGCATGGACCCACTGCACAAGCACTGCCGGGACAGAGACACAGCTCCTTAGCCACAACCTCAATGCAAACAAGGATCTACCTCTGCTTTTGCTTCTGGCAAGCCTCTCTGGCCAAGATCAGCAAAACGGCACACAGAGCCCCTTGATCCAGAAACGGGCAAAGCAGCTGATCATCCTGGAAACAGAGCCACCAACCCCTCAGGACTAATTGCTCCAACCAGAGCCTTGTCCCTGTGGCAGATTTTGCACCTTTACTAAATTATTTCACAATCTCTTTCTGCATGAACAATGAATTAAATGTACAACTGCCTTTTATTTCCATTAGGAACTTTTCTAAACCCACCCTGAAGATTTGGAAATGCACCATAGAGAGGAAATGGAGAGATTTCTAATAAAAGGGAAGATTCCATTTTTGTACCTTTGATGTCAAGAGCCAAATGCCTAATCTGGCTCTTCCCTTTGCTCAGTGGCACACAGCAAAGGGCAGGATTAGAACACACCTCAAAACTCCAGCCCACCAGAGATGGCTGCTGCCTGACAGCTGGATGAGAAACATCAGGGACCAGCTGGTGTCTTTGGCAGAATGCTTTTGGGGCTTCCTACAAAGAGCTGTTTCAAACCTCAGGGTGTCTTAGAGAATTACCCAGACCCCATTGCTGTGGCATTTGGGCATCTCCACATTTTAATGCCACTTCCCCTCACAATGTTAATGGCATTTTTTCTTTTAATGTCCACTGAAATAGGGGCATAGAGAAAGAAAAATGCTACACAGGGGACTGAAATGTAACCAAAACACGAGTGTTTTCTCATATTGTCTCTGAAATCTCTCTGCCCGTTTTCTGAACTGAACTGTATCAAACACAGACAAAAAGTTAACACCAACAGGCTTCTTGCATGGCAGATTTGGCTGAGAGATCAAAACCTGAAATGCTCTGGAGACCATTCTTATTTTCTGATCAGACAAAATGTTATCTAGCAGCCATTTAATATTCTGTGGTGGAAGAGACTTTATTTTCTCAATGCTGTTAATCCACCAGCAGTCATCAACATTGAAAGAGCTCCTGCAAGTACCCAAAACCAATTCTGCTAAGCAGGAAAGGGTTATGGTACCCATTTTAAAATGGGAATTCATTTGAGTTTAAATGCAATTAAAGACATCAGTGACTACTGAACGTGAGGAACAGCTGTCTGTTCCTACTAAATCTCAGAGAGGACATCTGCTTTTCCTAAAGTAGTCCTAATTTATGGTTAATTCCTTTATTTGAAAAAGAGATCAAAAGAACTGCTAAACTAAATTCCCTATTGCTGGAGATCTACTTTATTCAAATGCTCTTTAAAGGGCCTTTGACGTTCCCAATTGCTGAACGTGCCCTTTTGAGATTCCTAATGAAGACACAAAGTGTATTAAACCTTGCATTCAAAGATGCTGGCATCATTAGCAGTGGATTTAGCCCCAGGTAAAGCAAGGCTATCAATCATCTTCTCTTCTATATATTGAGATTATCCTTTTTCCATTCCTTGGCTCTTGCTGACATAGCAAGCTCCTCTGAGGAATCAATTATCAGCTGCATTTGTAGCATTTTGGACAGTGCTGGCACAGGCAGACACTGTTTGCACACCCTGAAAGGCTCAGTCCAAGGCCACTTGGACAGCACAGGCAGGGAGCCTCAGCCCTCTGCTTCTGTCCCTGTGCCCCAGAGGCTGCCTTGCACTAAACCCGTGCCTCTGATACCTCTGTTGAGTTTTGACCTAAGCTGTGACCCCCAGGCTCTGCACGGTTCAGCCTCAAAACTTTCCAAGAGAAAAACAAGAATTCCGTGAGGACAAAACAAACTGATGCCCGGAAAGAGCATTTGCCACCATTTCCCCTCAAAGATCACAGATGTCCCTGAGCTTCCCAGAGAGCAGCCAGCTGGGGTATTTGTAGCCCCTCCCTTTGCTGGAGGTGGTTCTGAGATGCCCCAGTGAGAGCTCAGCCCCAAGGCCGAGCGCTGCCCCCATCTCAGATGCTGCCCAGCTCTGCAGCAGCCAGGGCAAACCTGCCAAATCCACCTGCCTGGGCTATTGGGCAGCAGGGACAAGCTCAGCACCTCCTGATGTGGAGGAGCTGCTCTGCTGTCTGTTCACAGGCATTCCCTGTCAATACTCCCTGGGCAGAGCTCTTGGCTTAGAAGGGGAGGCCATACCTGTGATACGCTCGGTGACATCCAGCAGAGCTTGGCCACTCAGGTGATTCCATTGGTAGCTGAACTCTTTCAGCAGTGACACTTGGTCTACAAGGGAAACACATGGTTCTGCTCACTTTTCTCAGGTCATAGGAGAAAGGACAGTGGGGAGGCAAAAGGCAGGGCCAACCCCATTTTATAAAATCAAGTACATTTCTGCTGGGTTTTGAATCCTTTTCTTCATTCCTTCCAGCCTCCTTGGCAGGGTTTTAAATTCCAAAAGAAAAGCTCTCCTTTCACATTTGTAAATGCAAACTTGTCTGCTGTAGCAGGAGCTGTGTTAAAACATTTCACATCAGGGACCTCAAGAGTTCAGTCACATGGAAGCAGTGAAAAGGTTTTGCATCCCAGAGCAAAAAGGAAGAAGCCCATACTTGGGTCACAGAAAGGCACTGAGTCAGGCAGTTCCTGAGTTCACAGAGCAACTGGGGAGGAGAAAGTCCAAACTCCCCTTGAAGACCTGCCTCTTCAACACTCCTTTTTCCAGGCATATTTCCCCAGTGCAGCATTCTCAGAGCTGACATAAATCTGTGTGGCAGAGGAATTTAGAGCAGCCCTTGCCTATGTAGTTAATTGCTGTGGCCATCTTGCCCCATGCAAAACAACATGTGGAACAAGGCATCATTGACAGCTGGGTTTATACCTGTTTGTTCTAAAGAAATGAACTTGGTGAATGATAAGTTCCCCTTTGAAAATAGAAGACAAAGAAGCAAAGTGGAAAATAGGCAGCTGATGCCTCTAATGTAGAGCCTTGCAGGTGGCTGCTCTGCAGAAGCTCTGATGGGTCAGTGTCCCTTCATGCTAACAGCAAAGCTGTTCATTTGGGAAGTCAGACAGGGCCTAAGCAAACTCCAAACCCCCTTTGCCTCTGAACTGCAGCAAAGCTGTAGCCCAGGACTTGCTCTTCAGACAAGCAGCACAGAGCCAAGGGCTCCTGGGACTGTTGGGAAATGCTGATCACATTCCAGCCTGTTGGGGATGGTACATAAGGACTGCAGCTGCACAGCTTCTGGTGGGTGTCAGCTGGAGTGTTCCACAGACAAGAGCAGCTGTCAAGGCACTCAGCGCTCTCTTGTGCAGGAGAGACAGAGACGAAGTTGAGGAGAGTCCCTGCCAGGGCTCAGCCTTACCCAAATGAGCAATGGATTCTTCCAGTGCTTTCACAGCTGCCCCACGAACCCTGGCATCCTTTGAATTCAGGTTCTTTGTTATTCCTTCCACCAAACCAATGATCACCGGGTTCAGGGCATCTTTCAGGGCTCCTGTGATTTCAGCCAGCACGTCCAGCGCCCTCTGCTTCACTTTCTTGTGGCTGTCAGATATTCTCAGGACAAAATAATCA